>NC_053489.1:254205228-255405228 GCF_905171775.1 Rana temporaria | reverse complement strand
GCTCAACATTAGAAATTCACATGCGTTCTGTACTTCATCAAACCAGATCAAGGAGCTTGAAGCAGGACCCTACCAAGATTCCCTTAGAAAAACCTCAAAGAGACCCTGTATGTAAGAGTGAAACTACTACTGATTGCAGAGGAGAGACCATAGAATTGCAAGGAGTGGACCTTCCCAAAAAGAGACCACAGCAGATTGGTCCCTGTGTTGGAGTTCCCATTTTGCCCAGTCCAGTTGCTCCACCTCCAGTGCAGCTATCCATGGATTTGTCTAGACCACCACCACTTGTCCAGCCTTCTCCGCTTTTTACATCATCACTCCTTCCCTCATTTCCACTAATACCTGAGGCTTTTTTGAAACTCCAGCGTCAACAGCAGCAGCTTTTGCTTCCATTTTACCTGCAAGAACTCAAAGTTAGTGCAGATGGAGGACCAACACCTTTACTGTCTTTTGGAGGTGCTCAGCAGCCTCCATCCATTAAGGATGAGGGTGACCAACCCAGCGTAACACCCAGACCAGCGAATGAAAAGGATGAAAAAGTACCAGATGAGCGTGAGGCAGCAACTGGAGAAGCAGATGTTTCTCAGAATCCAGAGTCTTCAACAAAGGCTTCTGTAGACCCTACTGGATCTGCAGCACGAGCATTGCTAGAGAATTTTGGATTTGAGCTGGTCACACAGTATAATGAGGGAAGGCAGCCACTTACTAGCCAAATTCAGATTCAGCCACAGCCTCCTGCTCCACCACTTGATGCATTGCCTATACCTGATTCCACAGAGAGCCTTCAATGTGGTACTTGTGGTAAACATTTTTCAAACAGATTGATTCTTAAAACACACGAGGAGCACATGCACCAACGTTTGCTACCATTTGAAGCTTTGAGTAGATATGCTGCCAATTATCGCCGAACCTACGACAGTCATAACCCTGCTGGAGTCAATACTGAAACAGGAGGTCCTTCAGCTACACCATTAGACTTCTCTGTAACATCTCAACACTCTCAGTGTTCCAAAGAGGTTGAAGACCAGGATTCTTTACCTGATCAGGCCATTACAGTTGAACAGCTTAGATTTCTACACAACCACCTGGATTTTCCTGGTCACCTGTTGGAAGAGCAGCTATTATGGGCAGCTGAAAAGACTGGATTATCCCCTGCAGCTATCATGCAGTGGCATAAGCAGGGTGAGGGAAGCATGCAAGAGTTTCAAGAAGAAGAAGGAGAGGATTATTCTAAGACTGATCGTATGAGTAATCGACGATTTTCACGCACAAAATTCTCTGACTTTCAGACTCAGGCACTAAACAGCTTTTTTGAGTCCAGTGCATATCCTAGAGATAATGAAGTAGAGCAACTGTCCGCACTGCTAGGTCTTTCTGGACGGGTGGTGGTGGTCTGGTTTCAAAATGCTCGACAAAAAGCACGAAAGCAAGCTGCAGATTATGGAAATTCCCCTTCACCACCTCTGTATCCTGTTCAACCAGGGGAACGCCCTGCTGCCAACAGCAATGTTCCACCTTGTCGGAAATGTGGCATGAGCTTTCCTTGCATTTTTCATCTAATCCGTCACCTGAAAACTTGCTATAGTGACATCAGTGAAGAAGCAACTGAAACTGAAGAGAAAGACGAGGAATTGATTAGGTCTGCACAGACTGAAGAGTCAGTATCAGATCACACTGAAGACACTGATCTCCCATTATCAATTAGCCAAGAAAAGCAAGATAAACCACAAAAGGAAACCAAAGTTGATCAAGAAGTTAATGCTCCGGTTATAAAAGAGAAAGCTGAGTCGCCTAAGGTAAATGAAGGAAATATACCAATATCTGAGCCAGGGGATCATCTTGTGGAGCCAAATGAATCTTCTGTCACTAACAGCAATGTGGACCAGAACCAAAACAAGACATCACCAAGTAATAGCCATCTTCAAACACCTTTGATGGACCTCTCTGTGCTTATCCCAGTGGGGCCTGGTGAGGTGGCCTATCAGAGAAAAAGAAAGCATGAAGAAGAAAGCCTCTCTCCAACTGGAAGTGAAGGCGGTGATGAGCCTCCAAGGGACAAGCGTCTGAGAACCACTATTTTACCAGAACAGTTAGATATTTTACATAGATGGTACTTGCAAGACTCCAATCCAACAAGAAGCACACTAGAACGCATATCTTTCGAAGTGGGCCTGAAAAAGAGAGTGGTTCAGGTTTGGTTTCAGAACACAAGGGCTCGTGAGAGGAAAGGCCAGTACCGAGGGGTACCACCTGGCACTATTTCCGCTCCTCGACAGCAAGATGACTCTACAAATGAAGCGACAAAAAGAGAAAGCTCTGGTTCAAGTTACTTTTATAATGCAACTCCAAGCCAAATTATGCCACAGCTTGTAGCCAAGTCATGCACATTAGCGATACAGACCAGTTCTTCAGTATCTTCTAAACCTCAGACTTCTTCCAGCCTCACAAATACTCATGTTGCCAAGTCCCTGGTGAATCCAACCCAGGCTCTGTCAGGCCTGCTGAGTGCTGCACAAATTATGCCTGGCTTAGTTAATCCATCTCAAACAATCCCAAGCCTTGCTAGCTCTTCCCAAGCTTTAGCTGGCCTTGTTAATCCACCACAGACATTATCAGGTTTAGTTAACCCAAATCAGGCATTCCCAGGTCTTATTAACCCTGCCCATGTTCTGCCCAGCCTAGTGAGTACTTCCCAGTCGTCACCAGGATTGCTGTTAGCTTCCTTTCAAACTAAACCTGCAGCACCACCTGTTTTAGTGTCTTCCCCTCCTGAGGCTAAAGTACATTCTTCTCCCATCCAGCAAGCACCTTCCCAGTTGCCAATAGCTGAACCTGACAAAACAGTAACTCTGTCAGTTAATGAGACACTGGATTGCTCTAAAATTAAACATTCTGAGCAACATACTACTGAGAATCAATCTACTGAGAATCAAGGAAGTTGCAACCAAAAACCTTCAGAAGAGAAAACAGCCCATAAAATGATGGACTCTATGATGCACAGTCCACAGGCTGGAGATATGAGTGACTCATCAAGTTCAGATCCTGGTCCTTCTAGTCCTGGCAAAGGACCCTTAAACTCTGAAGGCTTTTTAGGTTCCTCAGGAGCTAGACGCTATCGCACTCAAATGAGTAGTCTACAGTTAAGGATACTTAAGGCATGTTATTCAGAATATCGCACCCCAAGCATGCAGGAATGTGACTGCCTTGGCAGTGAGATTGGGTTGCAGAAGAGAGTTGTTCAGGTTTGGTTTCAAAATGCCAGAGCCAAAGAAAAAAAGGCTAAACTCCAAGGACTGGTTGGCACAACTGCTTCCAGTGAAGGACCTCAGCCTACTGAGTGTACTCACTGTAATGTTAAATATGGGCCTACCATCCCATGTCGTGCCCACATTTTCTCAAGACAGCATATTGCAAGGCTTCGAGTATCAATACAACAGCAGCTAAAAGAGGAAAGCCGATACCGTGACACACATCCAAGTGCAGGAGCACCGTCTGTTTCAGAGAGCAAACCAACCTCGCAGATGCTTAACTTCCAGACTTCTGCTACAGTGGCACCACAAATCCAGAGGATTACACCCCTGCTGATGCCAGGACAGGGCATTCCTGCACCTATAGGTGGATTGGCCACATTTAACACAGGTAAAAACAGCTTGTCATTAGGCAGCATAGAAGAGTAGAGTCACAGTACACAAACATGCCTTGAAAAGTGCTAGGTGCTGAGTAATGGAATTATTTTAGTATTAAAATTATTACCATTAATACTAAAACAAAGAAGTTGTTCCCCTCTTAAATATGAAACAAAAGGTTGCAAATGAAATAATATGCAGGGACCTAAAGTGGCATTAGATCCAAAAAAAAAACAAACACATTTGTATTGCAGCTTACCAATTTTTTAAGTGGTTCTAAAGCCTTATGGTTTTTTTACCCTAATGCTCTTGCCGCTGTCTCCCTCCCCATTGGGAAGATTGTTAGCAGCAGGAGACATTGGCTCCTGCTGCTGTCAAGTAAATGCTGTGAAGAGGGAGCGGGGGGCAGGGCCAAGAGATGCAGACAAGGCGGCTGGGTCAATAGACGCAGACAGGGCAGCTCAGGAGTGAGCCCATGCGGGTGCCCCCATGGAAATCGTCTTTCTGTGGGGGCACTCTGTAAAAAGCAGGGGCCTGGAATGTTACCTGGAGACCCCAGAAGAGGATTGGTGCTGTTCTGTGCAAAAGCATTGCCCGGACCAGGTAAGTATAACATGTTTGTTATTTAATAAAAAAAAAAAAGGTTTAATGTCACTTTTAATATGGTGTCAACGTTCGTTTTTTAGCCTTTTTTTTTTTTCACCTGTTAAACCAGCCAGTAACACACTTCCTGTCTTAGGGTGTCTCCAGTCTGGATGGAGGAGCAACAGAAATACCTTTGGACAGCAGCATTGTCAGTCTTGGGAGAGGGTAGTATAAAATGTATATAGATTTAGATGTACTAGACTAACAAATTAAAGCTGAACTAACATTTTTTAAGACGTTACAACAATGTTTTTTTTTGTTTGTTTTTTTGGGATAAAGGTTTTTTACGTAAATTAATAAAAGCTGACCATTGTAGGCTCCCCTGTCAATGTTAAATGGTTTGTCTCAACCCTCTAAGGCAGGCCAAAGATAATGCGATTTCCTTTCCTAGAGCTATTGTGTTCTCCTGGCAGGGGGGGTGGGGAGCCATCCCTGCCAGGAGAACACAACAATTATTGATAGCGGCTATAGTCGCTAGGAAGAATCTCATGCCAGAAATCCGACATGCTGGCTGTACCCAAGTCAATTGAGGGATCGACTTGGGTACAATCAGCCTGCCCACAGATGGATCGAATCTCAGCCAGTTCGAACCATCTATGGCCGGCTTTACTGACATTTTGGACAGCTTAATCTATTATAGGAAGGTGAAAAATAACAGACTTACTGGCCAGATCTACAACGATAAATAAGGAAAAACATTAATGCAGCCACCACATCTAAGAATTGGCAAGATGCAATATAAAACATTTTTGTTTGTGGGTTTAATACCGCTTTAAGCAAACTAGTATTTCCAGAACCCTTTGCCTTATACATGATAAATGCAATATCTGAGCTTAACTGTTTACTATATTATTGTGCATTACTCTGTTTAGGATCACTGCCCATTGACATATCAGTGCTGTTTACATGGTCACTTGATGATGCATTCATTTTGCTGTAATGTAAACAGTCTGCAATAGGCAGCTAGGTTTAGACTGCATGTTGAGTTTCTTATAACAAATACATATATTTCCTGACTGTTGGTGTCAGCTGGCCAGTAACAAGCAAAATAAGGTTGGCACAATGTTCTTGACAAGATTAGTAAAAAATAATCTTTAGGGGTTGTGTGCCACATACATGAAATAAGAATGTTGTGTTAGTACAGCCACCAGTTGGACCTAAATGTGCACAGGAATCAGGAGTTGGCAAATTAAAGCTTGAATGGGATTTGTTTAGATAGGGAAATGCAGAATGCTTTTACCTAGAATATGTTAATGAATACGCCCAACTATTAAAGTAGGATATATGGGGGTTGCCAACTTAACGCTTTCTGAAAATGACAAAGAACAAGTAAGCAGATCAGAAAAGTTAGAGAAAGGGTCAGAAACCCTTATCTCTATATAAGATTTAACCTCCCTGGCGGTATGATTCTTTCATATTTTAGGTGCTGAAAGCGGTACCATTATTTTGCATGGAAATTTGGCATTTTATATTGTAGGCCTGTAATTCTTAGGACTTACTCACTTAAATCTGTCCAAACAAGAGTCTAGTAGACATCCGGGTATGATAAAGTTTGAAACACAAAATCATAAATTATAATATAATAAATAACTATAAATAATTATAACAAATAATAATAATAATAAAAATTATTCATTAATGTAATCAAATCAAAAACACTGAAATTTGCTCAGTTGCAGAATTGTCGCTGTCATTACTTTCAGTGTTTGATGACGAATTTCCCCACAAATCACTATTGCTCAATTCTGCAACTGATTCTAATTTATTATCGCTGTTTTCTAGCTGGTCTAAAAGCACTTTTGACATAAAGGGACACTTTTGGTTGCTATGGACAATCAACAGTTTCCAGGCCGAAAGAACAGTTTTTATTATATAAAAGTGCATGTAGGACACTGGGCAGACCACTAGGGACAAAGGGGTTGTGTATTTTTTTCATACAGTACTGTAATCTGTAAGATTACAGTATACTGTATGTGTACTGTGTTTGAACTTTTTTGAATTTGGCGCCGATCTCCGCCCCGTGCGTCGTAACATCGCAGGGAACGGAGCTCGACGGCACTGTGCGAATCGAGTGAGCAGACAGCTCGATCACACAGCGGGGAGACATTAAAGGATCCAGGGACAAGGTAAGTAATTCCCTGCCTGTATCCTGCGATGCAATCCCGAGTCTGGCTCGGGGTTACCGCTATTGGTGCTGAAATTCCACCCCGAGCCAGACTCGGGAATACCGCTCAGCAGGTTAAAAGAAAAGGGTCAGTATGACAGCCAGATACCTAGCATTTTCAAAAGATGAGGTTAGCAATGGCATCTTACATATTTCTATCATGACTGGTTTCCTTTATGTATCATTTTTTAGGAACCACAACATTCCTGACAATTTTGTTTTCAGCCTCCAGCCTAAGGGGTTTCACCTGTTACTTTAGTGACATGAAAGCTTATAAGTTAAAACCTATAAGTTTACTTTTACAATTTCCAGTAGTTGTAAACTAATTGTTACGTTGGGTGTAACTCTCAGGCCTTGTACTCACGACCGGATCTGTGCGCTGGAAACTGTCTGCCCGACAGTTTCCGGCGTACAAGGCTGATTTGTGTTTTGTTCCGCTGGCGTGTACACACCAGCGGACCAAATTCCCGTCGTACCGGAACGCGTGCACGTAAACTACGTACGACGTCACTATAAAGGGGAAGACCAAAGTTAATGGCGCCGCCCTCTGTTCCTCTTTTGCTAGTTACGTGTTTGCTCGTGTTAGTGAAGGTTTGGTTAGAGCTGATTCGCGCTTCTCGGTCTCCAGGCTTTGACAGCGTGTATTCACGGGTTCAGTGCGTGTGCTTGCGGTAACGTAGTTGTCATTCGGCTATAGGCAAGCAGGTTGTTTCTGCTTTAGCAGTTGCATCCTGTGCGCTCGTATCTGTTTGTCACGCGTTTGTCGCAGGTAGTGCTGGATTTGCGAGTGCTTTCTGTTTCAGTGTGTTCTTGACTGACCAGCCGGCCGGTTTGAAGCCATGATGGAGCAGCAGCGTCAATTTTCGCGAGTTGGTGCTGTTTATGGGATGGCTGCTGGATATGTTCATTTGTCCAGTACTTTGGCCAGAAACAGGGGGCGGAGGCGTTTCTGGACCAAGAATTGGTTGCGCCAGCGTGACCAGTTCTCACATATGCCTCTGCTTAGGGAACTCCAGGAGAATAATCCTAATGACTTTAGGAATTTTCTCCGCATGACGGACCCCGTATTCAACCGTCTGCTGGATCTTCTGTCCCCCTATATCACGAGGCAGGACACTGTGATGCGCCAAGCCATCACGGCCGAGCAGAGGCTTATTGCCACGTTGCGGTACCTGGCGACTGGGAGGAGCCTGCAGGACCTCAAGTTCTCGACAGGCATCTCTCCGCAGGCGCTTGGGGTCATCATACCGGACACGTGTGCTGCCATCATCAAAGTTATGCATGAGGAGTATATTAAGGTAAGTTTCCTGGCTCTAATAATGTGGCCAACTAACTTTATTTTTATTTTCCCAGATATGCTGTGTGTTTAACTAACGTTACCTTTTCTCCCTATGCATGTTGATATCAGCTTTACATGTTTTATTCTTGGCCTACCTGCATATTTGTCCCTTACCCAATATTAACCTGTCCAGCATGCTATCCTAGGGACAAACCCACCTTGCCATTTTTTCAAACAGGACTTTTTGGTTTTTGTGTCCCCCCCTTCAAACTTTTATTGTCCCCATCAGAGGGCTGTGGAGTCTCTTAATGAAGTGGCCCTATATATTTCATTTCCCAAATTCTCCATGCACATTTTTCTAATGCAATTTTAATACTGTGAACTGTCACAAGGATGCTTGTAGGATGTATTTGTTACAAAGTACTAAATCTCTAATTTTGTTTGTCCCCACAGCTACCCTCCACACCACAGGAATGGCAGTCTGTGGCTTCCCAATTTGCCCAGCGGTGTGATTTTCCAAACTGCGGTGGAGCAATAGATGGGAAACACGTCCGCATTGTGCCCCCACCCCGCTCGGGGTCCTACTATTATAATTACAAGGGTTATCATAGTATTGTGTTGATGGCGGTGGTGTCGGCACAGTATGAGTTTCTATATGTGGACGTGGGGAAGAACGGCCGGATGTCTGATGGGGGAGTGTTCGCACGGACTGATTTCTATGATCGTCTCCAAGCTGGTGGTCTGGCATTGCCACCAGATGAAGATAATGTGGAAGGACTTCCGTTTGTGTTCCTAGCGGACGAGGCTTTCGGGCTTGGTCCTCACCTCATGCGGCCTTTTCCCCAGAGGACCCTCACCTCAGAGAGGAGTGTGTTTAATTTTCGGTTGGCCAGGGCTCGGAGGGTAGTCGAGAATGCCTTTGGGATACTCACCAACCGGTTCCGCCTGTTCAGGACATCGATACATCTGGCGGAATATAAATTGGACACCGTTGTATTTGCCTGCTGCATTTTGCACAACTTTTTACGCAGGCACTCCCAGACGTACCTACCCGACATCGGTTCTGAGGCAAGACTACCCTCAGATCCCCTTCCCGGGCTGGACACTGGTCGCGCTGGCTTGGCCCCCCAATCAGCTCGTGAGGTACGCGACAAATATGTTGAGTACTTCATGGGTCGGGGGGCCATTGCTATGCCAGATCATATTTCTTTCTAATTCGGCCCCCAAAGAAAGGAATATTCTAAAAAATAATAAATAATTAGACCATTGGACTTTATACAGTTGTTTGTCATTAATGCTTTTTCTCTTTTTCTGTCTTCCTGGTTCTCTAACTAACTTCTTCAATTGTAATGCATAATTGATTTCTCCACTTTTAGTAACTAACCACATTTTGCACAGTATTCACTCATCTACAAACAGGGTATTGAGTCTAGAAATAAGAAGCAACTCCATTTGTAAATGTTGAGGTCAAGTTTTTTTAATTTTTGCTTGTTCATGACCCCAAAAATAATTTTATATTTTTTTCATTACTCCCTGCTTTTGTACTTAGGAGTCTTCAAAAATTTTTTAAACTTTTTTTTTTTTTTCAGGTAATTCAACCAAAAATATTATGCAGATTATACATTTATTAACAAGTTCACTTTTTTTTTACTCAAATATAGTTAGATTTATTGTTTACATATATATATATATATAGATTATATTTGGTGGGGTGTTTACCGCCTTAAATTTTTTTTTGGCCATATTTTTTAGGCACAAAAAACAATAATTTTTTAACCATTTTTTTTGTTTTTGGTGTGTTTTTCTAAAAGAAAATTTTTAGGTGAGAATTTGGAGTCAAATCTCTACTTCACTAAATTCAGTGATTAGAGAGATTTATAATTCTATATATATATTTTTAAAAATTTTTGGCGTTGTTTATTCTTTATGGTCTAAACTTTATAGTATCCCAAAATGTTCAACATGGTCAAAAAGTAACAAAATCCAATTCCAAAAATATAAAAACTCACAACAGCAGTCAGTCATGGTGTGCTTTCACACTGGAACACGCCAAAATTGGAAGATACACACATTCAGTGCAAACTCGCCAAATGTCATTGGTTCAACAGACAAATGGCCACATGTGCTATCTGACATCATGGGTGATCAATGTCTGTGTTTTGTGGGAGCAAACCCTTCCTCTCAACTACTTGAGGATGGAGGAGGGGGTTGGACCCACAAAGCACAGACATTAGATATTCTGTGATGGCAGATAGCACATGTTGGCACACTGTGTGTGTATCTTCAAATTTTGGCGTATTCATTATTCAAACTGTAAAAATGTTTGTGGGGGCGGGGGATGGGCGGGGGGTGTTTCAGTCTTTGACACGGCCCATCATGTCAATAATGTTCTTAAAATTAGATTCGATGACCATCATTCTTTGCCGCATATTGTCCATTTCCGTGCTGCATTCCAAAAGGACATTTGTTACATTCTGTTCCATGAGAAACATCCTTTCACGCATATTGTGCATTTCAGTGCTGCACTCCATTACCTGCTGAATAATTATAGCAGCACTTGCACGTGAAAATATTGGCACACCATCCTCCTCCCCTAAAACAAAAAAAAAAAATGGCATTTACAATATTATTTTTCAATGAGGCCTATCTACATATGTTTTTTTGAATCAAGCTAGGGTGACACTGACCTGATGGGCTTCTCCTTTCCACCTCTTCGACATCTTCTATCACTCCTCCTTCTTCCACCACCTCCCCATCATCTTCAATCACTCCTCCTTCTTCCACCACTTCCCCATCATCTTGGACTCCTCCTTCATCCATCAATCCACCTTCTTTCAATTCGCCAAATTGTTCTTCCGCCACTTGCCCTTCATCTGCTATGACTTCTAAGTCCAAAATTACTTCTTCCTCCTCTCTTCCTTCCTCCTTTCTTCCTTCCTCCTCTCCTTCCACATCCTCCTCTCCTTCCACATCCTCCTCTCCTTCCACATCCTCTTCTCCTTCCACATTCTCCTCTCCTTCCACATCCTCCTCTCCTTCCACATCCTCCTCTCCTTCCACATCCTCCTCTCCTTCCACATCCTCTTCTCCTTCCACATCCTCCTCCTCCTCCACATGTTGAGATGGCAGATTTTGGCCTTGTCTGGCCCTCTCTGCCTCCTCCAAATGCTGGCGACTTCTTTCCCCTGAAATAAACCAAAAAAAATGTAGACTCATCAGCACACAGATATTGGAGAGCATAAATCGCACACATTGCTTAGAAGATGCTTTCATTTAGTTACTTTTATCTTTCACCAAACCTACATTTTGCAATTACTTCTATATGGCAAGCTCTGATCCTGCCCCTTTTTAGCAAAGTGACACACATGGATGTCCCCCCTAAACTGTATTTCTGGGAGACCCTACCAAAACCCATTTTTGATTTGGGGAGACACAGGTGCTCTGCATTGCAGATGTGAAAACATCTGCTTTATTACCATATTATTTCTAGAACTAGCTTTTACACAATGT
This sequence comes from Rana temporaria, assembly GCF_905171775.1. Taxonomy (NCBI): domain Eukaryota; kingdom Metazoa; phylum Chordata; class Amphibia; order Anura; family Ranidae; genus Rana; species Rana temporaria. The sequence continues at coordinate 255,394,004 of NC_053489.1, read as the reverse complement.
TTACAAACAAAGTTTTTGGCCAGTGAGCCATGTCCAGGTGTGTTGTTCCTGGAATAACCGAGCCTTTCTGATAAACTATGTGATGTTACGTTGTTTACTAAGAACACTGTTTGTAAATATGTAGTTATTTATGTTCTAAAAAATAAATAACAACATGTCTTTAAAATTACAAGCAGGCCAAGGAGGCAGATGGTGAAATATACATGGCAACACATTATTGCAGACAATCACCACCCCCCCCCCCCCCCAACCCCAATATATATTTACTTACTTTTACGCAGAATTTTAAGTATTTTCTTCATCTGATGTGGCTCCCTCAATTTTAAGTCTGACCAGCGTTTCCTCAGCTGTTCCTTGGACCTGGTGATCCCAAACATCCTCTGCATTCTCCTCGCCACCTTGTCCATAATATGTGCCTTTCGGCGGTTAGGGGTCTTGTATGGCCCTAATTCACCATCATAGTCCTTTTTTCGCATGATGTAAACTAACTCCACCATTTCCTGGAACCGCATATTAGTGGCTTTATATCTTCTTTTCCTTGATCGGGACGTCCCTGCCTCTGTCCCTTCACTTGTGGCATGAGAGCATCGTGCCCGCTCGTGTGACATCGCCATCTTTCCTTTCCCACAGAGATTATGGGCGTGGAAAAGATGAATTCTTACGCCATGGGCGGAGAAGAGGGCGGCGTTTAATACATACGCGGAGTGTAGAGAATGCAAACAACGTGTTTACGTCCGTTACGCGGAGAATCTTCGAGCGCATCCAGAACATACACAGTTAACGCCATATTTCCTAAACTCATTGATTAGGGGCCTCGCAAAGGTGACGAGGGCGGGGTTTCATAAATACGCGGAGTGTTTAAAAGGTTTACGCCGTGATTACGCATCTTACGCGGTAATTAGGCGAGCGTGAGAAACGAGGAGCGAGAGACAGGAAGGTAAGGAAATTAAAAATGTGATCAGCAGAGGCCTTGAAAATGTAGACACATGGGATGGGGGTTTGGGCTGTTGGTTGCACCCTTTTTAAGCTATTCTGTCTATGGGGTACCACAATGTTATTTTGGTATCCAAATGCTTTTGGACACCTCACAAAATAGAGATGTGAACAATGCTGTACCTCATTGACAAGTTTTTGAATGGTGTATTCAGATCAGGCAAAGTATTGTTCAAGTGTTGGTTGTACAGAGGTCATTAGGAAGTGTCTTTTATGTCATCCATTGTCAGGGGTATGAGATTTACACATGAAAGAGTGCCTAGATGAAAACTGTCATTTGTAAGCATTGTTTAATTTAATATATTTAAAATATTTACTGCAATGTGAACAATGGCTCTGCATCTAGCAAATCAATGTTTGGTACAAGCAATGCGGCCGAGCTGCCAATCATTGTTTAAACAAGAGAGACTGTGTTTGGAATTAGATATAGGTAATAAATTTGAAGACACATATTAGATCAAGGTCAACGCTGATCCTTTGGAATATTTATTTTTCTGTGGTTTATGTTTTTGTAATCTAGACTCAAAAAGAAATATAATTTTGCAAAAATTGCAATGGACCTCCTACAAAGCAAGGAATCTATAGAGGCCTTACTTCAAAAATACCAGGACACGCCCATCCTGTGGAATTCAAAACACTCGTTATATTGCAATAAAGAGGTACGAGCGGCAGCACTAGAAGAGCTAGCAAATTATATGCAAACTTGGGTGCCAGGATGCACTGCCAACATGGTGAAGGATAAACTTGCCAACCTCAGAAGCACATACAGGAGAGCATACAAAGCTAATAAAATCAAAAAATCGGGAGCAGCAGCAAGACAAGCAAAGGAACCCAAACTGTGGTATTATAAACAGATGGCTTTTTTGCGGGACGAAATGGAAGGCAGGAAAACGATGTCCAGTCTTTCTTCCAACCTTTCCTCCATGCTACCTTCCAGCGGACATTCCCCAGATGACCACAGCCCTGCAGAGTCGGAGGAAGAGGGCCTGGCTGACAGAGATGCAGATCTGCCACCCTTCGATGAGGAGGTATAGTAGTTTCCTCTATATTTATGGCGTAAATAATTCTTGGTGGATTAATGATTAGATATTGTAAAAAAAAAACCAAGCTGGAAAAAAGCAAACAAAAAGGTGTACAGACAAATAGGTGTCAGGGATGACAACTGCAGGGGTCAGAAGTAGAGTGTATTCAAGTAATAATGAACAGAAAATACTGAACGAAAAACATGAAAATGAGTGTGGTTTTATTTAGCGAAATTGTAAAAAAATTCTTTTTTTTTCCACACAGGAAGAAGAGATCAGCCAGGAGGTGGCAGATCCTCAGGTGTCTGTCAGCCAGGAGGAGGCCGGGGTCAGTGGCAGCCAGGAGGAGGCCGGGGTCAGTGGCAGCCAGGAGGAGGCCGGGGTCAGTGGCAGCCAGGAGGAGGCCGGGGTCAGTGGCAGCCAGGAGGAGGCCGGGGTCAGTGGCAGCCAGGAGGAGGCCGGGGTCAGTGGCAGCCAGGAGGAGGCTGGGCCCAGTGGCCTGCAGCAGGTCCACCCGGCCAGGAGAACCACCACCAGCCAGTCTTCTCCCCCCCAGGTGAGGCCATCAGGCCGAAGGAGGCAGTTGAGGCCTGTGGAGGAGGCAAGCCTCCGCATGATCCAGGAGGCAAGCGCCATCATGAGGGCCCCCCTCAACCCCACAGAGGCCTTCAGTGCCTCATTGGCCCATGATTTAAATGAAGGGGAGGAGGACCAGAGAAGACTGGCAAAGGCCCTGATGAACCAGGTCCTTTGGTGGATGCAGAGGGGCCTGCTGACCCCAGACACTGGGCTATGTGACCCGGCCCGGCTTGCGGAACACCATCCTCCTGCTGCCACATCAACCCCACCTGCAAGACCCCGTGTTCGATCCGCTGGAAGGCTGCCTGGAGGGAAGGCTGGAAAGAGGAGGAAACGTTGATTTTCTGCCTTCCATTTCCTTCCACATAAAGGACATCTTGTTTGTACTACCACAGTTTGGGTTCCTTTGTTTGTGTGCTGCTGCTTCATATTTTTGTGTTTGGCTCCTGAGGCTTGGAAGTTTATCCTTCACCATGTTGGAAATGCAAGTTTGCATATAGTTTGCTATCTATTCTAGTGCTGCTGTTCTTTTTATTTTTTGTGATGACATTTGCCTGAATAAAAGGCCTTTTGCTTTCATTTGAAAACATGTCTATTGTTTGATATACTGTGGGGATTATTAGGCAGCAAACCTTTAATAAATATACAATGGGTAATTTACAAAGGACACACTCCTTGGGGGGGGGGGGGGACATTTGGTGTGCCAACATGGTTTAATATTCTCTAATGAAACACCAACAAAAAAAAAAAAAATTTAAAAAAACATGTAAAAAAAAAAAAGTTTAAATGGTGACATAACTAGAAACAAAAAAAGAAATTAAAAAAATGCACATTCCTTTACAAAAATGACTACTCTAAATTATGGAGGACCACCAACCAAAACACACGTCTGGCATAGAAAACATTATTAAAGGATTACATCACAAGCAAGAAATGTGACATTTCAGTATGGGACAACTCTATTGAAATTGCATCAGCAAGAGAACGGGGTTATTCTAGCAAGAGAAGAATTAATAAAACGAGGCTTTAAAATGTGGTTTAGTGCGCCTTTTTAAGACATTGTTCTCTTGCTAGAATAAAAGGTTTCTAATGACGAATGTGCCATATCCCAAAGAAACGCGAGTTTTACCTGAACGAGCGCTCCCGTCTCCTCATTTGGACTGAGCATGCGCGGGGTTTTTGTACGCTGCTTTTGTGTACAGACGACCGAACATGTCTGACGGACACGATTCCAGCAGACTGTTTTAAAGCAAGACCAGGAAACAGTTGTTCGTTGGAAAACGGTCTGGCCGACGATTGTTTGCTGGAATTCTGTACGTTACTGCCTACACACGAACGAACATGTCCGCTGAAACTGGTCCGCGGACCAGTTTCAGCAGACATGTTTGGTCGTGAGTACGAGGCCTCAGACAGCCACATACTGCGTATAAGTGAAAACAGCAAAAAACGTTTTATCGGCTTTAACCCTATCTCTGCCAAACCCTGCCTTACATTTATTTTTTACCTTGGGTGGCCACAACATTTTTGCTTTTTTTTTTTTTACTTACAGATTCCAAAGTTTGTAAAAGACCCTTCAAGCCATATGTTTTCTAAAAAAAACAGGGCCTATTAAAATAAAAGCTGCTGCTACTGATATTGAATGGCCATGATAGCTGTGCAAATGTTTGTCAAAACTATATTTCAATAAAAATACTGAAAAATAATTTTTAGCACACACAAATACAACAATGTTTACTAAACTAGATAAATCTGTATTAAGGTTATTAAATAACAAATATTTTTACATTTTAAAATATGCCTTTTTTTTACCAAACAATTAAAAAAAAACTAAGAAAAGCAAAACTGTAAATGAAATTCCTTGAGGCTAGCTGCACACCTACATGTTGTGGTAACGCACGATCCACAGTGTGGTGATTTGAAGTCCTGCTGCGCTGTAACCCTTACATCAGTTGCAAATAAAAGGTTTAAAAACAAAATAATACTGATTATTACTAGCTATGTCTATCGCTGATTGATACCTGTGCCCCGCCAAGCCTGTACAGTGCAATGACAGGTTGTCGGCAGACTCAGCTATTATTCTTGACTGTTCACAGAGCCAGCGTTTACCTGCAGTGATCGTGGCTGTACACACACAATTGTGCTAGAAAAGCTAATACAAAAATATGCTGACAAGGGCTTGTACTGCAAAAAAAAATACGTGCATATATTACTACCACTGACGGATGCTGCCATACAGTCATACAAATGATAATATACTCTCATAAAATGTTATAAACAATAATCACATGGACAGGATTTTGGTTGTATTAGCTAGTTTAGGTCTAAGCAGCTTCATCTGATAATTAGCTTTCCTCCTTGAATAATATCAGTTTTGATATCCAATAGGCTTGTTTCAGAAAATAGTTTCAGCTTGGCTGCATCAGCTCATCCCTGTGGTCATTGTGAGGTTGATTTTCGAAAATTGGAAAGTGCAAAATCTAGTGCAGCTCTGCATAGAAACCAGCTTCCAGGCATAATTGTCAAAGCTTAATTAAACAAACTGAAGTTAGAAGCCGATTGGCTACCATGCAGAGCTGCACCAAATTTTGCACTCCTCAGTTTTAGTAAATCAAGCCCAGTATAACCACTTTTTTTTCCAGGCACTGGAATTTTGAATTTGTCAAATTTGACCATGTATGACTAGATCTGTTTCAATTTTTTTTAAATGTACTTTCCTCACTTGGGACTCATGGTGCTTTATCTGCTGTTGGGACAGCCATTTTGGGTAGGATATTATACTATAGCCAATTAACAAACCAGCATGTCTTTGGAGTATGGGAGGTAACCCACACAAGCACATGGATAACATGCAGATAGTGTCATGACCAGACTCCAACTGAAGAGCCCAGGGCTGCAATGCAAAAGTGCTGGCCACTAAGCCAATGTGCTCTCCCACACTTTACGTGTACAGTATGTTTATAGTTATTGTGGCCCTTTGCTAGCCTTTATCCGGCCCTTGGGGCAGTATTGCTCCCAATGATATGAGGCACTATTCCTTCAAAAAACACCAACAATGGGGCTCTATTTCTTCCACTAATGGAGCACTATTCCTCCTCCTACTGCCCACCAACACTGGGGCCATGTTTATTCTTACTGAAGCTCGGTCTTGGGGCATTTTTTACCCCCATTGGTCAGAATCTGGCCCCCCTGAAGTCTCAAAGACAGTAAACTGGCCCTTTGCTTGAAAAGTATGTAGACCCCTGCCTTAACCGAATGAAATATAGTTAGCTAAAGTATTGTGTATCAAAAACATTTTCTTAAATACTGCATTTACCCTTTATTATTACTCTGTTGCATATCAGCACTGTCAATTGTCCACAGCTTTTCTGCAGCCACTTCCTCACTACATGCATGCTCTCCAGCAGTGGCTGCATGACATTTCTGAAGGCCAATTTCCTAATGGTGACAACAGGTCAACATACCTGTGCAGTGTGCCTCAGCATGGTCATTTGTAGTCTCCAGCAATCATTTTTGACAGGGTGACAATGCAGGAGAACAATTAAGAGATGGGAAAAGGTATTGTCGCCCTATAATAGGAAGTTTTGGAACAAGGGCCTTTATGGAAGTATCATCTGGTAAAATATTTAAATGGGTTTTGAAATAACAAAAGGCACTGAAAGAAATGCATGATTTGGCTGCACTTAACAGTTTTCCCCTGTTGATTATATCTGTTTGTCTGGCTAATAAGAAAGAGAAATAACCACAACACTAAAATATATATATATATATATATATATATATATATATATATATATATATATATATATATATATATATATATAGGGACTATATTGTGAAATAATATCAGTGGGAGTGAGTATAAAAAGGCATAGAGTAAGTAAATGTATGAACAAATGTGTCTCAGTTTCTGAAGCTGAGATGGCAGCCAGTGTGTAAATTCCCACACTGCTTTAACATAAACCTGTAGCCTGACTGACCAGATTAGAGACAGTGTCGATGGGCTTTGGGTTTGTGTTATTGGACAAATGCAACTTGCTGCCATGTGCATTCTAATTGCATTTTAGTTCAGTTAAGACTGTTCTGAGATTCACAGGTCATTAAAGCGGTTATTAAATCTCAGGTTATTAAATCTCATTGTTAAACGACTTCTATCCCCTCTGTTTTAGGAAGATATAAGTATAGTGTGTCAGCTTTTTTAATTATTATTCAAAATACCTTCTTGCACAGCTTCGCTGTGCGGTCACGTGACCTCCCTCCGCTCTCCTTTCCCGATCTAAGGAGAGCAGCGAGAGGGGCTAAGATTCCCCACTGACGTATGCCAGCCAGCAGAGTGACCGCACAGCGGCACTGTGCTCGAAGGTATTTAGAATTATAATAAAAAAAAAAATTGACATACTGTACTTAATATCTTCCGAAAACAAAAGGGAATAGAAGTAATTAATTTATAAATGAGACTTAACAACCACTTTAATGAACTGTGAATCACAGAACAGTCTCAACTGATCTGAAATGCAAGTAGAATAGTAGATAGAAGTGAATTACAAACATTACTTTTCAGCCACAGTGGACCAGCGGAAGGAGGGGAGGGGCAGGTAGGAGATTATCTCTCACACACAGGCCTCGTACACACGACCATTTTCCTTGACAGAATTCATCAAGAAACTTGGTGGCAGAGCTTTTTTGCAGAGGAAAACGGTCATGTGTATGTTTTTCGTCGAGAAAACTGTCTTGGCTCTCAACGAGCAAAAAAGAGAACAAGTTCTCTTTTTTCTCGTCGGGAGTCTCAATTTCCTCGTCGTGTTTCTCGTCGGGCTGGTTTACGACGAGGAACACGTTCGTGTGTATGCTTAGAAACCCGAGCTTGCTCAGAATAAAGTATGAGACGGGAGCGCACCTTCGGTAAAAGTAGCATTCGTAATGGAGATAGCACATTCGTCACGCTGTAACAGACTGAAAAGTGTGAATCGTCTCTTACCAAACTTTTACTTAACACGCAGTAACATGAGATTAGCAAAAGCAGCCCCAAGGGTTGTGCCAGTGGAATCAAACTTTCCCTTTATAGTGCTGTTGTACGTGTTGTATGTCACCGCGTTTGAGAACAACAAGATTTTGTCTTGACAGTGTGTACGCAAAGAAAGCTTGACAAGATTCTCGACAAGCCTGACAAGGAACTTGTCGAGGAAAACAATGTTTCTTTTACGACGAGTTCCTCAGTCGTGTGTACGAGGCCACAGACTACTGAACTGACAGGCAGGGAGAGAGGGAGAGACTGAACACATAGCGAGATGATGGAGGGATGTAAACTGACCATGGTATCATGAATCAGCAGCCATGATTTCCATGGTCAGTACACATAGGGGGACACAGGAACAGGCAGGACCAACCAGGTATTTAATAACATGGGGACAAAGCACTATGCACTATAGAAGCACTATGCTATGGATAATGCTTTAAAGGAACAGGTTACAACCACTTTAGTTTACCTCCTTCTAAGCTGTATCAACCTGTAGAGTTGTATTTGCACTCCTATTGATTTGGGGAGAGAAGCAGTTCTGACATACAATGTCAACAAGTCACCATTTACGCTATTATCTAATCATTGTACAATTTCCTTAAAATTTTCCAAAATTATGTAATTTTAGGACCTACCTAAACTATACAACCAATTTATATCCAGTCGGGTAGGTCCTTGCAGTGCATAGATGGTGGAAGATCTAATGTGATTTTACAGTCAGATTGTAATGTGAGAGGTGAGCTTAAGTGTTTGGACTTCTTGAGTAAATCATAAACACAGAGGAGTGTGACCTCTGTCCCTTGATAAAGAAGAACAAAAGGATTTTTTAAAAAAGTCCTGTTTTCTCAAATTTTCATCAAGGGACACAAAAACAGTAGATTTCAGAAACATTGGGATGTCCCAAAACAGTCCAACTGAGAGGAGGGAAACACATCACTAACAGCGAAACAAAACACTGGGTGTGCCTGTAGCTTAACCTCTTGGCGCCAGAACCTCTCGGCCCTTTAAGAGGTTTAGGATGTCGGGAGACGGGGCTTTTGATCATTTGATCAGTCACGATGGTCACATGATCGGAACGCTCCCGATCGCAAGTATCAATCGGGAGCTTTCCGTTGGTGCCGGTAACTGTGCTAGAAGTGCGCTCTCAGAACAGCTGTATTTACATTAATTCACGCAAATATGTGGCCACTTGGTGCCAAAGCCCACCCGCTGAGAGACCGCATATATGCGTGCGGCCGGCCGGCGTCAAGGGGTTAAAGAGTTTCTTGCAGGACCTTGTATCCAAAGATACCTGAGCATCCACCTGGTAGAATTTAGAGAACATATGAAGAAAAAACAAGTAGTGGCCTTTGAGAGGCAGAGGCATATAGGCCCAGGAAGTACTCACAAGTCTAGTTTAATGCAGTTTAACTGGAAAGGGGGAAATTCAATCCTGAAAACCAGTAGGCTTGAACAATGACATGTCTGATTCAATGAGAGATGATCGAATGGGAAGTAGGTTGTCCTTTGCTGATACCTATTGGAATGACAGTCAGTTTGTCTGAAGGAAGATGTAGCTGAGAGTTAGACATAAACAGCTATGACCATATCAAAGCAATGGAGGGCTATCTCCCTAGGATGTACTGGAGTAGGACAGAGACATAGAAGGATAATGTTCTGGTTAAGGTGGGAGGTAGAAACCACCTTAGGAAGAATAGAGGCACTGGGTCTTAAAACAACTTTGTAATTGTGAAGAATCCTAAAGGATTCTTTACAAGATAAGGCAGCTAGCTCCGACACTCATTTAATACAGGTGATGGTAAAACCACTCTTTGAACTACAGTGGAAAAAGTTATATCCCTATCAGGTTCAAAAGAAGGTCTTTGAGGAACCATAAGAACCAGGTTAAGATCCCACAGAGTCAGTGGAGGCTATACAGGTAAGACTGTATGAGCTACATTTTGTACAAAGGCTTTGCAGAGGTAAATTTAAAACAATAATAGCTAGATTCAGGTAGGGGCGCGCATTGTTACGGCGGCACAGCGTATCGTATTTACGCTACGCCGCCTTAAGTCAGAGAGGCAAGTACTGTATTCACAAAGCACTTGCCTCCTAACTTACGGCGGCGTAGCGTAAATGGGGCCGGCGTAAGCGCGCCTAATTCAAATGTGGATGGGGCGTGTTTTATGTAAATGTTTGGTGACCCGACATGATTGAAGTTTTTTACGAACGGCGCATGCGCCGTCTGTGTACATATCCCAGTGTGCATTGCTCCAAAGTACGCCGCAAGGACGTATTGGTTTCGACGTGAACGTAAATTACGTCCAGCCCCATTCACGGACGACTTACGCAAACGATGTAAAATTTTCAAATTTCGACGCGGGAACGACGCCCATACTTAACATTGACTAGGCCAGCTATTTGTTGGAATAACTTTACGCCGAAAAACGCCTTACGTAAACGGCGTATCTTTACTGCGACGGGCGCACGTACATTCGTGAATCGGCGTATCTAGGCATTTACATATTCTACGCCAAACTCAACGGAAGCGCCACCTAGCGGCCAGCAGAAAAATTGCACCCTAAGATACGACGGCGCAGGCTATCGTATCTTAGCTAGGTTTAAGTGTATCTCAGTTTGAGCATACACTTAAACTTACGACAGCGCAGATTTCGAGTTACATCGGCGTATCTACTGATACGCCGGCGTAACTCTCTATGAATCCAGCTATAAGTCTTTGGAATAAAATCACAAAAGCTGAAATTTGTCTCTTTATGGAACTTAAAGCCATATGTTGACCCCACCCAGATTGTAGAAAGATCAGGGTCCATCCCATGGAGTATTTTTTCAACCTTGCACCAAAGTAAGCCCTCCATGTGCTATCATACTAGCTTTCAGAAGTATAGGAATGACCAAGTCAGAACAACCCCTATGGCCCCGTACACACGACCAAACATGTATGCTGAAACTGGTCCGCGGACCAGTTTCAGCATACATGTTCGGTCGTGTGTAGGCGCGAGCGGGCCGAATTCCAGCAAACATTTGCCCGCCGGGCCTTTTCCCAGCGGGCAAATATTCCTGGACGTGTTTTAAAACCGTCCGCTGGAATCCTGCCCGCTCGGACATGTACGGTCGTCAGTACAGACCTACCGTACATGTCCGAGCGCCCGCCATCCCTCGCATGCGTCGAATGACTTTGACGCATGCGTGGAAGCCTTTAAATGGCAGGCCCGCCCACGTCTCCGCGTCATCGTCGCGGCGACGACGCGGACACGCCCCGCGTATTGTTTACGCGCGGACTTCTGTACGATGGTTAGTACAACCATCGTACAGAAGCCCTCTGGCAGGCATGTACGGTGAAAACGGTCCGACGGACCGGTTTCATCGTACATGTTTGCTCGTGTGTACCGGGCCTATCTCTTAGTACCTGGGCTTCAACAGCCAAGTTGTTAAAGCTGCTGACTGTAAAGCAGAGTGGTAAACTGGAACTTAAGACAGAGGTTTCAGCTGATCTAGAAGAGCACACAGGGTGTCTGCTAATAGCCTGACATGGCCTCCTGGACCAATTTGGTGCAAAGAGAACAACTGATATGCCCTCTATTTTATTCCTGTGGAGCAGATGAGGAAGGGGCTTTAGAGGGCATAGATCAGGTTGTTCCGATTCCACAGAGCTACCAGGGCATCCCCTCATTCTGCCATGGGATCTCTTCATCTGAAGACTGTATCTGTCCAATTTGTTGTTGAAACTGGAGGCAAGAAGGTCCACATCTGGACTTGCCCGATTGCAGGGCTGGGATGGAGAGCCACGAGGCCAGAGAAGAAATTGTCCTTGGTATCTAGCATAGTGGTAGGTCTAATGACTGTAACTACTTCTCACACGCAACCAAAAATGTTGAGTTGCAATGGTCTGGAACTGGGCAAGTGGGACTGCCTCAAAGAAGGCAACGAAAAGCAAAAAACTTGTGTGCCCACAGCAAAGCGTTGATGTGCTGAAAAGATGGGGACATGCAAATTGCATGCTTGATGTCAATAGAGACCAGATAGTCTCCCCAGTCGAGGGAGGAAATGGCTGAGCTGTTTATTCCATGTATAATAAAGACATTAAGTGTATTAAGGTCCAAGGTAGGGGAAGATGCTTCCCCTTGCCTTGGGAATGGTGAATAAGCTCATGTAACAATGTTAAACTTTTCCACTTGAGGAACAATGTCAATGATTTCTAGACTTAGAAGGTCTTCCCGGGTATCATAAAGATTTGTTAGTCTTTGCTGAGAGGTTGGCTCATTTGAAGAGGAAGGCAAAGGTATATTCTGGCTTAAAGCCCCTGAACACCACATCTTTTACCCATGCATCGGAAATACTGTAAGTCCAGGTTTTTGCGAAGGCTAATAGAATTCCCCCCACTTTAGAAAGTGGGGGAGTCCCCTCATTTTGAGTAGGACTTGTCCACAGGCTTGGAGGACTTGGGAGCTCAATATTTACGAGTGAACGGGTCCTAGAATTCCGCCTGGATTTAAAGGCCTCTTTTTGCCTTTAGAACAAGTTTAGCCAGGTGCAGGCTTAGGTTTCTTTTGTTAAAATGTATTTGTACCTAGCCAGATGGTCCTTTACATATTAATAGACAGGAGACTAATTCTGTAAATGAGATAAGCTATAAACGCTCCACAACTGACTGGTCAGTAAGCATGGCATTGAGTCCCTTAGATTTATCCTTAAGCCACACTCCCAGGGTCTGGAAAGTTGCCTTTACAGCAATAGTAGGTTGCAGAGCAGAGCCTGCTAGGGAAAACAAGGACTTGGAAAGAGTTTTCAGACACTTGTCAACCTGGCCTTTAAACACCAACAGGAACAATCAGAGGTTTTTTTCGGACAAGAAATGGATAGGTCTGCAATGGGAATGGTCCACTTTTGTGTGAACTCTTCCTCCATAGGATGATGGTTAGTAAGGTGTTCAAGAGGAAAAATAGCATTTTATAACATAACATTTTTTGTAAATAAGAACTGAAATGGTATCTTTAAGCCTGGGAATTATATAAGCAAAGCCGAAGAAAACTCCTCCCTGGATTTAGCAGAGGAGGGAGCCACACCTGAGATCTCTAAGTGAGTAGACTCAAGCAAGGGACAATGGTTACAATTTTCAGCATCAGGTCCTTTAGGGGGAACACTGCAGGCTTCCACAAGGCTGCTAGAGAAATGTGAGCTGGAGAGGCCCACAGGTCTGCTCTTTGCAATTGGAATCTGACACACTACAACTAAGGCAGAATAAAATACACCAGGAGCACATGGGGTACTCGCAGCCAACTGCTGAAGCAGGAGAGGCTATTTGGCTAGAGGTGTCACTGTAAGGTAGCAGTAAGGACAAACCAAGGTAAACCCTTGACCCTTGCAAGAAAAGCAGTGGCGGGAAATCCCACGCTGAAAGGTGGGAAATGGCAGTGAAAGTGCTCATGCCACAGCTGTAAGTAATGTAGAACCTAAAGCCTAAGTACAACCAAGATCAAAAACAGAAAAATCATCACAGGGGACATAATTTATAGTCAGTAGGATGTGCTCATTGTACTGTTAGTAGTAGTCTTTTCTTCCATCTCTTTGCCCCATCCCTGACGCTGTAAAGTTTTAGTGCATTGGGGGTTAATACAACTAAACGGCAGTCACAGGCTCTCCAAGTGAGCCTGACTATGCCCACCCTTTCTGCCTAGCTCCACCATTCATAGAAGCCATACTATGGCTTCTATGATTGGAGCAAAATCTAAGGCCCAGTACACACGGGAGATGTTGCCTGGTTAAAAAAAAAAAAAAAACAGCCGACATTCGGCCTGTGTGTATGCCAGTCTGTCCGACAGAAGCCGACCATTTGGCTGGCTTTTGTCGAACGAGCATGCTGGAAAATCTGCAGTCCAAAGGATTCCCGATCAGCACTCTCCACCAGCACTGATTGGAGTGCTCTGGCGGGGGCCGGGGCCACCCCCTGTCAGAACACAACAGCTCAGCGGGGGAGATTGCTATACTAACTTTGCATAGTTAGTACAAGTGCTCCTAACGGAGCTGACAGTTTTTTTAATTTAACTCAAAGGCCTCGTACACATGACCGTTTTCCTCGACAGAATCCATCAAGAAACTTGGTGGCAGAGCTTTTTTTGCAGAGGAAAACGGTCGTGTGTATGTTTTTCATAGAGAAAACTGTCAAAGAACTCGACAAGAAAAAAAGAGAACAAGTTCTTATTTTCCTCGACGGGAGTCTCAATTTCCTCGTCGTGTTCCTCGTCGGGCTGGTTTTCGACGAGAAACACGTTCGTGTGTATGCTAAGAAACCCGCGCATGCTCAGAATAAAGTATGAGACAGGAGCGCACCTTCGGTAAAAGTAGCGTTTGTAATGGAGATAGCACATTTGTCACGCTGTAACAGTCTGAAAAGTGCAAATCGTCTCTTATCAAACTTTTACTTAACACGCAGTAACATGAGATTAGTAAAAGCAGCCCCAAGGGTTGTGCCAGTGGAATCGAACTTCCCCTGCCGTTGTATGTGTTGTACGTCACCGCGTTTGACAACAAGGAGATTTGGTCTTGACAGTGTGTACACAAAGAAAGCTTGTCAAGTTTCTCCACAAGCCTGACAAGGAACTCGTCGAGGAAAACGATGTTTCATTTACGTTGAGTTCCTCGGTTGTGTGTACGAGGCCATAGTGTATACCAGGCTTTAGAATGCAGGGGATGGAGCTATCAATCATGTGCCCATCCTCCATTCATAGACTGTGTCACGGTTCTGGACTTGTAAAGCACTATGTGGCTAAAAAGCCAGAACAGGTGCCTGGAGAGTGCCACAAGTAGAGACGAGAACCTGAAGGTCCAAGTATGGCTTCCAAGATGGCACTGAGGATCTGCCAATCCCGACAGCTGCATAAGCAGAATAATTAATAATCTCAATTGAAGAAAAACCTATTTTTGATATAAGTAAACATTTAGAAAAAAATGGGGTTGCTTTCCTCTGAAGAGAAAATTCTAAATTGAAGAATCATGGGGGGGGGGGGGGGTTATGCTGGTCAGCCAACATTTTTTGAGTGCCTAAATCCTTCTAAAGGAAGTAGTATAACCCAGTGTTCCAGAATTCTACTGTTCCTGGGTCCCTGATGAAGGATTTAAAAAAACCTTTGACACGTGAAATGATCTGTAGAAGCGGTTGCAGAGTTTTTCTAGTGCTGAAAAATACATACATTTGCATTGCTGATAGCAGGTATACAGATGTAACTGTTAGCTAATTTGCAAAGCTAATAGCATAGCTGTTGGTGCTTCAGTTGAAGAGTGTTTATGAAGCAAACCACGTGCAGGAAATTTATTCTATTAATTGATGTTGATTCACAAAAACGGAAGAAAATTGCAGCAAATGAAGCGAAGGTTCTAGTTTTGCTGTGTAATATATTTCCTTAATATTTTAAACAGACAGGTGTCTGACAAAAGTTCTGCCCTAGCATGGGTCACTTTTAGGACCAAAATTAATAGCGAGGTAGAGTATGGTAGCATTCTAGTAACACATTTCAGGAGTAAAAATAATGAGGATTCATTTGTTGCACAAATGTTGTATACTATATATTAACATTACATGAAAATATAATGGGAAAGGTGGACATTCACAGGCAATCCAAGTGTACATGTACTCATAATGATCTCATGAACTGTCAGTGGAAAAAGGCAGTGCATTTTAATCCTACACAGGACAGAACACTTTCATTTCATCCCTGTATATATTTCAGTCCTGTCACTTACCTGACAATTATCTCTATGCACACATCATTCTAAAATGAAATGGAGATGCTTGCATTTAGTACCTGCAGTATTTGCATAGTAGTGTTCACTTCTTTATCATCTGGATAGGACATTTCTGCACTGCAAAACACATTTGGAAATATTTAGACATTATTGAATGTACCAGCAAGGTACATACTAATTTACTTTGTTTGCATCGCTATTTTTTAATTTATTTTTTACATTTTACAGCCCCTTATATCTCATTGTCTGAGACAGCTGTCTGCCACATGGCATTTATGGCACAACTGTGCCTATTGAAAATAGGGCTGCAGTTTTTTCTCTCTTGTTTAATAGTAGAATAAGGCACTGGTGTTATAGTGTCAACTGCCCTCTAGTGGATCTTTTAAAGTAATACATGGAGAATGCAATCCAAATGATTCCTGGCGAATCAGCCCACAACAGCTTGTCACAGTGGGAATGAAAATAGAGACAGATCATTCACTCGGTATCCCAGACAGTAGAGACCCAGCAGGAATTCAGAACATGCCTTCCACTACCTAAAATGAGTAAGATATTTCACTTGGCATTCCACATTTAAAAGATACTACACCTGCATACTTAATGTCTTATTATCTTATTATTGACGTACAGTGTCAACATATTCTAGTAACTTTATCCCCAAGTTGCTGCCTATGTTTTAGCATCTTTGTTTATTTCTGAAAAATATTTTCTAAACTCTATTTTTCTTTGTTAGAAAATTACATGTCATCTACTAGGGCTGCAACTAACGATTATTTTCATAATCGATTAGTTGGCCGGTTATTGTTTCGATTAATTGGATAATGGCCTTAAAAAAAAAAATTCAAATGTTTTCATTTTTTTGGGCCAATTTGTTGTTGGGCAGATTACAAAACACAAATTGCCACAAAAACACATTACATGCTTTTCTGCAGCTTCTCCATTGAAGTATATTGAAAAAAAAAAAAATAGCACCGTTTTGCGTTAAAAAGTCCTTGCTCTTTGCAAATACGCAGCAGCTGAAAAAAAAATCATGGATGTGAACGTGTCCCATAGGAACATGTAAATGAACTGTAGTGTGTTTCTGCAAAAAGCACCAAAAAACAGAGGTGTGACCCAGGCCTGAGATGTTTAGTAACATAATGTGGTTAAAAAAACAAAAATAAGTACAAAAAGAGCAAATAATCGCTACTGTAAGGGGTTAATTTTTTTACTGTGGGACAGTGACTGTAATATTTACAGCAGCGATTAGCTTTTTTGTACTATAAAGGGCTAATTTTAGTTGTTTTAACCCCATTATGTTACTGCCCGATTAATCGATTTATGAAAATTTTAATCGATTAATTTCATAATCGATTAGTTGTTTCGGCCCTATCATCTACCTATACCTCAATATGATATATATCTTTATTTTTCTAAGCAGTGTTCGGTACACGTTAACACAAAGTAGTGCCAATAATATTGTGCTGAAATAGAAATTCCCAGTAGTAAATGTAATCAGACAAAACATCAAATAGTTGGATAGAGAGGTCAGCTATTTCCTCTGGTACTTAAAACAATGAAACTCATAAATTCTTTTAATAGGACATTGTTTTATGTTAGAAAATAAAAAGCTAAAGAAATCAAAACCGAAATACAGCGTGCATAATTAAATACTCAATGCATTGTGAAAAAAACATTTGTCTAATCAGGGCAAAGTTGCCTTACATTGCCCTTTTTTAGTGTATTAGATAACTTCTAAATTTTCTAAATAAAAACCTCACTGGTAAGGAAGCATTATTCATTCTGTGAAACTGGAGCATTGGTGTGCCAAAAACACTTAACAGCTTCCCAGATACGTTGTGTATATTTTTGGATGTCCTCCTTGTGGATACTAATATTAACTACTGAAGTGAAGTCATCGAGGTGCCAACACACCCTGAAGGATCCAAAGTATAGGTGTACCAGCCACCCATATATAGGGAAAGTGTAATGGTTTTGGGGGTAATTTATCTTTTATTTACTTTCTCTATATCTAAGCAACATGAGTTTTCACAACTGTTGTAATCTCCTTTCCTACACAATGCCACTTATTGAGGCTTCATACACAGCCAATGTTTCATATTCCCATCGCACACGTTCCTGGTATAAGCTCTCAGAAATAGGGTGCTGTAGCAACAACCAGCTGGATACTGGTTCAAGTCACAAGGTAGATATTTGCCAGCACACCAAGGATCAGCACAAAGTGGCATCAAAGGATGCCACTTTGTGCTGATCCTTGGTGTGCTGGCAAATATCGACCTTCATACACAGCCATTCCCTGTGAAGGGAAAGAATTCACTGTTTTGATTCATTCACTTCCATGTTGAAATTTCAGTTTGAGCTACTGATCTTATCAACGGTCTTTTCAGTGGGAGGATAAACTTAAAAAAAAGAAAGGCCTAAAACCCCACATATTGACATGCAATGAGATTTCCTATTTCAAAACGTTTTAAAAATAACTTTCTGGCCAGACTTCAGACGATGTGGTAGAAGTCTAAAATTGCCAAGCCCACATCTAAAATAAAATACCATATACAGTGGAACCTCGAATTACAAGCATAATCCATTCCAGGAGAATGCTCGTAATCCAAAGTACTCGCCTATCAAAGCGAGTTTCCCCATAGAAGTCAATGGAAAAGAAAAATAATTTGTTCCGCATTGACTTTGATGGCATGCAATACCGCATGTGGCCTGATGTGGGGGGCGACGAAGAGCTACGGAAACACTCGGAAAGGCCAGAGGACAGCTCGGCTGAACTCGGAAAGGCTTGGGAACGGAGTATTTCCGAGCATTTCCAAACGGCTCTGCTCGGCTCCGGCTCCCCCCGCCCCCACCTCAGGCCAAAAGCGGTACTGCACACCGATGTGGCTTGAATCCTGCGCACGAACTGAGTCAGGATTTTTAAAAATACAGTGCTCATTTTGCAAAACACTCGTTAACCGCGTTACTCGCAATCCGAGGTTCCACTGTATACAGTAGTACATGGTAATGGTTACATTATACTGAGCGGCTGCTTTTCATTTGTAGACACTATTAGCCAGATTCAGAGAGAGTTACGTCGGCGTATCAGTAGATAAGCCAACGTAACTCTGAATCTGCGCCGTCGTAAATTTAAGCGTATTCTGGAGACCAGATACGCTTAAATTAGGCTAAGATACGAGCGGCGTAAGTCTCCTACGCCGTCGTATCTTAGGGTGCAATATTTAGGCTGGCCGGTAGGTGGCGCTTCCGTTGAGTTCGGCGTAGAATATGCAAATGCCTAGATACGCCGATTCACGAACGTACGTTAGCCTGTCGCAGTAAAGATACGCCGTTTACGTAAGGCGTTTTCCGGCGTAAAGTTATTCCAACAAATAGCTGGCCTAGTCAATGTTAAGTATGGCCGTCGTTCCCACGTCGAAATTTGAAATTTTTACGTTGTTTGCGTAAGTCGTCCGTGAATGGGGCTGGATGTAATTTACGTTCACGTCGAAACCAATACGTCCTTGCGGCGTACTTTGGAGCAATGCACACTGGGATATGTACACAGACGGCGCATGCGCCGTTCGTAAAAAAATTTCAATCACGTCGGGTCACATCCATTTACATAAAACACGCCCCCCCTCATCCTCATTTGAATTAGGTGCGCTTACGCCGGCCCCATTTACGCTACGCCGCCGTAACTTAGGAGGCAAGTGCTTTGTGAATACAGCACTTGCCTCACTTACTAACGGCGGCGTAGCGTAAATACGATACGCTACACCGCCGGATAGATGCGCCGGCGTACCTGAATCTGGCTATATACATATAATTAAACGATAGAAGGATAATTGGTTGATGCATAGTATAAAAGTTGATCACAACAAAAAATAAGCTTTTAAATTTAGCTAGGAATGTACACTAGTCCCAAATGCATGCATGTTTGACAATAAAATCTATTCCTGCGAATTACAAAACACATAACAATAAAAGCATGGTGGGTTTTTCCTACTTAAGACTGAAACCAACCTAATAATAGATAATATTGATATGATATGATGATGGTATATCAACATAAAATGTGAATATTAACAAAGGCTGTGGAAAGTATCCAGGGTGTTTAATATTTTTACCTCCCTTTACTACTAAACTGCTTCCTTACTTTTTGAAACTAGTAGTTTTTATGCACTTTTCCTTGCATACCTGGCATTCACATTTCTTTTATACATTGTTCATTCCCAGCCTGTTCTCATCTCTGTGTTTCTTTCTTATCTTAGGCCCGCCTCCAAGCCTCATCGGGATGACGTCTTCTGTACCTCCAGCTCTCCTGTCCCGTGCAGCTCCAACTGTTCCTTCTACACACATAACCAACGATACCACTATGGAGTCCTCACAACCTACATTGACCTCTGAAACCACTGGTCCTTCAGCTTTAAAAGCTGCTTCTCTCATGGGGGCTCCTTTTATGCCTTTTTCACTTGCTCCAGCTGCCACTCCCCTTTTCAGCCCCCAGATACAAGGCCCCTACTTTCAGCAGTTGTATGGCTTAAAGAAGCGTCTATTTCCAATTAATCCTGTCATTCCCCATACGCTTCTTGGGCTCCTTCCAGCCCCCCTCAAACTGGCACCTGAGATATCACCCCGTAAACCAGAACCATCACAGACAAAAGTAATGAATGAATGCAGTGCAGAGTCTAAAGAGAGAGAGGAGGAAAGTGTGGATCGAGATGACGACTTAGATGATGAAGATATACCAATGGTGGATGTGGCGATTAGATACCAATGCCAACATTGCAAGACTTCTTATGATGAAGAGGGGGAAGCAGAAGCTCATCAACGTTCCGGCTGTTACACTGGTCCTCCTCCACACCCACCTCCACTCAGAGTGAGGGTCTGTACCTATCACTGCCTGTCCTGCCAAGTGCTACTGCAGGGTCCTGAAGCTCGAAGCCAACACTTGAGGTCACAGCAGCACCGTGCACAAAGTGCATGCAGTGATGGAGCATCCTCTGCAATACCTCAACTCAGGCCAAAGAGTGCTGCTACCTCCGTGCTCATGGCTTTATAGAGACACTCTATGTCTGTCTCACACTACAGACAAGCTTTCGGGCTGTCTTTTATCTTATTTCACTTAGTGTGTTTGTTTAATTTGCCTCCTAGAGTGTTTGTATTTGATCCCTTTCTGTGTACGTGTCTCATTCTCAGTGTCTCCCTACTCGTGTGTGTCTGTTACAGAATAAGCATTCCCTCACTCAGGAATGCTTCCTTAACCTTCATCTGCTGGAGTGACACTATCTGCTCACTTGACTGTCTAACTGTTTTGAATCTGTGTCTCTCCAGCAGGGAAGTATACTCAAAGAAATACATCACAACACAGGCCAAAAAGAAAACAAAAAAACCTTTAACCTCTGCATAGAATAATGAGAACCCAAAGCTTTTCTGCATTTCCTGATCCTGGTGCCAAAATAAGAGTGACCTCCCCCTGTCTGTGGACATTGTACCCAAAATCCCTGATGGTCATAGATGGCTTGACTGGAACATAAACCAATGAACAGGGGGGAGGTAAAAAAAAAAACTGAATATATATGTATAACCAAAAGTTCCGTGACATAAGGAACCAAACACAAAGGCAATGCCCTTCTCTTCTGTTACACATGCATGTACACACACGTGTGTACATAAAGAATTGGGGGATTTTATTTCAGATGGGGGATATAGCAACTCTCCACCAACGACTTGAACTTTGTTATACTTGGGGACTGATGACAGCGCTCCAAGAACTCTTGCTGTGATGCTTTAACCATTTGTGGAGGGGACAAGGGAAGGGCTTTAACTTTTTTGGGGAGGGTTATGGGGGGGAGGAACATTTTTCACACCCTTGCTCCCCTGTATCGCTCTCCCCATACCTCACTCTCAATGTTTTAAGCTTGGGGTATTTGGGGGGGGGGGGGTCAGGATGATCAACCACCGAACAAGGACACAACAAAAAAGTAACTAAAATGTTTGAATCCAAAGTTGCATAAAAACAAAAAAAAAATTCACACCAAAAAAAAAAGGAAAAAAAAAATGGACGGGAAGATGGAAACCTGAAAATGGACAATTATTTGTATTATGGGTATGAGGAAAATGCTGAGTCACTGCATATAGTTCATCACTCAGAGCAGCGTGGGATCTGTACATAAACAGACATATGTCTGATACAGACTTTTCTATCCTCACAGCCACCATGTAGGATTATTAACACTAATGTATAAGACGTTCAATCATTTGCTTTCTTCATTTTTGTCTTTTCATACTGCTCACATTTCTTTGTTTTGATTATGTCTTCCTTAATACACGGTACAATTGTTCTTTAGCCATTTTTTTTTAACAATTCTTATAATTCAACTTAGATACCTTTTTGTAAGATTAAGAGAAAATTTTGTTTGAGATCAAATATTTTTTCCAGAAACGTTCAATAATTTATTCTTTGTCATTAACAGAATAAAAATGTGTAACTAGGAAATGGCTTATTTTAGCCAACCAGTTGCATACAACACATACTAACAGGAGATAGATAAAAAAAAGTGGCATACCCTTTAAAGCTGTATGCTGAAATTAGTTCACACAGCAACCTAAAATTGTACTGTGTATGGCAACCTCTATTATAATATTATTTTTAAGCTCAATGAATTAGGCCTTGGATACAATAATAAGCAAGAAATGCAGTTTCCATATATTATGGAGTATGGAAATTGTTACAACTAAATATAAATTTATCATTTTTACAGTAATATTGAATGTAATCTGTTAAAAGAAAAACTGGCCACTTTTCTTGCATGTTTTCTTAAGAATTCATTTAGTTGCACTTGAAACATGGGTTGGAACATGATGGTATGAACAGACCTATATTCTGCTATACTTATGGCAATTTAGGAATCTTTTCATCTACTTTCAATCAAGAAAACGATACTATTAAATTAAATGGTCCATGGCTAACTTCCACCAATGGTTTGCAATCATTTCTAGGAAAGAGGTCAAATGCAGTCAAAGAAAACCAGCTTTCAGAGAAACTGGATTGCTTTTGAGATGTGTTTATTCATTTGTTGCCGCACATTTCCTAAGCCTTGAAATTGTATTCGAATTAGACTGGAGAAGTAAATGCAGTTCAGGTGCAAAAAAACAAAAACATGATGTATGGAAAATGGAAACAAATGCTAGTTAACACTGATCCATGCAATCCAAAATTCACACACTGCACTCCAGATGCTTAATTCACATCAGCAGCAGAACCAAACAGAAGACCTTAGACAACCTATGGTACGAGAGTTTTGTGGACTTGCTAGGACATCATAGACATATTTGACTGAATACTTTTGGTCCTAATAGTAACGTATTATTATGATGGCCACAAGAATTAGCAACATTCTTTTTCTCCAAAAAGAGGTACAAGTCCATAGAAAATAAAAATCTAAATACATACCGATATGAATAAATTTGATTTGAAGTGCTCTCATATGTTACAGGGATATCTTGACATTTCTGGTTTAAAAATTCCTGTGGCCTAGGCACAAGAGGCCTTCACAAATCTAGTTCTTGAAGTTATATACCAAATGTGAAACCATAGGCTGTCTATTGCTGGTCTACCAGTCATCAGTCAACTGACTATCTTTCCTCTAGTGTGCATCTACAATTTTTTTTTTTCAAATGTATGACAATTTATAGAATGTACTTTTGTAATTCATTCATTTCATTCATCAATTATTTTTAGACCAAACTTCATTCTTTGCCAAACTTTCTCTCAGTTTACTGATGGTTTCTCTTATATGTGCTAAAAAATACATCACCGTATTCTCCAAAGATGTCAGATAAGATTGACTACCCTCTCTTCTTTGTAAAGTTTAGAAGCCTTTTTAATTAATCTACAAATTCACTCACTTGCCACTAGCTGTATAAATGTGTATAGTGGCCGGAACTAAAAGCTTTATCTTCTTAATATAAAACCAACAAATGTTCTGATATCTTTTACATGTGAGCAGAGGTTGGATATCCAATTCTGCATTACCAAGGATAAGTATTTCATTTTAAGAGTTATTAACTTCTAAACAGAGCTTTACAATAGATTATCTGCATGGTAGTGTTGAACTTAGATGGTGAAAGGTATCAGAAAAAAACCCCACCTTAGTTTATGTAGTAAATAAATTGTTACCCAATATAAAGCACAGGTACACAGAGGAGCTTGGACAACGCACAGTGCATGCAGCCTGATTCCAAAAAAAACATAGACAATTTTATCAACACACTGCATGTAGATTCCGAGACCAATTCCACACCTATCGTTCAACACCCAATGTTCTTATTCATACTAATGCACACACGTAACTACAGCAATGGTATTTGTACATCTAAAAATTATAAATCAACATACAGAAGCAGTTTGCAGACATTGTTGCAATGCTACACTATCATGTACTTCGTATATTATAAGCTATAGCCTAACATGGCAATACAGAGGTTAAAAGCAGACGTATCTACCCTTATGTTTATAAACTATTGACTCCCATGACAACACTGTTCTATACAGTGGCATAACATAATAAAATGGAGTCATGTGAGAGGGTTGAAACATACGAGGATTCCACCAAAAGAAGATGCTTGGATGGCCTTTTGTTTGCCGTCAGATTAACATGAGAGACGACGCGTATTTCTTTCTATTTCGTTCGTTACGTGCATGTGTTAAAACATGTAGCCAAGTACAGATGGTCTTACCCACTCTTGACATGTTTGATTACACACTACTAATGAATATGCTGATGCATTAATAAATCGCTGTAATACTGCATCACACAAACAGTACGTGAGTAGAATTTGTTTCACAACTGCGAAACGGACACCTGCCAGGCCTGATTTTTCTAGGTTTTATCTTTGCTAAAAGATCTTTTGTCACTCTATTGACATACCATCATTATCTTGTGTCCTCTTTGTCTTCCTGTTCTCAGCTATGTCACATGCTTTCTGTCTACTGTTTGTCCCTCATATATTTGCTGTGTTCATGAGTAGAATGTTACATGGCTACATATAGTAAAAAGAACAGACCGGGCCTTGGAAATTCTTATTATTTTTTGTTAATCTGCAATTTTTTCATTTTTTTTTTTTTAAATAAGAATCTTGTACTGTTATGGTAACTGGTGCCAATACTCAAAGTTCTGCTAACACAGAGCATGTGGCTAGCTAGTGTTAGCTCTCAATCTCCCTGTATCTTCTGATTGTCTGGTGACCAGCTGCTCACCCAACTTGGATTGTCGCATGCAAAGAGTTTGAGGAATTTTTCAGAGTGATGTATAAATGGTTAAAAAAATATAAAAACTAAATTTAAAATGTTGCTGCTGTGTATGTCCTTTTTTATAAATCTACCCGTGTAATTAACCTGAAGGAAGGTTTACCGTCTGTCACTCAAGCCACATGAGAACAGATCCAAAGGATGTCAAAGATTTTTTCCTCCATGAGTGTGGTCCTAATGGTAAAATGGAAAATGTTGGTTTTATGATAATTTGTTTCTCACCGTCTTCCAGATGCTTCTGGTCCCCTTGGCTTGGAGCTTCAATGATGGTCGTTCTTGAATCTCATGAAGGTCTCCTTGAACATGGCCAAGTTTTCCCATGGCATTGCCGTTGTTGTAGGCAGGCCAATATGGCAACACTTCACATGCTCACTTAACAGCACGTACGTATGGAAAATGACTCGTACATACACCGAAAGACATTTGTGTAGCATGAGCAATTAACAATGATAAAATCAATAGATTGTACCCATGTGCCATCCTCTTCTATCCCTTATCTGTGCCACTTCTCATTACATATCCTGGCTTTATCGCTTTTTGGCACTCGATTTCGTGCATAGTCTGTACGGCACAATAATAAGTACCAGGTGCCAGCTCTGAGGGGGTCGCGTCTGTGCCAGCTTCTCCGCCAGCATTTGTATTTCTGCCAACTCCGCTATCTGCCTCTTTCTGCCCATCTCATTCTGTCAATGCATATCTCACACAGACTTGCTCCCTGTCTGTGTATCTCTCTGCCCCACACACTCTTTCTGTGTGCCAGGCTCTCTGCCCGGATATGCGCACACAGGGCACAGACAAACAGATGCAAATACATGAACATGCACACAGATGGTCATTGCCCACAGCTGCCAGCTCACACCTCAGGGAACAGTAGTGGGTGAGTTGGTGGGGGTGAGATATATACGGTTCGATATTGGTGGGAGGGTAGAGGAGATGCTGTTTTTTCGATGGCGGATGCATCTGCTACTCTGCGCACTCTCCTTTCTTCGTCACCGCGCGCTCTTTCCCTGTTGTCTCTTGCAGTCTGTCATCTTGAAGGGGGCAGGTACAGGCTGGCTCGGTGCCACTCACATGAACCCCCCATCACCGCTCTCTGCTCCCTCCTTACACACAATTTCTAGCAACCCCCTCATCATCACCACACAGCATTAATTAGCCGGAGAATTCATTATACTCACAAATCCTAATTAACACAAACAGCCTAAGGGGAATTAGGAAAACCTGTTACGGCAAAGGAAGGGTTAACCAGAGCTGCATAGTTTTCTGTGTGCAATATTAAAGCGATTTCTTCTTTTTGCATATTGCAGGTATAATACATATTTTAGGTGCCTTAGTACAGAAGATGGGCTTGAAATGAAGCAGGACTGGAGAAGGCAGGGATAAAAAAAAAAAAAAAGTCAAGGCAAAACATCGCCACCTGCAGGACATTTTGAGATTGCAATCTGTGAATAAAATCCAAGAATTACATTTTTTCAGACTGTTAAAAAAAATCCCACCTACTGGAAGCTAGGAAAACAATAACATTTTATTACAAGTACCCAAGCTTGAACACATTCCCAGATCAGGGCTGCTCAGTGTGAGATATTGAATGTGCTTCTGGCTGTGTGTCACACCCAAAATAAATATATATTTAGTTCTACCAAATCTGAAAATGCAGCACACTAATTTGTTCTTTTAGCAAAACATTCTTTGACATTGCTGTCACCTTCATCTAAGTGTCTTTTTCTTTTTAACCCAAAAAATCCCATTGTGCTTTAAGTTACTGCCACGTCCCTTCAGGAAAGTTGTTGACTTCGCATACTTCCAGCATTGGATTTCCATTGTGTGTAAATGACAAACGCAGGCGCATTCGGATAGGAACCTGAAGAGAAAAAAATAAAAAAAATGAAATGATAAAGAGAGCTGAGCGAGGCATACTAATTTTAGTGCGCAAATCATTATTCAAAATAGTTATTTTTTAATCTATAAAAATCAGGGTTTTACATGATTAAATACATATTTGAACATTTACTCAGTATTATATACTTTTAAACATACGATTCATGTTCAGTATATGTGTGGTTTTATTGGCACTCATCCCAAGTCATAGGAATGTGATATGTACCTTTTGGGGGTTCAATAAACGAATGGACTGTGTAACTGATCCTTCACCAAAAGCTGCAAGTAAATTACCACTGGGAGCTTGAAGCTGGAGCTGAACACTCTGTAACACAAAAAGAAAAAAAATTGAATACATTGTTGACAGCAATTTAGAAAATAATTAAAGATCACAAATTAGGTGCATGTTCATATAAAATCACAGGATCTTTGGTTGGTACTATAACAAAACTTCGAAGTTTCTTTTATTTTACCATAGTAGATATATTATTTTAAAGGTGAACTCCAGCCAAACAGCTAAATACACAAATGAAATGTATAGGAGCTATTTTACCTGCCAAAGAATCTGTATGTGTGTTCATCCAGTCCTGAGATTTACACAGTTTTGCACAATACAGAGCCCTTTCTGGCAGGGAAAGAAGCACTATCTTTCTGTGCTGCAGTTAACCACTTAACCCCCAGACCAGAGCACCTTTTGCGATTCGGCACTGCACCGCTTTAACTGACAATTGCGCGGACGTGCGACGTGGCTCCCAAACAAAATTGGCGCCCTTTTTTCCCCACAAATAGAGCTTTCTTTTGGTGGTATTTGATCACCTCTGCGGTTTTTAGTTTTTGCGCTATAAACAAAAATAGAGCGACGATTTTGAAAAAAATGAATATTGTTTACTTTTTGCTATAATAAATATCCCCCGAAAATCTATAAAAAAAAAACATTTTTTTTCCTCAGTTTAGGCCGATACGTATTCTTCTACATATTTTTTGTAAAAAAAAAATCGCAATAAGCGTTTATTGATTGGTTTGCGCAAAAGTTATAGTGTCTACAAAATAGGGGGTATTTTTGGAATTTTTATACATTTTTTTTTTTACTAGTAATGGCGCCGATCAGCGATTTTTTTCCGGTACTGCGACATTATGGCGGACACTTTTGACACATTTTTGGGACCATTGCCATTTTTATAGCGATCAGTGTTATAAAAAAGCATTGGATTACTATAAAAATGCCACTGACAGTGAAGGGGTTAACACTAAGGGGCGGGGAAGGGGTTAAGTATGTTCCCTGGGTGTGTTCTAACTGTAGGGGGGGGTGGCCTCACTAGGGGAAATGACTGATCTTCTGTTCATACATTGTATAAACAGAAGATCAGCATTTTTCTCCCTGACAGGACCGGGAGCTGTGTGTTTACACACACAGCTCCCGGTCCCCGCTCTGTAACGAGCGATCGCGTGTGCCCGGCGGCGATCGGGCCTGCCGGGCACGCGCACGGGAGTCGGGGGCCCCTAGTGGCCTGAGCGAGAGCCGACGTATAGCTAGCGTAAAATGACGGCGGCTGGTCGGCTAGTAGTTAAGTAACACTTACATATCTTATTCCTCCCCGGTCTGTGACAGGACAGTGAAATGAGAAGTCATGTTAGCACAGGCAGCTTAACTAACTGACTTCTTGTGCTGCTTCTCCCTCTCCCTGTCTAATCTCTACTGTGCTGAGAACTCAAAGCTGATATTTAGGGGTTCATTTACTAAAAGCAAATAGGCTGTGCACTTTGCAAAGTGTTGCTCCAGAGCTTAGTAAATGAGGTAAAGCTTCACTTTGCAAAGAATACCCAAACACGTGCAAGGGGAATTAAAAAAAACTTGCACATGATCGGATGATGGAGGAACTGCACTTTGCAAAGTGCACAGTCTATTTGCCTTTAGTTAATCAACCCTTAAGTCGATTTCAGGTGCATATTCAAAATACATTTAATGATGTACTAATGAATACAGAGCTGCATTAATTTGGGTTTTTATAGCCGTCTGTAGTTCAGCTATAATATGAAGTCCTAATAACAGAATTAAAATTGATCTTGTGTAAAGTTATCCTAATGCCCACCATTTTTTAGTATTCTTCGACAGCTATGCAATAATTCACGTAACAGTTTCAGACGTGGCAAAAGCAGTAATACTATACCCAAAATATGAGAGATGCCAATATCGCTTTCCAAATATTATTTATTATTATTTATATATCACAAATGTAAATTTCATTTCTAATCCAAACTTTTAAGAATCCATTGTATATTGTAACTTAAATTTATTGATACAGGGCCAGATTCCCAAAGAGATACGACGGTGTATCTCCTGATACACCGCCGTATCTCTGACTTACACTGGTCGTATCTATGCGTCTGATTCATAGAATCAGTTACGCATAGATATGACTAAGATCCGACAGGTGTAACTGTGTTACACCGTCGGATCTTATTTGTAATTTAAAAATGGCGCGGGGGGCGTTCCCGCTGATTTACGCTGAATAATATGTAAATCAGCGAGATACACAAATTCACAAACGTACGCGGACCCGACGCAGTGTTGTTACGACGTTTCCGTAGCGGCTTTCCCGGCGTATACTTACCCCTGCTTCTATGAGGCGCAGCCAATGTTAGGTATAGCCGTCGTTCCCGCGTCGATTTTGAATTTTTTTACGTCGTTTGCGTAAATCGTTCTGTAATACGGATGAACGTCATTAACGTAAGCGTCAAAACCACTGACGTCCTAGCGACGTCAGTGGGAGCAATGCACGCCGGGAAAATTCTCTGGCTGCGCATGCTCGTTTAAATCGGCGCGGGGACGCGCCTGATTTAAATAGTACACTCCCCCTAGCCGCGGAATTTGAATTCCGCCGGGAGATTTACGATCCGCCGCCGCAAGTTTGGAGGTAAGTGGTTTGTGAATTACCCACTTGCCTCTAAAACTTGCGGCAGCGTATCTTAAAACAGATAGAATTTGCGGATCTAAAGATCCGCTGATCTTTCTGAATCTAGCCCATAATGTGCTGATCAGGAAGGAAGGTAAGAGGAAAAATGCAAAAACACTTACTTTACAGAGATTACTGTTTCTTAATGAAGATACTGGGGAGACTTACTGAAACTGGTGCACTTAGTATCTGGTGCAGCTGTGCATGGTAGCCAATCAGCTTCTAACTTCAACTTCAATTAGGCTCTAACAATGAGCCCCCATTCACATTGACACGATTTGACAGGTCAATTTGCTAGTCAAATCAGAGCCTATTGCCGGCAATAGGATCATCCCAATCGATGCAATGCCCAATTTGCGGCACCGCACCAATTTCCAAAAGTAGTTCCTGCACTACTATTGGCGACTTCGGGGGCGATTTCAATAGATATCTGTGCAGGAACCCGCACAGATGCCTTTCAAGTCGCCCCTGAAGTCGGACTGAAATGCAGCTTTGAAAGCCATGTTCAATGTGAACGCGGGCTAAAACCCAGAAACTGATTGGTTACTATGCACAGCTGCACCACATTCTGTGTGCACCAGTTTTAGTAAATCGCCCCCCCCCCCCCCCTTGTGTCCCAATAGCTTGGTTTTTTGGAGTAGGACCTTTGAGTGAACAGATCCTTAATTATATAGATATGTTTCTATAAGGTGTATTTTTATTAAAAGTGAAGGAAAAGACACACACATAGGTTGCACTTAATCTCTATTAGGTACAAACCATTATATTCACATTGAAGTTGGGAGCTGTTCCAATATGCCCACAAAAAACATCCAGTAAAACTGATTCAAACATACCTTGGGCACTGCTGCCTGTAACAGGAAGTCAGTAATGTTGGTAGAAGAGTTGTTGATGGCACGCGAGTTGATGATTAGAAGGGAAGGACTAGCTGATGGGCGCAGGAATGAAAATTCCACTTGGAGGCTTCCATTATTATATACCTCGATTGAAGGCAGAGGTGCTGTAAAGTGCATATAATTAGAGTGACAGTGTAACTCCAAGTAAAAAGAAACACACATTTGAAACATGTGGAATTGATCTGATGTATCAAAACATTTAGAATTGAGGTCCTTTTAATAATACTGTACATCACTTTCACACATGGGCAGGTGACCCATCTATCCAGATTGAGCAATGCAAATCACTTGTTCTTCAGCCTGCTGACTGGACAATGAATTTACAACACTAGCTTTGTCCATTCAGCAGTTAGTTGACCCTGGAAATTGTAAGGCCCCATACACACGAGAGGATTTATCCGCGAATACGGTCCAGCGGACCGTTTCCGCGGATAAATCCTCTCGAGGATTTCAGCGGATTTCTCTGCGATGGAGTGTACTCACCATCGCATTGAAATCCGCGCCAAAATCCTCTGGCGATGACGTGTCGCGCCGTCGCCGCGATTATTACGCGGCG
Organism: Rana temporaria; assembly: GCF_905171775.1. Taxonomy (NCBI): domain Eukaryota; kingdom Metazoa; phylum Chordata; class Amphibia; order Anura; family Ranidae; genus Rana; species Rana temporaria. Next base: position 255,363,077 of record NC_053489.1, on the reverse strand, counting down.
ACGTGCGCGACGCTGTCATATAAGGAATTCCACGCATGCGTCGAATCATTACGACGCATGCGGGGGATCCCTTCGGACGGATGGATCCGGTGAGTCTATACAGACGAGCGGATCCATCTGTTGGGATGGATTCCAGCAGATAGATTTGTTTAGCATGTCAGCGAATATTCGATCTGCTGGAATCCATCCCAGGGGAGAAATATCCGCGGAAACAGATCCGCTGGAGTGTACACACCATAGGATCTATCCGCTGAAACCCATTCGCTGGGATTTTTCAGCGGATGGATTCTATCGTGTGTATGGGGCCTAAGGCTTAACCGGGTACACAACTGAACTTCCTGGAATCGTATTTCAGTTTTAATACTCTTTAAGACCAAATCGCAGCTAAATTATTTTTTTTTCTTATTTGGGATAGAGCTGGGGTCAGACCCTCAGTTAAATGTAATTGCTGTCTGTGTACCCGTGTCACTTGTGTATTTGATTGGTTTCAGAGACGGCAGGAGTCATACCTGTTTGAGTTTTTCAGAATAGGAAGTTGGACTCTACCTCTCTTTTGTAGCCCTTACATTCAAATTGAATGAAAAATGATCCGATTCCCCCCATCCAAACATTCGCTGTGCTATTATATGCTGAAGGCAGGGAGCCTTCCCTGTCATCAGAATAGAATGATCATTCCTGCCAGCTATAACCGCTGGCACTGATCCATTGGAAAAAAACAGACAGCTGGTAGATCAACTTACTGTACAACCAGGGTGCCCATACCTGAATCTAAATTTGGCTGGCCCCTGCTCAACTGGCCACATTTCAATCCTTGTATGGTTGGCTTTAGAGTCAAAAGTGAGCTCTACCTCTTATACCCCCATTCCTGCGGTTATTAAATGTAAGTGGGCAATAAAGGCTTTAGCATTTAACAGCTGAATAGCAAGGGGTGTTGCTTAATCTAAATTTAGAGAAAAATTGAGGCCCAATGTAGCGCTACCTCTAAATGAGCCCCTGGATGATTGGATTCCCTGGTTCCTAATGACCCTTCAAGCAATACCGTACCAACTGACACACCAAGCCTTGAGGAAAAGGTGTTTATTTGGATGGCACATCCAGCAGAGTAAATAACAGTAACGATAGCTGTAAACAATAGCAAAAATAAGTTGCAATAACAATTCACAAACAAGATATTATCAAACCTAATTTAACAGGATACCTGAAATCGGGCGCAAAGGGACTAAGGCTAGGTTTACGCATGTTTTGCATGGCCAAAGCAGCCCTTTTTGCCTCTTGAAATGCAGGTAAAAGCTCTCTGTACCATTTCTGGAATTGAAGCCCACACAGGAACTGCAAATGCAGTGTGTTTCGCAAGAGCAATTTTCAGTGTATGCGGGGTGCCATTGAGATTAATGGCACCCACACACATCTCCTGCGGTTTTCTGTACGGGTGTTTGCGGCTGCGGGAATAGGTGCGATCCAGCAGTGGGAACCACCCACATAGATGTGAACCTAGCCTAAGTCCACACCCTGTAGGCCCTGACACACAATCCGGGCAAAAAGTCACTTTCCCATCTTATTCCCTCCCACTGGCCAGTGGTACATCCCTTGTGGCACTTTTAAACAGAATTTGTATCATTATAATGAAAAGAGAAGTTATGTTCACACAGGTCCCTGAGGGTCTCCTCCCTCTCCTGGGTGTCTGAAACACTGGATGCATGATTAAGATACCGGTGGTCTAAGAGGTGGTAGCAGCTCTGATCACTGTTGCAGCAATCCTGGGTGAAGTTACAGATGTTTCAGGTGCAGAAGTCCTCTCCTGCAGATCACTGATGCCCACCATTCCAGAACACAGTCCCTCTGGCAATGGCAGCCTCTGGATAGATGCAGCAGTGCAGCCCCGTTCCTGCAGCATGGTACCACACCAGCACTCAGCAGCATCAGAAATGGGCTCCACAGAGCCCACTTCCCCTCACCTGCCACATAAAAAAACTGACCTTTGCAATCCTTTTCTTCCTATCTCTGGTATTGTTCTCCTGGGACTTGTAGTCCCACAAAGTTCTTCCTAAACACGGGCTGCCTCCAGGGGACTACAGTCCTCACAGTTCGATGTAAGTGCCAGCAGCGCACTGTCCTTGAAAAATATTTGTAATTGACAAGGTTATACAGTTTTGTGATCTAGTACGTTTTTAGAGCAGCCAGTTTCAACCAGAGGTTGCTAGCGGTTCCATGAATTGTGACTGATTGACCTTCCATCTAGAGGTGTTCTCATAGTTTTGGGTCCAACGCCACTTGGCAGAGCCAGTGGCATGACATCAATGATCTTATTAGCTGTCTGTAAGGATAGCATTCTAACCACAAGGAAGCCATTGTTCCCTGACCACCAATATAAGGGGCATTTACCCTCCGACTCCTATATTTAATGTTATCAAGCATTCCCTAAACCCTGAAAATTATTTCAAGGCTTCCTCTGAAGTAAACAGGCTGACAAAGGCTGGTCTAGTAGGTACAAACTTCTGTAAATACCTGGGGTTGGGGTTGGGGTTTCATCCAGGAGATCCAACAAGCTGCCCCCACTAGAATCATTTTGGTTTACAGTTGATGTTGCCACAATTGCAGGTGTCAGCAGATTTTCTGTGCTGTTTTCCAACAATCCTAAGAGATCAGTAACCTGTAAAATAACAATAAATCAGCATTTTATACACCTGAACTACTGGTTTTTACTCTCTATGATTAAATTGTATTTTTTTTTTTTTCAAAGATTTCCTACTTAACAGTAACAACTGTCAGGTCTTAAAGTTTTTTGTTTTTTTTTAAATAATAGGAGACCTATATTTTATTGTGCAACACAAAGTACACTCTGTGGTCTGTACCCAACTTTCCTTTGCCTTTGTCCCCCATTGTCACCTGCCCAATAGCAGAGTTTTGGATCAATGAGACCTGCATGAACTAATCTCCAACTGTCTTAATGTGTGTGGTATACTACATGACATAATTTAAATTTCCCCACTTCTACTGGTTGAATCATATCGGCATTACAGGATGCATTAGATTGACTGACACATGAGGCTCAATACACAAAGTTTTGACATAAGGATAAGGATTTTTATTGTCCATGTGACTGTAAAGCCTCGTACACACGACCGAGAAACTCGACGGGCGAAACACATAGTTTTCCTCGTCGAGTTCCTTGTCAGGCTGTCGAGGAACTCGACAAGGCAAGTTTCTCCATTCCCGTCAAGGAAATAGAGAACTTGCTCTCTTTTTGGCTCGTCGAGTTTATCTCGACAGTTTCCTCGACGAAAATGTACACATGACCGGTTTCCTCTGCAAAAAAATATCTCCCAGCAAGTTTCTTGCTGGTTTTTGCCGAGAAACTCGGTCGTGTGTACGAGGCCTCAGGCCTCGTACACATGACCAAGAAGCTTGTCGTAAAAGAAAAAATCGTTTTCCTCAACGAGTTCCTTGTTAGGCTTGTCGAGAATCTTGTCAAGCTTTCTTTGCGTAGACACTGTCAAGACAAAATCTCGTTGTTCTCAAACACGGTGACGTACAACACGTACAACGGCACTATAAAGGGGAAGTTTGATTCCACTGGCGCCACCCTTGGGGCTGCTTTTGCTAATCTCATGTTACTGCGTGTTAGTAAAAGTTTGGTAAGAGACGATTTGCGCTTCTCAGTCTGTTACAGCGCGACGAATGTGCTATCTCCATTACAAACCCTACATTTACCAAAGGCACGCTCCCATCTCATACTTTATTCTGAGCATGCGCAGGTTTCTAAGCATACACACGAACGTGTTTCTCGTCGTAAACCAGCACGACGAGGAAATTGAGACTCCCGACGATGAAAAAGAGAACTTGTTTTCTTTTTTTCTCGTCAAGTTTCACGACAGTTTTCTCGACAAAAAACATACACACAACCGTTTTCCTCGGCAAAAAAGCTCTGCCACCAAGTTTCTTGATGGATTCTGTAGAGGAAAACGGTCGTGTGTACGAGGCCTCATCTTCAAATCTCATTGGAAAGAGCTAAAATACCTGTAAAAAAAAAAAAAGATTCCTTCTTCTAGCGTTTTTATTGTCTACAATATTCTGCAAAACTGTTTGCTAAAAGCTGAGAATTGTATGCATTTAATATATGGGAAAATACAAGATGTCATTTCATACTGAAGAAAGAATTTCTTTGTAGTTGTTCAGAGCTATACTGTCCCAGTTCTTCACACACCAAATCTACTTACATGACTTGCTGGTCCGTTGGAGGATAGATTATTTTCTGGAGGATTCTCAACTATGTCTTTATTTTCAGCAATAATACTTTCACCAATCCCTGTATTAGACTTTTCTGGTAATGGCATCTTCTCCAGGATAGCACCCCTGACCAGGAAAGAATAAAAATCAGCTTTACAATGGATCAGCCCTTACATGAGTTGAAAACACTAGTAATATAACAATTATATAGCGCCAGGGCTTTTTTTCAGGGGGAACTTGGGGGAACTCGGTTCCACCACCTTTGGCTCAGACCCTTTGGTGCCTGCTCACCACAATCACTTGTAAACACAGAAGTCTGGTTTCTGTGTTTACAAGTGACAGCTCTGCACTCTGTGTGTAACCCCCTGAACTCTGCACTCTGTATGTAATGCAATCCTGGTATTTAATGCCCCTTTAAGACCCTTCTACTGTTTGTGAAATCTGAACGGGTCGTGGTTGAGTTCCTGCACCTATTTTCTGAGAAAAAAAGCTCTGTATAGCGCTGAACATGGATTTAATAAAAGGTTTCCGCTAAAATAAAAATCATTTAGCAAATGTGTTGGGGGCGGGGTTAAAAGGTTGTAAAGAACACCCCAGAGGGGCTGTCTCAGTAAAGCACTAGTGACAAACCTTAAAGACATGGTACACCTTCTGTAATAAGAGGTATCACGCAAATAGTTAGTTCACCTTTACAAAAAAACTGCCTATGCAGGTAAGGAGTGTCTATAGATGAAAACAAGCTGGGCAGCTATGTCCAAAACAAAATAATTGCTCCTTCTATGGGTGAAGGCCATCTACCTACCTCATGAAGCCTGACTGGAAAACTTCGAAAGCCCCGTACACACGATCGGAATTTCCGATGGAAAAAGTCCGACTGACTTTTTCCATCGGAAATTTTGACCGTGTGTATGCCCCATCGGAGAAATTCCGATGAATTCCATCGGAGTTTAGATAGAGATCATGTTCTATTTTACTCCGATGGAATTCCATGTGAGTTTGGCCGGGCATAAGACATTGTTAAGAGAAGCCTAGCTGTTACTGTTCACCTTCAGCATCACAAGAGGGGACTCTTTCTCTGATTCACACCCTCTTTAAAAGCGTTTTCCCTCCCCTGATACAGCACCTCTGAGCTCAGCATTTGAGAGCTCACTCCTGTGATACTAAGGGTGAACAGTAACGGTTGGGCTTCTCATAACAACCCCCTAGAAGTTTTCCAGTGAGCAAAGGCAATATTCAACCTTGATCAAAGCTGCACTTTTATATATATATATATATATATATATATATATATATATATATTTTTTATCTACAGAGGCCCTTTATCTGCATAGGCAGTTTTTTGGTAAGGGTGAAGTAACCCTTTAAATAGCTATTGGAACTTTACCAGAAAATACACATAAGCATTCACTAGTATGGCAAAAGCGTATGGGGGCATGTCTTGGGTAAGATGCACACTGATACAGTGCAAGAATGTGTGATGAGGTTGATTTACAAATGCAGTTGCCCCAGAGCTTAGAAAATGAGTTGAAGGTTCACTTTGCAAAGAATACCCAATTGCATGCAAGGAAAAGAAAAAAAAACTGCATTTTTGCTTGCACATGATTGTATGATGGAAATCAGCAGAGCTTCTCCTCGTTTACTAAGTTCTTGAGCAATTGTACTTGCAGCGTGTAACTGAACTTGCAAAGTGCACAGTCTATTTACCGTCAGTAAATCCCCAATGGCACTTTGACCCACCTTGCCAACACCACACTTGCACTGTGGTGTGCTGCATCCTGAAAAAAATGCAGCAGGGCCATTTTTCTGTGCATTGCCATTCTATTCATTTGAATAGGTTCCCTTAAATCAGAATACTAGTGTAAACAGACCTTTGATGTTTACAGACCATTTACTGCTCCCCAGAGCTAAATAAAAAGATCCCAGAAATATGCAGCGGTAGAGCACTGATTGAATGGCTGTAGTGCTAACAGGGCAGGGGGTATAGCCATATCGGTCCCTCTATACAGCTTGCTGCCTATTTATTGGCTCTTTTGGCTTCCACTGGGGAGACGTAAAACGGTCTATCAACCGTAACACTTGCCCACAGAAGCTTCACCAGTGAATGTTAATGTGTAATTTCTGGCAAAGCATCAACTGAGAAGGTTTAACCTAAAGTTGAATTCCAGGCAGCAATATACGCAAATTAAATAAATATATAGAAGCAGCTGATTTGCATTTCTGCCCATCCATTCCTGAGATTTACACTGCCATGTCAGGCAGGGTAGATTTTTCTGCAGTTGAATAACACCAACGCCATCAGGGGGTACAGGCAGTACACCTGTAAGGGGCCCGGAGGTCCCCAGGGGCCCAGATGGCAACCCCCTTTTTTTTTTTTTTTTTTAATATATATATTTTTTAATATATTTTTATTTTTTATTAAAGGGACAATTATTTTTTTTTAGAGGTCCGGAGGTCCCCAGGGGCCCGGAGGCCCCCAGGGCCCCGGATGGCAACGCCCCCTTTTATTTATTTATTTTTTATAAAAAATATATATTTTTTTAATATATTTAAATTTTTATTAAAGGGCCAATTTTTTTTTTTTTTATAAATGTTTACTTTATTATATATATATATATATATATATATATATATATATATATATATATATATATATATATATATATATATATATATATATATATATATATATATTTTTTTTTATTAAAGGACCCAGAGGTTTTTTTTATTATTAAAGGGCCCAGAGGTCCCGGATGGCAACCTCCCTTTTTTGTAATTTCTTTAAAAAAATTATTTGTATATATATATATATTATTAAAAGGCCCAGAGGTCCCCAGGGCCCCAGATGGCAACCCCCTTTTTATTATATTATATATCTATATTTTTTTATTTCTTATTTTTTTTGTAAAGGCCCCCCCCCCCCCGCTTCTCAATTTCAGGCGGCAGCACCCCCCTCCAGTTCTCTGCTCCAGGGGGCCCGTGCCTAAAGCTGTGTAATTCCTGATGGCGGCCCTGCCAACAGGTCTTGTACCCCTCTAACTTTTTGACCGGAGAGTGAAATGAGAAGCAGCCGATTGTCGAGCTGAACTCAAGGCCGGCCATAGACGGTGCAAATTTCTTTGCTACAACAACGGGTTGCAGGAAACAAATTTGATTTGAATTGAATTGATTTCCCCATCAATACAGACAGTGCTGACAGGGGAATCCCTCACACTGAGCAATTGTGTTCTCACAGCAGGGGGACAGGGGAAACCATCTCCACCATGAGAACACAGTGATTACTGCTAGCCGCTATAGCAGCCGCTAGCGCCAATCGTATGTAAAATCCAGCAACTGGTTGCACCCAAGTCGATTGATCGATTAACTTGGTACATTCAGCCTGCCCATACATGGTTCAGATCTCGGCTGGTTCCTGCAGAACTGGCTGAGATTCGAATTGTCTATGGCCGGCTTTACTCTCTCCTCCTTTCAGCTTGCTGCTTGAACTGCAGAACACTCAAAAGGCTCTTTGTGCTGCTTCCCTCAAACTCAGTCTGAGCTTTGCTATACAAAGACTGCAAGATTCTAACGCCATGTCAAAGTCAAGTTTTTACACTGCTTGCAATAAAAAAATTAAACATTTTGATGAAGTATTAATGAATGAAAAGTGTATTTATATTAAGCTAGATTCAGATAGGTTTACGCCGGCGTATCAGTAGATACGCCGTCGTAACTCTGAATCTGCGCCGTCGTAAATTGAAGCGTATTTTGGAAACCAGATACGCTTAAATTAGGCTAAGATACAATCGGCGTAAGTCTCCTACGCCGTCCTATCTTAGGGTGCATATCTACGCTGGCCGCTAGGTGGCGCTTCCGTTGAGTTCGGCGTAGAATATGCAAATGACTAGATACACCGATTCAGAAACGTACGTGCGCCCGTCACAATTAGTTACGCCATTTACGTTAGAGATACGCCGGCGTAAAGATAAAGCTGCTCCCTAGGTGGCGAAGCCCATGCAAGGTATGGATGTCGGAACAGGCCTATCTTTTTACGTCGTTTGCGTAAGTCGTACGCGAATCGGGCTGGACGTAATTTACGTTCACGTCGGAACGGCGTACTTTGGAGCAATGCACACTGGGATATGTCCACGGACGGCGCATGCGCCGTTCGTAAAAAACGTCAATCACGTTGGGTCACGAGTAATTTACATAAAACACGCCCCCCTCATCCTCATTTGAATTAGGCGCGCTTACGCCGGATCATTTACGCTACGCCGCCGTAACTTAGGAGGCAAGTGCTTTGTGAATACAGCACTTGCCTCTCTGACTTACGGCGGCGTATCGTATATGCTATACGCTACGCCGCCTCAAAAGTGAGCCGCCCTACCTGAATCCAGCTAATAGTATCTGCCTGGAGTTGAGCTTTACAGGTTGGTTGTGACTCGTGAGGATTATATCCAACACACACACAAAACTTGTATTATCTTTTACCAAAAAATCACAGGCTCTGAAAATGATACAAGCCTATCTTTTGTCATGAATTCCTGTTACAATCCATACACCATAGCTGACCTAGTGTCTGTCTAATTGTTTCTTCTTTCCTTTATATTCACAAACACAAAATCTATAAAAGTAGCAGAGGGTAGCACAATTTTAAGGATATCACCAAAAATATGTGTTTAGAGCTAGTCATTTACAGTATGTTCCAATCCAGACAGTGTCTCCCAATAACCAGTGCTCTGCTAATGGTACCTCATGTGATCATATTTCTTAAACAACGCGTTGTATTCTACAGCTCTCTGTTGTAATTCCACATCATGGCAGCAGCCATATATAGACACCACACGACGTATGCGGCTGCAGGAGAGAAGACGAGTGTGAATACAAATAGCATCTCTACATGTCTTATGTTTTATTCATACTAGACTCAACATTAAGGATATCTGCTTCTTCAATACCCTCACTTTACCTTGGAATGTGTTGTATGCTGCCTGTGTATTGAGCCCAGATCACAGGGAACAACAGCTTGTGTCTGTCCCTTGTGGGCCATTATTCTCTAGGTTCTGGAGATGCATATATAGAATTGCAGAGAGGCAGACTTCCAAAGGGCAAGTTGAAGTCTGGTATGGGGGTCTGGCTTTATTGATATCTTTTTTAAACCCGTGGTTCCATATACGTGCAGTATTTTTTTTTTTTTTAAGGACACTATCATATGAATCACGGAAGCTGCCACCACAATAGAGTATTTCCACTTTTGCAGCCAAATTGGAGCAACACCAAGTTCATATTTGTTACATGTCTTCATTCACATAGCATAACTTAAACAAAAAAATTAACAATTGCAGCTCACCTTTTAGATGCTTTATTTTGAACCCTCTAGCATGGAAAAAGCCTAAGTAGTTTTCTTTGTTTAGCTGGTGGCTAGGCAGTTGTGTTTGCCACGCATTAACCCTATGTGTACTGTGCAGGCAGATCTTCAATTGTACCTAGATGTAAACACTGTCTGTCCTAAGGCTCCATTCACACTAATTCGTTTTTTGATGCATTTTGCAGAAATGCAGGGACATTTTTTAACAAGGTTTCCTATGGAACATGTTCCCATCAATGCTTTTTTGTGCCTCTGCGTTTTTGGAAAGGGCCGGGGACTTTTCTTCCCGCAAAAAGCAGCATTTTGCATGTAATAGAATTCAATGGACCCGCATCCAAAATGCAAGTACCGCGATTTTGCTCCATGATTAAGTCACGTGATGAGTGACGTAATGCGTGGGGGAGGAGCCGAGTGACGCGATCGATGGAGACAGATCCGTATGAGGAGATCGCTACACTGAGCTGTATCAGAGGCGGCACGTTTTTTCTGTCCAGGGATTGGTGAGTGTGAATACAGTGTTGTAGTCCCTGTTCTCCCTGTTGGCTTTACATATTACACTATGAGCATTGCCTTGTGCTTGCCTTTTTTTTCCTGAGCCTTCTTTCTGGACCAGCAAGTGTCAGCAATAGACTGTGGTGGGAAGCGCTGTGAAGGAGTGACCGTACCATAGGAGATTAATATCACTGACCTAGTCTAGATGCACGGGGCCAGATTCAGAAACGAGATACGACGGCGTATCTCCTGATACGCCGTTGTATCTCTGAGTGCGGTCGGTCGTATCTATGCGCCTGATTCAGAGAATCAGTTACGCATAGATATCCCTAAGATCCGACTGGTGTAAGTGTCTTACACCGTCGTATCTTAGGCTGCATAATCCCGCTGGCCGCTAGGTGGAGCTTCCGTATAGTTACGCGAGGAATATGCAAATGAGCTAGATACGCCAATTCAGAAACGTACGTCGTTTACGTTAGGCTTTTTTCGGTGTATAGTTACCCCTGCTATATGAGGCGTAGCTAATGTTAAGTATGGCCGTTGTTCCCGCGCCGAGTTTTGACATTTTTACGTCGTTTGCGTAAGTCGTTCGCGAATACGGCTGTACGTCATTTACGTTCACGTCGAATCCAATACGTCCTTGCGGCGTAATTTGGAGCAATGCACACTGGGATATTTTACGAACGGCGCATGCAGTAGGGTCAAGTAAAATTTAAATAAAACACGCTCCCAACATCCCCATTTGAATTAGGCGGCCTTACGCCGCAACACATACGTTACGCCACCGTAACTAAGGGCGCAAGTTCTTTCTGAATACAGAACTTGCGCCCAAAGATACAGCAGCGTAACGTATCGTAGATACGTTACGCCAGAAGAAAGATGCGCTCATCTTTCTGAATCCGGCCCACGGACTGTGAATTGCCATATTGTTGCCTCTATTGTTTATTGGCACTGATTCACTTATATTACGTCATTGTTTTGGAATACATCTATTTTATTTATTGTTTGCACTTATCATATTGTAGCGCTTGCTATCTGGAGTGTTCACAGTATATGCACGCTGTGCACTGTACAGCATTAAAGGGGTTGTAAAGGTAAAAAAGGTTTTCCCTAAATAGCTTCCTTTACCTTAGTGCAGTCCTCCTTCACTTACCTCATTCTTCCATTTTGCTTTAAATGTCCTTATTTCTTCTGAGAAATCCTCACTTCCTGTTCTTCTGTCTGTAACTACACACAGTAATGTGACACTTTCTCCCTGGTGTGGAGAAAGTCTCTTGAGGGGGGAGGGGGCAAGCAGGAGAGTCAGGACGCCCACTAACACACAACTCCTTTCTCTATCTGCAAAGTAGATAGCGTCCTGACCCTCCTGCTCGCCCCCTCCCCCCTCAAGAGGCTTTCTCCACACCAGGGAGAAAGCCTTGCATTACTGTGTGTAGTTACAGACAGACGAACAGGAAGTGAGGATTCTTTTTTTTTACCTTTACAACCCCTTTAAGGGTTGATTACAGCGCATTATTACATCACATCATATTTATATTGGTTTAGTACACTACATATGTATGCAGCTAATATAATTTGGTCATCTTTGGTGTTTTTTTCTTTTTTGAATCATACCACACTAGCGCTGTAGTACTTTTTTACTGTAAAAAAGTGAAAATTGCCACAAAAAATAAAATTATAAAAAAAACAAAAAAAGCAAAACGCAAATTGCGGTAAAATCGCTGTAAAAACGTGTGTCAAAAAACGCAGCAAGCACTGCACAAAGCACTGCAAAAACGCTCAAAAGCAACATGCATAGGTGTGAATCCAGCCTTAGGCTGGATTCACACCTATGTAATTTTAGGCTCAATTCACACCTATGCATGTTTCTTTTGAACGTTTTTGCAGTGCTTTTTTGCGGTGCTTGCTGCGTTTTTCGAAAACTTGTTTTTACCGGGATTTACCGCGAGTTGTGTCTCTTTGTTTTTTTTATACATTTTTTTTTTTAGCCGGCTATTTTTATTTTTTTACATTTCCTTTAACAACCAGCTATAAACAGGTTAAAAAAACCGCAAAATGCAAATCGCGGCAAAATTGCGGTAAAAACACAGTACTTGCGTTTTGGATGCGGATCCATTGAATTCTATTACATGCAAAACTATGCTTTTTGCAAAAAAAAAATCCCCGACCCTTTCCAAAAACGCAGAGGCACAAAAAAGCATTGATGTGAACATGTTCCATAGGAAACCATGTTAAAAAATGTCCCTGCATTTCTGCAAAATGCATCAAAAAACGCATTAGTGTGAATGGAGCCTTAAAGCCCCGTACACACGACCAGTTTCCTCGGCAGAATTCAGCTTCCGACCGAGTTTCTGGCTGAATTCTGCCGAGGAAACTGGTCGTGTGTACACTTTCGGCCGAGGAAGCCGACGAGGAGCTCGGCGAGGAAATAGAGAACATGTTCTCTATTTCCTCGTTGTTCTATGGGAGCTCTCGCCCCGCCGAGCTCCTCGGCGGCTTCAGTGCTGAACTGGCCGAGGAACTCGATGTGTTTGGCACGTCGAGTTCCTCGGCCGTGTGTACGAGGCTACAGTGTTTTTTGCATATTGCAGATTTGCACTACAGAACGTGTTCCATAGGAAACCATGTTACATGGACTGTAGTGCAAATCTGCAAAATGCAAAAAGCACTAAAACTGCATAGGTGTGAAACCAGCCTAACAAAGGATTAAGACCTGGTTCACACCTATGCATTTTTTTGTGCATTTTCAGTTTTGCAGAAACACAATACAGTCCATTTAACATGGTTTCCTAAGGGTATAGTTCACATCTATGCATTTTATGTGTGCCTAAGGCTACTTTCACACGAGGCGAACTCCGGCGCTATGGGGTCCGCCAGCTCTCGCCGGCTCAGCGGGAGATCTCTCCGCTGATCTCCGCTGAGCCGGCGGATGACAAGTCCCTCTCTGCTCACTGAGCGGGGAGGGGCTTGTGTAGCGCCGCTGTCTCCTATGGAGAGATCTGATGAAAACGGACAGCATGTCTGTTTTCATCAGATCTCATCCGATCCGCCATGGACGGATGGGGATGTACTGCCATACATCTGATTTTGGTGGATCGGCAAGTCAGGAAAGGGGGGGCGCTCGCTCGTCCCCTCCCTTTCCTGCATGCTCGGACACCATTAATTTTTTTTACGTGGGGGGGGTCACCTCTGAATCCATTCTAGACCCAAGGGCCTGGTATGGACCTGGGGGGGGGGGGGCCCCACGCTGTTTTTTTTTTTCAATATATTTTTTTTACCCGGCAATTCTTTTTTTTTACATTGAGCGGGGAAGCTCGCTGACAGTCGATGACTCATCGGTTGTAAAGGATGCGTTGACAGGCTTCCCGGCTCTCCTCCTTAGCAATATACAGTGTAAAAAAAAAACACAAATCACAGTAAAAACGCGTGTCCAAAAACGCGGCAAGCACTGCTGAAACGCTCAAAAGCAACATGCATAGATGTGAATTGAGCCTAAAGGTGTAGAGGTTGGGCTTCTTTCACTGTATGTTAATGAGGGCAGGCTCACTCTAAGGATGGCCATACACAATGTAAATTTCTTTCCTGCAACAACGGGTTGCAGGAACACTTTTTGCTTGATTCCCCCATCAACACAGAGAGTATTAACAGGGGAATCCCTCCCACCGAGCCATCATGTGGGGGCAGGGTTTGGGGCAGAGGAAGCTGTCCCCGCCGGGAGAACACAGTGATTAGTGCTAGCGGCTATAACAGCCGCTTGCAATAATTGCATGTAAAATCCAGCAAGCTGGTTGTACCAAAGTTGATGAAATCGATCAACTTGGGTACATTTAACCTGTTCGAATCTCGGGCAGTTCCTGCTGAACCAGCCCAGATTCGAACCGTCTATAACTGGCTTAAGGCCAACTATAGATGGATCGAAATGTGGCCAAATTTCGATCCATCTAATGACCAGCCTCTGTTTTTTTCAGCTATAACTGCTGGCAGTGATCATTGTATTCTGAGGGCTAAGAAACCTCCCACTGTCAGAATACAATAGCCAGCAGGAGGGATTCCCCTATCAACATTGACTGTGTTGATAGCAGTGTTTTTTGGACACACGTTTTTACTGCGAGGAGGAGAGCCGGGAAGGCTGCCAACGCATCCTTTACAACTGATGAGTCATCAACTGTCAGCGAGCTTCCCCTGTAAAAAAAAAGAATTGCCGGCTAAAAAAGAACAGCGTGGCCCCCCCCCCAGGCCCTTGGGTCTAGAATGGATTCAGAGGTGACCCCCCCCCCCCCCGTCAAAAAAAAAATGGTGTCCGAGCATGCAGGAAAGGGAGGGGACGAGCGAGCGCCCCCCTTTCCTGACCTGCTGATCAACACTGACTGTGTTGATGGGGAAATTAAAGCCCCGGTCTGACCTTTGTGGTGAGGTGAGCAATGGCAGCTCCCGTATTTCCCTTGTGAAAGGTTTACTTGAAAAACATATACATGTATACTTACTTGCATGCTTGCACAAAGAAAATAGTATAACCTACTTCACACTAATTTGAAAGCGTGTGCTCAGCTTCATGATTGCAGTCAGTGTATACGCTCGCGTACTTGGTTGGGAAATGTGGGACTGTAGTACTCCTTCAAGAACATCGAGAACATCATCTTCTGTTACCTGTGCAAATGAATCTATATTCATTTCTGGGTTTGATTTCTGGACAACATCCTGAATGAATTAGGGCATGTCTTATAAATATAGAAGATAATAATAAGTTTGATTATATATGTAGATGTTTAATCATGTTATGTTGCTTGCACTTTTATGCAACTCTTTATGGCCATTAAAAGCTGACCTAGTATCAGAAATCTTTTTTTGATGGTCAGTAATATGTAACTAACAGATCTCTCGCAGAGATCACAGTACAGTACTCACCCTGACAATGCCTGTTTTTTTTTGCTTTAGTAAGAAACCATGTTTGAATAAAAATAGTCCAGACTAAGCAACTAATTGCTCGACTAACTTGCTGTTTTAGAAATGACAACTTTTTGAAAACTTGGTATCTGCGCTCTTCTTGGCTGTGTTCATAAAGGTCTGACACAGATCAGCCCCCGTTGCTGCTTCTCACCGTATGTTTTGCTACACAATTTCAGTGTTGCAGTCTAATCACAAACAGAGATCAGACTGAGCTTGGTTCACACTAGTGCATTTTCAGATGTGAATTGAGTCGCACAGAATCGCATGACAAGGGTATAAATTCACAATAATGTGACTCAGCACAGAGCGATTTTGCAAAAGGCTCCTGTACTACTTTGGAGAGATTCCAGCGTGATTTTGGCCCCATAGAATATGCATTTATTATCAAAGTTGCATCCAAGTGGCACTACATAACCACACTGTTAGTAGGATCAAAATGTTATCGCAGCAGTGTGAACCTAGCCTGAGGAAATCTTTCCCCCTGCCTGCAGCAAACTGATGCCATCATCTCAGCCTAGGCTGAGTTACTTGGCTGAGGCTCAACAACTACTCTACGAGTTGCAAGAAATAAATGTATTTGATTCCGCCATCAACACAGACTACTACAGCCTTTAGAACCACTTTAATACTGCTTCAAGTTCCCATCTGAAGCCTCGTACACACGACCGAGGAACTCGACGGGCGAAACACATCGTTTTCCTCGTCGAGTTTCTTGTTGGGCTGTCAAGGAACTCGACAAGCCAATTTTCTCCATTCCCGTCAAGGAAGAGAACTTGCTCTCTTTTTGATTGGTCGAGTTTCTCGACAGTTTCCTCAACGAAAATGTACACACGACCGGTTTCCTCGGCAAAAAAATATCTCCCAGCAAGTTTCTTGCTGTTTTTTGCCGAGAAACTCGGTCGTGTCTACGAGGCCTGAGGGTTTTCTAATGCAGTGTATTGCTGCATTCACTATATAACTGCATGAACTTCCTTAGCTTAAAGGTTGCTTAGCAATAAATAAGCCTATTCTTATGTATACATGTAACACAAGACTTTGTGGGTGTTATTCAGCAAGACAAGGGCAATTTTCAAATTACAGTAAATCAACCAATTCGAATCAATCTTCACTCTTCTAACGCTGGCAAACTGATATTTTACAGGAAGCTGCGGATTGCAGCTCCTTGTTTTTCATCACTGCTGTTTACACCGTTTTACTAAATAACCTAGCATATCATTTTGAAATAATTGCATATTATCTTCTCTTCTTATCTGATGTCTCACATGTAAAGGTTCCTCCTCGTCACAAACTCCATGCAGTAGGAGATCTCCATATTCTCCAATGCACCATGAGGCCACCTGAACTAATGGTTGCTGTAAAGAGAACAGAGCACTTTAAGAAATTATGTTTTACAAGCTCTAAAGCAGTCTAAGTAACGTAGCATTAGCAAATATGACTGTACAGAGAACAGAGGCAGATCTTTTCGATGATTTGATCAAAACATACTGATACATATTAGATGTTCATCACTAATTACATGTAGTTTTATTGTTAGGATCCTAAATTTGTAGATAGGTGAAAGACTCCATTTTCCCTTTACTTGCCTCTGCAAGGTGTTTGAACCTCTCAATAAGAGAATTCACATTTGCTAAAGGACCAGCTCAGTGATTATATGCAAGATCCCCAGCAGGGGTTCCAGCGATTAGCTGTGAGAGGCAGCTCCATTGAAAGCAATGGGAGGCTGCTAGCTCCGACTGCTAATCCCGCCCACTTGCATGTAATCGGTCATGCAGCGATTACATGCGAGTGATCGGCCCTGACTGGAAGCAGACTGCCTATGCCCAGAATTATCAATATATGGCCAGCCTAAGGCAAGCCATAGATTATGTGATATTCTTTCCTGCAACCGTGGGTTGCAGGAAAGAAAATCTCTTTATTCCCTATCTCTTGATTCCCCATCAACAGCTATAGCAGTAGGCAGTAATTGCATGCTAAAAATCCAACATGCTGGTTGTTCCCAAGTTGATCAATGGGTCAACTTGGGTACAATTAAGCCTCGTACACACGATCAGTCCATCCGATGAGAACGGTCTGATGGACCGTTGTCATAGGCCCCGTACACACGACCAGTTTCCTCGGCAGAATTCAGCTTCCGACCGAGTTTCTGGCTGAATTCTGCCAAGGAAACTGGTCGTGTGTACACTTTCGGCCAAGGAAGCCGACAAGGACCTCGGCGAGGAAATAGAGAACATGTTCTCTATTTCCTCGTTGTTCTATGGGAGCTCTCGGCCCGCCGAGGTCCTCGGCGGCTTCAGGGCTGAACTGGCCGAGGAACTCGATGTGTTTGGCACGTCGAGTTCCTCGGCCGTGTGTACGGGGCCATAGGTTAACCGATGAAGCTGACTGATGGTCCGTTGCGCCTACACACCATCGGTTAAAAAAAACAATCGTGTCAGAACACGGTGACGTAAAACACGACGTGCTGAAAAAAAATAAGTTCAATGCTTCCAAGCATGCGTCGACTTGATTCTGAGCATGCGTGGATTTTTAACCGATGGTCGTGCCTACTAACGATCGGTTAGGAATCCATAGGTTAAATTGGCTTTTTTTTAACCGATGGTTAAATAACCTATGGGGCCTACACACGATCGGTTTTGACCGATGAAAACGGTCCATCAGACCGTTGTCCTCTGGTTAACCTATCGTGTGTATGAGGCCTAAGCCTGCTCATGGATAAAATTTCAGCCAGTCCCTGCTGAACCAGCCAAGATCCATCTATGGCCAGCTTAAAGTGGAGGTTCACCCAAAAAAATCAATTTTTAACATTACATTCAGCCGAGTTGTCCTAATGACAATTGGCTGTTTTTTTGTTTTTTTTCCCGTACATACCGTATTTTCACCGCCGCTTCCGGGTATGTCTTCTGCGGGACTGGGCGTTCCTAATTGATTGACAGGCTTCCGACCGTCGCATACTGCGCGTGACGAGTTGCCGAAAGAAGCCGAACGTCGGTGTGCAGGCGCCGTATAGAGCCGCACCTACGTTCGGCTTCTTTCGGCAACTCGTGACGCGCTGTATGCGACGGTCGGAAGCCTGTCATCAATTAGGAACGCCCAGTCCCGGAGAAGACATACCCGGAAGCGGCGGTGAAAATACGGTATGTACGGGGAAAAAAACACAAAAAAAAACAACCGATTGTCATTAGGACAACTCGGCTAAATGTAATGTTAAAAAAATGTTTTTGGGTGAACCCCCGCTTTAAGGCTTAGTACACATTGGCCGAATGTTGGGTGACATCATCTGGTTAAAAAAAAAAAAAAACAGCCGACATTCGGCCAGTATGGGCTGTTGGGTTGGCTTCTGTCGGACGAGCATGTTGGAAAACCAGCAGCTGACTGACTTCCGATCAGCGCTCTCAGCTGATTGGAGTGTTCTGGCGGGAGGGCTGTCCCCCCTGTCAGAACACAACTGCTCGGCAGGAGAGATCGCTATACTAACTTTGCATAGTTAGTACAGTGGCTCAGATCAGAGATGACAGTTTGTGTATCAGGCTTTGTCTCTGGCTACCCTTCTATCTGTTCTGCTTCTATAATCTGTACTACTATCTTGTTCATGATACCTGGACAATGTCATTCCTAATTGATTTGTAAAGCCTTTGAACTATGTAGCCATGAAGCTCTGAGGATCCGATGATCAGCTGGATAAGGTGTGAGACAGCATCATCGCGAACGCTCTCGCCAGCCTGCAAAAACAGCCAATACACAATTCACTTAATATAAGTGCAGACATTTACAAACAAGTTAACTACATAAATGTTTATAGTTAAGATATTGAGTATTAATTAAGTTCTCCAGAAATAAGAAAAATGCAAGATATGAGTAGACGAAAGTCATCTTATCAGGCTGGTTTGAACAATGATCTTATGTTTTTGGATGCCTGAAAATAGGACCAACCTGACACTGTTAGGTGAATTATTGAGCAAACAAAAAGCCTGCCTGATGGCTCTTGCTTACAAGGTTCAGGCAATTCACCTTGAAGGCAGGCAGGCTGCAGCTCCACACATACAGTGTCTTTAAAAAGTATTCATACCCCGTTGAAATTTTCCACATTTTGTCATGTTACAACCAAAAACGTAAATGTATTTTATTGGGATTTTATGTGATAGACCAACACAAAGTGACACATAATTGTGAAGTGGAAGGAAAGTGATAAATGGTTTTCAACATTTTTTACAAATAAATATGTGAAAAGTGTGTCGAGCATTTGTATTCAGCCCCCCCAGGGCCAATACTTTGTAGAACTACCTTTCGCTGCAATTACACCTGCAAGTCTTTTTGGGGATGTCTCTACCAACTTTGCACATCTAGAGAGTGACATTGTTTCCCATTCTTCTTTGCAAAATATCTCAAGCTCTGATAGATTGGATGGAGAGTGTCTGTAAACAGCAATTTTCAAGTCTTGCCACATATTCTCAATTGGATTTAGGTCTGGATTTTGACTGGGCCATTCTAACACATGAATATGCTTTGATCTAAACCATTCTATTATAGCTCTGGCTGTATGTTTAGGGTCGTTGTCCTGCTAGAAAGTTACCTCTGCCCCAGTCTCAAGTCTTTTGCAGTCTCTAACAGGTTTTCTTTTAAGATTGCCCTGTTGCTGGCTTCATTCATCTTCCCATCAACTCTGACCAGCTTCCCCGTCCCTACTGAAGAAAGGCATTCCCACAACATGATGCTGCCACCACCACCATGTTTCACGGTGGTAATGGTGTGTTCAGGGTGATGTGCAGTGTTAGTTTTTGGCCACACATAGCGTTTTGCTTTTAGGCCAAAAAGTAAAATTTTGGTCTCATCTGACCAGAGCACCACTGAGGCCTCGTACATACGGCCAAGTTTCTTGGCAAAAACCAGCAAGAAGCTTGCTGGTTTTTTTTTTTGCCGAGGAAACCGGTCGTGTGTACACTTTTCGACGAGGAAACCGACGAGGATATCGTCGGGCCAAAAAGAGAACATGTTCTCTATTTCCTTGACGGCAATGGGAAAATTTGGCTCACCGAGATCCTCGGCGGCTTCGCAAGGAACTCGACGAGCAAAACGATGTGTTTTGCCCGTCGAGTTTCTTGGCCGTGTGTACGCGGCCTAATAGTTGTCCTGTGGACAGATTCTCCCACCTGAGCTGTGGATCTCTGCAGCTTCTCCAGAGTTACCATGGCTGCTTCTCTGATTAATGCTCTCCTTGCCCAGCCTGTCAGTTTAGGTGGACGGCCATGTCTTGGTAGATTTTCAGTTGTGCCATACTCGTTCAATTTTCGGATAATGGATTAAACAGTGCTCCATGAGAGTCATGGCAGTCATGGTTGCAGTACAGCCCCATTCACTTGTATTTGTTGTGTTCGTCAGCAGTATTGCATGAATGCTGCATAGTTTTGCCATGCCACAAAGCAAAGCATTACATCTGCGGCTATATGTGTTACCCCCTCTGCCCACTTTTGCATAATTTGGGTGGGCAGTAAAAAAAAATCTTTTTTTAACAAAGCCTACCTGTCCAGAAGTGGTCAAACAAAGTTAAAATAAGAGAGAAATAAACAAAAATTGTAATGAGCTGTCTTCTTTTACCCTGCTGCATTAGATACAGGCCCAGACCTGGTATACATAGAAGCAGGGGCGTACCTAGAGCATTTGGCACCCGGAGCGGATCCAATATCTGGCACCCCCCCCCCCACACGTTAAAATGTAAAAACACCCCACTGTGCCCCCTGCATACCTCTGCATCCTTCAATATCTTTTTGTTACTACTGTGTACCCCTCTCCACAACTGCACCGCTGGACCACTTTACATAGCACAGTACCCTGCACCGCTGGACCACTTTACATAGCACAGTACCCTGCACCGCTGGACCACTTTACATAGCACAGTACCCTGCACCTCTGGACCACTTTACATTGCACAGTACCCTGCACCTCTGGACCCCTTTACATTACACAGCCCCCTGCATCACTGGACCCCTTTACATTACACAGCACCCTGCATCACTGCACCCCTTTTACATTACACAGCCGCCTGCACCTCTGCACCCCTTTGCATCACATAGCCCCCTGCACCTCTGGACCCTTTTACACTACACAGCCCTCTGCACCCCTTTACATTACACAGCACCCTGCACCTCTGGACCCTTTTACATTACAAAGCCACCTGCACCTCTGGACCCCTTTACATTACACAGCACCCTGCATCACTGCACCCCTTTTACATTACACAGCACCCTGCACCTCTTTACATTACACAGCACCCTGCATCACTGGACCCCTTTACATTACACAGCACCCTGCATCACTGCACCCCTTTTACATTACACAGCCGCCTGCACCTCTGCACCCCTTTACATCACATAGCCCCCTGCACCTCTGGACCCTTTTACACTACACAGCCCTCTGCACCCCTTTACATTACACAGCACCCTGCACCTCTGGACCCTTTTACATTACAAAGCCACCTGCACCTCTGGACCCCTTTACATTACACAGCACCCTGCATCACTGCACCCCTTTTACATTACACAGCACCCTGCACCTCTTTACATTACAAAGCACCCTGCATCACTGGACCCCTTTACATTACACAGCACCCTGCACCCCTTTACATTACACAGCACCCTGCACCCCTTTACCCTGTGCCTCTGGACCCCTTTACATTACACAGAACCCTGTGCCTCTGGACCCCTTTACATTACACAGAACCCTGCACCCCTTTACATTACACAGCACCCTGCATCACTGCACCCCTTTTACATTACACAGCCGCCTGCACCTCTGCACCCCTTTGCATCACATAGCCCCCTGCACCTCTGGACCCTTTTACACTACACAGCCCTCTGCACCCCTTTACATTACACAGCACCCTGCACCTCTGGACCCTTTTACATTACACAGCCACCTGCACCTCTGGACCCCTTTACATTACACAGCACCCTGCATCACTGCACCCCTTTCACATTACACAGCACCCTGCATCACTGGCCCCCTTTACATCTCATAGCCCCCTGCACCTCTGGACCCTTTTATATTACACAGCCACCTGCACCTCTGGTCATGTCAGCTAAAAAAAAAAAAAAAAAAATGTTTTTTTTTTTTTTTTTAATCGGGATGGTGTCACCCCTCTAGTGGGTGTCACCCGGTGCGGCCCACACCCCCCGCACCCCCCTAGCAACGCCACTGCACAGAAGTACTTATGTCAAAAGCAAGGTATTAAAAAAAGCTGGATTCCTAGAAAGATTTTACCCAGAAATAAAATACAGACTCGTTTAACAGCTATACCTATGGCTTTTCCTGCATTTTTTTTAAAAGCTTTGGCTTAAATACATAACAGTAACAATCACACTGTATGGGTTGCTGTGATATAGCGTGCAATAAGTAAACAGCAATATCACTCACTGTAATTAGTGTCTCCATTATAGTATCTATGTGCCAGCGCTTCGAAGGAGAGAACCTGGGGAGGAAAAATAAGTCAGTTTTCACTCTACTTTAGAACTCCTGCAGTGAATTTGTGTGAAATTGTAATTTATTCTTTTTCTCAGTTGTTATGTTTTGTAATCTTCAAAGAATTACAAATTTGATGTTGCTGCATTATCTTACTTCTCAGCACAGAGGAAGATTCCAGATGTGCACTGTTCCTTCAGCTCTGGTGAGCAATTCCGCAGAAACTTCTGAAGCTCTTTCATCATTACTCGGATGTTTAAATCATTCACAAGTGCAAAGCTCAGCTCCAGAGCCCTCCTTAAAGAGGCAAGGATGAACAATTTTAGCATATCTTAAAACTGAACTTTGTCAAATAAGCTAAACACACAGTTAAAATATATTTATGGGAACTGATGTGCCTGCTAAAGAATATGTAATTCCTCGATGCCAGTCCTGTAATGCAGGCACCCCTGGAAGAAAGTACGGAAAGATCTTCAACCTCCACTGAAATAGCAGGACAGACTAGACAGGAACAAAAGTGTATTTTTGTGCGTGTACTCGAGAGAGGAGCCGGACTGCAGGAGTTGGGAGTAGGCAGGCCTCCCCCAGAGGCAATCGGCCACCTTTCTCCATGCCTCGGGTGGCAATGGTGGGTGTGTGAGGGGGTCCTCCCACATAGCCCGCCCTACCTGCTCCGCTTTGAAGCCCAACGGGAGGATCTAGCCCGCTCAACCAGCCCCGTTAGTCCTTCGCCTCTCTTTTTAGAGACCGCGTGGTCAAAGTGCGTGCATGTTAACCCAATTTCGGGTGCGTGTAAGTGTGGTGGTTTTTGTGGGAGGGGGGTGGGCGTGATAAGCACATGCTTACCTCGCATAGCACACCCACGGGAGCCGGGCTGAGACCACCAAACTCAATTCACATGTAGCCGAGACCGGGATCCGAACCCCTAGCTGCAGAGGTGAATGGCTTGTCAGCGCAAGGGGGGGGGGGGTACCCTGTTTTGACAGATACCCGCTCCCACTTCCGCTTCTGATTGCCTAAGGCTTCGGGAAGTTCTCCTTCCCAGAGTCTTCTGGAACACATGACAGGTGCTAGAAGACTTCAGGACCAGTCACAGCCCACTCGCGCATGCGCAGTGGGCACCCGGCTGTGAAGCCACAAGCTGCCACAGCCAGGTGCCCATAGTAAAGATGCCAGCGCAGGCCAGGGAGGATGCAGGTAGAACACGACTGGGGTGAGCACACAGCTGGATCCTGGGACAGGTAAGTGGCTGTTTATTAAAAGTCAGCAGCTACAGTTTTTGTAGCTACTGACTTTTAATTTTCACTTCAGAGACTGAAGTTAATAATTATATACTTTAATATATAGCACAGTGACACACATATTATATTCTGTGGTGTCCTTACTTGTTAACAGATGCATCCGTCTGTCTGAGGCATTCTACAATTGTACCCCGATGTCTCTGTACTGCCGCATGATCAGACTGTACTAAGCGTTGGAGGGATGTGAGGGCAACATATCTAAAAACAAAAGCAATATTAAAAGAAACATTGAAGTGGATTTACTAAAGGCAAATATTCTGTTCATTTTGCAAGGGAAGTTGTACTTTACAAATACATTTTTCTCAGAGCTTAGTGAATGTGGTAAAAATGCACTTTGCAAAGAGTATCCAAATACCATGCAAGGAAAATAAAAGAACAGCATTTTTGCTTATACATGATTGAGTGACAGAAGTCAGAAGAGCTTCACCTCAGTCACTAAGCTTTGGGACACATTTCCTTGCAAGGGTGTAGGCAGGTTGAACTGTATTTGGTTTTGGTGAGTTAGCGTCTGGCCGAGGCTAGGGAAGCGGGTTAACTTGTAGAAGTTCTGTTCCTGGGCTTTTTGGCCCTAGCTGGCCTTCCTGTGATATAAAAAGGCGCTCTCCAGTCAGCTTTCCTGGGGATTGCTCTGCTTGGTCAGATATTCGTAGCTGTCTGTGTGTGGATTCAAAACATCGGGACTTTTGGAGACAACCAAGTCATGGACAATGCCATAATGGACTCTTACCTCACAGGGATATGCCTGGGCAGTCACACTGCTATAGTCAGGGGAAAGACGTTAGTAAGAAGTAACTATGGGGTATGAAGTAACACCATTACAAAGGTATAACTCAGCAAGACAAGAAGAGGAGTGTATTTGTTAGGAGTAACCAAGTACAATTGCAAGACACCTAGAAACCAGTCGTTAGGTGTGGTACCCGGTAAGGTGACAGGTCATGTGGTAGCAAGGTGGTCGATATTCTGGCTCCCTTCCTCAAGGTTGGTATCCAATAGCGACCAGATCTGAACCCGCATTATGAAGATCTATGGCCAGGCCACAAGGCACGGAAGGTGAAAGAGGTAATAAGTACATGCACGAGGTCTGTGCTAGGTGCGCGATAGGGCTCCATTCGGTTACTTCGTGAGAGGTCTTGCCCCCCCCCCCCGTAAGATGAATAGTCTATTTGCCTTTTGTAAGTCAACCCTTTTGTGTATTATAATATACAGACAAAGCTGGATATAACAGACTTTAGGGGGGCTGGACTGTGCCCAATGGGAGAATACAATGCCCGATCTTTGGTGTTAGGGGGAGAAATAGTGTTAGTGGGAGGAATAGTGCCCCATTTTCATTGTCAATGGAAGGAATTATGCCCCATCGTTGGTGTCAGTGGAAGGAATAGTGCCCAATTGTTGATGTCAATTGAAGGAAATATGCCCCATTGTTGGTGTCAGTGGCGGGTATAATGGCTCAAGGGCCGGAAAATGCAAGCAAAGGGCCACAGTTTGGAGACCACTGGCATATAAAAACAGATGGCATTACTAAAATCATATACAACACAGAAGTAATTTTAAAGTCACAGGATTCTCATAACAATAATGATCATTTCATTTTTTATTTCATTAGCTGAGTTTGCCAGATTTTCCTTGACCTGGCCATTATTTAAGATTTAGGGGGGCATTATGGGTATTGTGATTGATTGTTCTTTCATTCTTTTTGCAACTCATAATGACAAATAATAGGGAAATAACCTGACAACTAAAAATAAGCCAGATTTATACACTTACTTTACTGCTACTTAGTACACTACTACTACTTAGTACAACGTCAGTCTGGCACACTCAAAGCTTTAAGAAGTATGCAAGCACTTACCTCTAAGCAATCTAAAAATTAGCTTTTTTAACTTTTTGGAAAATAATAACAGAGCAACAAAAAGATTATACCTAATGTTCTTATCGTTGCTTAGCAGAAAACGTCCAAGTATGTTAACAGCAAGAACCTGTGAGAAGAAAATGCAAATACTAAGAAAGGAATAGACTTATTTAATACTTCTTTTGTACAATAGCATAGGGAAAATCACCAAAGTTTAATCATATTTATCTGCAGACCATTGAAAAAGTAATACATAGCAGACATAGCAATAGTCTAAGGATATATAAAAAAGAAGGCAAGTAAAGCAATTGTTAAAAGCACAGTAACCTCACAATTATGATTTGCCTAGTTGTGTCTAGTACAGAGAATGTATGCACTGGATACATTTTTATTTTACTGTGCTGTACAATACATGCACACATTTGTGGATCCCGACTGTGTCTAAAATCCACCATATTTGTTAACTGTTTGAAATGTAGTCAATCATATCCTTGCTACATTGATGTAATAATAGACTGCGAGGTAAATGTTTTTACTAAATCACACATGCTAAGTGTTCATGTGATCTATTCTGTGTTAAGTTTATACATAACTATATGGATACAAAGACTTGTAGGTGGAGATACAGTAATGGCTCTTTTACACGTGTGGCACATATAGCTGCCCCTCAGAAAAGCAGAGGTAGGTCGCTTCTCAGAGGTGTTTAACAGGCGGTGTGGAGGCAATGTGTCACCTCCTAACTGCTTGTTTAAACCCCATAATGCCGCAGCACTCTGCCAAAGCCACAAGCACTGCCCATGGCTGCAGGGCGGTTGTGGTGTGGTGCAATTTACTTAAATGGAACACTGCATTCAGTTGCGCAGTCTGGAGGCAGTAACACCACTGCACATGTGAACGAAGCCAAAAGGTGGTCCAGGGGAACATAGAAGGGATATCTTTTCCCAGGTTTGCTGGTTCATATGAGAGTGTCTGATGTGTGTGACTGCAGGACTGCCATAGGCAGTATCCATGAGCCCAGAATCTGTGTATGATTTTTGCAATCGCAGTGCTTGTACTAGACCAGTGGTCTCCAAAATGTGGCCCGGGGGCCAGATGTGGCCCTTTGCTCGCCTTTATCTGGCCCTTTGGGTACTTTTACTCCCACTGATACAAGACACTGGGCCAAATCCTCAAAGATCCTGCCTAACTTATCTTTTCCCATTTAAGTTACACTGCCTTAAAATTTCTACCTAAGTGCCCGATCCACAAAGCACTTACCTAGAAATTTCAGGCCGTGTAACTTAAATGTCTCCGGCGCAAGGCGATCCTCTTCTGCAGGGGGCGATGACAATTTAAATGAGGCGCGCTCCCGCGCCGGCCGTACTGCGCATGCTCGTGACGTCATTTTCCCGACGGGCAGCGCGCGAAAGTACGTTACGCTGGGCTTTGTGGATTGCGACGGGACAATAAAGTTGCGTCGGGAAAAAAAAAAGTTACGCGCCAAAAAAAAAAATTCAAAATTTAAAAAAAATCGCGGCGATCGAAGAAAAGGTCTGTTTTTACAAGGTGTAACTAGTTTACACTTTGTAAAAGCAGAACTAATTTTGCGTATGCAAACGTAAACTTACGCAGAAAACACAAAGCTGAAAAGCTTTGTGGATCTCCGTAAGTCCTCATTTGCATACGCAAAGCGGCATTTCGACTCTAAATGCCCCCAGCGGCGGATGCGGTACTGCATCCTAAGATCCGACAGTGTAAGTCTCTTACAGATGTCGGATCTTCTGCCTATCTTTGGAAAACTGCTTCTGAGGATCAGTTCCAAAGATAGGCACAGGGATACGCAGGCGGAACAGCAGATCGTATCCCTTTTGAGGATTTGGCCCACTATTCCTTCCACTGATGGTGACATCAGCAATGAGACAATATTTCACCTATTGACACCAACAACGGGGCAATATTCCTCAAACTGATACCAATGTTAGGACACTTTTCCTCCAACTGACACCAATAATGGCACACTATTCCTCCCACTGGCACCAATGATAGGGCACTATATCCCCCCACTGATAACAATTATGGGGCACTATTACACCCAATGATGGAGCACTATTCCCCCCACTGACACCAATGATGGGGCACTATTCCCCCTACTGACATCAATGATGGGGCACTATTCCTACAACTAACACCAATGATGGGAAACTATTCCTCCCACTAATACCAATGATGGGGCACTATTCCTCTCACTGATACCAAAGATGCATTGTTTACTCCCAGTGGCCAGTCTGGCCCCCCTAAAGCCTGAAGGACAGTAAACTGTCCCTTTGCTTAGAAAGTTTGGAGACACCTGTGCTAGACCATTGCAGTTTCCGTGTCTGCTTAAAGTATATCTAAAGGCAAAACTTTTTTTGGCTAGAGTCTAGAGGGTTTAGAAAACCCCAGGTTTGTATAGCTGCCTGTGCTCTGTTAGTGAGATTCACCCTCTCTATTTGTCCTGTTTACCGTTATCACTGAGAGTGAAAGTAAAATAAAATTTCAAACACTTGGTAGTCACCAGAACAATAATATAAGGAACATTTTCTAATGGAGACACAAGCTGGTGACAGCCAGGGAGTACTTCACATGGAAGGGTTTTCCTCTTGCTTCTTGTTTTGGCTACATAACAAGAAGTGAAGGGAAATCTGCCCAGTAGGACGCAGACTGCAGAAAAACCTGTCAGGGATTATAACCCTCCCTTAAACCCTGTACACACGATCAGAAAATCGTCCGAAAAATGCAGCACTCAAATCGATCGTACAATAATCGGATCGTTAGTACAGAGCTTTTGAGAGCCGATCAGGACAGTTCATCCGATATTATTCTATCGGACATGCATGGAAATCTTTTTCGTACGATGCCAGATTGTACAATTTTCATTTAATCAGTACAGCTGTCATTCAAAAATGCAATACAAATGCGTTACAACACATGACATTACTTCCGAATTTTTATTCTGTCGTACGAGAATTTTCGTGACTTTAGTAAACTCATCAGATTCGACATGAGATTAGCATGCAAAAAAATTAAAAAACGGATGATCATTCGTCCGATAATCGGATTGTGTGTACGGGGCATTACTCTCTCTAAAATGAAAAAGAAAAGTCTTGCCTTTACTTCAATTTTAAAATTAACTTTA
Organism: Rana temporaria; assembly: GCF_905171775.1. Classification (NCBI taxonomy): domain Eukaryota; kingdom Metazoa; phylum Chordata; class Amphibia; order Anura; family Ranidae; genus Rana; species Rana temporaria. Next base: position 255,334,311 of record NC_053489.1, on the reverse strand, counting down.
TGTCTTTTGGACGATTTTTGGCTCAGCTGCATAGAACTACTGTAATTGTTTCAGTACTGGTTGCTATAAATGCATTCACAAGCTCTGGAAACTTGATTTATCTGTTTCTGAGAACTTACCCTTAGACCACTTGCAGATTTGGTTTCTACTATAGTAAGGACAGTTTCATACAGAACAGCGTTGCCTGCGTTAGACTGGGTTTCTGTGCATGTGGACACCTGAAAGAAAAAAATAAGTGAAGTCATGCCAGCGGTACAAGACTTGTGCATTCTTGAGAATACCATTATTGTGCTGCCCACTTACTAACCTGAGCAAGCAGATCACTCATTGCATCACAGACACTCTCATTATTCTGTCCTAACACTCGAAATAGTCGCAGGAGTCTCACCTAAAAGAGAAAAAATTGGTCAAGCTAATAGTTGTCAACATACAGTCACAAGCACTGAGGCAAAGATGCCTAGGGCCAGATTCTCAGTGGAGATACGATGGCGTATCTCCAGATACGCCGTCGTATCTCTGCGTTGCGCCGTCGTATCTATGCGCCTGATTCTTAGAATCAGTTACGCATAGATATCTGTTAGATCCGACAGGCGTAAGTCTCTTACGCTGTCGGATCGTAACTGCATTATTACGCTGGCCGCTAGGTGGCGCTTCCGTTGAATTCCGCGTCGAGTATGCAAATTAGCTAGATACGCAAATTCCCGAACGTACGCCCGGCCGACGCAGTAAAGTTACGCCGTTTACGTTAGGCTTTTCCCGGCGTATAGTTACCCCTGCTATATGGTGGCATAAGTGCGGCGTACCAATGTTAAGTACGGCCGTCGTTCCCGCGTCGAAATTTGAAAAAGTTACGTCGTTTGCGTAAGTCGTCCGTGAATGGGGCTGGACGTCATTTACGTTCACGTCGAAACCAATGACGTCCTTGCGGCGTACTTTGGAGCAATGCACGCTGGGAAATTCGGGAAAAACGTCAATCACGTCGGGTCACAGTACATTTACATAAAACACGCCCCCCTGATCCAAATTTGAATTAGGCGGGCTTACGCCGGCCAATTTACGCTACGCCGCCGCAACTTACGGAGCAAGTGCTTTGAGAATACAGCACTTCCCCGTCTAAGTTGCGGAGGCGTAACGTAAATCGGATACGTTACGCCGCCGCAAAGATAGGCGGTTCTATGTGAATCTAGCCCTTAGTAAGCAAGAATGTATACGCTTTACTCCAAATAAGCATGGTGATTTATGGTGTGGAGAAGTCAGGCCTCGTACACACGATCGAGTTTCTCGGCAAAAACCAGCAAGAAACTTGCTGTTTGTTTTTGTTTTTTGCAGAGGAAAGCGGCTGTGTGTACATTTTTAGACGAGGAAACTGTCGAGGAACTCGTCGAGCCAAAAAGAGAGCATGTTCTCTTTTTCCTCGACGGGAATGGAGAAAATTGTCACGTTGAGTTCCTCGACAGCCTAACAAGGAACTCGACAAGCAAAACGATGTGTTTCGCCCGTCGAGTTCCTCGGTCGTGTGTACGAGGCTTCAGACAACCAGTGCAGTGCATTCATTTAGCCTGACCTGATCAAAAGGGCATAACAAAAAGGAAAAATCAAATGTGTGAAGAGAGCTTTAATTAGATTAAATTATTAGATGGCTATGAATAAATTAGCAGTACTGTTGCTGCCGCCCAGTTTTCACTTGGATCAGGTCTGGTTTAATATAACACACTCTTGGCTTTAAACAGACTGCATCTTCCCTGGTGTTGGAGTGTTGTGGCTGGCCATGCTCTTGGATGGACCCATTTTGGGCTGTGGTTACAATCTCCTAGCTGCCCTCTGGATCTCTGCATTTACAGTTGACCCCTATTTCTCTTTTTGGATGCATTACCACAATACTAGGATTATTTTTTTGAACCTTCACCTGTAGGCTTGCAACCGCTGACCTTTCTATGAGTTTCCAGGTGTATTTATGCCCCTGATTAATGATACTGGAAACACGTCGGGGGCTTTAAATATGCTCTATCATAGATACCCACCAAGTACGGATAACAAGTTGAGTGACCCATTGAAACTGGCTTGAATTAAAAACCGTGGATAATACTCCCTGCTCTTTTTTTCCCTGTGGATTATCTTTTTTACAAGGAGAACTTTTCAATGTGATGTTCTCTTCTCTTTTACTCCTATGTATTATTATTTTACCTATTTCTCAATTTTTTTAACTACTTCACAGCAGACTTTAATACTGGTGAGAATCATAGCACCTTGTTACTCTATTAAAGGACAGTACTGTTCAAAAGTTTTCACCAATTTCACTTGCAGGCCCCATTAACCTCCCTGGCGGTATGATTCTTTCAGAAAAAACATGCTGAAAGCGGTACCATTATTTGCAAGGAAATTTGGCGTTTTATACTGTAGGCCTGTAATTCTTAGGAATAACTCACTTAAATCTGACCAAACAAGATTCTAATAGGCATCCCGGGTATGACATTTTAAAAAAAATAAAATTATAAATTATAATATAATAAATAATTATAAATAATTATAACAAATAATAATATAATTATAATACAAATTATTCAATAATGTAATCAAATCAAAATCACTGAAATTTGCTCAGTTGCAGAATTGTCGCTGTCATTATTTTTTTTTTTATGACGAATTTCCCCACAAATCGCTATTGCACAATTCTGCAAGTGATTATAATTTATTATCGCTGTTTTTTAGCTGATCTAAAACTATTTTTGACATAAAGGGACACTTTTGGTTGCTATGGACAATCTACAGTTTGCAGGGAGAAAGAAACATTTTTAATATATAAAATAACATGCAGGACACTGGGCAGACCACTAGGGACAAGGGGTGTGTGTTTTTTTTACATACAGTACTGTAATCTATAAGATTACAGTATACTGTATATAATGTGTTTGTTTACTTTTTTGAATTTGGCGCCGTTCTCCGTCCCCGTGCGTCGTAACGTCGCAGGGATAGGAGATCGGCGGCACATAGAGGCACTGTGTGAATCGAGCGAGGTCCCGCTCGCTCACACAGCGCGGTGGCATCGCTGGATCCAGGGACAAGGTAAGTAAACAGTGCCTGTGGATCTAGCAAGGCAAGCCCGAGTCTGACTCAGGGTTACCGCTCGCAGCAGGAAAATCTAACCCCGAGTCAGACTCGGGAATACCGCCAGGCAGGTTAATACTGGTGAGAATCATAGCACCTTGTTACTCTATTAAAGGACAGTACTGTTCAAAAGTTTTCACCAATTTCACTTGCAGGCCCCATTAAAAGGGTTGTAAAGGTTTGTTTTTTGTTTTCTAAATGGGTTCCTTTAAGCGAGTGCATTGTTGGTTTACTTACCTTTTCCTTCGATTTCCCTTCTAAATGTTTTTTTTCTTTGTCTGAATTTCTCACTTCCTGTTTCTCCTCAGTAAGTTTGCCCCCATCATCCATGGGGGTTAATCAGCCAGAACAGCTTACTGAGGAGGAACAGGAAGTGAGAAATTCAGACAAAGAAAACAATGAAAAAAAACATTTCAAAGGGAAATCGAAGGAAAAGGTAAGTGAACCAACAATGCACTAGCTTAAAGGAACCTATTTAGAAAATAAAAAATGAACCTTTACAACTTCTTTAATGTCTAGCATAGTGGGAGCGCATGCAGTGGTCGAGCCTGGCGCACTTTATAAGAGGCCAGCTGCCAGATCCATTTAGAAGCAACTAGGTACCCAACATCAGAGGGAATATCAGAGGGAAACAGGCCATAGCACCTGAGTAGCAATTGGCAACAGGACAACACTGAATCCACTGGGCAGCTCAGTATTTGAATTCGGAAGAATGCAGCATAACAGGTAAGAGGTGAGAAAATAAAAAGCTACTGGCTGTTTGACAGAGACTGAAGTTTCTCTTTAAGACCTCATTCACAATTGCAATCTGCATTTGGATTGGTCTTCAGAGAGCATTTTACAGGCGGTGATGAGGCTTGTATCACTTCTCATTTAAAGTGGAGTTCCACCCATAAATATAACATTACATCAGTAGTTTTAAAAAAATGTCATTAGTCCTTTACGAATTTTTTTTTTTAGATGCCTTCAAAGTGTTGTTGCTAGGCAGAATAGTTAATCTTCCCACTTCCTGCACCTAGGTGCTTAATGCTTCCTAAACTACACCGCACAGACTCCTGGGAATGTAGTGGGTGTAACTTTCCAGGAGTCTGTGCACTCCCTAGTCTCAAAGAATCATGTGACTTGGACAGCACAGGTGCTGAAACCTGATCTGACACTGCTTGTGCAGCACTGAGCATGTGCGAAATTTGCAAGGCTGAAATCCAGGAAGTTATACAGTCTGGCTTCATGATGCACACACTTAAGACGGCCCCAGTCAATTTCTATTTTATAAAGTGTCTAAATGCTTTAACAACCTAACAAAACAGACCTTAGTTTACAGACTAACTTTACTAGAATACATTAAGCTTGTGTATTACAGGGGTATTTATATTTAAAAAGTGAAATTGTGGCCGGAACTCCGCTTTAAATACCCTAAATGCCAGGTTACTGCACCGCAACTGCATGCATTGAATGGGTCACATACAGCGGGTAGAATATGATGGGGTATAACTCCTGCTGCAGATGCGAGGCAAATCATCCCACCCACATCATGTGTACACCACCGACCACTGCCTTTACCGCTAAAGGGGGAGCAGTTGAGGGGTCATAAAAATGTGGCTCAAACACAGGGTTTAACTGCTAGTGTAAACGGGCCCTCACTGAGTGCAAGTGTAACTGGGAAAATTGATGCTATTTTATGTTGAATCTGTTTTATTGAGTTACAAGCATTTGTCAAACATTTCGACAAAGCATAGGTCAGGAATAATATCTGTCTATTGAGTGTACAAGTCCACATTAGGATCGGAAGGACACCAAAAGAACATGTATCACATATGCATAGTCAGGTAAATAACCTTAATGAACCCAGAAATAAGTGAAATAAGCTAAGTAATGATAAATCAGGTAACCAGTAGACCACTGTAAACAGTGGCATAGACAACGATCAAAAAACAAAAACAAAGGCTCAACACATATGGCCTGAACGTATTGGTAAATCTACTGGTAAAATTATCAGACTGATAAAAGTACAGGAGGAGGAGAAGTAAGGAGAGCGAAAAAGTAGAGAGAGGGACATCACGCTACTCATGAGAGGGCACCTGGGAGCTGTATCCGCTATAAAAGAATCAAAATCAGCAGAGAACCGGAAGTGTAACCAAACGGTCCACGTAATAGTGTGGTCTTCACTCTTATCGGTATCCCACGCTAGCATCCTTTCAATATGTTCGATCCTGTCCATTTCACATGCCCAATCAGCCAGAGAGGGGATCACAGGTTGACGCCACGCTCTGGCAATAACTGAACGTGCAGCAGTCAGCACATGACGGATTAAGCTCTTCTTGATTTGCTTGTATGACCCCGGAATCATAGATAGGACTGTTAAGCAGAGTTCATTGGGGTATTTGTCACCTACAAGTTTGTCATATAGTTTGAGAACTTTGTCCCAAAAGGGGGTGACACGTGGGCACGTACCCCAAATACTGATACTTGACAGATTGTTGCTGCCATTTAAATTCAAATGAGGATTGAACCTGGGTTACTGTAGGTTTGGGTAGGGAGATGTTAAGGGCCTCAGTTTTGTCGTAATTTACTTTGAAGTTACTAGCCAGTCCAAACTCTGTAAATGCCTCGATAATGGCTGGTATAGACGTGTGGGGCTTAGTAACATATAATAAGAGGTCGTCCGCATATAGGGACAGTTTATATTGACGATGGCCAATAGATATACCCTGAAAATTGGGGTCGTGATTGATGCTATTTTAAAGGCAAAGAGTGGACATACCAAATACTGTTTTGATTACATGTTTTTTTTCCCTGTGTATGCATTTAGATTGGTAATAAATAAATAATAAACTATGAATTTAATTATTTTACAAAGCAACTTCACTTTTACAACATTTTTCACAAATATCTAAAACATTTGCATAGTACTGTGTATGTGTAACCAAACATTATTTTTTATTTTGAAGAGAGCAGGGGCTGTCCTTTTTTGTTTGTACTTATCTGTGTCCCATTGGGGAGATTTCTTTCTACATCTTGTCCAGAAAACACAACAGGAAGTGAGAGGAAATCTCCATCTTAGATAGACACCAGATTAAATGTCTCCATTGGAAGATCTGCTCTCTATTAATGTTACAGTGACAATTGTAAAAGCTTTGATTTCCCATTACTTTCTGTCATAGTGACATCAGGACAGACATGGTGAATCTCCCCATGGGGAACACACACAGACTGCTATATCTAAAAAACTGACAAGCTACAATATAATAAAAAAAATGAATTTGTTGGAGCATAAAGTAAATTACAGTAGCCAGAAGCACAGTAATATAAATAAATTGTACATATAAATAAACATAAAGAAATTAATACATATTAATAAATATAAAGAAATGAATACATATTAATGTGGTTGTATGACACAAATAGTACTGCACTGTAGTTGGCACCTACATTACCTGTAAAAAAGGGTCAGTGATGCCTGCCACAGCATGCTCTGGAGAATAACCGGACATGACCTGCCTTAATTTTTGTAGGAGTAGTGGGAGAATCTAGATGACATAAAAAAAATATTTGCCATAAAAAAAAATATATTGACGATACTGAAAATAAGGACTGTCTTTTGCTTAATACGTAATAGTTCTGGTAGTACTTTTTGTTATCATCTGTTCTAGTATTTCTTGCTACACATCACTCTAGTGTTTTAGGTAACTATAGGCAAAGCATTCTCCTCATTTAGAGACAATCCAATCCCTTTACCTTTTATGCACATAGATTATTAGAAGTATGCTGCATCATCTACTAATAACTGCATGACTGGGGTATTGCCCAAGTATCGACTGCCATGCCACTTATTAATCTCCCCCCCCCCCCCCCCTTTTCTTTTTTTTCCACCTTATACATATTTAAATAATTCAGAACAGACCTCCTTTTTTGGGTTTAAATGGCCATAGAAGCTAATAAAGGCATCCTGCTGGCCCCTCTCACAGCTATGATTTGTGTTCCATCAGATTAGGCGACCTGTCAAATTTTGTAACGGAAGTAACTTTCCGTCATGGTCATCTTGGTACACCCTGCAATCGGCCACTGTAAGAATACAGTGAAAAGGCGGCAAGCGGACATCTTTTTACACCCAACAGAGTCTTGCATTTCACAGTTAATTGAGCTTATATAGTGAAATACAGGATTTTGAATTCCATCTCACTGTTTTGATGTTGAATTTTAAAGACAGCAGTGTTCTGTCAGATTAGCAAACCTGTGAGATGAGTAGGCTTGCCACTGCTTTTAAAAGTTAATATCAAAACAGTCAAGATGGCCGTGACGGAACGTCACTTACGTTACAAAATTTGATGGAACACCTGCATTGCATAGAGCGGCAAAGTGACTATATGGGCCATATTCTCAAAGAATCTCCGCCTGCTTCGCTTAGGGCACTTACACTCCGCTGTCCCAACTTACTGGAGCAGGTGTTGTATTCCCCAACCACTTTCTCCATAAGTTGGGACAGCGGAGTGTAAGTGTCCCGGCGTAGCCTGGCGGATCTCCAAGGGGGCGTCTTCTATTCAAATGAAGCGCGCCCCCGATGCAAAAGAACTGGGCATGCGCCGGGCTGCAAAAAGCCCAGTGCGCATGCTCCAGTTCTCGGCGGAAAACGTCAATGACGCCGACGTGTGCGTCATTGACGTAAAGTCGTATTCAAGAACGACTTACGTAAACGACGTATCCGACGAAAAAACACGACGGGGACCCGACGCCATCCGTAACATGGCCTACGCGAGACTTGCGGAATCTTACCCCTCATATAGCAGGGGTAAGTTTCCGCTTACGCAAACGACGTTAGCGACGGTTACGCGACGCGAACTCGTTCGGGAATCGGCGTAGAAGGATCATTTGCATATGCCTCCTTCACGTAAATGCCATCTAGCGGCGGCCGGCGTCATTGCATTTAAGATCCGCCAGTGTAAGTGACTTACAGATGGCGGATCTTAAGTGTATCTATGCAAAAATGATTCTGAGAATCAGGAGCATAGATACACTGGCCAAAAAAGGGAGTTACGATGGAGTATCCTGAGATACTCCATCGTAACTTCTCTGAGAATATGGCCCTCAGTAATTATTTCACTGGGTCTGACATTAGCTATGTAATTAAAACAGAAAGGTTTAATATATTTATTTAGCATATTAATTAGGGGGCAAATGAGGAACCAGGGAAGGCAAAATATTAACAGATTAAACTTTAGCATTTTTTTTTTTTACTTATTTCACAAACTGACACATCACAAAATGTACATCCAATTTATTTACTTTATGCATTTTCCTTAATGAAAACCTCTAGTAATTATATGGTGTCACATTCGCATTATAGTCTGAAGTTACCTTGCGAAAGCGTTTACAGCCTTCAGGATTCCTTTGGCAGATCTCTGTAACCAGAAGTACAGCTCCGTACAATACACCTGCAATACACCCACACCAATTGGTCAATGTCCTGGCTCATATTAATTGTATATATGCATACTTACAACTAAACCAAGTTCATACAATTTATCTACTTTCTGATTGCATACACTGTCATGATATTATCAGCAGCATCCATAGGTTTGACCAGACTCACCATGCCTCTTTTCTGCCAGCAGTTCCTCAGCGGCTGGGATAAACATTTCCACCAACTCAGGGACCTTCCGGATAATGTGCACAGCACAGAGGACAGCCTGTGGATGTGAAGTGGTGGTGAGCGAAGGTGCGATAGAAGTAAAAGGTGAGCATGAGCAAAGAAAGAATTGGTTAGAGAAGGAAAGTTTCAAAGTATATTGATCTTTTTGCAAAATGGAGTGGAAATGGAAACCGGATCATAACTTTTTAAGATTCTCTTCTTTGCCCACCCTCCCTGATCTTTCATTTGTTCAGGCACATATGTTTGATGTATTACTTTCCCCTTCATAATACACCAAATTTTATTGCAGCACCTTTTTCTTGACATGGGAATTTGATGTTTTTAAAAGATGCTCCACTTCTCCAGCTAGATCCCGACACATCTCAGTTGATCCCATGCAGGCCAATGTGCACAGTGCCAAGCCTTGCACTACAGAGGAGCTATGTTCTAGGTCCCTGGAGTGGAAAACACAATAAACAAAATGAGTACAAAATTCCTCCGGCGCCTGAGGGTTTACAGACCAGAAGTGATGTCATACCAGGAAGAGTTTTACTCCACTGAATGCTAAGAGCTGTGTTTTATATGCAAGCATAATTTTAATTACAAATAAAGTGTCATTATACGATTTTACACTGTTGGGGCATCCTCTTTATTTCAACAACAGCACGTGAGTAACATACATCAAGTGGGTAGGGCGCTCTTAAAGTGACCAGCATGGTCAAGATACGAGTACCCTAGTGAGTGGGATGCTGCACTACAAGACCCTTTTTCTGGACATCAACTGGAAACAATAAGTTGGATATGATTACATGTGCGCTGTATCATATCACTAAGATAAGACCACTGAAAGCACAGTGGTGCATGGGAAGTGGTCATAGAAGCACTGAAATAAATTCTCCAATAAGGATTTCACATCACTTTTTTGATGAACTGTCACATAATGTTTAATTATATGAACTGACACGATTGACTATGCAGTGAATATTTTGAATATTAGTTCATATTCTATTTTTTCATTTTGGTTGCTGGAATATTCACTTTCTTAACCTCCCTAGCGGTATGATTATTTCAGATTTTAGGTGCTGAAAGCGGTACCATTATTTGCAAGGAAATTTGGCATTTTATACTGTAGGCCTGTAATTTTTAGGAATAACTCACCCTAAATCTGAACAAACAAGAGGTAGTAGGCATCCCGGGTATGATTTTTTTTTTAAAAACAAAATTATAATATAATAAATAATTATAAATAATTATAACAAATAATAATATAATTATAATAAAAATTATTCAATAATGTAATCAACTCAAAATCACTGAAATGTGCTCAGTTGCAGAATTGTCGCTGTCATTACTTTTATTTTTTTATGACGAATTTCCCCACAAATCGCTATCGCTCAATTCTGCAAGTGATTATAATTTATTATCGCTGTTTTCTAGCTGCTCTAAAACCATTTTTGACATAAAGGGACACTTTTGGTTGCTATGGACAATCTACAGTTTGCAGGCAGAAAGAACAGTTATTATTATATAAAAGAACATGTAGGACACTGGGCAGACCACTAGGGACAAGGGGGGGTGTGTATTTTTTACATACAGTACTGTAATCTATAAGATTACAGTATACTGTATGTAATGTGTTTGTTTACCTTTTTGAATTTGGCGCCGTTCTCCGTCCCCGTGCGTCGTAACGTCGCAGGGAACTGAGATCGGCGGCACACAGAGGCTCGCTCACGCAGCGCGGCGGCATCGCTGGATCCAGGGACAAGGTAAGTAAACACTGCCTGTGGATTCAACGAGGCGAGCCCGAGTCTGACTCGGGGTTACCGATCGCAGCACAAAAATGTGACCCCAAGTCAGACTCTGGAATACCGCCAGGGGGGTTAAAGTGGAGGTTCACCCGATTTAGTAACTTTGTCTTAAATAATAGTCCCCCCCGATGTACATGACGAGTTGGCTGTTTAAATTTTTTTTAAAAATCTCCATACCTTATTTATGCCTGCTCGACCAGGCACTTCTGGGTTCTAGCGTTGCGGGACTGGGCATGTCGCTTTCACCGCAATGGATTAGGGGATTGGTCACGTGTGTCTCTTCATGATGACGAGACAAGAACTTGTCTGCTAGTCACAGCGGGGAGTGTCCTTTTCAGGACGCTGCCGGCCGTTGTCCTAGCAACTATGCAGTGTTGACGGCGTGGCTCGCCGTCACACTGCGCATGCGCAGGATGGAGCGGTGAATGCTGGGACAGCATTCACCGCATCCCGGAAGATTAGACAGGAGGGCTTCAGAGTGGCCGCAGTTAAGATGGCAATGTCCATCATAAATTTTTATAAAATATAGTTTTGGGGGAAATCGTCCTGCTAGCGGCTGCGACAATGAGACTGGTGAGTACAATTTTCTTTGTACCATCAGCGTTACAAAAAAGTATTTAAAAAAAAAATGTTTTCCCGCGGAACTCCCGCTTTAAGGCTTATAATATTAACACGTATCTTATATAGAGACGGGAACCGGAGCGCTGATTCCATTTATAATGTATATGAATTGTGTGAATACAACCCAAACACATTTTTTATTTTCCATTTCCCAAATTTTTGGGGCAGTATTTGTTATGTGTGTAAGGCACTAGATTTGAACTGGTAGTGCATTAGTTAATCACCAACAGTCACAGGATTATAACCCCTGCCAGTTTTTTTTGCCATCTGTCCCATTGGGTAGATTTCTCTTCACCAAAACAGGAAGTGAGAGATAATTCCTCCAAAGTGAGGGAATCTCGGGTGTCACCAGAGGTGTCACCAGAGTCACCAGAAGATGGAAGATTGGAAGATTTTACCTCTATTACTGTTCCAGTGTGAACTCAAAATTTGTGTTTTTCTTTCACTTTCAATTATAATACTAAACAGGACAAATAGAGGGGGGGGGATCCCTAACAGGGTCACAGACCGCAGTAAAGACTGATAGAGGTTCTAATTCCTCTCCACTCTATCCAAAACAAAAAAAAAATCTTTATTTACAGTTTAAAAGAATGGACCAGAATAAAATAGCTGTTAGTGGTGGAGTTAGCGTGTTAGTAGTGGAGTTTTTATCAATGTATATTATTTGGTATACAAATACAAATGATTATTGCAGATATCCCCAAGATGGTAAAATCACAAAAGCCAATTACTTGAGTTGACAATTTTGTATAGTCAGCTCTTCCTTGCCATGGACTATTGTATGAAATTGTCAATACCAGAAAGAATCTTTGGTTATAACTTTAGGGGGCAGGTTTAGAGTCGTGAATTGGTGGTTGTGAGGTAATGGAGACACTTCATAGTAATGAAGATTTGGTATATGATTCCTGAAGAATGCTGACCCATCATACTGAAGACACTTAGGGACCCAGGGTTTGCCATGTCTAAAATGTGTATGTGTGCTTCATGTTTACAAAGCATCATTTATTGTCAGATCTTTTGCAAATTTATGACTATAATTTGATAGGCCAGCATAATGATCACGGAGGGTGCTAAGGTGCAGTATCTTACCTCTTCATGCTATTGGTTATCAGTAGATGAGCATCTTGCCTTTCATCAAGCAACATCATTGCACCAAGGTATCCAATTCGTTTGTCAGTAAATTTGGGGGAGGCGATCAGTTTCAAACACTCCATCTGAAATCAGGGATAGAATAAACATAGAAAGTTAGATTTTTGCAGGTTAACCTGCTACAATTAGGTTCCAAACTCCTCCACACAGTACATTTTTTATTGTACAAGCAAAAAATAATAATGTACAGTAAGCTCTCTATGCTAAATGATCAGATGATAGTAATAATTTCTATAAATAAAATATCAATGGTAATAAAACCTTAGAAATAATACTAAAAGCAGTAATAATACCTAGCTATGAAATGGTAGCTATATCTAGCTAAAGATATTCCCAAAGTTGAGCAATGTGTCACTCCATTATCCTCACGACCCTGGCAAACTTAGTTAGCTAATTGTGTGAAATGTGTCCCTCTCATGAATTGGACACTTTGGGCCGGATTCACGTAGCACTTACGCCGACGTATCTACAGATACGCCGTGTAAGTGTAAATGTGCGCCGTCGTATCCATGCGCTGTGCCCATAGAACTAGATACGCCTGAAAATAGGCTTCCTCCGACCGACGTAACTTTCCTACGCCGGCGTATCTTGGGCGCATATTTACGCTGGCCGCCTCATTGCAAATATGCAAATGAGTGAGATACGCCGATTCACGAACGTACTTGCGCCAGGCGCATTCATATACGCGGTTTGCGTAAGGCTTACTTATAGTTAAGCCTCATAAAGCAGGTGTAAGTCATGGTAAGGTATGGACCGTCGTATTTTACGTTGTTTACGTAGTAGTACGTGAATAGGGCTGGGCGTAGGTTACGTTCACGTCGTAGGCATTGAGCCGTCGTATCTTAGGGAGTATATTCGACGTGATTCTGAGCATGCGCACTGGGATACGTCCACGGGACGGCGCATGCGCCGTTCGTTCGGCCCCTTATTTGCATGGGGTCACGCTTCATTTAAATGGATCACGCCCACTTCCACCTACTTTGAATTGGGCCGGCTTACGCCGAAGAATTTAAGTTACGCTGGCGCAACGTTGGGAGCAAGTGCTTTGTGAATACTGTGCTTGCCTCTCTGTGTTATCTCATATGCGCTACGCCGGCAGAAATATGCGCCAATGTATCTGAATCCGGCCCAATATGTGTATACTCTGGCCCTGAATACGGAATGGGTTTACATTGGTTTTTGAGACCAATGTACAGATTATACAGATTGTCCGTCCTTTAAATGTACCTGTCCAAAGTGTGCTGGATACCCCAGCATGTGCATGTACAGCAGTTTAGCCACGCTTCGTCCACGATACATGGAGTCCTCATCTCGAAAAGAAGAGCGGATCTCTGCACACTCTCTCTGGATCACTTCTCTCTCTTCGTTTTGTGTCTTAACACTACGGATGGCTCGAATCAGTTCATGCAGCCTCAAAGGAGGTCCCATTCTGTGGAGGAAAGCACAAAATATGAGCACATTTTGAATTCCTAGCACACAAGAACAAATACAAATAGCAAAACAGGGATATAATCATACTTTTGTAAAAAGTTTTTATCTCTTACATTCTGTTCTGCCAATTCTGAATACTTTCTCTGTAGCTGAGTATGATTATTGTCTGTGAGTCGGTGCTTCTTACCTTCCTGCTTCTCACCTGGTTCACTTTCTGCCCAGGCTCTTACTTCCTGAAAAATAGTGTGACACCTGAGCCTACAGCTCAGCGCTTACACTACCCTCCAATGCGAGACCTGTAGAGCTGGATTTCCTGCTTCTCCGTCAGGACCTGCCGATTGTAATCTTCCCTGCCACAAACCTCTAAATTCATTCACCTTTATTATGGCCTACGCACATGATCCTTTTATGTTTGTTGTTTCCGCCTTCTGATTCAAGACTGTTGTTCTCAATGCTGTTGTGAAGGCCCACAATATACAATTATGACATCTACAATTACTTAAAAAAATTGTCATTTAAAAAAAAGGTATTTAGTTTATTCAAAGTGAACAGTGATAATGCAATATAATAGCTCTGCTCCCTAATGTATAATTTTTCACATAAATGACATCTTACTTTTACAAATGCGGTTTTATTTTTATTTTTCTTATTTCGATTTCCAAGCAAAAATATAAATACACAGATGAAATATACAAAAGGGAGCTGTTTACATTGCCAGAGTTTTTTTTTTTTTTTTTTTCAATCAGACCTGAGATTTTTACAGCTCTTCGACAAAGCACAGCCAGGAGAATAACTGCATGTTCTCTTGCAGGCCTCATTCAGACAGGTGCTGGCACCTTTACTGCATGTGTTTGTTATGGCACCTGCATCCGACCCAAGCTGCATGCAGGCAGTCTGTAGAGGTGAATGCTTAAAGCAGAGTTCCACCCAAAAATGGAACTTCCGCTTTTCGGAATCCACCCCCCCCTCGGGTGTCACATTTGGCACCTCTTAGGGGGGAGGAGGGAGCAAAAACCTGTGTAATCCAGGTATTTGCTCCCACTTCCAAGCATAGGTCGCTGTGGCGTCCTATGCCACGTCTGGCACCTATTTCATCCGCCATTGTCTTCTGGGAGACACCCAGGTCCCAGAAGACAGCAGGGACCAGTGGGATCGCGCAGAGTGACACGTGCATGCACAGTAGGGAACCAGGAAGTGAAGCCGCAAGGCTTCACTTCCTGATTCCCTTACCGAAGATGGCGGCGTCTCCACCCAAATGCCGAGGGACAGATCGGCTTCGGGTGCCGACATCGCAGGTGAACAGGACAGGTAAGTGTCCTAATATTAAAAGTCAGCAGCTTGCAGTATTTGTAGCTGCTGACTTACCCTTTATTGGCCGCTAGCGGGGGTTAATACCGAATCCCGCGGCAAATCCGACGGTATTGCGCCGCTATTTTTAGCGGCGCTAAACCGCCACCGCAGCTCCTGCCTCAGTGTGAAAGGGGCCTAAATGAGGCCCTAGACTAGAAGGGATACAGTGCTGTCATCTTTCCATCCCCAGACTACGACTGGACAGTGCAGCTCTCTCTTCCTGTCAGCTTGTTAGCATATCTGCATGCAGCAAACCTGACTCCTATTCCTACCTTCAGCATGCTGGTGTATAGAGTATTAAAAAAGGCTGATAGCAAGCCATGTTTAGTTGCTTACATCATGCTCCGGCAGGTACCCACGTGGTGGGTGCACGTGGGTAGGCACCCACCACGTGGGTACCTACCGGAGCATGATGGGACGGTGATGCCTATATAAATGGGATGCAAGGCGCGCTTCCATCATTACAGCGACAAGATGCGACGAGTCAACATCGGAAGAGGGGAGAAGAACAGAAGACCCTGACGTCACAGAAGACCGCGCCGGCTGCCTGTTACTAATTGAGCTAACACACAAACATAGCAGGCAGCCAGCGCTGAAGAAGAAGGCACCGGACAGCTGGAGAAGAACCGGGGTTCGCCGAGTCAACAGCGGAAGAGGGGAGAAGATGAAAGAAGCAACCCGGAGAGCGGAGAAGCCCCCCCCGGAGAGCGGAAGAAGAAGCCCCCCCCGGAGAGTGGAAGAAGACCCCCGGAGAGTGGAAGACCCCCGGAGAGCGGAAGAAGAAGCCCCCCCTGGAAATAGAGCTAATAAAGAAGACAGGGGGGGCATCCGGAGCAGAATAATAAATTATTTAAAAACCCTTGTGTTGTGTGTTTACTAACTTTTACTTTTTGCCTCCAGGTGAATGGATAGGGGTACGATGTACCCCATATCCATTCACTTAGGGTGGGGGCCGGTATCTGGGGGCCCCCTTATTAAAGGGGACTCCCAGATTCCGATAAGCCCCCGCCCGCAGACCCCGACAACCAACGGCAAGGGTTGTCGGGAAGAGGTCCTGTCCTCATCAACATGGGGACAGGGTGCTCTGGGGTGGGGGGGCCCCCCTGCCCCAGAGCACCCAACCCCCCTGCCCCAGAGCACCCAACCCCCCCATGTTGAGGGCATGCGGCCTGGCACGGCTCAGGAGGGGGGGGGGTGCTCGCTCGTCCCCACTCCCTTCCTGACCGGCCGGGTAGCGTGCTTTGGATATGGGTCTGGTATGGATTGTAGGGGGACCCCCTACGTCGATTTTTCGGCGTGGGGGGGTCTCCTTACAACCCATACCAGACCTAAGGGCCTGGTATGCTCCTGGGGGGGGAACCCATGCCAGTTTTTTCTTTGAAAATTGGCATGGAGTTCTCCCTCTCAGGAATGCATGCTGAGCGACGCTGTCATTTTTTTTATAATTATTTGTTTTCCCGGCGCGTCTTTTTTTTTTCACCCGTCGCAACTTTAGTGTCCCGTCGAAATTCTCAAAGCCGCCCGGCGTTAATTACGTTCGCGCGCTGCACGTCGGGGAAATGACGTCACACGCATGCGCAGTACGGCCGGCGCGGGAGCGCGCTTCATTTAAATTTTAAACGCCCCCAGGAGAGGAGGACCGCCTTACGACGGCGGCACTTAAGTTACACGGCTTGAAATTTCTAGGTAAGTGCTTTGACGATCGGGCACTTAGGTAGAAATTTTAAGTCAGTGTAACTTAACTGCTGAAATTTAAGTTAGGCAGGGTTTTTGAGAATTTGGCCCCCACCAACTGCTATCAAACAGCCCATGATAGAAAAGGCTTGTAGAGTTGGTTGGCTGGTTGGTCATCATGCCCTTCATGTTTCCATCCTTGTTGGGTGCCAAGCAAGGATCATATGATCAGGCCTACCCTGAGGTGGGTTGTTCTGGGCTACGCTAGGCACTTTGTACAGGGTCCCTTGACCTTCTTGGAACAGCTGACTGATGTCTAATAAAAGTTTTTAATGTTACTGTAAATTACCATAGTCACTTGTGCATTTTGGAGGGGCACACAGAGCCAATGCCCTGTCTACCTGTACAGCCTATCACCACTACCTCACTCCCAATAATGGTATGGGGTCCCGCCGTGCACCTAGCGTGGGCTCCGTGCATGCACTTCACTTAAAGCATTTGGTAATCTCCCCCACCAAAAAAATATCCTGTTCCTTTAAAGCATGTTACACAGCACAGAACACATAGCCCCCTGTATCACCTTAAAAATCTGGTTGATCCTGCCTGGCTATGCCCTCCTCTCTTTAAAATTACCACTGTATATTATGGCTACTGAGTCTTGACACTGTGGTCAGTTTACGTGCCTCCATCATCCGCAGCTCTCCTGTCCTCCTCTGTCCTCTTCCTCCCTGCCTGTCTACTACTGTGTCAGTGCCCCCCCCCGCCCATCTATTTTTTCTAAAATAACTGTTCTAGTCCTATATAATCATCTCTGTCCCCTGATGACAGGTGCTTCTGTCTCTACGTTTAATAAAAAAAAATTCTTCTTTACCGTATTTCAGATCAGCTCCCATTGATCACGCAACCAGCCGCCCCTCGCTCTGACAAACATCAGCGGGCAAATCTCGGCCCCACCCACTGCAGCTGTCAGACGGGGAGAAGAGAGAAACAGCCGGTCACGTGATCGCCAGGAGCCACTCTGAAATATGGTAAAGAAGGCATTTTTTTTTATATAAAACAAAAGAGCACCTATCATCAGGGAACAGAAAGGATTATGTGAAGTTGTCACAGTGGGTTAACAACCACTTTAACTTTTTCTCCTCCCTACCTGTACACAGGATGAGGACCCCGCCGATACAGGCCCCCTTAGTAAGCCAGAACTGGCCAGACCAGAACTGAGCCAGGCTGAACCCAAGGGTCTGGGGCCTCTGTCCTTTTTATAGCGTACAGGACCGGGAGGGTCGGACCCAAAGGGAACCCACCAGGAAAAACACAGAAAACAATTATCTGCCACCTTCCCAGTTGGGGTAGCATTAACCAGTACATTGTTCCAGGCTGATAGAGAGTTCCAAAATATGTTCAGATATTTATGGGTATATTTTAGCCTACCTAGCATTTGTTCTTTTGGCATAATAAACATGACTTCATCTTTAACCCCAGAAATTGGGAAAGATGGTATTTTCAACATTACTGCCAAGCTGAGACTCGTTACAATGCAGTCATATCGAGTCAACCCATAATATTTACAGCTTTTGCTATGCAACGCAAATACTGCAAGCATCTTGCAATCCAAGAACTGTAATAAAAGATGGAAATTCACTTGGTGCCTTTTTCTTTTCAATTAGTTTTTATTGGTTCATAAAAAAGAGTGACATTAGAATATTGCATAAATCAATACAAGTGCATACAATTTTCAATATTTGTCAATGCGGAACCAACGAATTTTAGCGAACACTAGTAGTGGGTATAATAAGAACATTTAAGGTATTGACCATAGAGTCACGGAAACTCCCACCGTAGATTATCAGGTAGACGGGGCAGCACGTCCTACTGCTAAATGTGGACGTCACCTCCCCACTGTAAGCCTCCTTGATGGGAATCAGCATGAACCATAGAATAGCTGTGTAACTTGCCACTACCACACTCACCAAACAAACTCAATTATAATACAAGTGGCGTAGCAAAGTGTTTCAACCCAGTATTCTGGTTGCAAAGTTACATAGCACCCAAGAAATGAACCAGGGTTATAACATCAAATTAAAGGACAATAGAGACGAAATGTAAAAACAACAAAACGAAAAAGAAAGAAGAAGGAAGGAGGGGAAAGTAGAGGAAAGGGAAGAGAGGTCAGGGGAAGAGAAGGAGAGAGTGGAAGAGAACACCTGAGGATTGACACTAGATTGGATAGCTTTTTATAGTTTTTTGCCTAACTGCTGATTTATTTATTTCAGTAAATAGAATACAGGGCCAAGGTTCAGCTCAAAGATCTAAGATTAAGATTTAGTCCTGGAATCTAGACGTCCAAGGTTCCCATTGGTTGCACTTGGTGCCTTTTTCATTTGGCACTAGTCATATCTTTATCTTAGTCTTCTTGGGGGAGGGAACAGTGTTTAATACGGCTATGTCTTAATTTCCTTTGCTACCAGCTCGGCCGCTGTTTGGTTTGGTAGATTTAAAAGTAAATGCATAGCTGTTCTTTGCATGAGTACATACAGACCTTATCCCTTTTAAAATACTCCTATACACAGAAACATAGAAA
This sequence comes from Rana temporaria, assembly GCF_905171775.1. NCBI lineage: Eukaryota > Metazoa > Chordata > Amphibia > Anura > Ranidae > Rana > Rana temporaria. Next base: position 255,314,969 of record NC_053489.1, on the reverse strand, counting down.
AAAAAAGAAATTTTCTTGTAACATTTGGAAAGGTTGGTCTTCTTGGCCCAAAAAAGTCCAAAATGAGCTTCTTCATTTATCTGTTACTTTCTCGCTGTTTTACCTCACTCCAATGTAGCTCCACTTCTAAGGTATCATTTATTTTACTGAATTTCTGGTTCCTGCAAAATTATTATCAAGCTTTTAAATCAATTTCATACATTTTCCTTTTGTATTTTTTCTTTTAACCCTTTTTATGTCTTTTTTCTTTAACTACTTTCCCTTTATAAATCAGTGATATAATGTTATGTGTAATAATCATGATTCTGATTCTGTAAAGTAATATACAATAGAACTAATAAAAAGTAAATCCCCATCACCAGCTCGCTGTAAGGTATAGAATCCGAATTCCAAAAGACTTTGTTTCATTGGATAGGGTACCCTTTCACAGAAGAATTTAGGCAACTCCTCTTGGGCTGAATTTGGTCTCTTCTAGATGCACCTGTATGCCCACACCTCTTATCATGACGAAATTTCCCTGTCTTCCACCCTATTCAACTTCAATTCTATTATCTGCATTTCTCCCCTACTATTTTGTGGCGCTTGATGGTGGCCATCCTCCTGTCTGGCGTGCACTCCTCTCCCTCCTGATACCCTCTCTTCACCTCTTCTCCTCATTTAGTATAACCTTGTACTAAATTTATCAGCGTTAGGTCAATCGAACCTAATTTTGAGTTTCCGATGTCAGCGACCTATCTCACCTTTATTTATGGAAAGGCACCTTTGGGCTCCAGACATTGTCCACGGGATAATAATTTTTGACTCATTTGGAAAAGTCAGTTGATTAAAAATGATCAACTATATATGAAAAACAGTACACCCCCCTCAAAACCAGACTATCATTTTACAGAGAAAGTACTATAGGAGATATGATAAAAATGGGGGATGAGGTGGCGCTTGCAACAAACAATCACTAAAATAGTATTGTAATAAACTCTGCCTCCTGGTATTAATTAGCAGTGTATCACTCTTAGACCAAAATACCATCCAACAAAAATAACCATAAAGTGGAGGATATTGAGAGTGAAAAATTATAATGCAAAATATATGTGACCAATGTGCTAATGACAGCACAGTAGTCTAAGGAAAGTAACAAGCTTCAAACTGTGCATATAACATATCCTTCAAGTAATAATAATCCAAACAGTGCTTCATCCATAAATAGTGCAATGTGCAACTAAGCAAATAAATAAATAAATATATATCCAATCTATAGCTGTCCACAAAAATGATGCAAATATTGCAAATAAATAGGGTGAGTGAATCCGTGAATAAAAAACAAGCCAAAAAATGCAAAAAGTGAAAAAATATTATATATATATACAAATATAAAAATATAAAATCCACACGAAAATCCCTGTCTAAAAAAGTTCCAATAAGACTATAGGATAAAGATCAATATCCAGTGCACAAATCGTGCAAAAGTGAAAAAATCCAGTGGCTAATAAATAAAGTTCATAAAGTGCATCTGTGCTCTGGTTTACTGTGACATGCAGAGTAGTTGTGTTTGCAGTCAGCCAGATCCTCCACGGTGACCAGAAAATAAACGTGCTAGCCCCTTACCTCAAGAAGGCTAATAAATAGCCTATAGAAGTGGTTTCCCAATAGTATCTCCCACCATCAACAGATCGATCCACTCCAGTATAATTACAGGCTCAGCGCGATGACTCTCAAAATAAAGCAAAGGAATGCCTCCATAGTGTACGATTACAAACAGTATTTATTGAAAAAAAGTATTCACTTACAAACAGTGCTGTAAGATCAGCATATACAGCGGCGTGTGTGTAGTCCTGTGTCTCCCGCTCTGCGGCCGCAAGCGGGTGACGTCACCAACAGCCCTCCAACGTCCTCACGCGTATCGCAACTGTCAACGTTGCTTAATCATCCTATGATTAAGATCCTATGATTAAGCAACGTTGACAGTTGCGATACGCGTGAGGACGTTGGAGGGCTGTTGGTGACGTCACCCGCTTGCGGCCGCAGAGCGGGAGACACAGGACTACACACACGCCGCTGTATATGCTGATCTTACAGCACTGTTTGTAAGTGAATACTTTTTTTCAATAAATACTGTTTGTAATCGTACACTATGGAGGCATTCCTTTGCTTTATTTTGAGAGTCATCGCGCTGAGCCTGTAATTATACTGGAGTGGATCGATCTGTTGATGGTGGGAGATACTATTGGGAAACCACTTCTATAGGCTATTTATTAGCCTTCTTGAGGTAAGGGGCTAGCACGTTTATTTTCTGGTCACCGTGGAGGATCTGGCTGACTGCAAACACAACTACTCTGCATGTCACAGTAAACCAGAGCACAGATGCACTTTATGAACTTTATTTATTAGCCACTGGATTTTTTCACTTTTGCACGATTTGTGCACTGGATATTGATCTTTATCCTATAGTCTTATTGGAACTTTTTTACACAGGGATTTTCGTGTGGATTTTATATTTTTATATTTGTATATATATATAATATTTTTTCACTTTTTGCATTTTTTGGCTTGTTTTTTATTCACGGATTCACTCACCCTATTTATTTGCAATATTTGCATCATTTTTGTGGACAGCTATAGATTGGATATATATTTATTTATTTATTTGCTTAGTTGCACATTGCACTATTTATGGATGAAGCACTGTTTGGATTATTATTACTTGAAGGATATGTTATATGCACAGTTTGAAGCTTGTTACTTTCCTTAGACTACTGTGCTATCATTAGCACATTGGTCACATATATTTTGCATTATAATTTTTCACTCTCAATATCCTCCACTTTATGGTTATTTTTGTTGGATGGTATTTTGGTCTAAGAGTGATACACTGCTAATTAATACCAGGAGGCAGAGTTTATTACAATACTATTTTAGTGATTGTTTGTTGCAAGCGCCACCTCATCCCCCATTTTTATCATTTACTGTCAGTGTGTGAGCACTATTGGTGGTGGCTGCTGCATTTTAATATATATTTTATTTATGTAGTTTATCTTGGCTAGGTTGGTTTGCGCATTAGTTCCCCCCTTATTTCATACTATAGGAGATATAGAGCAGGGACCTTCAGCGGACTTCATGAACGATGTGAGCCGCTGTAAGCAGGTAGGTGGTGGTAAGCAGGAGTTGGGCACAGTGTAATACCTGTCTGTCTCCAGTGTTGCACCCAACCACTACCTATCACTAGCCAGTGGGACAGGTTACAGGCAGTACCTGAGAGGTGGTGGACAAGTAGGATCATAACAGCGGGCCTGGCATGTACAGCGAAGCTATTTACAGTTGACACCACATGATTGTGCATACAAGAGCTGCCGTGGCTGTAAAGCTTGTAAATAATAATCCTCTCTTTGAACTGTAAAAGATACTAATCCTCTCTATTACTTGTGCAGAACAGGTGGTTGGGTGGGCTGGAAAAATTATAATAGTAGGCACAGTCAGTGAATTTAAGCTAAAGAAGGTGCTGTGACATCCATTTCAGCTAAAGAAGGTGCAGTACATTTGACGTAATGAATGTGCTGCACAGTGAATTTGATTCAAAGAGGATGCTGAGCAGTGAAATTGATCTGAAGAGTGTGTTGTGTAGTGAAATTGATCCGAAGAGTGTGTTGTGTAGTGAAATTGATCTGAAGAGTGGGTTGTGCAGTGGAATTGAGCTGAAGAGGGTTCTGCACAAGAGCTAAGAATAATGCCACGTACACATGATCATTTTTCGGCATTAAAAAAAACGCCCACACACCATTGTTTTAAAAAAATGCTCTAGCAAAGCGCGGTGACATACAACGCGTACGACGGCACTATAAAGGGGAAGTTCCATGCGGATGACGCCACCCTTGGGGCTGCTTTAGCTGATTCCGTGTTAGTAAAAGACGATTCACGATTTTCTGTCTGTTACAGCGTGATGAATGTGCTTACTCCATTTTGAACAGTAGCTTTACCAGAACGAGCGCTCCCATCTCATAACTTGCTTCTGAGCATACGTGGGTTTTTAACGTCGTTTTAGCCCACACACGATCATTTATTACAAGCCGAAAAACAACATTGTTTAAAACGTCGTTAAAAAATGCAGCATGTTCGGAAAAAAAAATTGTTGTTTTTCAGAACCCGAAAAATTATGTGAAGCCCACACACGATCGTTTCAAATGACATTTTTTTAAAAACAACGTTTTTTTCATGCCGAAAAATGATCGTGTGTACACGGCATAAATGCTGGACACTGAATTTGACCTATAGAAGGTGCTGCTGGGTAACAAATTTAAAAAAAGTGCTGTGTAGTCAATTTGAGAAAATGTGCGTGCAGCAAGGCAGTGAATTTGATTTACTGAGCAGGGAATCTGATCTCAATGAGTGTTTCCAGGTGGTTGCTGCACCTGCCCAATGAATTTGTGCTAAATAAAAAAAAGGTGTTCCTCTGTGCATTTGAGCCAAAGAAGGTACAGTTGACCAGTAAATTTGAGTGTAGCGACCCTGTCCTAAATAGGGGCTACCAGTAAAATTTTGCTTTGCTGGGTTGTAGTTAACCTGGTTGATTTGTAGTCTTTGTGATCATTTGGATTTTCTCCTAAGCCTGGTGTAGCTGTAGTTCCTCCCTTTTGCCAGAAGGTGGCACTGTTACCTTTGGCGTTAATATAATGAGCTGCAGTAAAGCTAGGTTATGAATATACATACTTCCCTCAGCCAAATAGTAGGAGTGTCATGGCCACTGGTGCATGCTGGAGAGTTTATAAATATTCGGGGAGGTCAAGTGATCAGGGTCATCCTATTGAGACCTTGGTCTGGTGTGGGTGTGTGAGGAACCTTTGTTCTGGGTAAGCCTGAAGCCTAAGGCCTAGCCATGTGTAGCCAGGGTTGGCTATTATGCCTACAATCTAGAGCAGTGGTTCTTAACCTTGTTGGAGGTACTGAACCCCACCAGTTTCATATGCGCATTCACCGAACCCTTCTTAATTGGAAAAAAAATATGATTTTTTTAAATTCAAAACATAGGTATATATTTAGGTATACATTTATCTAAATCTATGCACTGTGCAACAGCTGGGATCCTATCAATGCAACTATTCTGCAACTTCTACCAAAGGCTTGCATTAAAATTAGCAGCAAACATTAGCACAAGAAAGGCATGAGCCTCATAGCACTGTACTCAATATCTTTTTTTTATTATTATTTTTTTGTATGTGGTCCACCTTTAAAATCCTTTCTAGATTTCTAGGTTTGGTATATAAGTTATATATCATATATATCAAGTTATATATAATTTACTTACTTAATAAGCCACTACCGTTCAGAATCAGGCAGAATGTTTATCCGTCTCCAGTCCACATGCCCTACTAGTCGTCCTGGACCTCCGGCGCTCAGGCCGCTCTCCCCCAGTCCCAGACACACTGCCAGTGGCCGGGCAAGCAACATGACTCGTCTGAGTCTCTCAGTCTTACCTGCTCTTCCGAATCCTGTCTGTCCACGATATGCGCCGCGGCACCGCCGCTGACTGCAGTGCCACTGCCACGGTCGGTGAAGTGATCCGGACCGTGGAGGAGATGACGGCGGCATCGGAGTGACAGAGAGGCAGAGGTGGGAGACTCCAAGTGCATGCGCCACCTGCCGTGATCACAGACAGGCCAGCTCAGGCCAGGCCACATGACTTATTCACCCAATCACAGTACGCCGGCTCGCCATTGTCGAGACTGAACATGTCGGCCGGTCCGGTGCACAGACACAGTGACACGGTGAATACAAATTAATAGAGTGACACAGTCCACACTGGCACCCCCCTAAATGTTGCGCCCGGTGCACCAGTACCCCCTGCCCCCCACACACTACACCAGTGTGTATAGGTGTGTGTCTTGACCGCCGCCGAACCCGCGAGACTGACTCACCGAACCCCTGGGGTTTGATCGAACCCAGGTTAAGAACCACTGATCTAGAGACATTTTATGTGTTATTAATGTGGGGTTGGATCCCTATAGTGTTTGCTGGAGTCTATGTGTCAATTTCCTTTTTCCTGTGTGAGGATTTAGAGAAAAGCATCACGGGATGTGTGGTTCAGAATGCTGAGGTGACTATGCCAGCAGGACTGATCTGAACTACAATTAACAGAATGCTGAGTGGACAGAACAGATTGCTGGGAAAGGATATAAAAGAGGCTGGTGCGGCCTATGACTTTTTTTTTTTAAATCCATACCAGATCCAAAGCGCTGTTTTTTTTTCTATTGCTGGCAATGTATTTTTGTCTTTTTCATTCAGCTGTCAGCTGGAAAGCTATTCATTGTGATTCAGGGCTTACATCCTACCGAGTGTCCCACAAATTCGGGTGTTTGCCAAATGAGTGAAAAGGCGATGTTCAGGCTGAACTTTTGCTCGGCCCAAACTGTTCACCCAGCTTTAATAATAAGAACCACAAAATAACAGTTCAACATATAGCACAGTCTTTTTCTAACATCCCTAAGGCCCCTTTCAGACTGGGGCGGGAATCAGCCGTTAGCGGGCGATAAAGGGTTAATACCGCCCGCCTCTATAGAGGCGCATTGCGGGCGGTATTGCCGCGGTTTCCCATTGTTTTTAATGGGAAGGAGCGGTATACATGCCGCTCCTCTCACCGCTCCAAAGATGCTGCTGACAGGAGATTTTTTTGTCTCCCACCAGCGCATCGCCTCAGTGTAAAAGCCCTCGGGCTTTCACATTGAGTCTGCAGTGAAGGAGTTTTTCAGGCGGGATAGCAGCGCTATTTTTAGCGCTGTACCGCCTGAAAAACTCCTCAATGTGAAAGGGGCCTAATCCTTAACTACAGGCTTGTGACTGCCCCAGCATACCTGCACAGGAAATACTCTATTCTTGGCAGTCCATGGTTGGTATCGTCACGGAGGATTGCAAGTCCCAGCAATCCCCCTACTTGTGGAAGGCTCTAGGGCACAGGTGTCTGGCATAAACAGAGACTTCCAGAGAGGCAGAGAGCCCTGGCAGAAGCAGCGGATGGAGGTCACATCTTGATGGCTGTCTGTGTCTTTAGGGAGGACTGAAGGTCCCAGCAATCTCTCTTTTTTTTTAAGCAGATGGAGGTTACACGCTGTGGCCTGTCTGGACTTGTTTCCAATGCAGTCTGACAGAGGGCAGAGCCCTCCCCCCTTTAATTTACAGCATTGGGTGAGATAGGCAGAGCTCAGAGAAAGTCCGGGAACTGGGTTAACTCTTGCCCCTCCCTGCTGGGAGGCAGCTAACTAGAACATTTTCCAATCTGCTTATACAGAGGACAAAAAAGAAGCCTGAAAACAATGGTAAGTGACCTTTTAAACAAACAAAAAAAAGAGCAATGGTATACTTGATATTTTAGAATAATTGATGTAAAAAAAAAAATTGTTTTACTTTAGGGGGAAATAAAACAACATCTCAACAGCCTATTTTTACAGCCGTCTGTGTGAATTAGGCTGCATTCACACCTGACCGTAGGTCGTTCGGTCGTTTTTTCCTGTGTTTTTTTACGGCGTTTTATCGCGCGTATTCATGCTTATTTGCGCTATTGCATACAGCGTCGTCCGACGTTTTTGTACTTCGACGTTTTTTATTTTAGCCAATAGGAAAATGCTATGTTGGTAGATTTTTTTTATCTTCTGCCTGGGTGAAATGTTCTATTGATTAAAGCGACAAAACGCCCGTAGCAAACGCATGTTGTCGCGCTAGTCGCTTGAATCGAGTGGTTCCATTACTTTGGAAAATAGAAACGCTCAAAAACGCCCAAACCGCCCAATTTGAGCTTCAGGCGTTCGGCGTCAGGCATTTTGGAGTGGAAATGTGAACCATCTCCATAGGGAATAATGTATTTTTTCCCCTCTAGCGTTTTTGAGCGTCGCGCTTCAGGCGACAAAACGCTCAGGCGTGAATGCAGCCTAACTCTGCATTCACACCTCCGTGACAAGTAACGCCACGTACGCGGCGTATTTTGCCGCGAATAGTGTAACTTTTTTTTTTTTTTTTACAAATCCTTCCCATTGCTTTGTATGGCCGAACGCCAATGCCGCCTGAAAAAAAGGGTCCGGGACTTTTTTTCAGGCGGCAGGCGTACGGCGTCTATGAGATGTGAACCATCTCATAGACAGCAATGGGAATTCTCCCCTCCAGCGGCACGAGCGTCCAGTGTCGGGCGTTTTGTCGCGGAGGTGTGAATGGGGCTAAGGCTGCATTCACACTACAACGCAGCGTATTTTACCGCGAATTGCGGCGACAAATTGCGGCGTTTTGTCCCGCGATTTGCCGCTACAAAACGCGGTAACATACACAGGAGGGGTGATCAACATTGTCGGCTATGGCCGAACGCCGAAATCCGCCTGAAAAAAAGGTCCAGGACTTGTTTTGGGCTTCAGGCGTTTCGTCGCTCTGCGTTCGGCGTGGAGATGTGAACCATCTCCATAGCCGACAATGTAAACTCACCCCTCCAGCGTATCAGGGGCTGCTGCGGCGTCGCGCTTCAGGCGTATATACACCTAGGTGTGAATGGGCACTAAGCCCTAAGTTACAAACTCTAGTTCAGAGAAATGTGGCATGAGAGGAGAGGTGAGAGACCCATTATTCACATACAAGGGTGTTCCCTCCCTGGTATTTCATAACAGCTGCTACAGGCTAAGAGAAAGTTAAACAAATATTGCCAAACTGTTGAACTTCCACTTAGCTGAAAACGCTGCAGTTGGTAATTTTTTGCATGGGTTTTGTTCTGCCTCAAGTGCCATTTTATGCATCGACATACAACCATAAATCTAGCTCTGTACAGAAAGTACACCCACCTGCTGTTTCAGAAGCATCCACAGACACAGCTCTTCAATAATGACACAGAAGTGGAATCCAAAGCAGTATAGAAGATGAAACATTAAAGTAAAAGGCCACCCTAAAACTAAAATCCCTGCATCTGCAGGCATCCACCATCTAACACCAGCTTACAGTGCCTTGAAAAAGTATTCATACCCCTTGAAATGTTCCACATTGTGTCATGTTACAACTAAAACATAAATGTATTTTATTGGGATTTTATGTGATAGACCAACACAAAGTGGCACATAATTGTGAAGTGGAAGGAAAACGATAAATGCTTTTCATTTTTTTTTTTTTTACAAATAAATATCTGAATAATGTGGCGTGCCAAATGTGAGCCATTTAAAATGTTACTAAACCCACAACAGTAAAATCAGTGTGTATATGCAGTAAAGCATGCTTGTTATACTCACTGTGGAACCTCAGGGGTTGATCCTCCACATTGTGTAAATAGACCGTTTGATCCTGTCTTCTCTGATCCTTCCATTCTTTTACTTTCCCCAATCCATCTGCTGATAGAACAGAGCCCAAGGCCGCGTACACACGATCAGTCCATCCGATGAGAATGGTCCGAAGGACCGTTGTCATAGGTTAACCGATGAAGCTGACTGATGGTCTGATGTGCCTACACACCATTGGTTAAATAACCGATCGTGTCAGAATGCAGTGACGTAAAACACAACGACGTGCTGAAAAAAACGAACTTCAATGCTTCCAAGCATGCGTCGACTTGATTCTGAGCATGCGCAGGTTTTTAACCGATGCTTTTGCATACTAACGATCGTTTTTGACCTATCGGTTAGGCGTCCATCGGTTCAATTTTAAAGCAAGTTCTAATTTTTTGGACCGAAGGTTAACTGACCGATGGGGCCCACACACGATCGGTTTGGACCGATGAAAACAGACCTTCAGTTGAACGATCGTGTGTACGCGGCCTTAGAGGCACTCTGCAAATGCTCAGTTTGGTGTGTGTAGAATTACTAGAGTTTTTTTTTTTTTGGGGGGGGGGGGGTGCATGTGATCAGCACAGGGCTATTCAGCACTATCCAGACAGAAAGTCAGGGGTCATGCAGCCTCATAGGACAATCAGGGGAGAATTAAAACTCCTCCTACATGCTTGAGGCTGGGTTCACACTAAGGATGAGCTCCGGCGTGTTCGCATAGAACACGTGCAGAGCCCGCCAGGAAGTGTGCACGACGCTGTGCTAATCACAGCCAGGGAGACATTGTCCTGATGCTCGGCTGCAGGGATCGTGAAATGTCTCCCTGGCTGTTATTAGCACAGCGCCGTGCACACTTCCTGGCGGGCTCTGCACATGTTCTATGCGAACACGCCAGAGCTCATCCTTAGTTCACACTATGTGCAGCCGCGGCTCACAGCAGGGGGTTCGGTGCGCCCCCGTTCAACATTTCAGTTCCGAATTCTTGCCTGAATTTGGACCTAAAACTGAGCCAAAGACGCACAGGATCCTTCTGCTGTGCGTTCCTTGGCCTTCCCGGAGATGTGTGAACCTGGCTCAATTGAGAGTCGGCCACACTCTCCTGTCATGTGAATTGGATGCGGTCAGTTGGCATAAGTGTGAACCAAGCCTTAAAGCGGAGGTCTGTCTAAAAAAACTAAAATATTAAAAGCCAGCAGCTACAAATACTGCAGCTGCTGACTTTTAATAAATTGACACTTACCTGTCCAGGGCGCCCGCGATGTCGGCAGCCGAGGCTAACTCGTTCCTCAGATGCTGCCGTCGCCATCCTCGATGAGGGGATCAAGAAGTGAAGCGTTGTGGCTTCACTTCCCGGGTTCTGCGCATGTGCGAGTCGCGCTGCACGTCCTAACTGGTCCCTGCTGTCTTTTGGGACCTGTGTGTTTCCCAGAAGACAGCGGGAGTCTATGCCCAGAAGTGGGTGCAAATACCTGTCTTAGACAGGTATCTGCACCCCCCTACCCCTGAAAGGTGCCAAATGTGACACCGGAGGGGGAGGATTCCGAAAAGCGGAGGTTCCATTTTTGTGTGGACCTCCGCTTTAAACAGACACTGATAGAAGTCACAAGACTGCTATATACTGATGAGAAAAGTTATTTAGTAGTTTATATTTACTAAAATAACTGCATTTCCATGTTCTGTGTACTGTGGGAGACCAGATATAGTGAATGCAGGGTCCTGGGTTTAGTAACCCTTCATATATATGAAGCTGCACTGCAAGTGTCCTGCGTGTGGGCTGTAGTAGCACAGTGGTTATGGTTAAAACAGGCAGTGAGGAAGCAACAAGGGGCTGCAAGGGCTCAGAACAAATGGGAGCTTTGTTTGTTAACATTGAAAGCCTCAGAACAGTGTGTGCCTGTGAGTAGGCCTTCCCTCTTTGTCTGTGATGTAGTGCTCTGCAACAGACACCAGAGGGCGACATAGTTGGCAGAATTGGCTGAACAAGCGTCGTCTGTCTATCCCCCGCACAGGGGGAAGAGAGACTGACAGTCAGAGGCAGCCTGAGGTCGTAGTGCAGAGCTTTTCTCCATCATAAGGTGTGTTATTACAGTCACTGGGAGCTAGCATGCTTCCGCAGTGTTCAGGTTATGTGTCTACAGATGATGTAAACTAATAGTGCTAGCAGGCTTGGCCCGGAAGGAGCCTGTGTACTAATGACAGATTATGTTATCCTGGGTGGAGGTGCAATCACACTTCTTCCTGCACTGGGCTGACTACAGTCTATAGACTTGTGATGGCAGGCTGTGGGTTGTCATTCATAGAAGGCTGTGTGATACAGTCACATGCTGATCAGATTGGTAATGGATAAAATCTCGTTTCTCTTGTAATAAAATAAATCCTCCAAGCCACCCCCTGCTGTACAAAGGTCACACTCCATGGCCTATACCTAGTTACCATCCCTGCACCTTGCCACTGCTCTGATCACTACATAGAGCTGTGCAAATGTGTCCCTTCCATACCAGACACTTTCCTTGGAGGGTACAAGTAAACAAAGGGATCAGGGAGCGTTGGCACTAGAGGGTGCATACTGCATGGGGTGGGGTACTCACCTCTGACCCCAAACCATCTATATGACCTAGTTTTGCAGGAGGGACCTGGTTAACCCCTTCACGCCTAAGGATAAAACAATCAATTCCATTCTGGCACACCTCTCTTCCATGTAAAAATCATAATTTATTACGTAGAACCCCCAAACATTATACATGATTATTTTTTTTTATTTTTAGCAGAGACCCTAGGGGAATAAAATGGCAGTTATGTCACACTGTATTTATGCAGCAATTTTCTAAAGTGTGTTTTTAAAAAAACAAAAAATAAAAACAGTTTCATGAAGTAAAAAAAATAAAACACTAAAGTTGGCCCAATTATTTTGTGTAGTGTGAAAGGTGAAGTTATGCTGAGTAAATAGATACCTAACATGTCACGCTTTAAAATTATGCACACTTGTGTACCTAAAAATTTCCATAGGCGATGCTTTCGAAATGTTTACAGGTTACGTGTTTAGAGTTACTGAGGAGGTCTTGAGCTTGAATTATTGCTCTCACTCGAGTCGAATGTTCGCAGCAATACCTCACATGTGTGGTTTAAACATCGTGTACATATAAGGGCACGGCGTAGATATGCGTTCGCTTCTGCATGCAAGCACACAGGGATGGGGGCGCTTTATATTAAAATTGTCTTTATTTTTTACACTTTCCCTTTACATGTTTTTATTCCTATTAAAAGGAATGTAAACATCCCTTGTAATGGGAATAGGGCATGACAGGTCCTCTTTACAGAGAGATGTGGAGTCTATAAGACCCCACATCTCTCCTCTAGCCTGGAAAGACTGAGATAAAAAAAAAAGCGATTAAAAAAAGTCAGTGCTTACATCTGCCGAGGCATGACGTGACGTCATAATATCGCGCAATCATAGAGACTGTCGGGGACCATCTGGTCCGCGGTATTCTCTATGGTAAACTTTTGCCACCAGCCAATTCATTCTCCAGCTCGCAGATTGCACGGGCAAGCCGGTAGAAGCATCGGAGGGCGGCGGGGCGATGTCCCCTCCCGCCGCCTGTAAAAACAATCAAGCGGCTGACCTGCCACTATGTTTGTTTTTACGGTGCAGGGAATCGCAGGCAGAAAAATAAGATATCTGAATGATGCCTGCAGCTGCTGATTTTTTTATTTATTTTGTATTATTATTATCAAAGGAAAACTGGCCCAAAATAGTGAAATATATATATATATATATATATATATATATATATATATATATATATATATATATTATTAAAATTTAGTAGCTACTACCATAAACTTCCACCAAAGAACAACCCAAAATAAATTCTTCTGCCCCTGACGATCGTAGCAAAACCACATATGTACACTATTTGTTGTCTGTATCCGTAGTACAGCCCAGAATCAATAATGCGCATTTTGCTTCTTTTTTTTGTCCTACCTTAAATACACTGACACTAATTTGATACTAATTTAAAAATATAAATCCTGCCCAAAATATACTTACCCTGACCTTTGACCCAAACACTAACCCTGGCACTGACCTAGATCAAACCTTGATCTAGGTTTTTTTTTTTTTTTTTTTTCTTAAAATATATATATATATATATTGTAACGAAACGTCCCACACTCCGCTTAAGTGCTTTCGTCATATACCACTTCCTTCCAGTCTGGATATAGATATCAGATATTCCAACTGCTCACAAGCATAAAACGAGACGATACTTGTTTGTCTGCTGAACATGGACTGTTTATTAGAACCAGAATACAAGTCTTAAATACTGTAAAAGAGGAGGTTCCTACATCCTGCTCATATTACTCTAGCAATACACAGAAACATAAATTAACATGAGCTAATTAACTAATCCCATAAAGCAGCCGTTGTGACTCCGTAACTACAATACACATTATCATACATATGAACACAGAACTCCTTCATACAATTGCAGGGTCAATTAGCACAGACAACAATGGATGAAAGACTCTTAGGCCCTGTACACACGATCAGTCCAAACCGATGAAAACAAACTGAAGTTCAGTTTCATCGGTCCAAACCGACCCAGTGTATGCCCCATTGGTCTGTAGTCCTTCAGTCCAGAAACAAAGAACTTGCTTTAAAATTGGACCGATGGACGCCTGACCGATAGGGCAAAACCGATGGTTAGTACGCAAAAGCATCGGTTCCAAACCCGGGCATGCTCAGAATCAAGTCGACGCATGCTTGGAAGCATTAAACTTCATTTTTTTTAGCACGCCGTTGTGTTTTACGTCACCGCGTTGGACTCGATCGGTTCTTGAACTGATGGTGTGTAGGCACATCAGACCATCAGTCTACTTCATCGTGAACCGATGAAACTGAACTTCAGTCCGTTTTCATCGGTTTGGACTGAGTACAGGGCCTTAGAAGTTATACTACATTATAGAAGACAACAGACAGACAGGTGGCTGGAAGTGATGACATTAGCATCTCCTTACAGCAGGCATGTCCAAAGTCCGGCCCGGGGGCCAATTGCGGCCCCTGTTCCAGTTTAATGTGGCCCCCCTGGTAATTTGGATATATACTGTATTTATCAGCGCTGTCTCGGAGGGGACAGGGAGAGGGGGAATGAGTGCTGTTAAATTACATACAGGAGAATCTCCTGTTTACTCAGCGACATCTGTAATAGGAAGTCCCGTCTCCTGGGCTGCCATTGGACGACTCCTCTGTCTATCATAGGAGGCGGGAGAAATTGGATTAAAGAGGCTGCTGTGTAAACAGGAGATTCTCCTGTATGTAATCTGTTGGTGCTCATCCCGCCCCCCTCCCCCTCCCTCCGAGGCTGCAGATGGACATCGATCAGGCTGCATTCATGGCAATGGAGAGGCTGCATTCATGGCAATGGAGAGGCTGCAGATGGGCACTGATTAGGCTGCATTGATGGGCAATGACCCTTATTTTGTTTCACAGCTTTTTATTTAAAAATGTTTTCACTGAAACTTCCCTCCTAAAGCGAAGGTGTGTGTTATACGCCGATAAATACGGTATATCCAAATAACACGCCCACGCTCATCTCTTCACCACGCACAGCCACAAAGGCAAGAGAATTTGTGTTAGGCAGTGTATTAGTACTCGAACTAACACACTTAGACCCAATTTTAATGGTTCAAAGAATGTCAGGCAAAATGGTCGGCCCTCACCCATGTTCACTTCATCAAATCTGGCCCTCTTTGAAAAAAGTTTGGACACCCATGCCTTATAGTATATGTCCCAACAGTATGAATCAGTCACTCTTTCTAATATGACATATACAGGGTTTCCAGAGTCTGTGTGTCTTGGGGGGACATGGACCAGAATCCAAAGTAACACCACCTCAAGGGTCCCCAGGTATACAGCTCACAAAGTGCACCGTTCCCCCAAATTCCAGGGCCCATGAACCCAAGGCAAGAGGCTAGCATTCAGTCCCCTCCAAAAGCCTCTGTCCCGGGTGAGTCCGTCACATATATGTATACAGTAGATTTGCACAGGGCTGGATCCTCCTCTTCTCGGGTCCCTGTTCGCTGCTCCTGGCCCCTCCCTCCTGTTGAGTGCCCCCACAGCAAGCAGCTTGCAGTGGGGGCACCCGTGTGTCCATTCAGACACAGAGCTGTGGTTCAGACCCCCCCCGATTGACTGACTTTGACATCAGCGGGAGCCAATGTGTCTCAGCCAATCAGGAGTGAGAGTCCGGTCAGCCGAGGGACTCGTGGACATCGCTGGACAGAGATGGGGGGCTGGGGGCGCTGTTGCACACAGAAGGCTTTTTGCCCTAATGCATAGAATGCATTAAGATAAAAAAAAACTTCTGTGTGCAGCAGCCCTCCTAATACTTACCTTTGCCCATCTCAATTCAGCGATATTGCAGGAGCGTCTCGTCTGCCCGGGCGGGACTCTACCTCCTCATTGGCTGAGACAGCAGTGTGGCGCCATTGGCACCTGCTGCTGTCAATCAAAGTCAGTGAGGGGAGAGAAGGGGTGGGGCCAAACCACAGCTCTGTGTCTGAATGGACACACAAAGCAGTGGCTTAGCTCGGGTCAGGAGCGCTGATGGGGGACCCAAGAAGAGGAGGATTTGGTTTGCTCTGTGCAAAACCACTACACAGAGCAGGTAAGTATAACATGTTTGTTATTTTTAAATGAAAAAAATTAGACTTTATTATCACTTTGAGAATCAATGCACACTGGGCTTAAACGCTGCTTTTAGAGGCGTTTTAGCGTTTTGCCTGTAGAAGCAGCTCGGTGTAATCCTATGTGCCCATTCACATTAGGACGTTTAGAGGCAGGAAAAAACCCTTCTAGTTTGGGGCTTTGACGCTCCTAAACACCTGTACAAAAAGGCTCTATATGAGCGTTTTATTCTGCCAAGGGGGCTGGCGTTATTTTAAGCCTAGTGTGCATGGACCCTAGTTCTTATCTTTAATGAGACAAATACTTGTGTGCATAGAGTCATGCTTTGAACTTTCATCCCATTCTTCTCTCTTCTTTTTGTGTTCATGTGTCAGGTGCAGAGTCCACTTTTCTGCTCAATGCTTCGCCTGTCCTTACACCGCTTGCTGTCCATATCACCTCGTGCTGGAGGATCCTTCATAATGCAGAGTGTAAGGGGGGTGCAGACCCCTCCAAAACTTCAAGGCAAAGTGGCGCTAGTAACGGCATCAACAGATGGGTAATTCAGATCCCGTGTGTGACCCTTTTCTTTATTGTTGATTTTTCTTTGTCTTTATTGTTCTTGTGCATTTCTGTTTGTCATTTGCTCACTGTCTACCACTTAAATCTATATAATACAAGACCTGAGGCCCTACTCCAGCCCCAACGTTTTTCCCGTATCCCCACTGAGACAGAAAGCAAGGGAAAAGTTTTCCAATAGGTACTCGGTAACAGACACATTTATTATGTTGGAGTGTGGAAGGGATAGAAATTCTGTCAACTTTGTTATCTTCTATTGCTTCATTTTGCCCTGACCTGTGTTCTTTTTTAATTTCCTGTTTTCACAGGGATAAAAAAATAAGACTTAACCCCCCCCCCCCCCATTAGAGTCACATGAGTCACATTCACCAATGGAAACCAAGCAGAAGTCCTAACCCTTTATTACTTTCCCTGCACTTTGGCACTCATAGAGCGTGTTGGCAAGGGAAAGCATATGAACAGGTCTTATAGTTATGGATGAAATTTCTACTTGTGTTTGGTTTTCCTGTAAATAAACTAATTAGAAGTCCACTGCTGGAAAACTCCTACATATCATGAACATACTATGATTGGCTTGGCTTTACCATTCTTTGCAGATTTTCTATTTTCAGTGAAAAACAATATGCTTCCTTCATGATAGAAAGCTTAAATCTGAATTTTAATGAAAGACATTTAAATTGGACATTTAAGTGCTTATATGCCATTGTATGCCGTGTTTTTACCAAAGATAATGTCTAAAATAGAAAAATGCTGTGATTAGTTAATAAGGCTTTAGATTCAGGGAACTATACCTGGTAAGACAGCCTGTTGTAAATACCCGCTATTAAGCTGTTGACTGCCAAAGGTGTCTTACATATGTCATAGTTGTTCTATCTCTAAGGTGATAAGTGACATATGTTTTACATTCGGGCAATAAAGGGGTTAAAACAAGCTCAGGGCTGCAAAAGATTATTTTTATGATTATTTATTACAGGTACTTATATAGCACCGTCAATTTATGCAGCACTTTACATATATATTGTACATTCACATCAGTCCCAGTTTAAGCATGTGCCAATTAACCTACCAATATGTGTTTGGAGTGTGGGAGAAAACCGGAGTACCCGAAGGAAACCCAGACAGGCACATTGAGAACATGCAAACTCCATGCAGGTAGTGCCGTGGTTGGGATTTTATTAAAATTCACGGCCTCTGCACTAGATGGAAAATGATGGACAGCTGCAGAGCCCCCCCAATTACACCCCACAACTCCAAATATTAATACTGTCCATGGCTGACGTTGAGGTCACAATTTTAAAGCCAATAAAATGCAGAATTTATGTGATGATGGAAATGCCATCGCTAGCTACCCTGGTTTCTAGGCTAACACTCAAAAACATAGAGCTGCTTTTTCTACAATCAAGAAAAGGCTCCCAGAACTGGATACAGCCTATAACATGCTCTACCCAGCTAAAGTAAGAATTGTTGACCTGGGGAAAAAAATTATTCTTCTCTACACCACACGAGACTGATCATTGGCTGGATCGCAGAGGTCATAACCCATGATGACGTTACCTAATCACAAGTAATATCACAGAAATATGTGGGACTTGTATGCTGATTGTATCCCCATTTCTACAGCATAAAATCCTGGTCTTTGATGGATATTCTGTGGAATGGTACGATACTTCTAAACACCAATTTATCCTTCCATCTAATTACAGTAATCTTTTTGAACATGTGTATAAAATGAGTATGTTCCCACCTTAGGTGCGCAAAACCCTAATCTTAATATGCAAATCTCAAAGATCCTTGAGCCCAGGTTCACACTGGGCTGCGGGAATTGAGCCGTGTGCGTTCAGCTGAACTCGCAATTTCACTCCCGCTGGCAGTCCCTATTTCGACCACGATTTCAGATACATCTGTGCAGGTTTTTGCACAGATCTCAATGTAAATCGCAGCCCGAAATCGCAAAAAGTAGTACAGAAACTACTTTTTGAAATCGGTGCAGCGCCACACCAATTAGGACGATACAATTGCTGGCAAATGCAGCCGCTTTGACATGTCAAATCGCATGTCAAATCGTACCAATGTGAATCTTACGGGACAGTACCAATCACATATTAAAGGATCACTAAAGAGAATTTTTTTTTTTTTTTTTTTTTAAATAACAAACATGTTATACTCGTTTTGCACAGAGTGGCCCCGAACCTGGTCTTCTGGGATCCCTCGGCGGCTGTCTATAGCCGCTCACTGTATCACTCGGCCCTGCCCCCCGGCACGTTGCGTCATTGGATATGATTAACAGCAGCGCGAGCCAATGGCTGCGCTGCTTTCAGTCAACTAATGAATGAGCCGAGAAGCCTGCGCGTTCACAGCGGGGGATTTTCGAAAGGTCAGGTAAGTAAACGGGGGCTCGGGGGGCACTAATGCTGAGATGTTTTTTCACTTTAATGCATAGAATGCATTAAAGTGAAAAAACATGTACCTTTACAACCCCTTTAACTCCAACACAAAAATCTTAGCTAGAATATGAGTCCACAGATTAAATGCAGTAATCCCTACTCTTAACTCAGACCACACAGGTTTTTATACCTGGTGGAGCAACAACAAAAATATCAACACACTTCAGAGTTTACATGACTCTCCTAGACCCAGAGCTGTCCAAACATTACATAGGCATAAAGCAGTGGTTCTCAACCTTCTAGTGCCGTGACCCCTTGATAAAATTTCCCAAGTTGTGGGGACCCCTAACGGTAAAATTATTTTCGTAGCGTGGGTTGTCAGCACCCAAGGCAAGACAAGTCATTTGTGCCCCTAACCCACGGACATTTAGTGCTCCCTGAGTCCCTTCCACTCGTACAATATTAAAACCCCTTATAGTACATTTTAGGATGTATCCCTTTCTCTTTGTTCTCCTTTCTTTCCCTTTTATCTATCTCAGTGTTTCTTAACTCCAGTCCTCAAGGTGCCCCAACAGGTCATGTTTTCAGACATTTTGCCACTTGCAGAGCTGATCAGGAAGACTCCAGTATTTCAGAGACTTGTTATTGGCTCTTCTGAGAATCAAGTGTCACTCTGGCTATATGCTAATATATTTGACTAACCTTGAGTGTTCCCTAAATGTATTTCTGGATTTAATCAAAGAATTTGGAACATAATTTGATTTTATAGTAAATTGGAGAAAATCGACCATATTCCCAGTTGATGACAGCACAGAGTTGAGCCTTGACATCGTAGGAGTTCAACTGCCATTATTATTTAAATACATATAAAATAACTCTTTACCACAACGTGACAACTCTTATACTAAACTTCAAGGTTAGCCAGCTTGGCAGATAGACTAGTCACATGACACTCTCAGACACGACCAATTACTGCTCCTCTCACTTTCTCCAACGAAAATATAACAGTGCGGAAACTTTTTAAAGACCCCTCATAATATTAATTATGTGACTCCTATGATTGTCCCCTACTTGAACTAATAGTCCATCTTAGGAACAATATTCTAAGCATCATGCAACATCCAGTTGATGGCTGATTTTCTTGTACAGCTAAATTCTGAGGTGTATGCTTATTTTTTTTTAAACTTTCATTAGTGGCCTAATAAATATATTTGTGTTCTAATCATCATTCCTGTGTTGAAGTGTAATATGTTCTTTATGAAAAGCCTTGAGATATCATACCAAATGACATGAAGTGCCTCCTCCAACTCAGGATCGGTTTGGCTATTGCTCGGAAGCTTGCTCAGGATGGAGCACGAGTTCTGATTAGCAGCCGGAAGCAGGAAAATGTTGATAAAGCTGTGAGAGAACTTAAAGAACAAGGACTAGATGTTGAAGGAACAGTCTGTCATGTAGGTCGGAGTGAGGACAGAGAAAGACTAGTGAATACGGTAAGAGCTTTATGTTTTCTTTAGCACTCAACAGTTCAGTTCAGAGAACAGGCAGAGAACTATGCAGTAAGATGACAATCTAGAGCAGTAGTGTCAAGCTCAATTTCATTGAGTGCCGCATGAGCATTATGGTTGCCCTCAAAGGGCCGGTTGTATGTGAAAGACTATATACATTTACCCAGCCCTGCCGAACCACATCGAATGGGTTTGGCCAAGTTGCATCAACAGTGGGAGGAGTGTGTTATGTGCAGAGTTCAGGGATGCACTATGTGCAGAGTTCAGGGGTGCAAAGTGTACAGAGTGCAGGGTTTAGAGGTACTTGAAATGGCCTGGCAAGCCGGATTCAGCCTGCAGGCCTTGTTTGATGCGATCTTGGGAGTGATGTAACGGTGTGCATGCAAAATATTGGCCTATTTGTGGGGCACAAGTAACCAAACCAGGCCAATTTGTTTTCAGCTTTCTCTTTACTCTTCTTTTTGCGATTCTGTATATCGCAAGCGTATGTGAACCGTTACCTTGCAAAACAGCCCATCTATATAAATACCTTTTTTCTCTTTTTCGTATACATATATGGTACAACAGACACATAATAGGAATATGAAATGTTGGGGTAAAATACACTTTAAGTTTACAGACCAAAGTGAATGACTCATCAGTAAGGATGAGCTTGGCGTGTTCGCACAGTCCATGTGCAGAGTCCGCCAGGAAGTCGGCACCGCGCTGCGCTAATCACAGGCAGGGAGACATTTCCCGATCTCTGCAGCAACGCATCGGGAAATGTCTCCCTGCCTGTGATTAGCACAGCGCGTTGCTGACTTCCTGGCGGGCTCTGCACATGGACTGTGCGAACACGCCGGAGCTCATCCTTACTCATCAGCAGTGTCTCATGCCTTTTTGGAATGAAGTTTTAATTAGACAAGCTGAGCCTTTAAGCAGGCAGATAACCCATAGTGCACTGAGAATCCTTTGCTATTATTTCTGTTTTACAAATGCACATTTAATACATGACTGTTTGAAAACGTAATAAAATCTACAAAAATAAACTTTCACAAGGTGGCCTGAAAACATCAAACACAATGTTATTATTTTCTACTGGACTTTTTTTTTTATTATTATTTCTGAAATGCTTGCTAAAGGCAGCCCTGTGTTGATGACATTGTTTATTTTCTAGGCTGTCGAGAAGTTTGGAGGGGTTGATATTCTTGTTTCTAATGCTGCAGTTAACCCCTTTTTTGGAAATATGTTGGACTCTACTGATGAGGTTTGGGAAAAGGTAAGACACTAACTAAAGCCACACATTTCATAAAGCAACAGGTGTGAGTGTCTTCAAAGTAATCACTTCTCCCAGAACCACGGGTGCAGGCAATGCATGTATAAGGCAAAACAAAAGACAGCCGCACTCCAAATAAAAATTGCCTTTATTGTAAATGTCATAGCTATGATTAAACACAAGTACAGCGTGAAACGCGTCAGCTCGACCAGTGTGCTGTGATCTGTAGTGTGGTTTTGGATTTTACAATGAACGCAATTTTTATTTGGAGTGCGGCTGTCCAGAAGAATCTGTTCTTACATTTCATAAAGCACCTTGCATATTTTTACATCTATAGACTTATTCAATAACCAGTACAAAATGTACTCTAATTGCCTGCTGTTGATACCAGACTTGGCAGTGTTTCACTAAATTGGCACTAGTGGTCTGTTGTTCTCCAAAAATCCACTGGAGTAACACTCGATAGCTGGATTCCAACTGCATTACATAAAGGAGAAGTATATTAACACCCTCATCTGCCTCCTCTTTCAGTTTTTATTCTCTGCATCTTAACCATAGGTAGCTCCTTCTCCCTTTGACACACGTGTACCATGATTTCCTTTATAAAAAAAAAAATGTCTGCCAATAAATATAATCAAGAGCTGGACAAGGGACCAAGAGAGACTGCCCAATATTTAAAGTTACATATTTATAGGAAATGTCTTTAACCACTTCCCGACCGCCGCATGTATATGTACGTCCACAGAATGGCACGTACAGGCAAATGGGCGTACAGGTACGTCCTTGCCTTCTAGCGGTTGGGTGGTCTGATTGGGACCCCCCCCCGCTACATGCGGCGGTCGGATTCCTGCGGGGAGCGATCCGGGACGATGGCGCGGCTATTCGTTTACAGCCGCTCCGTCGCGATCGCTCCCCGGAGCTGAAGAACGGGGAGAGCCGTATGTAAACACGGCTTCCCCGTGCTTCACTGTGGCGCTGCATCGATCGAGTGATCCCTTATATAGGGAGACTCGATCGATGACGTCAGTCCTACAGCCACACCCCCCTACAGTTGTAAACACACACTAAGTGAACACTAACTCCTACAGCGCCCCCTGTGGTTAACACCCAAACTGCAACTGTCATTTTCACAATAAACAATGCAATTTAAATGCATTTTTTGCTGTGAAAATGACAGTGGTCCCAAAAATGTGTCAAAATTGTCCGAAGTGTCCGCCATAATGTCGCAGTCACGAAAATAATCGCTGATCACCGCCATTAGTAGTAAAAAAAAAAAAATTAATAAAAATGCAATAAAACTAACCCCTATTTTGTAAACGCTATAAATTTTGCGCAAACCAATCGATAAACGCCTATTGCGATTTTTTTTTTTACCAAAAATAGGTAGAAGAATACGTATCGGCCTAAACTGAGCAAAACTAATTTTTTATATATGTTTTTGGGGGATATTTATTATAGCAAAAAATATTGATTTTTTTTCAAAATTGTCGCTCTATTTTTGTTTATAGCGCAAAAAATAAAAACTGCAGAGGTGATCAAATACCACCAAAAGAAAGCTCTATTTGTGGGGAAAAAAGGACGCCAATTTTGTTTGGGAGCCACGTCGCACGACCGCTCAATTGTCTGTTAAAGCGACGCAGTGCCGAATCGCAAAACCTGGCCTGGGCATTTAGCTGCCTAAAGGTCCGGGGCTTAAGTGGATAATAGCAGAACCAACAGTGCCAGTTTTTATGACCATGCTATCTGGCAAGATTATGGCAGCAAAAGGAAGTCTCTTCTGTCCTCTAAACAGTCATTAGATGGCCCTTGCCCATCTCCCCTTTAGGTACACCAAGCTGACCAAGGCCCAAAATATGTCTTGGAGTGTGGGGTCATTTTTATTCCCTATTCTTTTCGCTGAATATATCAAAACAAGTACATTTTGGAGTTTTCTCTATGACTTACATTCACAGAAGGAAGAAAGTATATTCAACAGAAATCCACAACTTAATTATAAAACACCTAATTTGCTTTAATTTCAAAATGATTTTTGCTATACTTGTTATGTTACGCAATTCACACTCCTTTTCTTCTCAGATTTTAGATATAAATGTTAAAGCTGCATTCCTTCTGGTGAAGCTTGTGGTGCCCAAAATGCAGGAAAGAGGGTAAGACTCGGGGAAGACTGTGTTCACTGGGTTATTGTTTTCTTAGCAGCAAATAATTATGAAGGGCATTACAATGTTTTCCAAATCTCTTTGATAAAATACCCACTTTGGAAACCTTTTAAAGGCTAAGTTCACCTTTGGTAACGTGTTGCACCCATATTCAGGGTGTAACATATAACATGTTACTAATGCAGCAGCCCCACACCCCCTGATCCCCCATTGTGATAGCGGGCAGGGGATCCATACCCCACCCCTGCTGTCACAATTTAAAAACGGCGCAGCTGTGCGGGGCTCCACCAACACGTCTTTCAATCACAGAGTTCTGTGAATGAATAAACTACAAGTCCCGTCTGCCACCATGGCAGACAGCTTGTAGTTCTCACTTTGAGTTGCTTTTTCAATATTTGCCTCAAACTTTTTAATGTGATTTTCTCCATTTAAATGTTCATGCTTTCATATTTTCTTTAATGTATTACTTTTGTTATGACTCAAAGTGGCATTTCGAGAAGGAGTAAAGCATGGCTTTTGTGTTACATGTCAAAGGAAGCCGAACCTAAGTGTGTAATGGGCCGTTATGGCTACTCCAAGTTAATCTATGGTTACAATTTTCTTTTTGAGGCCTCGTACACACGACCGAACATGTCCGTTGAAACTGGTCCGCCGGACCAGTTTCCGCGGACATGTTCGGTCGTGTGTAGGGCCGACCGGACAATTTTCCGGCCTAGCGGACAGGTTTCCAGCGGACAAATGTTTCTTAGCATGCTAAGAAACATGTCCGCTGGAAAGCTGTCCGTCGGACATGTCCGCTGGTTAGTACGTCTAACCAGCGGACCGAAATCCTGCGCATGCGTCGAATTGATTCGACACATGCGTGGAAGCATTGAACTCGCGCGATAGAGAACGTTGGTGTCGTCTACGTACCTTTTGACAAACATGTCTAAAAAATAATTGACTTCTGCTGGTATTGCATAGCAGGCAATTCCAGGTGTTTGGGTTTCAGGTTAGTTTTTTCTCTTCAGTGTTCTAGGTAAATGCCAGGCCAATTTGGCATGTATTCTTCTGCAATATAGAGCCTGTCTGCACACAGTTTTTTGATAGCAGGGCTTTAGTTCCCCTTTTAAGACCTTATTTCAGAAATACTACAACTGTAAACAAATGCAAACAATCTATTTCGTTTACTAATCAATGCAGTGACTGTCAGCGCTGTATAAACTGTATGTAGCCTCAGCTAAGTACAGTATACAGCACTGTGTTTCAGCAGCGGTACAGGGACTTCTTGTCCTTTTCCTGGAAAAAGACTACTTATCTTCTACTTATTATACCAAACATTGTTCACCTAAAGTAAGGCTGAATTTCAGCTGGTTCAGCAGAAACCGGCAAGATTTTGAACCGTTAATGAGCAGGCTGATCAACTTTGGTACAACCAGCCAGCCGGTTTTACTTGCGATTAGGCTGGGAATGCTGATCGGCAGCTGTTTTTCCAGCATGCCTGTTCGAAAGAATCATAATGTTCGTCCGGATTCAGCGGACAGGCTGCTGTACATACGGGATTCACCCCGTGTGTAACAGGCTTTACAAACTATAGCTAAAGGATTCTGTGTATCTTTCTACAGTAACTTTTCTTCTCTTTCCACAGAGGTGGCAGTATTGTGATTGTTGCTTCTGTGGCTGGATTTACACCATTTCCTGTAAGTAAATCATTATTATTAGCATTATTTTTTGGGTGTTGCTGTATTGCTATTCATTATTCTGTTCTTATGTTTTTGTTTATGTTCTTTTAGGCTCTGGGCCCATACAGCGTCAGTAAGACTGCACTGCTTGGCCTTACCAAAGCTCTTGCACCAGAGTTGACACCTCTAAACATCCGAGTGAACTGCCTTGCACCGGGGCTCATTCGCACCAAATTCAGCTCAGCTGTAAGTCTCTATATTAAAGGGGTTTGAAGCAATAATGGGGATCCTGTTTGATTGTACGGGTTTCATATACAGCATGATTATTCTAAAGGACTCTACTGCATAATATTAACTTTTCTGCCCAAAATAACTTTCTAACTTTGATGCTTAATTATATAACTATGACTGGCAGCATCTTGTAATAAGCATGAATAATGTATAGCAGGGGTAGGCAACCTGGGGACCTCCAGCTGCAGAACTACAATTCCAATCATGCCTCTGGGAGTAATTGTAACTACCAGCCTTGCAATGCCTCATGGGAAATGTAGTTCCACAACAGCTAGAGGGCTACTGGTTGCCTACCCCTCATGTATAGTGATAAGATCAGGGGTCAAGTCCTGGGGAAAAATGTGTGGGAACTCCCACCCAAGATCCACTCCCCCACCAAAAAAAAAAATTATACGCTCATATGTATAATTACAAGTGCATGTTTTTTTTTTAAGCAAGTTCTTTCTAAATCCCGCGATAACTTGCGGCAGACCTCCGCATTGTCTCCTGGGAACAATGACAAAAGCTCCCAGGAGACATTGCAGCATCGAGGAAGTGACGGAATACCCGCACACTACCAGATAAATCCATATACAGGAAGCGGCCAGTAACATAAAGGATTACTAAGGTTCACCTGCCCCTGACAGTGACTCGAGCTGGGCATCGCCGCTTAGTGAAAGATTTGCTCAGGTCGGTCGGCTGCTCTAGTCCTGCAAAGGGAACCGCGTTCCTGCTGTGAAAAAAGTGCAGGAACTCCGTTCCCACGTGTTCCCGCAGGACTTGAGCCCTGGATAAGATGGTGGTAAAAGTAGTTACTATTGCTGAACTGCATGCTATTATCCTTTTTCACTATAAGACCTTGCAGATAATGGTACATTAAAGATAGACAAGGCGTATTCCATTTGAAAAGTATGTTGCGCACATAGGACCATATAAACAATTTCATATTTCTGATCTAGACCTTTTTTGATTTGGTGGAGTCATTTGGAAAGATTTGCAGCTCAGAGTTGAGGTGTAATGTCACAAGTCGTACCCCACGATTTCCAATGGGTACCATTCATATCTGTGTGACTTCAAAGTATTCCCTGTACTACTTTGGTCCGACTTTAATGTGACTTGAGGTCCATAGACTTTAAGATTACACAGATATTGCCTCAAGTCTCGCCAAAGTCTTGCAACTTTCAGAATGCAAAAGTGTGAAAGGGGTCTTAATCATAAACTTTTAGGTAATTGAACACTGGCAAACAGAATTGTGGGACAGCCCATATAACCCCTCCCATTCCCTGCAGTACTCATGATTTTGTTAGTGTCCTTGGATCAATGTTTCTCAACTCCAGTCCTCAAGGCGCCTCAACAGGTCATGTTTTCAGGATTTCCCTCAGATGAAAGAGCTGTGGTAATTACTAAGGCAGTAAAACTGATCAAATCACCTGTGCAAAATAATGGAAAGCCTGAAAACCTGACCTGTTGGGGCGCCTTGAGGATTGGAGTTGAGAAACACTGCCTTGGATGATAGACCACCCCTCAACTGGGAGCAAGTTTCTGGCTTATGATCCTTAGATATATGGGCCTGTTGGCATTGTTTCTGTGTTACCCACCCCTCTGTTATATTGATTTCGGTAATCGCAAATTCTAAGATTAAGACCCCTTTTACACTGGGGTGTTTTTCAGGCTCTTTTGGCCTAAAAATAGCGCCTGAAAAATGCCTCCCCTGCAGCCCCAGTGTGAGAGCCCGAGTGCTTTCACACTGGAGCGGTGCGCTTACAGGAAGTTAGAAAGCAGTGTCTATGGGGCGGTGGAGGAGTGGTGTATATTAATCGAAAATTAATGGGTAGTGCTGCCGAAGCGCCTGAAAAGCGATTCGGCTGCGGTGCATTTGACCCTTTCTTGGGTGTAAGCGGGGGTTAAATGTGCCCCGCTAGCGGGCGAAAAGCTCCGCTAAAACTAGCGGCGCTTTACGGCTAAAGCCTGGTCTGGCTCAGTGTGAAAGGGCTCTAAGGGAGCCTGTATTCTGTATGTGCCCAGTAAGCAAGTGGTTAATGGAAGGCCATAGTTGTACTTTAAAAGGCTTGGGGTAGGTACTGAGAAGTTTCTTTTTCTCCACAGCTATGGCAAAACAAGTCTGGCTTGGATCAACTAACAACTGCTCTGGGTATTAGCAGGTAAGCGTTGTAGCATGTACATTTATCAACTTTCCATCTATTTAATCCTCTGCTTTTGTTGTTTTAACTTTGGATAGTAAAACACCTTTTTTCTGGCAAAGGCATAATGGGCTAGTATGCTTACCTTAGAACGAAGCGCCGGCATCACCTCCCGGTCACCTCTGAGGGAGCTGACATGTTCCCTCTGCATTTCTTCCGGGTTCGCTGCTCCGGCGCTGTAAGTGGCTGGAGCCGCGATGACGTCACTCTTTCTGGCAAGAAGCTCTGATTTTCCCGCAGAATCCGTGACCTCAGCGGCCACATGCAAGGTGAATATCTCCTATACTGTACAGCAGGGCTCAAAATTTCAAGTCCTGAGCTACTAGCCAGGCCTCAAGGCGTACTCGCCACTAGTTGCTCCGCCCAACCCCTACCATGCCCCACCCCCTAATCCCACCCTAGACACGCCCTTCTCAGGGAAAAGGTGCAGGAACTCAAACTCGCACCACACCTTCCTCCAAAGTAGGGGGGTGGGGGGGGGGGGGTTGAGCGTGCCACAGCAACTGGGTGTGGGAGGGTCCTAAAGGGTCATTAAATACCATGAGGGTGGTACATACAGAGTGCAGAGTTCAGGTGGGTGCAGGGTACAGAGTGCAGGTGGGTACAGAGTGCAGGTAGGTGCAGGTGGGTACAGAGTGCCAGGTGCAGGTAGGTGAAGGGTGCAGAGTGCAGGTTGCAGGGGGGTACAGAGGGCAGGGTTCAGTTGAGTGCAGGTTGGTACAGAGTGCAGGTAGGTGGTGGGTGCAGGGTACAGGGTGCAGGTGGGTAGTGGGTGCAGGGTACAGAGTGCAGGTGGGTGCAGGGTACAGAGTGCAGGTGGGTACAGAGTGCAGGTGGGTGCAGGGTGAAGAATGCATGTGGGCAGAGTGTAGGTGGGTACAGAGTGCAGGGGGGTACAGGGTGCAGAGTGGGTGCAGAGTGCAGGTAGGTGCAGGGGGTACAGAGGGTAGGGTTCAGGTGGGTGCAGGTGGGTACAGAGTGCAGGGTACAGAGTGCAGGTGGGTGCAGGGTGAATAATGCAGGTGGGCACAGAGTTCAGGTGGGTACAGAGTGCAGGGGGATGCAGGGTGCAGAGTGGGTACAGAGTGCAGAGTGGGTGCAGGTAGGTGCAGAGTGCAGGGGGGTACAGAGGGCATGGTTCAGGTGGGTGCAGGTGGGTACAGAGTGCAGGTGGGTGCAGGGTGAAGAATGCAGGTGGGCACAGAGTTCAGGTGGGTGCAGGTGGGTACAGAGTGCAGGGGGGTGCAGGGTGCAGAGTGGGTGCAGGGGGGTACAGAGGGCAGAGTTAAGGTAGGTGCAGGTGGGTACAGAGTGCAGGGTACAGAGTGCATGTGGGCACAGAATTCAGGTGGGTGCAGAGTGCAGGTAGGTGCAGGGTGCAGGTGGGTACAGAGTGCCAGGTGCAGAGTTCAGGTGGGTACAGAGTACAGGGTGCAGGGGGTACAGAGGGCAGGGTTCAGGTGGGTACAGAGTGCAGGTGGGTGAAGAATGCAGGTGGGAACAGAGTTCAGGTGGGTGCAGGTGGGTATATTATCTATAAATAGCTGTGTACCTTGCACACCCCCTCCTTATCATACCTACTTGCACAGGGGGGGCGCCAGACACTGTCTGAGACTGAGTCCTCCCAGTCCCACTCACACAAGCAGTACAATGAATACACGCCCCTCCCCCCCTCACCTCACTTTGTGGGCTCCGGCCGGCGGTGGACTCGGTCTCTGGGAACCCCCCCCCCCCCCCGCACCTGTTCCGCTGAATATGCCTGCCGCGCGCCGTCTGGAGAGGAGACAGGAGGAGGGCAGCAATCATCGCAGGTGATCCGCTGAGCCGCGCCGCGCCGCCCAGGGGGTTGAAACTGAAAGTACTGTGTAGTGGAGTGACTGACGTCACATCATCACACAGTGCAGTTTGACTGGCACAGGCTGAGCTGAGGCTCGCCGCTCGCTCTCTCAGTAGGGGATCTGAGGAAGAAGGAAGAGTCGCATGTAGACACACGCGGCGGCGCTGGATAAAAAAATAAAAATAAAAATATTCTCATAGTCGGGATGGTGTCACGGCAGCCCACACTCGCCTGCCCTCAAAATGTACTCGCATTTTGCGAGCAGGCGAGTGTAATTTTGAGGGCTGCTGTACAGGTTTAGAAGATATTCATTTTGCCTACAGGTAAGCCTTATAGGCGTAACAACAAAGGCCTGGGGAATGCCCAGGAAAAAAACAAGCCTACCCACCAACCAGCTCGCAGACAACCAATTAACCTGTCTAACAGTATGAGTTAAAAACAGGGGTTTTGTCCGCAAGCATTTGCATGCACACGTGAGCCACAGAGCCGCGCCAAGGCACCCTGTAATCTGTGGTCCTAACACTAAACAATGAGTGTCCCCACAGTGGAGGCACATGCTTTCTGTTGGAAAGATCAGGGCAGGTGGACTGAAGGGCAGCCCACCCCTTCTTAAAGGTACAGGAGCACACCAAGCACCCAGCATGTAGCACAATGGCTGCAAAGGTGTTGGTGTGCTGCTGGACCAATGCACACACCAAAGTGAAACAGACTTGTCCACCGCCCTCATCTATAGCTGGCCATCGCAGTATGCAGCATTGAAAGGCTGAAACAGATAACAACAAAGGCCTGGAAAATCCCCATGAAAAAACCAAGCCTACCCACCGACCAGCTCGCAGACAACCAATTAACCTGTCTAACGGTATGCGTTAAAAACAGGAGTTTTGTCTGAACGCATTTACAAACGCATGCGTGAGCCAGGCTTACCTGTAGGTAAAAATGTAAAAGCGGGGTATACAACCGCTTTAGGTATACGTTCAAAAGCTGTATTCTTTCAATGGATTGTCCTATCTATATCGTCTATAACTGTATAGACAGTTATTATTAAAGGCACATTCATGGGAAAGGTCTGGTAATGCATTACAACGCTGGCCAGTCAAAATCCATTTGGTCTATCCTGGAAGCACTGATTAAGAAGAGGGTAAAGAGTGCAATCTTCACCAACAAAATACACCCAAAATGAAATTATAACATTCTTGTGCTCCCAACTGATAATTACAGAATGTACGGAACACCTTCTCCTCATCCACACAAAGTGCTCCCAAAATTATTATTGTTACCAGGTGGCTTTCCACAATCCTCTACTTGAGCCCTGCTTCACACTGGGTACGATTTGGAACGATTTGAGATGCGATTTGACATGTCAAATCGCATCTCAAATCGGCCGCAATTGTCGGCAATGGCACTGTCCTAATCAGTGCGACGCCGCATCTGCGATTTCAAAAAGTAGTTCCTGTACTACTTTTTGCGATTTCGGGCCGCGATTTACATTAAATTGCGGGCAAAATCGCAGCCGCGAAATCGCGGTAAAATCGTGCATTTTACCGCGATTTTGAATTCGCAGCAGTGTGAACCTAGGCTTAAAGACCATTTTTTTTTTCAACTCCATCTCCACTGTTTCAAGAGATAAACAACAAGAAAAAGCCATAATACAGTACTCTTTATTAAAATATACTTAAAGCGGGGGTTCACCCAAAAAAATGTTTTAACATTACATTCAGCCGAGTTGTCAGAAAGACATTAGGCTGTTTTTTTTTTTATTTCATTGCCGTACATACCGTATTTTCACCGCCGCTTTCGGGTATGTAATCTGCGGGACTGGGCGTTCCTAATTGATTGACATCCTTCCGACCGGCGCATACAGCGCATCACGAGTTGCCGAAAGAAGCCGGACTGTGAGTAGGCTCTATACGGCGCCTGCGCACCGACGTTCGGCTTCTTTTGGCAACTCGTGACGCGCTGTATGCACCGGTCAGAAGGATGTCAATCAATTAGGAACGCCCAGTCCCGCAGATTACATACCCGGAAGCGGCGGTAAAAATACGGTATGTACGGCAGTGAAATAAAAAATCAGCCTAATGTCATTCTGACAACTTGGCTGAATGTAATGTTAAAACATTTTTTTTTGGGTGAACTCCCACTTTAACATCCACAGTGTGCACTCACATTTAAAAACATATAATCATGCCAGCATCAACCATGAGTCTCTGTTGATGTACTAAGAACTGCTTTCCCTACTTCTTATTTGGCTCTGACATGCATTCCAGTGATTGGAAATTATGTTAGCGGAATGTTATGCCGCGTACACACGATAATTTTTTTCAGCATGAAAAAAAAAACTTTGTTATTTAGCATGTCCAAAAAACTAAGTTTTTCCAACTTCATCATTAAAACGACATTGCCCACACACCATCGTTTTTAAATGATCTAGCAAAGCGCGGTGACGTACAACACGTACGACGGTACTATAAAGGGGAAATTCCATTCGCCTTTGGGCTGCTTTAGTTGATTTAGTGTTAGTAAAAGACGAATTGCGCTTTTCTGTCTGTTACAGCGTTATGAATGTGCTTACGCCATTATGAACGGTAGTTTTACCCGAATGAGCGCTCCCGTCTCATAACTTGCTTCTAAACATGCGTGGGCTTTTAACATCGTTTTAGCCCACACACGATAATTTTTTACAACCCGAAAAACAACATTGTTTAAAACGACGTTAAAAAATGCAGCATGTTCGAATTTTTTTTTTTTTGTCGTTTTTCAGAGCCTGAAAAATTATGTGAAGCCCACACACGATCATTTAAAATTAAATTTTTTAAAAACAACGTTTTTTTTCATGCCGTAAAATGATCATGTGTACGCGGCATTAGAAAAAGACTAAAATGTATTTGAAGGCGCACTAAGTGAAAATATAAGATAAACAAGCTTATATATTGCAACAGCACTTCTGTGACATACACTCACTGGCCACTTTGTTAGGCACACCTTGCTAGTACCAGGTTGGACCCCCTTTCTTTCTCGTACATCACGGGACACAGAGCGGCATATTCATTACTATGTGGGTTATATGGAGTACCTTCAGGTGATGGACACTGGCAATCTCAAACAGGAAGTGCCCCTCCCTATATAACCCCCTCCCATAGGAGGAGTACCTCAGTTTTTTCGGTGTTGGTCATGGTTTAGCTTTGCCTCCACATCCTTGGGATCAAGGCAGGCTAACCGGATCTGTCCAACGGCCTCAGTGCTAAAGTGGACAGTATCCGGACCCCAAAGCCATGGGGTTTGCCCATAACGCTTCTCTTTTTAGAGAGCTGGACCCTGGGCCCAGGACTTAGAACCTTGGGCATCTAAAGCTCCTGTTTGCCAGGGTGCTATATGGGCCCAGGACAGTGGCTCCTTCATAGGAACCCAGGGCCTGAAGGTCTAGACGCCACCCACGGAGATGGGGGAAGATTGGACCTCTTGCTGTGCAAAAGTCCTGCGGCATGGAGCAGGTAAGTATTGGGGAGCCTGCGGAACTTGGTTCTTAGCAGATTCCCTACAGGGGGTGCACAGGGGGGCAGGCCTGGGTATGCTCTGCATTGGCAAGGAATCACTATGTCTATGGTCAGAGACAGGATGATTCAAATCTTTTTCCCCCAGTGATAGGTGTCCTCCCTGGTAAGTGTTGTTTAGCTGGGTCTGCTGCGCTAGGTGTGGGATCTCTGTGAAACACAGGAGCCGTGTTTCCCATGCTAAGAGGAGGTCTGTGACCTACCTGAGGGCTTACCTGCCTGGGTGCTGCGCCGCTCCGTCCTCCTCCATGTGCGATGGCCCCCGCCGACGGGCACGCACGCGTGCCCGAGATATGAACGTTTTTCGCGCCATTGGCTGGGGTGGGGGCGCATCCCTGTGGGCGGCGATTTACATATAGGAAGGGGAGGCCCTTCCAGTAGCTGCCAAAAGCTCAGTGTCTTCCTGAGTTACAGAGGAGGAGGACGCAGAGCGGAGCTCGCTGAGGACACCCAGTGGCGGAAGGAAAGATTACAGTCGTTTTCTAAAGAATAGACTGTCAAACCTACAGATAGGTTTCCTTTTCCTTTTTTTCAGCAGATGGCTATTGGCAATACTTATTAGGAGACAGAGTATTTTTCTTTTCCTCTTCAAAAAAAAAAAAAAGATATATAAAAAAAAAAAGAAAAAAAGAAGAAGAAAAAGGGAAAGTACTTCTGATCTCCCTTCTCAGTTTGGGCGTTAGTCTCTATCGTTCCCAAACCGGCAGATCCCCTTAGCTACGTCTGTGGCTGGGTGATAGCAGGTGTACCTCGGTATTGTACCATGGCTTCTGGGTCAGAGGGTACAAAGGGTGGGGATTCCCCCGCAAAGTCCGAGGGCTCAGACACGGCTATGCCGCTGCTCTCCCCACAGGACATATCAGGGCACGCCCTGATGGGACCTGGGGGATCTGGTGCTGGGGCTGGTCCAGTTCAGTCCAACCCCGGCTTTGTCACTGAGAGGGTGCTTGCTGTTTCTTTAGGAGAACTAGAGAAAAGAATGGCAAAAAGAATAGCTAAGGCTATATCGGGTAGAAAGCGGACTAGGTCTCCGTCACCCGAGCAGGAACCCTCAGACTCAGAGATCCTTTCCCTAGGGGAATTGGATAATCCTGACGTTTTGGACCAGGGTGGTTCAGAGATCGAGGATCCGGATACTGAGGAGTCTAGTTCAACCTCCCAAGGGGAAAGTTTGTGGGTTCAAGCTTTAACGGACATGGTCCATGAGGCATTTAAGTTACCCATACCAGAACCTCAAGTATCGGCGGTTTCAGCTTTAGGCTCATTAAGAGCGCCTCAAAGCAACGCAGTTTTTCCGGTCCATCCTCTACTCGAGGATGTCATATTTCAGGATTGGATCAAGCCAGATAGAGTCTTTTTACCACCTAAAAAATTCTCTGTTTTATATCCTATGGAGGAGAAATTCTCCAAAAGGTGGGCGCACCCGGCGGTGGACGCAGCCATCTCCTGTGTGAACAGATCTTTAACTTGCCCTGTAGAAAACTTACAGGTGTTTAAGGATCCGGTTGATAAAGGCTTGGAAACATTACTTAAGGCCTCCTTTACTTCAGCAGGGGCGATAGTTCAGCCCGCTGTGGCTGCTATTGGAGTTGCCCAAGCATTATCAGATAAGACTAAGCAAATGCTTAAACTGATCCCTGCCCAACAGGCAGAGGAATTTTCTGATATACCCAGGGCTATACGCTTTACGGTGGATGCTATCAAGGACTCCATCCAGCAGGCGTCACGTTTATCCTTATTTCTAATCCATATGAGAAGGCTCTTATGGTTAAAGAATTGGGAGGCTGAGCCCCCGTGCAAAAAACTCCTGGTAGGGTTTCCCTTCCATGGAGGACGTCTCTTCGGAGAAGATCTGGATAGATATATTCAGACTATATCAAGCGGCAAAAGCACTCTCTTGCCAGTCAAGAAGAAGGCCCGAGGGCCCGCATTTAAGCGCCAGCCCTCCCCGGGGCAGGGGCCCTCTAATACCAAACAGTATCGACGGCCTCCTGCAAGATCAGGATTTAACAATAAGCCGCAGGGCCAAGCCACGGGGGGCAAGAAACAGTGGTACCGCAAGCCTGCGAAGCCAGCCCCCAAGTCGGCTTTATGAAGGGGCGCCCCCACCCACGATGGTGGGGGGAAGGCTGCGTCTCTTTGCAGAGGTTTGGGAGGCCAGCATTCCTGACTGCTGGGTACGGTCTTCCGTGACCACGGGCTACAAACTAGAATTTCTAAAATTCCCTCCTCCTCATTACCAGGAGTCAAGAGTACCAGGCGACCCTGTGAAAAGAGCCGCATTGATGGCGGCATTGAATCATCTGCTATGCCAGAAGGTGATAGTAGAAGTACCAGTCCGGGAACAGGGATTGGGGTTCTACTCCAACCTGTTTATCATCCCAAAGCCCAACGGCGATGTCAGGCCAATCTTGGACTTAAAGGGAGTAAATGCGTACCTAAAGGTCCGCTCATTCCGGATGGAAACTATTCGGTCAGCTGTCGCCGTGCTCCAGAAGGACGACTTCATGGCGTCCATAGACATAAAGGATGCTTACCTTCATGTGCCAATTTTTCAGCCACATCAAGTATTTCTACGCTTCGCGGTGGCTCAGCGTCATTTCCAATTTGTGGCGCTCCCCTTCGGGTTGGCTACGGCCCCCCGGGTATTCACGAAGGTCCTAGCCCCAATCCTAGCCAATCTAAGGACCCAAGGGGTCACGGTCCTGGCTTACCTGGACGACCTCTTGGTCGTAGACCACTCGTCTCCTGGCCTGGAACGAGCAGTGGCCCTCACGGTTCAGTACCTCGAGAGGTTCGGCTGGGTCCTAAATCGAGACAAGTCAGCATTCCTGCCCACAAGGCAGCTGGAATATCTCGGCATGAGATTGGATACAGAACAACAGAAGGTGTTCCTACCCCTATTAAAGGTCAAGGCCATCAAAGAGCTAATACAAATAGTTCTAAGAAAGAAAAGGCCAACTGTTCGCCTATGTATGCGACTACTAGGCAAGATGGTGGCCACATTCGAGGCGGTTCCGTACGCTCAGAGCCACACTCGCATCCTGCAGGCAGCCATCCTGTCAGCATGGAGCAAGAGGCCTCAGGCCTTAGAAATTCCTTTGCCACTCTCACCAAAGGTGCGGCAAAGTCTATCTTGGTGGTTAAACCCTCAGAATTTCCTGAAGGGAAAGACTTTCAGTCCTGTGACCTGGAAGATAGTAACCACAGACGCCAGCCTGATGGGCTGGGGAGCAATTTTGGATGGTTGCA
This sequence comes from Rana temporaria, assembly GCF_905171775.1. Classification (NCBI taxonomy): domain Eukaryota; kingdom Metazoa; phylum Chordata; class Amphibia; order Anura; family Ranidae; genus Rana; species Rana temporaria. The sequence goes on along the minus strand of NC_053489.1, from coordinate 255,278,391 downwards.
CTCGCCAGGGCACTTGGGCAGCGGCAGAGAAGCAGTTGCCCATCAATATCTTGGAGCTCAGAGCTGCTCGGCTAGCCCTCAGGGCTTGGACGTCCAAACTACAGGGGTTCCCGGTGAGAATACAATCGGACAATGCCACGGCGGTGGCATATATATAAATCACCAAGGGGCAACCAAGAGTCAAGCCGCTCAGAAAGAAGTGAGCTTGATTTTCTTGTGGGCAGAAGCCCATGTGCCCTGCATATCGGCTATATTCATTCCCGGAGTGGACAACCTACAGGCGGACTTCTTAAGTCGCCAGACTCTGTTGCCGGGGGAGTGGTCTCTGCATCCACAGGTCTTTCAGACACTCTGCCAGAAATGGGGAGTGCCGGACGTGGATATCATGGCATCGAGACTGAACAAGAAGCTAGACAGGTTCATGTCCCGCACAAGGGATCCCAGGGCCTGCGGAACCGATGCGTTAGTTTGCCCTTGGCATCAGTTCAAACTTCTTTATGCATTTCCCCCGCTCCAGTTACTACCCCGCCTGCTGCGCAGGATCAGGGTGGAGCACATACCAGTTATCCTGGTAGCTCCAGCATGGCCCAGAAGGGCATGGTATTCACTAATCCTGAAGATGGTAGTGGGAGACCCTTGGACTCTTCCTCTACGGCCAGACCTGCTATCGCAAGGTCCGATCCTCCACCCTGCCTTACGGCATCTAAATTTGACGGCCTGGAAGCTGAATCCCTGATTCTCAGGGGTAGAGGTCTGTCTCAGAAAGTAATCTCTACCCTAATCAGAGCCAGGAAACCGGTCTCTAGGGTGATTTATTACAGGGTCTGGAAGGCTTATGTAGGCTGGTGTGAGTCCAAGCGATGGCTTTCTCGCAAATTTACCATCGATAGAGTATTAAGTTTTCTCCAGCTAGGAGTGGATAAAGGACTGGCATTAAGCACAATCAAGGGACAGATTTCAGCTTTGTCAGTGTGGTTTCAGCGGCCGCTGGCCACCCACTCGCTAGTTAAGACCTTCATTCAAGGGGTCTTACGTATTAATCCTCCAGTTAAATCCCCACTTTGTCCGTGGGATTTAAATCTTGTTCTGTCAAGTTTACAGAAACAACCTTTTGAGCCGTTGGCTGAAATTCCTTTGGTTTTACTGACAATGAAGTTAGTATTTTTGGTTGCCATGGTTTCCGCCAGAAGAGTATCGGAACTGGCAGCCTTATCCTGTAAGGAACCATATCTTATTTTACATAAAAACAAGGTCGTTCTCCGCCCTCATCCTTCCTTCCTACCAAAGGTTATATCCAGTTTTCATCTAAACCAGGATTTGGTATTACCATCCTTCTTTCCTAAACCTACTTCCAAAAAGGAAGGGTTGCTGCATACCTTGGATATTGTCAGGGCCATGAAGGCCTATCTTAAAGCTACAGAGAAGATCCGGAAAACAGATGTGTTGTTCATTTTACCGGATGGGCCCAAAAAGGGGGCAGGCAGCTGCAAAATCCACCATCTCGAGGTGGATTAAACAGTTAATCACTCAGGCCTACGGCTTGAAGGGGTTGCCTCCTCCGTTATCATTAAAGGCTCATTCTACTAGGGCCATGGGCGCCTCCTGGGCAGCACACCACCAGATCTCTATGGCTCAAGTTTGCAAGGCGGCAACCTGGTCTTCGGTCCACACGTTTACAAAGTTCTACCAGTTGGACATAATTAGGAATACTGATACAGCCTTTGGGCAGGCAGTGCTGCGGGCTGCAGTTTGAGACCCTCGGGTTCCGGGGGCTCCCCTTTTGAGTAAAATTATTTTTTTCTCAACTAAGTTGGATTTATTATGATTTAAGTATATCTCTAAATTAAATCCTTTTGTCTTGGGAATATGTCTCCCTCCCCTCATTGTAAGCATTGCTTTGGGACATCCCACATAGTAATGAATATGCCGCTCTGTGTCCCGTGATGTACGAGAAAGAAAAAGGGATTTTTAATACAGCTTACCTGTAAAATCCTTTTCTTGGAGTACATCACGGGACACAGAGCTCCCACCCCTCTTATGGGGACCATTTTGGGAGGCATACTGCTTGCTACAAAACTGAGGTACTCCTCCTATGGGAGGGGGTTATATAGGGAGGGGCACTTCCTGTTTGAGATTGCCAGTGTCCATCACCTGAAGGTACTCCATATAACCCACATAGTAATGAATATGCCGCTCTGTGTCCCGTGATGTACTCCAAGAAAAGGATTTTACAGGTAAGCTGTATTAAAAATCCCTTTTTTGCCTTCAGAACTGCCTTACATTTTTGTGGCATAGATTCAACAAGGTGTTGGAAACATTCCTCAGAGATTTTGGTCCATCGTTGGGCAAAATAAGTTTGCCCACTTACAAATGAATTAAGGGTCAATAATTGTTATCGGTGTATTTTAAATGATAGATACATAATTTCAACCAAAAAACCCCCAAAAAAGACCTGATGCAAATGTTATAAATTGAGTCGCAGTTCAGTGAGTAAAATAAGTATTTGTTCCCCTGCCAACCAACAATAATTCTGGCTTCCACAGAATCGCTACAGTATCTGCTCATGTAGTACACAGATTAGTCCTGTCAATTTAAGAAGGTGCTTCTAAAGACAACTCGTGTAACAATGTGTATAAAAGACAACTTTCCCCAGAATCTCTTTCTTCCATTCAAACCTCACCATCATGGGCAAGACCAAAGAGCTGTCAAAGTACATCAGGGACAAGAATGTAGACCTGCACAAGGCTGGAATGAGCTACAAGACCATTATTCATAAATGGAAATACAAAAAAAAACATCAATCACCCTCAGTCTGGAGCTCTATGCAAGATTTTGCCTCATGGGGTAAGGATGATCTTGAGAAAAGTGAGGGATCAGCTCAGAACTACACATGAGGAGCTTGAGAATGATCTCAAGGCAGTTGGGACCACAGTATTTAAAGCGGGGGTTCACCGCGATCACAGGTTTATATTTATATATTTTTTTGCGCCGTTTCTGTTATATTATAGGCCTGTACATGTGCCTTCTTGAGGAGGTGCAGGATTCCAATCCATGGCAACGTATTGTGTTACCAATGGTTTATTTATAGTGGAGGTTCACCCAAAAAAATACATTTTTAACATTAGATTGAGGCTAATTGTGCGAAGCAGAATCGGGTGTTTTTTTTTTAAATCAATGCAGTACTTACCGTTTTAGAGATAGATGTTCTCCGTGGCTTCCGGGTATGATCTTCGGGACTGGGCATTCCTATTTGATTGACAGCCTTCCGACGGTCGCATACAGCGCGTCACGAGTTGCCGAACGTCGGTGCAGCTCTATACGGCGCCTGCGCATCGACGTTCGGCTACTTTCGGGAACTTATGCGCTGTATGCGACCGTCGGAAGGCTGTCAATCAAATAGGAACGCCCAGTGCCGCAGCCCATACCGGAAGCCGCGGAGAACATCTATCTCTAAAACGGTAAGTACTGCATTGATTTAAAAAAACACCCGATTCTGCTTCGCACAATTAGCCTCAATCTAATGTTAAAAATGTATTTTTTTGGGTGAACCTCCACTTTAAATAAACCATTGGTAACACAATACGTTGCCATGGATTGGAATCCTGCACCTCCTCAAGAAGGCACATGTACAGGCCTATAATATAACAGAAATGGCGCAAAAAAATATATAAATATAAACCTGTGATCGCGGTGGATAGAAAAATTGAATAAACCATTTAACCTGTGAAATAACAAAATAAGTAAATCAGTCCTCAGAGGATCTAAGGGAGTGATCCAATAATCCCATAAAGATGAAAGGAAAGTCTTTTTTAGAAAACACCACTGATGAATAAATATGGAAAGAGTGAACTTTCAATTATGACACCACCAGCCATGCACCTCCACCACATAAATTTCACGCAAAGCAAGCTTAAAAAGCCTGTATTGTAGATCACTCTCCGGATCTATATCCAGTAGCAGATCACAGGGGTAAGGTGGAAGGCAGACCAATTAGACTCAGATCTCCAGAAACTCAAGGTATAACGTCAATTGTGTGTTCAGATCCTGTCCTGGCATAGCCTGACAACCAACACTTCCGGGCTCAAGCCCAAATAATTGCGCTTGTAAGACCGCTGCGCAAATACAGGGTGACATAAAGTATTGCAACAACCACCATTTTATTCTCTATGGTCTCTGAATAAAAATATATATATATATAATGTTTGGGAATTCTAAGTATGTTTCCAGCGGAAAAAAATGATTTTAACTTGTAAACATCAAGTCTGAAAAATAGGCCCGATCCTTAAGTAGTTAAACAATGCTCAGTTGGTACTAAGGTGTCCAAAGTGTGCCAAGGAAATATCCCCCACACCACCACCACTAGCCTGAACCGTTAATGCAGGGCAGGATGGATCCATGCTTTCATTTTGTTTACGCAAAATTCTGACCCTACCATCTCAATGTTGCAGCTGAAATCAAGACTCATCGGACCATTTCCATTTTTCTATTGTCCAATTTTGGTGAGCCTGTGTGAATTGTAGCTACAGTTTCCTGTTTTTAGCTGACAGAAGTGGCACCCAGTGCGGTCTTCTGCTGCTGTAGTCTTCTTCAGGGTTCGATGTTTTGTGCATTCAGAGATTGTATTCTGTATATATTGGTTATAACGAGCTGTTATTTGAAATACTGTTCTTCCATCTCAAACCAGTCTGCCCATTCTCCTCTGACATCAACAAGGCATTTTTATCCCACAACTGCCGCTCACTGGATATTTTCTTTTTTTCTGACCATTCTCTGTAAACCCTGGAGATGGTTGTGCGTAAAAATCCCAGTAGATCAGCAGTTTTTTTAATACTCAGACCAGCCTGTCTGACACCAACAACCATGCTACAATTCCAAGTCACTTAGAATAGGAGAACACATAAACAATTGGAAAAAAAGCATAGTGTTTCAAGACATTTTGAAGATGGTCACAACTGTGACCCAAGGAGATTGATGAATCGGAGAAGATCAAATCTTAAAACAAGTGAAGTCAGTGGCACGCATGCCGGAGCCGAATAGGAAGTAGGGAAAGCGGCTCTCAGTAAATGGGCAGGATGCTGCCATGATTATATGTTTTTAAATATGGGTGCCCACTTTTTTCCTAAATAGCTTCCTTTACCTTAGTGGAGTCCTCCTTCACTTACCTCATCCTTTGATTTTGCTTTTAAATGTCTTTATTTCTTCTGAGAATTCCTCACTTCCTGTTCTTCTGTCTGTAACTCACCACCGTAATGCGACACTTTCTCCCTGATGTGGAGAAAGCCTCTTGACGGGGCGAGCAGGAGGGTCAGGACGCTATCTACTTTGCAGATAGAGAAAGGAGCTGTGTGTTAGTGGGTGTCCTGACACTCCTGCTCGCCTCCTCCCCCTTCAAGAGGCTTTCCCCACACCAGGGAGAAAGCCTTGCATTACGGTGGTGAGTTACAGACAGAAGAACAGGAAGTGAGGATTTCTCAGAAGAAATAAGGACATTTAAAAGCAAAATGGAAGGACGAGGTAAGTGAAGGAGGACGCCCTACATATTTAATTAGGGGGGGCACCAAAAATCTGGTGAGTGCATCATCTGGTTTCAGAAGCACTTTGTTGTGATGAGGTGGTGTTCTGTAGATCCTGTGATTATCACTTGGGAGCACAAGAACCTTATAATTTTACGTTTTGATTTATTTTGCTAGTGAAGATTGCTCTAAAATGGGAAAATATTGACTATATATGCTTGGACACTATATGTTTTTAGACACAATATGGTCTTTGTTGGACATTATATGTTTATGTATGGACGTTTATAAATGTCCTCAGTAGGGAAGAGTAATATCTCTGTCATCGCTGCAGCAATGATCAAGATATCATCTTTTACTACCGATGATTCCCTACAAAATAAAAGTAATCCTAGCGGCTAATGAGCCGCTGGATTACTCTGAGAGGCAGCTGAAGGGGGCACACAGTGAGCAGACTTTGTTCCTCCCATTGTGTGACAGAAACCGGAAATGACAAGGATTTAGTCACTTCCAGTTTTGGTTCCTTGTTTACCTGGCTGTTCAAGCAGCCGATCAGACCGATCTGTCTCTGATTAGCTGCACAAGAGGAGAATGAATGAGGCAGTTGCAGGCATCTTTCAGATATGTTTTTTCTGCGTGCGATTCCCTGCACAGTAAAAACAATCAGGGAATCAATTGTACCTATTCCAAGGGATGTTTTCATTCCTTGTAATAGGAATAAAAGTGCTAAAAAATTTTTTTTTTAAAGAGAAAGTGTAAAAGAAAAATGTAAAGCGTAATCCCTGCGTGCTCGGAAGCGAGCGCAAATGTACTTTTACGCCCGGATATGTAAACGGCGTTCAAACCACACTTGTAAGGTATCGCCGCAAACCTTAGAGCAAGAGCAATTATTCTAGCACTAGACCTCCTCTTTAACGCTAAACAGGTAACCTGTAAAAAAATGTAAAGCGTCGCCTATGGAGATTTTTAAGTACTGAAGTTTGGCGCAATTCTACAAGTGTACGCAATTTTAACCACTTAAGACCCGGACCTTTAGGCAGCTAAAGGACCCGGCCAGGTTTTTTGCGATTCGGCACTGCGTCGCTTTAACAGACAATTGCGCGGTCGTGCGACGTGGCTCCCAAACAAAATTGGCGTCCTTTTTTCCCCACAAATAGAGCTTTCTTTTGGTGGTATTTGATCACCTCTGCGGTTTTTATTTTTTTGCCCTATAAACAAAAAAGAGCGACAATTTTGAAAAAAATTCAATATTTTTTACTTTTTGCTATAATAAATATCCCCCAAAAATATACAAAAAAAAAAAAAATTCCCTCAGTTTAGGCCAATACGTATTCTTCGACCTATTTTTGGTAAAGAAAATCGCAATAAGCGTTTATCGGTTGGTTTGCGCCAAATTTATAGCATTTACAAAATAGGGGATAGTTTTATTGCATTTTTATTAATTATTATTTTTTTTACTACTAATGGCGGCGATCAGCGTTTTTTTTTCGTGACTGTGACATTATGGCGGACACTTCGGACAATTTTGACACATTTTTGGGACCATTGTCATTTTCACAGCAAAAAATGCATTTAAAATGCATTGTTTACTGTGAAAATGACAATTGCAGTTTGGGAGTTAACCACAAGAGGGCGCTGAAGGGGTAATGTATGACCTCATGTCTGTTTCTAATTGTAGGGGGGTGTGGCTGTAGGTGTGACGTCATCGATTGTGTCTCCCTATAAAAGGGATCACACTATCGATGCCGCCGCCACAGTGAAGAACGGGGAAGCTGTGTTTACATACAGCTCTCCCCGTTCTTCAGCTCCGGGGACCGATCGCGGGACTCCAGCGGCGATCAGGTCCGCGAGTCTCACGGTCACGGAGCTTCGGACCGGGTTGCGGGCGTGCGCGCGCCCGCGACCTACGGCTGGGTACTAGCACAGGACGTACCTGTACGTGCATGTGCCCAGCCGTGCCATTCTGCCGACGTAGATGTGCAGGAGGCGGTCCTTAAGTGGTTAAAATGTGACATGTTAGGTATTTATTTACTTGGCGTAACATCATCTTTCTCATTTATACAATAAAATCAGGCTAACTTTAATGTTTTTGTTTTTTTATTCATGAAACTGTCCCGTCCCCGCCCCCCCCCCCCAAAAAAACAACACTTTGAAAAATTGCTGCACAAATACCGTGTGACATAAAAAGTTGCAACAACCATCATTTTATTTCCTAGGGTCTTTGCTAAAAATATATATATATATATATATATATATATATATATATATATATATATATATATATATATTTCATGTTTGGGGGGTTCTGAGTATTTTTCTAGCAAAAATAAATGTTTTTTTACATAGGAGCGTGCTGTGCAGTGGGCTCTCAACACAAGCACAGTATCACATATATGCAGCCCCACAGATAAAGGCCCACCTCCCTGAGGCTGCATATATGCAGGGCCAGGTTAACAAGGGGGCTGATGGAGCTGCAGCTCCAGGCCCCTTTCTCAAGATAGGCCCATTTGCCCAAAAAAAAAAAAGAAATTCGGAAAAAAAAAAAAATCGACTTTGGGGGGTTGTAGCTCGACGACCAGAGGTCACAGAAACCCCACATTTGGGGGGTAGGCATGGGAACACTTACCCCACAACTGGTCAAAATATGGGACGGCTATCATTTATGGTTCCGGAGATACGGGCCTGCTTGCACAGCCTGTCAGAAGCTACATTCAGAGCGGCCAGTATAAATACAAGCTGACACACTACAGCAGACTGATAGGATCACAGGGCTTATAATAATTATTTGTATATTACTTATGGTAATTAACCCCTTGCCATCCAGGCCAATTCTGACACTTCTCTACTACATGTAAAAATCATCATTTGTTTTTTGCTAGAAAATTACTCTATGGTGGTCTTTGCACTTTTTATGTTGCAGGGTACAGAGCTGCACGATTCTGGCTAAAATGAGAATTGCAATTTTTTTGCTTAGAAGATAGATCATGATTCTCTCACGATTCTTGCGGCGTAACATCATCTTTCACATTAAAACAACAAAACAAACAAAAAAAAAAATGGGCTAACTTCACTGTTATGGTTTTTATTATTCATTGAAGTGGGAAAATGCAGTGTGACATAACATATTGCAGCAATAGCCATTTTATTCCCTAGAGTCTCTGCTAAAATATATATAATGTTTGGCGGTTCCAAGTCATTTTCTAGCAAATAATATTGCTTTTTAACTTAAACAAGTTTTGGACTTTAAGTGGTTACATTTAGTTACAATGTTAGTTAGTTACAATGTTTCATTTTGTTTACAAACTTCGCAGACTGCCCAGATTTGTTCTTTACACACAGAAGTGTATCCCTTTGATCTAAGAAGGAAGCGTTAGTTACAATGTTTCATGTTAAAAACTTGGCAGACTCCCCAGATATTTTCTTTTGATAGCTGAAAGTCTCTCCACTTGTTTCATGAAAGAATCAGCAAACTCTGCATTGGAGATCGTCAGGGGGGTTGAATCGAGATCACGATTTTTTAAACGATTAATTGTGCAGTTCTAGCACGGTATTTGCGCAGCAATTCTTCAAACATGTTTTTTTTTTAAAAAACTTTTTTTTTATTCATTCAAAAAAACACTAGTTGGTTAAGTAAGCACAATTTTTTTTGGTATCCTAAGCGATGCTTTAAATTTTTTTTAGGTTACATGTTTAGAGTTACAGAGGAGGTCTAGTACTAGAATTATTGTTATCGCTCTAACGATCGTGGCGTATGTAACCTGTGTGTATCTGGCTCTGATACTACCAGTGCCTACCCAGCCACTGACTAGTATCTCTCCCCAGCCTGTCCCCACACACCCTCTCACCTGCTGACCTGTGGATGGGGGAATCACTCCTGCAGTGTTATTGTGTTCTGCCAGTGCCTACAATGATCAGTGTTGCTAACTTTAGCTGGCAGCACTGATTGTTTTAAGAAAAAAAACAGGCTGGTTGTACTCAAGTTGATTAATAGATTGACTTGTGTAAAACCAGCTAGCCCATACAGTACATAGATTGACTATGGCTGGTCTCTGCATAATTGGCGTAATTTCAATCCATGTATGACCCGCTTAACCACTACGCAGTCCCTAAATATCCTTCCACTCCTGTACATAGTGCTCACTGTCATACTCTACACACTCCTCTCCTGTACATAGTGCCCACTGTCATACTCTGCACACTTCTCTCCTATACATAGTGCCCACTGTCATACCCTACACCAGGGGTGCCCAACCTTTTCAAGAGCGGGGGCCACTTAAGCAGATTGGTAACCGGTCGTGGGCCATAATGAGCGTAGCGGGTGGATGGCAGTCCACTCTAAAGAGCTCACTGATTTCTTTTTTTTTTTTTTTTTTTCGGTTCGGATTGGAGGTAAGCATTTGTAAATGGATATCTGCCACTCCTTAAAGATGAATGGAGGATCCTATCGGGTAGGACGGACCGTGTGAAAGGGGCCCAAAGCTGCTTTTACACGGATGCACTTTTGTTTACCAGCGCCGTGAGTTCACCTGTGGCTTTGCTGCATATTAGCTGCACTTTGCCATAGACTTCTAATATATCCTGTAGGTGTGGTGCACTTTCAGAAAGCAAACCAAACTCGCAGGTAATAGAATTCTATGGCTTAGTGCAGGTAACCCACAGGTGCACTGCTCTACACCTGCGGATCAGTTGAAAGCAGCCCAGGAAACCACTGCAGAACACATATATACACTGATTTTAGTAATAAACGTACCTTTAATAACAGTATTCTATTCCATTCCAGAGCAGGAGGTCGCGGGCCACATCAGAGAGCTCCGCAGGCCACATGTGGCCCACGGGCCACTGGTTGGGCACCCCTGCCCTACACACTCCTCTCCTGTACATAGTGCCCACTGTTATACCCTCCACACTCCTCTCCTATACAGAGCGCCCACTGTCATACCCTTCACACTCCTCTCCTGTACATAGTGCCTGCTGTCATACACTTCTCTCCTGTACATAGTGCCCACTGTCGCACCCTCCACACTCCTCTTCTGTACATACTGCTCACTGTCATACCCTCCACACTCCTCTCCTATACATAGTGCCCACTGTCATACCCTCCACACTCCTCTCCTATACATAGTGCCCACTATCATACCGTCTACATTCATCTCCTGTACATACTGCCCACTGTCATACCCTCCACACTTCTCTCTGGTACATACTACCCTCTGTCATACCCCCACACTCTTCCTGTACATACTGCCCATTGTCATACCCTTCACACTCCTCTCCTGTACATAGTGCCTTTTGCCGTACCCTTTGTACTCCTCTCCTGTACATAGTGCCCACTGTTAGACCCTCCACATTCCTCTCCCTCACCTGCACATACTTCCCACTTATATACCGTCCATACTCCTCCCCTATGTCGCTTACCAACAAAAACAGTTCTTTAAAATTATACTAAATAACCTCAATGTTACCAGCTCTAGAATAGACACACTTTTGTTAGTTCAACTAAAGGAAATCTCAGTTCTCATATTTGTTCTGCCCCATTATTAGTACTCCTTTAATTTTGTAATTACTACTATGATGTATAGAGGAACATCGGGGATCTCAGCTACTCTAAATATAGCACTTATTTAAAAAAGTGTCCCTGAAAATATTTTTTAAATGTTGGCAACTGTGCACTTAGGCACTGCCCAAGGCCCACTGGGTCAGTAGGGGGCCCCATGAGAGGCTCCTGGGATCCTGTGATAATAAAGCGGTAGTAAACTTTCTTGCCATTACTACTTTTTAGAGGCCCTGGGGTAGGTTATGCCACAACGTACAAGTATGCACAGCATATTAGCACATTAGGGTACACTTAAATTTTCAGACTGAGCCCTCCAGTGCTGCGCTGTGATGAATCAGGCGGGGCCCGGGCGCTTACATCTTCACCCGGTCTTCCTTCTGGGTTCTGTGCCTTTGGTCACTTGCCTTGGCCGGGCTGTGTTCATGTCATTCCCACGCATTTATTTATTATTTATAAAAGGCCCCACCAAAATCCTCAGCACCAGGCCCATGATGTTCTTAATCTGGCCCTGCATATATGTGTACTCAGGTGGGAAGGGGTTACCTTACCTTTCTTATGTAAGTTAGAAGGGAGAGATTTCGGAAATGGTCAGTAAAGTGTCAATGGGTATTCATATGGGGAATTTTCCTAGAGACAGTTTTGTCCAGGGACCCCTAAACCCAAGACCACACTGACGGCTAAAATTCCTACTGATGCTAATGGCTGCAGGCTCTTATGTGTACCGATGTTAAGAGATTAATTGGGCATGTTTTGAAATGCTCTGTATCTTCTTTTTTTTCCCTTCTCCTCCTCCACCTCCGTTCTGTCTGCTGTCAGGAATAATGAGCACAATAAATCTCTGAATCCCAGCTCCTTGGTCAGAATGAACAAGTAAGGGTACATTATAAGAAAGTGATTAGCCAACTGTTACAAGCCACAGCTGGGGGCACAGGAGGCAAGTCAAATGCCCTATTACCAATTCTAAGTGTCAGAATATTACAGACATACACAGAGGGGTGTTTGTAGAATTTGGGATTTGTGTATACTATTCAAAATCTTAAATTCACAGTTTTATAATAAAGAGGTTAAAGTGGGAGTTCACCCGAATTTTATTTTTTAACATGAGATTGATGCTCATTTTGTCAAGGGGAATCGGGTAGTTTTTTTAAAATCGAAGCAGTAGTTACCATTTTAGAGAGCGATCTTCTCCGCCACTTCCGGGTATGGTCTTCGGGACTGGGCGTTCCTATTTGATTGACAGGCTTCCAACGGTCGCATACATCGCGTCACTAATAGCCAAAAGAAGCCGAACGTCGGTGCGGCTCTATACAGCGCCTGCGCACTGACTGACTTTCGGAAAATCGTGACGCGATAGATGCGACCGTCGGAAGCCTGTCAATCAAATAGGAACTCCCAGTCCCGCAGCCCATACCCGGAAGCGGCGGAGAAGATCGCTCTCTAAAACGGTAAGTACTGCTTCGATTTTAAAAAAACTACCCGATTCCCCTTCACAAAATGAGCCTCAATCTAATGTTAAAAATTTAGTTTTCGGGTGAACCTCCACTTTAATGTAAAAAAAAACACTATAGTAGTATAAATGCTTGCTTTAACATTCTGTTTTGCACTTAAAATGGTAGCTGACGCTGTTATGGGCAATGCTACCATAAAATGTGTTTGGATAAAGAGAGTCTCAGTGCTGAAGGCTATGTCACACCTGGTATGTCAGCCACCTTCGCTGCAATAACTTGGCACTGTGTAGCACCAGCAGGAGTAATGCTGAGATTGCCTTGCATGTTTGGAATTATTGGTAGTGAGCATCTTCAGAAAGAAATCATTAAATCATCTTGCGTACAACCACATATGTATCTATTGACAGTCACTTTTGTTTTCCAAACGTTAAAGCAATAAGTCAGCAGATAATGAATGATAACATTACGTGACAGAATAACGACATTCTAATTGTTCATTACATTGCAGGATCGGGGAGCCGGAAGAGTGTTCCGGAGTAGTGTCTTTCCTCTGCTCTCCTGAGGCCTCATATATAACTGGAGAGACGGTAGTGGTTGCGGGAGGAGGACACTCTCGACTATGAAAAATTCATTTATCCTTATGTTGCACCATTCAACGTGTCGTGTCCATACAATAAACATTACAATTTGCTACATGCCCATTTTATATCATGTAGTTGGTAATTGCATTGTGAAAAGAATTTTATGAAAATGTGGTGCCACTTCATACAGTAGCACTGATGGAATTGAAGAAAAACATCAATAGGCCATGTTCAGCCTGTATGTGATTAAGTGACAAGCTGATTTATGTCACCAAGGTTTACTTACAGAATGTCAATTAAGTCTGATTAATGTGCACTGCTGCCCACCCACATCCTACTAATGCTGCAATTGTTGGCCTTTGTACATTTATGACAGACACACCTCGGAAGTATGAAATATATTTTCTTATTAATAAAACCTTTATGAAGAAAATTGTTCAGATTTCTTTTTTTTTTCTCACATCAAGGTTAAAGAAGCTCTGAGCTTAACTACCACCTTAAAAATGGAACATAGCTTAAAGGGATTGTAAAGGTTTGTTTTTTATTTTCTAAATGGGTTCCTTTAAGCTTGTGCATTGTTGGTTCACTTACCTTTTTCTTCGATTTCCCTTCTTTTTCTTTGTCTGAATTTCTCACTTCCTTTTCCTCCTCAGTAAGCTGTTCTGGCTGACTAACCCCCAGCCAGATGATGGTGGCAAGTTTACTGAGGAGAAACAGGAAGTGAGAAATTCCAACAAAGAAAAATAAACATTATGGCCCGGATTCACATACATCGGCGCATATTTATGCCGGCGTAGCGTATCTAATATACGCTACGCCGACGCAGCGCAGAGAGGCACGCACCGAATTCACAAAGCCTCCGCTGCCCAAACTGCGCTGGGTTTCCTCGGGCGTAAGCCGTCGTAGGTGGAAGGAAGTGGGCGTGAGCCATGCTAATGAGGCGTGACCCCATGTAAATGATGGGCTGAGTACCTGTATACCTGAGTATTGTATTGCACTTTGACTGAAGCGATGTTCGCTAGGATAATACACCTGTATAGTGTTTGTTTGTTATGTTTTTATAAACAATAAAAAAAACAAAGTTAACCTTTAAAAAAAAAATGATGGGCCGAGCGCCATACAAGTGCTTAAAACGAACGGCAGATGCGCCGTCCTGTGGACGCATCCCAGTGCGCATGCTCAGAATCGCGTCGGAACTACTCCCTAAGATACGTCAAATCACTGCCTACGACATGAACGTAACCTATGCCTAGTCATATTCACGTACTACGTAAACAACGTAAAATATAACGGCTGTGTTCCCTGGTGCAGCTATTTGCATGGATGCTGCTGACTTACAAACCGTGTATATTATGCGCCGGGCGCAAATACGTTTGTGAATCGGCGTATCTCTCTCATTTGCATATGTGCATAGAAAATCAATGGGAGCGGCAAATGCGCCCATCGTAAATATGCACCCACGATACGACGGCGTAGGCAAGTTACATCGGTCGTAGGAAGCCTATTTATAGGCGTATCTCAGATTGTGGGCACGGCGCATTGTTATACTTACGCGGCGTATCTCGAGATACGTCGGCGTAAGGGCTTTGTGAATCCGGGCCTTAGAAGGGAAATCAAAGGAAAAGGTAAGTGAACCAACAATGCACTAACTTAAAGCGGAGTTCCAGCCTTTTTTGATGTTCATTAAAAGTCAGCAGCTACAAAAAGCATAGCTGCTGGCTTTTAATAAATGTGCAATTACCAGCTCCACGGTCCAGCAAAGCGACGCACGGAGCTCCGCTCCTCCCCCCCCCCCCTCTCCGCCGGCGCCTCCATCCTAACTGTGGGCACCTGGCCGTGACAGCTTTCGGCTTCACGACCGGGCACTCACTGCGCATGCACGATCGGCACTGCGCTACCTGACTGGACAGGCGATCGCCTGGGACCTGTCACGTGTCCCAGGCGATCGCCTACAGGGAGGGGCCGCCAAAAGGCGATATGACGTATCACCTTAGCGGTCCCTGGGCAGAAGGAGGAAGTGGGACAGGAAGTCCCACTCCTCCTGAGGAGAAGTCCCCCACCAAAAAAAATTACATGTGGCATGTAAGGGGGTGAGGAGTGGATTAAGCGGAAGTTCCACTTTTGGGTGGAACTCCGCTTTAAAGGAACCTATTTAGGGAAAAAAAAAAAAAAGAAGCAAACCTTTACAACCCCTTTAAAGCTTGTACTAACAGGCCAGATATTTTTGGTTAAAATTGTAACAAGAGATGGAGGTGCAATTGTGCAAAGCAAGTAAGGCATTGCTTCCAGTGCTGTAGTACACTCTATCCTTAAAGTGGATGTAAAGCCACTCTCATCCTTTCTAAACTACTGCCATAGTGCTGATCTATAAGGATGTACATGCCTCCTGCATGTATCCTTACCTGTCAAATGTCTCCCCTCTGTCTGTTATAAGAACTGAAAAACTGCAGATTCTATGGGTGGGTCTGTTGTCTGGAGGTGAAGTCGTGATGTCAGTAGACTCCCTGCCCTCCTCTACACTCCCCTTGTCAACATGCATTTTTTCCTATGTATTCCTTACACTGAATTCTGCTATGATCACTAACATCCAGTCAAAATCCAGAAAAGTAACCACATGACTTCAGAAAAGGAGTGGGGGTGGGAATTAAAAAAGAATGCCTGTCTCCAGGCTAGTGCATGAGATATGTAAATAACCTGTCACTCACAGCAAGGGGCAGAACGGACTAAGGTTTTTCTCTGTAAGTCCGTTTTATTTCCCTGAACAATAAAAGAGGATTGCTCAGAGCTGGATTAACTCTGTGTGGCAAGACTGGGTACAGGTGATAGGAAATCTTATACTGTACATTGTGACATAAAAAAAATAATACAATTTTTGAGTTTACATCCACTTTAAGGCCCCTGGGTACAGAACCGATATTGAGGAAGGACCAGGGAAAAAAAATTGTGTTTTTGTCCTATTTTTCTCCACTTTTTTTCCAAGTCCGAGTGCTGTGGGAACAGTTTGCCTTTACGGTGCAGAGATGGAATGTTTCTGTTATGTAATATACTGTTACCAGTGGTATCCATTACAGAATTCTCAGGTTACTGCCACTATTCTTTATACAGTGAAAATGTTAACTGTTAGACATCATACAGATCCCTTGTGATGTGGGCTGCTTCTTAAATAGGTTGAGCATTTGTCATCTTTATCTGCCATCAGCAAACTCTAGTCAGAGACTGTTGCCTATGGATAAAATTGCCTGCTATTTGGTTTAGATCTACAGGATTGCAGCTTGCTGTTCATTGGGTTTAGCATACAAATATTTAGAATTCTTGTAGATGTTGTAACCTTTCCAAACTCTATCCAAAACTAAAAGCTGAACAATGGCTCATTAAAAGTAGCTTTTGCTGCAATACTCGCTTTCAGTTTGACCTCAGTACTTCCTTTCTGCCACTAGATGGCTGCAGCCTTTTAGGTTATATGAAGACTCTGCATCATTAAGTCCACTTCCTCTGAGCCCAGGCTGTTATAGAACAGCCTCCAGCCTGTGACTGGACAGTGAATAAAAGGAAGCACAGTGATGAGATACTTTTTTCTTTCCCATTCTAGCTGTGCTGTACAGGAACTGGAAGAGGCTTATACCAAGTCAAATTCTGGTACTTTTGCTGTTTTCATTTAAACCTCTTGCCGCCGCCAACTATTACTCAGATATTTGAGCATATAAAAACAATGATTCCATCACACATATTGGCATGCTGAAGTGAAGACAATAACAGGACCATCATTCACTGGTAATCCTAAATTGATGAGCTGTAAAATCCTTCAAAGTTTTGCCTATGGACAATTTGAGGTACCATAATATTTTCACAATTTTATGGTCTTGTGCAGTTTTGAAACTTGACATATACTGTAGTATGGTTTGCTCAATGCAACCTCACCTTTTATATTTCCCCCCCAAAAATGGGTATTGTGTTTGTGTACATCGAAATTAGTTTTAATGTTTTACTGAAATTATTGATTTATTAAACAGTAGCAATAATCGTGTGACCTAACAAGGGCCACAATTTTATTCTACAGGGTCTCTGCTCTAAGTAAATATGTAGGGCCAGATTCACAGAGCAAGTACGCCGGCGTATCTACTGATACGCCGGCGTACTTTCAAATTTCCTGCTTCGTATCTTTAGTTTGAATCCTCAAACCAAGATACGACGTCATTTGGGTAAGATCCGACAGGCTTCGTACGCCTTTGGATCTTAGATGCAATACTTCGGCGCTCGCTGGGTGGAGTTTGCGTCGTTTTCAGCGTCGGGTATGCAATTGAGCTTTTTCCGACGATCCACAAACGTACGTGCGGTCGTCGCATTCTATTACGTCGTCTCTAGTCGCCTTTTTCCGGCGTATAGTTAAAGCTGCTATTTTGGGGCGTATAGATAGACTTGCCATGTTAAAGTATGGCCGTCGTTTCCGCGTCGAATTTTGATTTTTTTTTTGTGTAAGTCGTCCGTGAATAGGGATGGACGTAAGTCACTTCTAAGTTCAAAAAATGACATCGTTGCGACGTCATTTCGAGCAAAGCACGGCGGGAAATTTCAAAACGGAGCATGCGCAGTTCAATCGGCGCGGGGACGCGCTTCATTTAAATGATTAACGCCCCCTACCCGCCGATTTGAATTACGCGCCGAGAGATACACTACGCCGCCGTAACTTACGGAGCGAAATCTTCCTGGATTCGACTTAGAGCCAGGTAAGATACGGCGGCGTAGCGTATCTCTGATACGCTGCGCCTTTCTAAATCTACCTGAATCTAGCCCGTAATGTTTTGGGGGATTTAAGTCATTTTCTATCTTAAAATGTGTACTTTAGCATGTGCAAAATGAATGTCTCTGATAGCAGAATGGTTAATAAAACATGTTTAATAATGGGTTAAAAAATGCAAAACTACAATATTGTGTGTCTGAACTTGTCAAAAATGATGCTAGGAGCAGGCATCTAGCTGAGGGGCTCCGGGATCTGGCTTCTCAGCTGTTCCCCTGATGCAGGGTACATTCTCATTGATCTTATCTAGCCCTCCTTCCTCCTGTGGTCTTGAGGAATACGACAAGGGGCAGAAGTGTCAGCCTGACCCGTCCAACCGGTGATCCAGTAAGTGCTGTAGCTCCTGCAGGAGATCACGCCGCTAATACATGCCTCATAACCACATAGACAGATGGACTGGAGTCCACCTCACTAGATTCTCCTAAATTCATAAGGACTTAGATAAGTTCCAGGAGCGTGTTACTGGAGTGGAACAAAGGGTTTCCTCTGTGGAGGATGTTCAAGGTGACCACCTAGCGAACCTCCAGGGCGCAAGATGCTGAAAACCACAATCGCCAAAATAAAAAATACTTCATATCCTGAGCCTACCAAATGTCCTCGGCATAATATGGGAAACTGATGTTTTTTTTATACTCTTTATCGCCATTATTTTGCTCCTCTCTGAGCTCATTCTGTGTTGGGAGGGGAACCTGCCTTTCGAGACTGTTGTTACCTCACTCTATGCTTTTTGCATATTTCCCTGTAGGTGGCTCAAAGCATGTTTGGGACTGGTATATAAGCTAGCCTAAGTTTTAAGGGGGTTTGCGGGGTGGAGAGGGGGGGACCTGGTTATATTTTTTTTCCTGTTGTTTTTGTTTTGCTTTTTACTTTTTTATTTGCTGCCATTCAGTATGTTTTGGCTAAAGTATATTTTGGTGCACTGCTCTCTCCTTTACATTTACTATGGTATGAGCCATGCCATTCCATCTGGGTCCGTTCTACCTATAGTGCCCTGCGTACCTATTTCTATGTTGATACAATGCCTCATTTTGGTATTCTCTCAGAATACGAAAGGCATGAACTCCCCCATCAAGCCTTCCCTGTCTTCCAATTTATGAAGACCTATAATGCTCATCTTTGTGTTTTACAAGAGACACATCTCACAGGTATCAAAACTATGACAAAACTTTGCCATGGGAGTATTTGGTGAGAAAGTCCATACCCTTTCGGTTGATGGACTTTTTACTGGACCAGGATGGAGGGTACATAGTTATACATGCACAGATTGAATGCATGAATGCTGTCCTGGTAGGTCTCTACCTGACATTTCCTGCTATACTTAAGTTACCTTATAAACTGATAGCTATTGTGGCCGCCTACTCCACTAATTGCTTCACTAATTGCTGAAAAAGCATTTGATTCTGTTTAGTGGGAATAGCTCTGCACAATCTTGGATAGCTTTGCTTTAATTCATAAATTAATTTCATGGCGTAGACTAAGGACCAATGCTAGTCTTGCTGCTTCTTTCCCCCTGAGTAGAGGGACAAAGCAGCATTGCCCTCTTTCTCTGGGCCTGTTTTCATTAGATTTGGAGCGACTGGCGATTCTTGTCTGCAATGACCCTACGGTCATTGTAGACAAGGAAAATAGTGACTGGGAACCTGCCATTGTGATACAGCATATTCTGCAAATTAACAGAAGGGGCAGAATCCACCAGACAGAAAGGCAGGAGTTATAAAGCCAGCAATTTTGACAAGCTGGAATTTAGATGCTGGGCATGTGGTTGGCAGGGAGTGTATTTTTTTTTTCAATGCAGCAGCTGGGGCAGAGAAATTTGCCTGCTATACTCTACAGCTGGTGGTGTGCTGCTAACAGACGTGTTGCAAGGACCTGTCACAACCTTTGCTATACCATCATCCCTGTCAGTGGAGGCTGCTGAGAGTTCATGAGATAAATTGGAAGGGGGGGTTAGACATGAAGGATGAGAATGAGAAGAATTGTGTCCCTTGTGTGTGGCTTTCAGGTGCTCTTGCCAACGGACTGAGTGGTGGGAGGTTAGATATGACTTGTCAAGCATGTGGTACCAAAATGGCTGGTGTTTTTGCCACGCTTAATCCTTAGGCAGAGATTGCACGTGCGATCTGTGGGAAGTGGGCCAGGAGATAACAGCTCCACAATCTGATTAAATAGGGTGGCTGCTCTCTACTGTTCCATGATTGCTGCCTCTGGAGGACATCCTGCCTCGTTGGGGTTGTTTCTCCCCCTCAGTTTCCTCTCTATCCGGAACATCAGTATCCTCTCCATTCTCATCTTCACTGGAGTCAACTTGGCAATACGCTGCGGCTGGGGGAACATGACTGCCAATTTGTTGTTTACTAGTGTTCTCCTCTCTTTGTGGGGTAGGTTCATTTTACTCCCTTCCTCTACCTCAGAAACAATATCAGAATCAAGTAATATATGTGCATCCTCAAGAAGCAAGTAGCTGATGCTGTGTTCAAATAATTCAGCTGACTCTTCCATGCATGATGCTATGGCAGGAGTAGCTGTGGACAAGGAGGCAGAATAAGCCACTCTGGCAGCAGCGGTGGACTGTGCACTAGTGTCAGCTTGGATCACAGAGGATGATGAGGATGGTTCAGTAAGCCAGTCCACCACCTCCTCTGCAAGCTGTGGCAACATCACTAAACAGAGACAAATGTGCCCTGCCTGAGGATGAACCACATACACCTTTGTCTGTGGACACAGATGCGCTGGCCCCTCATAATGACATGGGACAATGACATGCCTCTCCTTGTTGGCCTCCCAGACATGATGGTGGGGGGGCTTATTACCCAAATTTAATAGAAACTGGGAAATGTGCATACTGACACACTATACTCATGCTATACTGACACACCATACTCACACTGTACTAATACTACACTAAAACCGGGTATACATTAACATTTTTTACACACTAACTGACAGCTTTGCTCGGAGCCATTGTACTAACCATGCAAGGTTTGTTCAGCAATCTCCCCCGCTCAGTTTTTGTGTTCTGACTGGGGGATGGCCCCCTTGCCAGAACACACCAATCAGCGCTCTGTGCCATTGGATGAGAGCGTTGATTGGGAGTCAGTTGGCTGCTGGTTTTCCAACATGCACGTCCGACAGACCGACATACACATGGGCTGAATGTCAGCGTTTTTTTTTAACCAGCCGTTGTCTTCCGAAATTTGGCCCATGTGTACCCAACTTTACACTACACTCAAATAGGTAAACACACTAACTTGCTAGTAGCAAACTGAGCCCTGCTCTATCTATCTCCATTCCAACAACACACTGCAAAAGCTTCCTGTGGGAAGGAACCTTTTATAGTGCTGGGTGGGACATCATCACTTTGTCCAATCAGGGCTCTGTGCCCTAATTGGCAAAGCCTTGCACCTGACCAGCAGTCAGGTGCATTGCTTAATCCAATTGGGAGCCCTAGAATGCACTGTGAAGCACGCAGTGCATTGTGGGGTGCTCAGCGTGTGAACATCCTGCAGAGTGCCCCCTGCAAATTTAGGTGTTTGCTGAACAGGCGATGTTCAGGCCAAACTTTTGCTCAGCCTGAACCGTTCCCCCAACTCTAGTCCCAAGCAATCTGAAAGCCTTCTTCAAGCTTCAGCTTACACTGGCACAAAAGTATCCCAGAAAGATACTTTTGGAAGTTACCTGGTTGTTCCTGCGACTTTGGAGTGATCCATCAGCTCTTTAAGAACACACAGCTCGGCCTGGGACCTGACAAGAACGTGCACACATGACTGCCTCCTTAGTTTTTCAGGTGGACCTGATCAAACAGTCCATGCACCTCTATGGAGCAGTGGAATCCGCTGGTATCCTACCCGAGCCTGTCTGTGAAATGCAGACGGATACAAACCCTATTTTCCATCCATCTGGAGGATCGAATGAAAATGGACAGGTGGTCAGTTTTCATCCGATCTCCCCATAGAGGAGAGAGGGGCTCTGACAGGTCCATCTCTGCACAGTGAGCAGAGATGGACCTGTTATCCGCCTGCTCAGCGGGGATCAGCAGGTCGATCCCCCACTGAGCAAAGCGGAGTCCGCTGGGCGGACCGCCTGTGTGAAATGACTCCATTGGTATTTTTGTTTTACCAAAAACTATGTAGCAGAATACATATTGGCCTAAATTTATGAAACAAAAAATGTTTTTTTGTTTTTTTTTACCTTTTTATTGGTTATGTTTTATAGCAAAAAGTAAAAAATAATTTTTTTTTTATTCAGAATTGTCAGGCTTTTTTTGTTTGTAGCGCAAAAATAAAAACCGCAGAGGTGATCAAATAGCACGAAAAGAAAGTTTTATCGGTGGGAATACAAGAACATACATTTTATTTGAGTACAGTACAGCCTGCGCAATTGTCGATTAAAATAATGCAGTGCCACATCTCAAAAAATAGCCTTGTCATGAAGAGAGCTAAACCTTCCGGCGGTCAAGTGGTTAATTAAAAAAGTAAATGTAATGTAAGGAATTTTTGCTAGCCTTTTCCATGTTATCGCGGCCAGAAGACTTTCCCATACAGTCTTTCCTATATACCTTCCCTCTTAGATTGTAAGCTCTCCTATCCTCTTAGATTGTAAGCTCTCATATCCTCTTAGATTGTAATCTCTCTATCCCTCTCAGATTGTAAGCTCTCATATCCTCTTAGATTGTAAGCTCTCTATCCCTCTTAGATTGTAAGCTCTTCTTCCCTCTTAGATTGTAAGCTCTCCATCCCTCTTAGATTGTAAGCTCTCCATCCCTCTTAGATTGTAAGCTCTCCTATCCTCTTAGATTGTAATCTCTCTATCCCTCTCAGATTGTAAGCTCTCCTTTCCTCTTAGATTGTAATCTCTCTATCCCTCTCAGATTGTAAGCTCTCCTTTCCTCTTAGATTGTAAGCTCTCCTTCCCTCTTAGATTGTAAGCTCTCCTTCCCTCTTAGATTGTAAGCTCTCCATCCCTCTTAGATTGTAAGCTCTCCTTCCCTCTTAGATTGTAAGCTCTCCACCCCTCTTAGATTGTAAACTCTCCACCCCTCTTAGATTGTAAACTCTCCATCCCTCTTAGATTGTAAGCTCTCTATCCCTCTTAGATTGTAAACTATCTATCCCTCTTAGATTGTAAACTCTCTATCCCTCTTAGATTGTAAGCTCTCCTTCCCTCTTAGATTGTAAACTCTCCTATCCTCTTAGATTGCAAGCTCTCCTATCCTCTTAGATTGTAATCTCTCTATCCCTCTTAGATTGTAATCTCTCATTCCCTCTTAGATTTTAAGCTCTCTATCCCTCTTAGATTGTAAGCTCTCCTATCCTCTTAGATCGTAAACTCTCTATCCCTCTTAGATTGTAAGCTCTCCTATCCTCTTAGATTGTAATCTCTCTATCCCTCTCAGATTGTAAGCTCTCCATCCCTCTTAGATTGTAAGCTCTCCTTCCCTCTTAGATTGTAAGCTCTCCTATCCCTCTTAGATTGTAAGCTCTCATTCCCTCTTAGATTGTAAGCTCTCCTTCCCTCTTAGATTGTAAGCTCTCCTATCCTCTTAGATTGTAAGCTCTCCTTCCCTCTTAGATTGTAAGCTCTCCTTCCCTCTTAGATTGTAAGCTCTCCTATCCTCTTAGATTGTAAGCTCTCCTTCCCTCTTAGATTGTAAGCTCTCCTTCCCTCTTAGATTGTAAGCTCTCCTTCCCTCTTAGATTGTAAGCTCTCCTATCCTCTTAGATTGTAAGCTCTCCTATCCTCTTAGATTGTAAGCTCTCCATCCCTCTTAGATTGTAAGCTCTCCATCCCTCTTGGATTGTAAGCTCTAAGGAGCAGGGCCCTCTGATTCCTACTGTATTAAAGTGTATTGTATTTGTACTGTCTGTCCTCATATTGTAAAGCCCTGCGTAAACTGTTGGCGCTATATATAAATCCTGTATAATAATAATAATATACATCAAACCATGACAGATAAAATAGAAACGCCTAGAAATCGTAGTGCCTGAGCCCCACATGTGATGAATGTGGAGAGCATGGCGCTGTCTCTGTGTTTATGTCTGCATGTAACAGGATAGCCGAGGATGCTGCAACCTTCTTCACCATGGTAACGGTTTCCATGGAGCCGCCTCTCTCTTCCTCCTGCTGCCATGGTCACGGTAGTCATGGCCCAGCTGCTGGATGTTGCTAGGGAGAAAAAGAAGACTGTGTGCTAATGAGCAGAGAGAGAGAGATCCGTCCACAGCCCCGTGCCTGTGTATACACAGTGTGCTGATGATACATTGTATACATTGACACAAAGTGACAGCTGATGTGTGTGTGTGTTCACCCGCTCCCCTTTATTGCATCCATCTGCCCACACCATCCCAGCCATGCCCCAGGAGCTCCCGATCTGTGCCCAAGTTGTGCCAGCATCCATCTGTCCTCCACCCACACCGATCCCTCCCTCCTGGGCATCCCGATAGAAGCAGATCACATCGGGGAAGATACCTGTCTGCCTGTGTAGCAGCACCCGATGTGGGCTGCCATCCTCTCCCACCCCAGCGCCCTCCTTACAACCTGGCACTTTTAGCTCTCCTCCTCCTCCCCTCCATCCTCCACCCCCATCAGCCGTCTCCAAGCTGCATCTATGGGCACTGCGAGGTGAGTACACAGCTGCTCTCCGGTATATGAATTTGGGTGGTGGTGGTGGTGGGGGTTACCATTCATGCAATGCTTTGTATAATTGGGGTGATCAAACCCCCTCCCCTCCCCCTTCCTCCATCAATCCTATGTGTGTGTCTGTGTGTTGTGCATAAACAAGCCTGTCATTTATGGTTGCCTTTTTGTAAATGCCAATTAAAAAAAAACAAATGTGTTTGTGTTCATCCCATGTGTTTGGCCTGCATATATTTATTGCAAGTAATGAACGCAATCTGTTTCCAATATGTGCGTTCACTCATTTTATACAGTATGTAAACGCCAATTTTTTCATTTTCCTTTTTTTTTTAAGGTGTGTATTGATTTTTTTTTTATTAAAGTATGACTGTGTTGCATTTTCCCCCACTGATCTTTTTTTTTTTTTTTTACTATGTGCACTGTAAGCTATTTTTGTGCATCGCATGTTTTAATGCTCGGGTTAGTGCAGTTTACAGGAAGTCAGTCAAGTCATGTAAGACGCTAACGTTCCTTCTTATGCCATGTATGTACTAGTAAAATGTGCAAGCAAAGCACAAATGGTTGTAACATAGCAGCAAATCAGCAGACGGACCCAACGCTTTCCCTAAACGTGTCAACTGCATTGGGTAGAGAGTGTGTAAAGTCACTGAACCGTACATAGTATTTGTTGTAATTGTCATGTTTTTTTTTTCCTTCTTTTTCTCCCCAGGTGATCCTAGCAGGCGCGTATACTAACTAGGATCCAGCGGGAAACACTTTTACAGACTACTTCAATTATAAGTCTCCGTTTTGAATCATGGATTGTCATTTATAAGGATATATTATATGAAAATTCGATCCAAGATAACAAAAAATTGGAGGGTCTTGGAAGGTTTCTTTTTGTCACTAAACTGGTTGCCCCCGTGATACAAAAACAACAAGGCGCATTGACAGCGGAGGGTATATAATGTGACCTGCCCCCTACATTTTTTTTATTTTTGCTGATACATCCTGAAGTTGTGAATTCTAGTGGAAACGTAGAAGCACGTGATGCGTTCTGTGTGGAGCAAATAATCAAACAGGCAAACTGGGGCTTGGAAAAAATCGATGTGAAACCGGCTCTTGCATGTTCAGCGGAGGGACATTTGGATTTTCAGATGGTGGGTGTTATATGGGAGACTGGCAGGATGGCCGAGCACATGGATATGGTGTATGCAAGGGTCCAACGAGGCAAGGTGAATACAGTGGACTGTGGAGCCATGGGTTTGAGTCTTTGGGAGTTTACACCTGGCCTAGTGGAAACACATATCGTGGCTACTGGGACCAAGGCAAGAAGAATGGCCTGGGAGAAGAACATAAAGGACGGTGGCTGTATCGGGGTGAATGGACACATGGACTTAAGGGAAGGTTGGGTGTGAGAGAAAGTCTTTCTGGAGCACGATATGAAGGACTGTGGACAGATGGTCAGCAAGATGGTTATGGCATAGAGACGTACTCAGATGGAGGTGAGAAGTTAAGCAATATAGTTGTAGATATAGAATTGTACTGTATAATATGTAAGATGATGTATACAATGAATTGACAGGTTCACCCATAAATGATAACATAGCTTATTTTTTTATTATTGACAATGTAATGTAACCATTTAGTGACCAACCTCCTTCTCTCTCTTCATATTTGCACTCTATGTTTACCCACCCTGCCTACATCCCATTCCATCTCTGCAGGTACATATCAAGGCCAGTGGCAAACCGGTAAGCGTCATGGATATGGGGTACGTCAGAGCGTCCCATATCATCAAGCTGCACTTCTCCGTTCTCCCCGAACACCAACCCTCACTTCTTTGCCTAACTCCCCTGATGCCCACACCAATACAGCCCCAGAACTACTTCCAGGAAGCCCTGCCTCTGGATCCCGTGGCGGTTTTGTTTTGAAAGTTCGAGGAGTTGGCACTGAATCCACTGGTCCTGGCAGCAGTGGCAAGCCTAAAAAGAGAGGGTTTTTCTTCCCACGTTCACTTATACTCAGTGGGTTCCGATTACATCGTGGATCAGAAACCAAAGCCCCCACTAGTGGCCGGGACAGCCAGCGCAGTTCTTTGAGAAGTGAAACTCGGGGGGCTGGCGGCTCTCTGGGATCCAATGCCAGTCAAGATGGATCCAGTGCTAGTGTAGCAGAAACAGAGTCCGAGCTGCCAATTGCTGCCTGGGAAACAGAGACTTATGCTGGCGAGTGGAAGAGTGATCGCCGCAGTGGGTATGGGGTAAGCCGTAGATCAAATGGGCTTAGCTATGAAGGGGAATGGCTGAGAAATCGACGGCATGGTTATGGTAGAACCACCTATCCTGACGGGTCACGAGAAGAAGGAAAGTACAAGATGAACATGTTGGCCAGTGGTAAAGTGAAGAGTCTGTTCCCATTGCGCAGGGGTAAAGGGAGGGAGAAGGTGGAGAGAGCAGTGGAGGCTGCGAGAAGAGCAGAAGCAACTGCCAGACAGAAACAGGACATGGCAATAGCCAGGTAAGAGCAAGCAAAAAAAATGTACTTACCATGAAGCCTTACCTTGCGTTATTTTTTAGGGTATTTATTTTTGCCTGCCTGCCGGTTAAATTCACGCTTGTGTATTATCAAAAAAAAGAAAAAGGGTACTTTGTATTTGTAAAAATATGCATCAGTATTTCAGTGAAGACATAAAAAACATCTCTTATTGCATATAAACTTCATATCTGGATTACTTGTCTATCTATAACACTTGTTTTCTATATACTGGTACGGGGGTCTCCAAACTTTCTAAATAAAGGACCAGTTTACTGTCCTGTGGGCTTTAGGGGGTCCAGACTGTGGTCAGTGTGAATATAAAATGTCCTAGTGTAGGAGCAAACAATCCCTCATCATCGGTGTCAGTAGGAGGAATAGTGCCCCGTCATTAATGTCAGTGACAAGATTTAGGCCCCATTATTGGTGTCAGTGGGAGGAATAATTTATTTGATCGTTGATCTCAGTGGCAGTAATTATGGCCAATTGTTGGTCTCAGTAGGAGGAATAGTTTTTTATATTAGTGGAAGAAGTAGTGCCCCAAGGGCAAGACAAAAAGCAAGTAAAGGGCCACATCTGGCCCCTGGGCAGCATTTTGGAGACCACTGTACTGGAACATAAGGCGCCTGAGCCTGCGCAGTGTAAATGCTTTGAGTACAGCAAACTGGTATCTATTTTTTGCATATGTCCATACACTTTGCTTGTGTTTACCTAATCATTGGTGTATACACACGTACAGCTGTGCATGGTCCTTTGTGTCTATGGGCAGCTGTACGCAGCACCAGAGCTTTCCGGGCAAGGGATATAGCCCATATGCAAGAGGTAAAAAAAAATTCACAATCATGGCCAATCTCCAGGCTGAAGGTTTTAATCACTTGTGAGCAGGGCTGGACTGGGACAAAAATGTGGCCCTGGACTTCATCCAGACCGTCCCAGGGCACAACACATCAGGGTACAGTGCACATCAGGGCACGGTACAGAGCTCAGCACATCAGGTCACAGCACATCAGGGTACAGGGCACAGCACATCAGGGCACAGGGCACATCAGGGAACTGGGTACATTAAGGTACATAGCACATTAGGGCACATGGGACATCAGGGCATGGGACACATCAGGGCACATAGCACATAAGGGCATATAGCACATCAGGACACGGGGCACATATCACATCAGGGCACATAGCACATTGTTCACCAGGCAGCATGCAGAGTAATGCAGGAAGTTTTTGTAATATGTTCTCTCTCCTGTCACGGCACTCCCTTGGCTCCCCGGCGGCCTCTCCTCCCTTCTCGTCCATCCCAGATGATGTCACAAGCAAATGGGTATGGCCGAAAAGAGAGGAGGGGCCGCCGGGGAGCAGCCTTCCTGGTTTCTTGCCTAGGTAAATGATGTCATATATCCTAGGAGTCTTCAGGAGGGGAGAAGAGGAGGAGGGGTGTTCTGTCAGAATCGGTGACCTGTCAGATTAGGTAATGGAATTGACGTTCCATCAGCTGCGCATGCGTCCACCACTACCAGGTTTGCTCATCTGGCAGAGAGAAGAAGCGTCATTTTAGCATTAAAGCGTATATGAGCGTATATGAACAAATATAGTATATTGACATCTGTGATGCTGTTTTGTTGTTACACTTTGAAAGAAGCTGGACGCCAGCAGTAGGAAGGTGGCGGAAGCCATGTTGGTACACCCCGCTCTGGTCAGCGCTAAACCTTTAGGCTTTCAAAATTAAACATCCAAACAGCATTATAGATGTCAATATACTATATTTATTTAGATACGCTCACTTTATTTATGCTAAAATTACTGTGAAATTCAAGACATAGTTGGGTGTACTAAGATATCCGCTGCCTTCTTCTGACTGCAGGTGTTCTGTCAGATGAGAAAACCTGGTAGCGGTGGACCCATGCGCAGCTGACCGAACGTCACTTCCGTTACCTAATCTGACAGGTCGCCAATTCTGATGAAACAGGGGCTTTCTCAGCTAAGCACACTCTCCTGTATGCATGCTTGAGATAAGGGCCTATGGAATTTCAGGAAATAAATGCAACATTAAAGGGTAACTCCACTTTTTTTCTTAACAAAAGTGGAGTAACGCTTTCGTTATTTGCCCTTATTCAAGATGGCCACGGGCAGAAATGCCAGGGAGGTGTTTTCCAAAGTAATTCTTCAACACAATAAAGCATGGAGACATGGATGGATGATGGAGTTTGCTTTGAATAGTAAAAATTAATTAAATAGGGGTTTTGATTTGTGGTGCTCAGATGCAGTGAAGATCCGCTTTAAAACACATTCCAGAATCTTGAAACTTGATGCTTGTTGCGGGACCTCTGGAACAACTCATAATAGCGCCAGTAGAAATGCGCTCAAACATACTGTATTCAGATCGCCTCCACATTTTTATCCTGGATGAAAATGATTAAAATTGGAGATTTTCTTAATGCCATGGACTGAGTTATTACAGTCTACAGTCTACAGTACCTAATATAAAACTAAACATAAATATTCAAAATGGTAAATATATGGTGCCAGTTTAAAGTGGACCTTAACTTTCCATCTATTAAATCTTCTGCCCTTTTAACTTTGGATAGCATTTTTTTTCTGCCAGTAAATACCTTTATACAGCCCAGTTCCTGTTTATTGTCTGGGAAAAAGCCTAGGTTTATGATATCATGCACAGCTCTCTCACTCTCATGAGTCATAAGAGGGCCAATAAGAGCGGCAGAGCTGGAGGTGTGCCTCTGTGTAAATCCAGGAAGTAAACAGGAAGCAGCTTCAGCTGCCCACAGTTAAAATGGCTGCAGCCAGACTCAGTGGAGGGAGATGTCTGCAGCATATTTGGGGCAAGTACAGAATCACAGTATATATAAAATAATGTGCAAAGTGGTTGGAGGGAAGCTTCAGAATGGCAAAGATGTTTTTATTACAAATGATGTGAACAGACTGCAATTCCTCTTTAAGTGTAGTCTTTGTTTTCCTCTAGCTCCCTTGCAAAACCCAACATTTCCTGTTGATCCTACCAGACCAGTGACAAGTTTACTGCTCTCTGTGATGGGGTGACAGTACTATCACACCTCTTCTTAAACCTGGGCAGTGTTCATTGCCACGTTCACATCTGCTAGTCAGTGCCACATGCCGACAACGCAGGTGGCATGCCAAGCATCATTATATCCAACTTGTATCTGGCTGGTCATACCTGGCCTTACTCCTGTTGTATGTTTCTTCTAATGTTGGCTCCACATCCTACTGCTATAGTTCTGGCAGGGTTCCAAAAATAAGAGGAGTAAAATAATCTAGAGATCTTTTACATCAAAGACCCTTTTCTAAAAAGAACTGACTTACGCAATGGCAATGCTTACAGGTGGTATATAGCCTGCCAGCTGGCCTTCTAGTGGCATATAGCCTGCCAGCTGCCATGACTGGTAAAAAAATAAATGAGGTTGCCTAATGAAGTCATGGGAGTTGTAGTCTGCTCAGTTGCCTGCATATCTCACATCTTACAGGCACTGGATAAACCCCCCCCCCCCTCCCACTACCAGGCTTATTCTGAAGAGGGAAAGAAAGGAGGAACGTGTAAAGCAACAGTTTTACACATTCTAAGGGACACTTTTTTTTTTTATTATTATTATTACTTTGGAAATGATTTAGGCCCAAGATTTAACTCAGATTTGTCCAATTATTGCCCATAGTTATACTATATATATGTACTAAGCATGGCTTTTTATTTAAAGGCAGGTACTCCCCCTCATTCACCCAAAAGTCATCCTTGTTGAACACCATCCCATGTCTCCGCCCTCTCCCACCTCCCAATACCACCCCTTTTTAAAGAATACATCCCTCAGCAGCAACAATAAAATCCCCATCAGCAACAATAGATTACCCCATCAGCAACAATAGACCCCCCCCCAGCAAATTCCCAGCAACATCCGTAAAGTAGCATCAGTAAATTCCACAGCAGCAATATTAACTCACCCAGCAGCATCAATAAATCCCCCAGCAGCAATATTAGCTCCCCCAACAGAAACAATATACCCCTAAGCCATACCTCCCAACTGTCCCTGATTTCGAGGGACTGTCCCTGATTTGGAGCGATGTCCCTCTGTCCTTCATTCTCCTCATTTGTCCCTCATTTTGGTCTGATCTGTATAGTTGTATATAAAATGGACTTTTTATCTATCAAAAAGTGTTTCCCAGTGCTAAACCTTTCATCTGATTGCTAAGATGCTGTGTTTGTAAATTCTAAAAGCCAATATAAAGGAATAGTAGTGGTAAAAAAGCACTTGTGGGCTTAACTAATCTTGTTTTTTTGTACAATTCTCCTTTAAGGGGGCGTGGTAAGGGGTGTGTCCTATGCCTGCATACTCTTGCTGATAGGTGTCCCTCATTCCCATCTCAAAAAGTTGGGAGGTATGCCTAAGCAGCATCAGTAAATTCCACAGCAGCAATATTAACTCGCCCAGCAGCATCAATATATCCCCCAGCAGCAATATTAACTCGCCCAGCAGCAGCAATCAATCCCCCAGCAGCAATATTAACTCCCCGAGCAGCAAAAATAAACCCCCCAGCAGCAACAATAGATTCCCCAGCAGAAATATTATCACCCCCTCAGCAATAAAAAAAAAATACCTCAGCAGCAACAATAAATCCCCCAGCAGCAATATTAACTCCCCCAGCAGCAACAAACCCCCCCCCCCCTCCCGTGGGGGAATACAGCATAGCATATGGAATGAAGTGGTGCAGAATAAGGAATGCTTAACATGGCATATAAAATAAGGGGGTGCATAATATGAAACATACAGCATGGCATGTGGAACCAGGTGGTGCATAATAGGAAACATACAGCATGGCATATGGAATAAGGGGGTGCAGAATAGGAAACAAACAGCATGGCATATGGAACCAGGTGGTGCATAGTAGGAAACATACAGCATAGCATATGGAATAAGGGGGTGCAGAATAGGAAACACACAGCATGGCATTTGGAATAAGGGGGTGCAGAATGGGAAACATACAGCATGGCATATGGAATAAGGGGGTGCAGAATAGGAAACATACAGCATGGCATATGGAATAAGGGGGTGCAGAATAGGAAACATACAGCATGGCATATGGGACCAGGTGGTGTATAATAGTAAACATACAGCATGGCATATGGGACCAGGTGGTGTATAATAATAAACATACAGCATGGCATATGGGACCAGGTGGTGTATAATAATAAACATACAGCATGGCATATGGAACCAGGTGGTGCATAGTAGGAAACATACAGCATGGCATATAGAACCAGGTGGTGCATAATAGGAAACATACAGCATGGCATATGGAATAAGGGGGTGCAGAATAGGAAACATACAGTATGGCATATGGAACAAGGTGGTGCATAATAGGAAACATACAGCATGGCATATGGAACCAGGTGGTGCATAATAGGAAACATACAGTATGGCATATGGAACAAGGTGGTGCATAATAGGAAACATACAGCATGGCATATGGAACCAGGTGGTGAATAATAGGAAACATACAGCATGGCATATGGAACCAGGTGGTGAATAATAGGAAACATACAGCATGGCATATGGAACCAGGTGGTGCATAATAGGAAACATACAGTATGGCATATGGAACAAGGTGGTGCATAATATGAAACATACAGCATGGCATATGGAACCAGGTGGTGAATAATAGGAAACATACAGCATGGCATATGGAATGAGGTGGTGCATAATAGGAAACAAACAGTATGGCATATGGAACAAGGTGGTGCATAATAGAAATGTAGAGCATGGCATATGGAATGGGGTGCTTCAGAATATGGAACGTACAACATGGCATATGGAATGAGGTGGTGCAGAATAAGGAATATTTAGCATGGCATATGGAATAAGGTGGTACAGAATATGGAACATACAGCATGGCATATGGGACAAAGTGGTGCGGAATAGAAATGTACAGCATGGCATATGGAATGAGGTGAGGCAGAAAAGAGAACGCACAGCATGGCATATGTGGAACAGGAAACATACGGAATAGAATATGGTGATTGCTAGAAGAAATCTATTTGTACCTTAATAGAATGACCCTGGCCAATTTAGACTTCCATCAGTGCAGACATTTACCCCGGCAGAGTTTTGAGCCAGTGTGGTTTATTGTTCAGTAGGAGCAGGCTGGAGCCGGCGGTGGAAGGAGCAGGCGGGCACATTTGCCGATCCTACTCCTCTAGTTTTTGGCTAGAGTGTGATCTCAACTGTGCAAGAGAAATATTTTTTGTGTGTTTTTCTTGAGCTTTAGCAAGGTAAAAACGCAGCAAAAATGCATTAGTGTGAAAGGGCCCTAAATGCCGCCGGAGAGTAAGAGATGCAGGGAATGGCTGGGTAGGTCACAAATGCCCGGTGTCAATAACTGGTAATTTGGCTAATTACATTCCAGGTGTAGCAAAACAAAAGGTATACAAAGTCTTAATATATATTTTCTCTAACCACCTCTCTCCCAGCTGTTTTATTACTATAGAATGCTATTCAGGGTGGACCTCATATGCCGACCTCCCAGCCGTGCACAGCGAAACACTGATCGGTGTACCGGACCCCTGTGTGCAGGTCTGGTACCATGTGATCACATGTCAGTTGTAAACAAACAATGACTTGTCATTCATAGCCATTGTGTATTACTGTGAGATCTGTGGTTGGTCACAGTGATCACATAGTACAGGGCCAATCATCATGGATCTGTTGCACCATGTGATAGTTGTGACCAATATTGGGATTCACAGTGTGACAGTGCTGGAAACTGCAAATTGGTCTGGGCAAAATTAGAAAGTGTCCAGTATTGAAGTGGGTAAAAAACAGTGAAGCCCAAGTAGAAAAGCCAGTATGCTGTAGAGAAGGACCCTTTCTTTCTGTGGAGAAGTGGAGGTCTCTATGCAGTGGTCCAACACACACACACACACACACACACACACATGATTTAGTGATTTAGAACTATACCTCTCCAGTTATCAGGAGAATGAACTTTACTGATTGCAGAGTTATAGGTTTGAATCAGTAGGGGGTGTGTTAGAACTCAGCAGAGAGACCACTGCTTACACAGAGGTAGCAAGGGACCTTCTCTGTAGCTGCTATCAGGGGACAGGCTTTTCTACTTAGCCTTTAGCAGCTTTAAAATTCATTCTCACAGGTGCTCTGCCTAGGGTTGCCACCTATCCGGGATTCACCCGGACAGTCCATGTTTTAAATCATGTGTCCGGATTTCAGGCGGACTGAAACCTGGACACATTATTCAGACCATGGTGTGGCTCCCCAAGTAACCAAGATAGTCACACACAAATCTTTTGCCGTCCAGGAGCTGCGAGAAGTGTCTGGGGGCAGGTTCGGCATCACTGGGGGGGGCAGGGTGACGATGTCAGCAAGAGCAATTTGGCCACACTTCAGTTTTGCTGCAGCACGCTATGCGAACCGCATTACTCCTCTCTTTGGGGAACCTAAGGCCACTAAAGTGTTTAGGTTTGGCTTGAAAAAAAGGTAGCAACCCTAACCCCATACATCACGTAGAGTCATTTGTTTCATTTTTTTTTTATTACCGCTGCTCTGCATGCAGGTAGCCTGTGCAAAGTGAATGGGTATGCATTGGCTTTACAGACTTTAGACTTATGTTCAGCAGTCGAGTTTGACAGGTATGCAGGGATTGGTGCACGGACCCAGCTATACAAGCTCAGCATACCTGTCCATGTACCTGTGCTTGCATTCCTGCTAAACTTGACTGTGCAGGTGAACCTGTACAGCTGATGAACACCCATTGACTTTGTATGGGCTGCCTGCATGCAGATCAGCGGTAGCATACCTCCCAACTTTTTGAGATGGGAATGAGGGACACCTATCAGCAAAAGCATGCAGGCATAGGACACACCCCTTGCCACGCCCCCTTAAAGGAAAATTGTACAAAAAAAAACAAGATTGGTTAAACCCACAAGTGCTTTTTTTTAACTCTACTATTCTTTTATTTTGGCTTTTGGAATTTACAAATGCGGCAATATAGAATTTGGATGAAAGGTTTAGCGCTGGAAAAACACTTTTTGACAGATAAAAAGTGCATTTTATATACATCTATATGGATCAGACCAAAATGAGGGACAAATGAGGAGGAATGAGGGACAGAGGAACATTGCTCTAAATCAGGGACAGTCCTTCGAAATCAGGGACAGTTGGGAGTAAAAAAAAAGTTAAAGTGGAAGTAAACCCTTCAATTTGATAGTTACAAAACAGTTAACATTCCTGGCATGCCGGAAATGCTAGCTGTCACATTTGTTTGTGCTCTCAACCAAACTGCCAAACCATCCAATGGCTGGTTTCATAACAGGTCACATGTACAGCATCATGGCAGTTGCAGATTAAACAGAGGTCAAGATGGCCGCTTCCTTGGCTGAAAACAATAGGAGGGTTTACTTCCACTTTAACAAATGGTTCTGCAAGCTGCACAGGGCCAACTGCCCATGTAAAGGAGCCCTTAGATAGAAACTGCTTTGCACACCTTTTGTTTTGCTGCACCTAATATATATTTAGCTGATTTTATTTATTTTATTCAATTGGCCTGTAGACTAATAAAAAAATTATAAACCAGTTTCCTGGAGAAAATGTTATTCCAGGCTCAAATCAATGCTAGCCTAGGCTTTTGCTTACATGATCTGTGCAGGAGATGATGAGGCAGTCTGAATTTTGAGCCTCCCCTTCAACAGAGATCACAAAAGCTTGTGCTTTTGGTTATGTGAGCAGCACTGGAGGCAACCTTAAGCCTTCTACACACGATCGAATTTCCATCGGACAAAGCGTAAGACTTTTGTCTGAAGGGCGTTGGCCGTGAACTTGTATTGCATACAAACGGCAAAGAATTGTCGGCCAACAAACACAAAACTACGTGGTTCTTCAGCTCTTTAGCGCCACCCTTTGGGCAACTTCTGCTAATGTTGTGTTATGTTGAGCATTGCTTCTGAGCGTTCGTGTTTGTACTTTGGAGTTTTGTCCATTTGTTGACATCCAATTTTAAAGCATGCTATCCCACATTTGTCTGTGGAAAATCCGACAATTGTCCTATGGAGCATACAAACGGTCGGATTATCCGACAACATCCTGCCATCACACAATTCCCGTCGGATAATCCGAATGTGTGTATGAGGCTTTAGGCAGCAAATACTCCAGTTAATTATACTTCTAGGCCTAGATTCAGGTACGGCCGATCTACGTTGAGCGGGCGTAGCGTACCGTATTTACGCTACGCCGCCGCAACTTAGAGAGGCAAGTGCTGTATTCACAAAGCACTTGCCTCCTTAGTTACGGCGGCGTAGCGTAAATGGGCCGGCGTAAGCACGCGTAATTCAAAGAAGGCTGTAGGGGGCGTGTTGTATTTAAATGAGGCTTGACCCCATGTAGATGCATGGCCGAATGAACGGCACATGCACGCGCATGCTCAGTATCACGTCGTATTTACGCCCAAAAATACGTCGGCTCAATGCCTGTGACGTGAACGTAATTTACGCACAGCCCTATTCGCGTACGACTTACGCCAATGACGTAAAAAGATAGGCCTGTTCCGACGTTGATTCTTTGCATGGGATGCGCCACCTAGAGACCAGCTTTATCTTTACGCCAGCGTATCTTTAACGTAAACGGCGTAACTAATTGCGACAGGCGCACGTACGTTCGTGAATGGGCGTATCTAGTCATTTGCATATTCTACGCCGAACTCAACGGAAGCGCCACCTAGCGGCCAGCGTAAATATGCACCCTAAGATACGACGGCGTAGGAGACTTATGCCGCTCATATCTTAGCCTAATTTAAGCGTATCTGGTTTCCAGAATACACTTAAATTTACGACGGCGCAGATTCGAACTTACGACGGCGTATCTACTGATACGCCAACTTAAGTCTCTGAGAATCTGGCCCCTAGATTGTAAGCTCTAACGAGCAGGGCCCTCTGATGCCTCCTGTATTGAATTGTGTTGTGACTGTACTGTCTACCCTGATGTAAAGCGCTGCGCAAACTGTTGGCGCTATATAAATCCTGTATAATAATAATAATAATTATGTCTTTGCATAAAAAATGGGCCACTGCTCTCCCAATGTTGGGGGTGCCTCGTGCCTATGGGTTTAAATTAATAACCATAATTAATATTGACTGTGTTTAAAAGCTGCTCCCCAATTGAGTAGGTGACCTACTGTATACTGTAATGATGAGTGTAAATGTGAGGGGGCGCTATTGTGATTGAAAACTGAGGGCCAGATCCACAGACGAAGTACGCCGGCGTACTTTCAAATTTCTTGCGTCGTATCATTGTTTTGAATCCTCAAAACAAGATACAACGGCTTCTGGGTTAGATCCGACAGGCGTACGTCTTCGTACGCCTTTGGATCTAAGATGCAATACTTCAGCGTCCGCTGGGTGGCGTTTTCCGCGTCGGGTATGCAAATTAGCGATTTACGACGATCCACGAACGTACGCGCGGCCGTCGCATTTTCTAACTTCGTCTGTAGTCGGCTTTTTCCGGCGTATAGTTAAAGCTGGTATTTTGCGGCGTATAGATAGAATTGCCATGTTAAGTATGGCCGTCGTTCCCGCGTCGAAATTTAAAATTTTTTTTTTTGCCTAAGTCGTCCGTGAATTGGGATGGACGTAACTCACGTCTAAGTTAAAAAAAATGACGTCCTAGCGACGTCATTTAGCGCAATGCACGGCGGGAAATTTCGGGACGATGCATGCGCAGTTCATTCGGCGCGGGGACGCGCTTCATTTAAATGAGACCCGCCCCCAACCCGCCCAATTTCAAATCCGCCGCCAGAAATACACTAAGCCGCCGTAACTTAAAGCGCAAACTCGCTGAGGATTCGAATATACGCCAGGTATCTCTGATACGCTACGCCAATGCAATTGTATGTGGATCTGGCCCTGAATGTTGTACTAAAAACTAATACCACTTTGATGAAAAAATGACACTGGTGCTAATATAGAAACGGTGATAAATCAATCAATGCAATGTGCTAAATAATGATGAACCACATTAACAAAATATTCTCTAATGTTTTTTTTTTTTTAAGTTCATAAATTATGAACCTTAAAAAAAAAAAGCATGTACAAACAACCTTGCAGCCTGAATACTTCAGCAGCAGTGGACATATGGGGAACTATAATACACTGAAAAGGGTGGAGACGACACGAAATGCAGGAAATCAGCAGAAAATAGGCATAAATATATACTGTATGGGATTTTGTAATGAACACGTATAGCAGGCATTAACAAGTAGAGCTCAAAAGATGATAAAAGTACTGTATATGTACCAAATCACTTATAAGGCTGTTCATAAATATACAATACACAACATTTATTTAATGATCAGCCTTTTTTTTGTGTTGACTGCCTCTGCAAAAAGTGATGCATATTCATTATTTATTTTTACAGCGATGGAATTTTATTTCTATATTTTAATATTTTTGATATTAATACAAAAATGTATATTCTTTTGAGTTATTTTATATATATATTATATATATATATATATATATATATATATATATATATATATATATATATATATATATAAATAAAAAAATACCTGTCACATGTGCTGAATACGAAATCCCATACATACACATTTTCTGCTTGGTCTACAACAGCAATTAACTTTTAAGTAAATAATATTGTGTATATTTACTTTAAATTACACCTGTGGCTTTGTAATTTGTAGTGATCGAGAGGTCAATGCAAACACTCATTTTTTATTGTGATAGTAATCAGCAGTGCTTTATTAGGACTCATAAGGGTACATGTACATGGCCACAGGAGGGCGCTGCCACATAAGGGCACAATTCTCTTCCCTGGAGGCACAAGTGCAGTTTACAGCCAGAAGCCTGTCAAAATCAATGGCAGGCTGAAATACGCAGCAGTTGTACCCCAGTGTATACAAATCCAAGCATCACTTGTGTACAAGGAACGCAAACCGTGTGTAAATTTCAGCCTATCATT
Source organism: Rana temporaria (assembly GCF_905171775.1). Taxonomy (NCBI): domain Eukaryota; kingdom Metazoa; phylum Chordata; class Amphibia; order Anura; family Ranidae; genus Rana; species Rana temporaria. The sequence continues at coordinate 255,239,345 of NC_053489.1, read as the reverse complement.
GATTTTAAAGGACTGTTTGCTGCATCTGGGCTGTATGTGCATGTTTACAGCGTTTTAGCGTTATTTTTCTGCGTTTTTTTGCCGTGATTTTGTTTAGGTCACCAATGTAAAAGGCAGAAAAATGCCTGTAACCTGCCCCACGACCAAAATAGGTCTGCCGATCGGCTCCCTATCACCGCTCTCAGCCAATGACCAAGAGTGCTGACTGTAGCATTCTGGTGGGGGCCGTCCCCCTGTCAGAGAACAATAGAATAGCGGGGGAGAGGTGCCATTGAAATGAATGTACACATTAATAGTTATTTCAGTAGAGCCGAACAAAAAAAAACAACTGACAGCTCAGGAGAAGTCGCTGTACTAACTATCCGGTGTTAGTACAGAGATCTCCCCTGCTATTCTTTTGTGCTTTGACAGGGGGACAGCCTCCACCAGAACACTCCGGTCAGCAATTTTGATCATTGGCTGAGAGCGGTGATCGGGAGCCAGTCAGCAGATCTATTTTGGACATGCCCCTTCTGACAGACCGACTGCAGTACATACAGGTCGATTGTCAGCCAGTTTCTATTGAACCGGCCAATGCCGCCCAACATTCAGCCCGTGTGTACTAGGCTTAAGGGGTTACTCCTCCGCATTGTGTAAAAAGGCTGTTTGATCCTGTCTTCTCTGATCCTTCTCCACAGTCCCTAATCAATTGGCAGAGCCTTGCAGGCACTTTTCTCAGTTTGGTGTGTATTGCTAAAGAGTTTTTTATTTTTATTGGGAGGGTGCATGTGATCAGCACAGGGCCAATCAGCACTGTCCAGACAGGGGGTCAGGGGCCATGCAGCCTCATAGGACAGTCAGAGGAGAATGAAAACTCCTTTCATAATCTTTAACCAGTACTTGGCCAGACACTGATAGAAGTCACAAGACTGCTATATACTGCTGATGAGAAAAGGTATTTAGCAGTTTATAGTTACTAAAGTAATTGCATGGAGTCCTATGTACTGTGAGAGACCAGATATAGTGAATGCAGGGTCCTGGGTTTAGTCACCCTTTTAAGTACAGTTCTTGGATTCCAGAGGATGGGCACAGGTTAGCTTTTAGCCAGAGACATTTAGACCTCTTTCACACTGCATCGGTTTGCAATAGCGCCTGCAAACTGACCCTAAACAGCCGCTGCTATGTCTCCAGTGTGAAAGCCCCGAGGGCTTTCACACTGGAGCGGTGCGCTAGCACGACGGTAAAAAAAGTCCTGCTAGCCACATCTTTGGAGCGGTGAAGGAGCGGTGTGTATACTGCTCCTCCACCACTCCTGCCCATTGAAATCAATGGGACACTGCAGCTATACCGCCGGCAATACGCCTCTGCTTTGCGTTGGTTTTTAACCTGCTCTCGGCCGCTAGCAGGGGGTAAAACAGTCCCGCTAGTGGCCGAATAGTGCTGCGAAATTGGCGGTAAAGCGCTGCTTAAAATAGCAGCTCTTAAAATAGCGGCGCTTTACCGCTGACGCACCTCCCGCCCCAGTGTGAAAGGGGCCTTATTGTCTAGTGGTCTAATCAATGCTGGGACAAGTGCAGAAAGGCCAGTACACCACACTGCTCTCCTGATCCTTGGACAAATGGATCTTTGCTAGGCCTGACAACAGCTGTGCATTCTGATATGCACAAGATAGGGTCGATTTACTAAAGGCATATACTGTAAACTGTTCACTTTGCAAGGGAGGTTGTACTTTGCAGGGGAATTTTCCCCAGAGTTGAGTAAATGAATTTAAGCTCTACTGACTTCCATCATCCAACAAAATTATATATTTTTTTAGTTAGCCTTGCAAGTACAGTAGTTGGGTATTCTTTGAAACTTAGAAATTACAACACATTCATTAACCACTTAAGCCCCGGACCAATATGCTGGCTAAAGACCCAAGGGGTTTTTACAGTTCAGGACTGCGTCGCTTTAACAGACAATTGCGCGGTCGTGCGACGTGGCTCCCAAACAAAATTGGCGTCCTTTTTTCCCCACAAATAGAGCTTTCTTTTGGTGGTATTTGATCACCTCTGCAGTTTTTATTTTTTGCGCTATAAACAAAAATAGAGCGACAATTTTGAAAAAAATGCAATATTTTTTACTTTTTGCTGTAATAAATATCCCCCAAAAACATATATATAAAAAAAAAATTTCCTCAGTTTAGGCGATACGTATTCTTCTACCTATTTTTGCAAAAAAAAATCGCAATAATCGTTTATCGGTTGGTTTGCGCAAAATTTATAGCGTTTACAAAATAGGGGATAGTTTTTTTGCATTTTTATTTTTTTTATTTTTTTTACTAGTAATGGCGGCGATCAGCGATTTTTTTCGTGACTGCGACATTATGGCGGACACTTCGGACAATTTTGACACATTTTTGGGACCATTGTCATTTTCACAGCAAAAAATGCATTTAAATTGCATTGTTTATTGTGAAAATGACAGTTGCAGTTTGGGAGTTAAACACAGGGGGCGCTGTAACATTTAGGGATCACTGTGTATGTGTTTACTAGTGTAGGGGGGTGTGGCTGTAGGACTGACATCATCGATCGAGTCTCCCTAATAAAAGGGATCACTCGATCGATGCGCCGCCACAGTGAAGCATGGGGAAACCGTGTTTACATACGGCTCTCCCCGTTCTTCAGCTCCGGGGAGCGGTCGCGACGGAGCGGCTATAAACAAATAGCCGCGCCGTCGTCCCGGATCGCTTCCCGAGCGGACCCAACCTCCGCATGTATCGGGGGGGGTCCCGATCGGACCCCCCACCCACGTCTAGGTAGGCACGTACAGGTACGTGATTGTGCCTGTCCGTGCCATTCTGCCGACGTAAATGTACATGAGGAGGTCGGGAAGTGGTTAAGCTCTGGGGAAAGTCAATAATGTGCACAAATCAAGGTCCATAAAGACATGGATGAGCAAGTTTGGGGTGGAGGAACTTGACTGGCCTGCACAGAGTCCAGACCTCAACCAAAAAGAACACCTTTGGGATGAATTAGAGCGGAGACTGCGAGCCAGACCTTCTCGTCCACATCCGTGTCTGACCTCACAAATGTGTTTCTGGAAGAATGGTCAAACATTCCCATAGACACACTCCTAAACCTTATGTACAGCCTTCCCAGAAGAGTTGAAGCTGTTATAGCTGCAAAGGGTGGGCAAACTCAATATTGAACCCTACAGACTAAGACGCCATTAAAGATCATGGGCTAGATTCAGCATGAATTTACGCCAGCGTATCTATAGATACGCCACGTAAATTCAAAGCTGCCCCGGCGTATCTTCTTTCTGTATTCAGAAAGCAAGATACGCCGAAATTAGGCTAAGATCCGACTGGCGTAAGTCTCTTACACCGTCGTATCTTAGGGTGCATATTTACGCTGGCCGCTAGGTGTCGCTTCCGTCGATTTCAGCGTAGAATATGCAAATGAGCTGGATACGCCCATTCCTAAACGTACGTGCGCCCGGCGGAATTTTTTACGTTGTTTGCGTAAGGCTTTTTCCGGCGTCGTTCGTTAGAGACGTCATTTACGTGGGGTCATGTTTTATTTACATAAAACACACCCACCTCTTCAGAATTTGAATTCGGCACGCTTACGCTGGCAGATGTATGCTACGCCGCTGTAACTGAAGCCCCATACACACTATCAGTTTCCTGATGGTTTTCTCTTCAGGTTTACCAAAACAATGTAGTGCAAGGGCCTGCCTGATTGCATACAAATTGAAACTCTTGAGGTTTGACCTCATATTAGATGGTTTTGGTAAACCTGAAGAGAAAACCAGCAGGAAAACTGATAGTGTGTATGGGGCTTTAGGGCGCAGATTCTTTGTGAATCCAGCCCCAGCCTCACTAAGTTACGGCGGCGTAGCGTATCTCAGATACGCTATGCCCGCACAAACTTACGGCGGGCTTTATGAATCTAGCCCCATGTGCGTGTACAGGCAGGTGTCCCAATACTTTTGACAATATAGTGTATTTCTAAAGCTTTTGCTAGATGAGGCCTTAGTTGAACTGCACAAGCTTATATGGTCAGAAAAGCACCTACATTACTAGAGCATCCTTAACATATAGACAATGCATGCTCCATCTTCAGTCTTTCATTACATCCACCCCTACTTTGGCTCCAATGCAGTGAAATTTTCTTTTTTTGGCCAACCCATGGTTAAACTGGTAATATAATTATAGGATTTGCTCCTATTCACTTTTATTTATTTTTTATTCTCACCTACAACTTCTTTAGCATGAAATTGGTAGTGCTCGCTCCCAATATGGCGGCTATTGATGTAAACAAAGGCTAAGTCTGTAGTTATCATACTTAGTTTATCATGGTCATCATTATTATTGTCACAATAATATCTGTAAACTCGGGACGGCTACCACTGTAAGTGTGCCAGACTAAATTGCAGGAATCATTTGCTGTTGCACTAAGTGCTTTTCTGCAAGGCTAAAATGATGATCAATACAAATGCTGGCTAGAAAAGCACAATATAGTCAGATGGACTGAGGTATAATTCTTCAGCTACAGACTTAAGAGTACATTAGGATAAATTACACATCAAAAGCAAATTAGCTTAGATGGCAAATGCAGAGATGCACACTTCAGATGCCTGGCCGTTATTTGTCACATGATGAATGTTTTGCAGCGGTTACTTATTAATTGTCACACAATGTACTTTATAGTTTATGCATATTGTATTAAATAGCATCAAACTCCTAATTCTTCATTCTTGCAGTGAAAAATGTATTTTAGTCATTAGGGAAGTACGTTAAGATTGAACTTCAGACAAACAACTAAACGCACAGATGATACACATATGTGGGAACTACTTTCATAGGCTTGTATTTCTGCCCTTACAGTAGGGTTGCCACAGAGTTCCCCTTTTACAGCTGAATCCGCAGAGTTCCCCTTTTACATCTTAATCCGCAGAGTTCCCCTTTTACATCTGAATCCGCAGAGTTCCCCTTTTACATCTAAATCCGCAGAGTTCCCCTTTTACATCTAAATCCGCAGAGTTCCCCTTTTACATCTGAATCCGCAGAGTTTCCCTTTTACAGCTGAATCCACAGAGTTCCCCTTTTACAGCTGAATCCGCAGAGTTCCCCTTTTACAGCTGAATCTGCAGAGTTCCCCTTTTACAGCTGAATCCGCAGAGTTCCCCTTTTACAGCTGAATCCGCAGAGTTCCCCTTTTACAGCTGAATCCACAGAGTTCCTCTTTTACAGCTGAATCTGCACAGTTCCCCTTTTACAGCTGAATCCGCAGAGTTCCCCTTTTACAGCTGAATCCGCAGAGTTCCCCTTTTACAGCTGAATCCGCACAATTCCCCTTTTACAGCTGAATCCGCACAGTTCCCCTTATACAGCTGAATCCGCAGAGTTCCCCTTTTACAGTTGAATCCGCACAGTTCCCCTTTTACAGCTGAATCCGCACAGTTCCTCTTTTACAGCTGAATCCGCACAGTTCCCCTTTTACAGCTGAATCCGCACAGTTCCCCTTTTACAGCTGAATCCGCAGAGTTCCCCTTTTACAGCTGAATCCGCACAGTTCCCCTTTTACAGCTGAATCAGCACAGTTCCCCTTTTACAGCTGAATCCGCAGAGTTCCCCTTTTACAGCTGAATCCGCACAATTCCCCTTTTACAGCTGAATCCGCACAGTTCCCCTTATACAGCTGAATCCGCAGAGTTCCCCTTTTACAGTTGAATCCGCACAGTTCCCCTTTTACAGCTGAATCCGCACAGTTCCTCTTTTACAGCTGAATCCGCACAGTTCCCCTTTTACAGCTGAATCCGCACAGTTCCCCTTTTACAGCTGAATCCGCAGAGTTCCCCTTTTACAGCTGAATCCGCACAGTTCCCCTTTTACAGCTGAATCAGCACAGTTCCCCTTTTACAGCTGAATCCGCAGAGTTCCTCTTTTACAGCTGAATCCGCACAGTTCCCCTTTTACATCTGAATCCACAGCGTTCCCCCCTTACTGCAGAGTCCCACTGTAAGGTGGGACTCTGCAGACTCTGAGGTAAGGGAGGACTCTGGGGACTCTAACATAAGGGATGCTCTGGTGTACGGAGAGGACTCTGATGTAAGGAGGAACACTGTGGCCTCTGGTGTAAAGGGGAGCTCTGATGTTGCTCTGAGAAGCCTGATTTAACTTACTTAGAGGCAGGGGAGAGAAGGGGGAGGGGGAAGGGGGGAGAATTAGTACGGTCTGAATAATGTGTCTGGGTCTCAGACAGTCTGAAACCTGGACGCTTGATTCCAAACCCAAACTGTCCGGGTGAATCCCGAACAGGTGGCAACCCTACCTTACAGTCCAGAGATTTTCACAGCATTATCACGCAGACCTCTCCTTTTTTCTGCTGCAGTTAAGCAATATAGCTAGGTCATCTCCCTGCCTCCAACCTGTTACAGTAAAGGAGCAGCAACAGTCTGCTGAGGTCACCTCTCTGCTCTCCACTTTAATCATTATATTCTTGTCTGCATGTGTGAATTCAGGTCACCTTATTGGTCCTAAGTGCTGCCCCTCCCTTCTTAGTCTGAGCGTTACAGTACAGGGGATTAAATCACACGATGCTAAATTAAAGTCAAATTTAGGTATTTGCACTAGTTGCATTTAAAATACATCAACTGATGTTTAATAAACTCACAACTGTATCTTAAGTGTCTGTTACTTAAAGTATAGCTAAAAGCAAAGCCTTTTTCTTCGTTTTGGATAGAGTAGACATGGATTAGAACCCCTGTCATTTTTTATTGCTGTCTGTGCCCCCGTTAGGGAGATTCACCTCCTCTATTTGTCCTGTTTACCATTATCATTTAAAGTGAAAGTAAAAGAAAACCCCAAACTGTGGGTTGTCCCCAGAAAAGTAATAGATGGGAAATCTTCCAATGGGGATACCAGTTCTGGTGACCTGGGGGTCCCCAATGAATTCATTTAATTTGCAGGGATTTCCTCTCACTTCCTGTTTGGCAATGGGATAGGAAGTGATGAAGAAATCTCTGCAATGGGATACAGATGGCGAAAAAAAAAACCTGACAGGGGTTACATGACCCTTGCTCTATCCAAAATGAAAAAACAAAAAAGTTTTACTTATAGTTCTACTTTAATTTATAAAAGTTGGGGACTACTTTGTTTTGTTTCTCACTAAAATAATTTGAATAACCGACATGTATCTATGGTGAGAATAAAGATTAATGGTGAAAGGGGGCATCCTTGACAAGTGCTATTCTGGAAAGAAAAATGCTCTCTGGAGACTAAGGGCCAGATTCACAAAAGGGATACGACGGTGTATCTCCTGATAGGCCGTCGTATCTCTGTTTCTATCTATGCGGCTGATTCATAGAATCAGTTACGCATAGATATCCCTAAGATCCGACAGGTGTAATAGTTTTACACTGTCGGATCTTAGGATGCAGTACCGCGGCCGCCGCTGGGGGGAGTTCGCGTCGTAAACCAGCGTCGGGTATGCAAATTAGGAGTTACGGCGATCCACAAAGCTTTTTCCCGTCATTACGTCGCCGCGAGTGTTAGTTTGCCGTCGTAAAGATAGGGCACCTTTTACAAAGTGGAAAATTACTCCACCATGTAAAAGTATACCCGTCTTTCCCGCGTCGCTTTTGAATTTTTTTTTTATTTTTTATTTTTCCCGGCGCAAGTCTTTTTTTCACGTCGCGATTCACAAAACGTCGTAATTTCGCACAAAGCACGTCGGGAAATTTGCATCGGGAGCATGCGCAGTACCCGCCCCCTTTGAATTGGCCCGCCTTGCGCCGGACGGATTTACGATACACCGCCGCAAATTTCCAGGTAAGTGCTTTGTGGATCGGGCACTTAGACAGAAAATTTGCGGCGGTGTAACCTAAATCGGTTACGTTACCCTGCGCCCGGGCTACGTGAATCTGGCCCTAAATTATTAATGCCACAATGGAGATATTTGCCAGCACACCACTGATCTTGAAGTTGAGTCCATACTTTTTTTATTGAAGCATGATCACATCACAAACGAGAGAGTGCTCTTGTTTGTGATTTTATCATGCTTCAATAAAAAAAGGTTTGGACTCAACTTGAAGATCAGTGGTGTGCTGGCAAATATCTCCATTGTGACAATGTAAAAGTGGTACATTTTAGAACTACCTGAATCTGGTGCACAAGTCGCTGTCAGAACCAAAAGTGTTGCAAATGGTTCAAATATTTGGCACAATACATAACCAGAGGCATTAATGCCAGAAAAGTGGCGCAGCAGCTTTATTGAATTCCCCCCATTGATTGTAAGCAAGGCTGTTGGGTGTACTGTAAGTAGTACTGATCCAAATGTAAATGTTGGTGGCTAGGCCTGTGTGTTGAAGGGTTGCTGGATGTAAACCCCATTTATGAAATCTGACCTGGGCACAAATATCTGTAGTGTTTACTTATCTCTCTCCAAAATCCTAAGTCCCATGTCTTTCTGCTGCTCCGTACCTCTGTTATCAGCATGATAACTTCTGACAAGCTCTCCGACACAGGAGATAAAAGCAGCTGGAAATTTGTGTCAGGGAATGTAACTTGGAGACAGATAAGTAGAGCGCTTGTCTAATCACAGTACAGCTCTGCAAGTTTCTTCCTACCTGTGACTATGTGGAGGGGGGGGGGGGGCTGGTATGTGCCAATTTTTCCAATCAGCTCAACACACAGTGTATGCCCAGATTCCCCTCCCACTGCTGAAACAGGAAGAAACATTTCTAACACGATGTGCACTTTCTAAAGAGTCTAGAAAGCTGAAAACAGCTGATATCCATGTAAAACGTATGTAGGGATATTTGTTTAATATCTGTGTATCATCTGAGGCTGTTCACTGTACTGGGTATATGTGAGGGTTTACATCCACTTTAAAGTATCATTTTTTTTTTAAGTTTTGGATAGAGTGGAGAACCTTTGTGAGTTGTTATTGCTGTCTGTGTCCCTCTTAAGGAGATTCACCCTTTCTATTTGTCCTGTTTACCATTATCATTGAAAGTAAAAGTAAAAAAAAATACAAAATTTGGGGTTGTCCCACAGATAGGTAATAGAAGGGAAATCTTCCAATGGGGACACAAGTTCTGGTGACTTGGGGGTCTCCAAGGAATTCCCTTTATTTACCACTTCCTGTTTGGCTGCTGGGACAGGAAGTAAATGGGAATCTTCACAATGGGACAAAGATGATGACAAAGAATCTGACAAGGGTTATAACCCTCCCTTGCTCTATCCAAATTGGAAGAAAGAAAGATTTTGCCCATAGTTCTACTTTAATGTTCTTTTTTTTTTTTTTTTTTTTTTTTTACCACCTCAGCTAGTACCAAGTTCAAGAGACCAGCTCATGGTTTGATGCTTCTTACGTCTCTGTTTGTGGATTGCATCATGTGTGGTATATATTCTCTGGGGTTTTTTTTTTTTTTTTTTTGAACAGTGGTCATGTGCGCAAAAAAAAGCAAAATATAAGTATCGCTTTCCCGCTGGGGTTCGCTAGTGACCAGTTACAACTTTTATCCCCCCCCCCTCCCCGCCACCCTCATGGCTCCCATCATGGCTCCCGGGGATCTCGCTCTCTTTTCCTAAGAGAATATAGTTTTAGATTTTTGGAAAGAGGTGAATACTACATAAATAGGATCTGGAGATGACTGTCGAAGTGATGGGTGTTGTTTCATCCAGCTTGGTTATACCCTATCTCTAGTGCCCCCTGACCCTCTCCGCATAGCTCCATGTTTTTTTGTAATCCTTCCATTTTTCCCATTTCTCCCCAAACTCCCTGTGCGTCTCTGAGAGGCTTTCCTTTAACTCTTCTAACCTAAATGTTTCCTCTACTGCGTCTATCCAATTCCAGACCTGTGGGCTTTCAGTCTCCTGCCACTTTTTTGGTATAAGTCTCTTGGCAGCATTTAACAAGTGGGGGAGTAAGGACTGCTTATAGTTTCTCACCCCCCCTTGGCTACAGTGAAAGAGCACTACCCAGGGGTCCTTCTTTAGTTCGTCACCAGTGATAATCTTTATTTGACTTAATATTACCTCCCAATAAGTTTGAATTTTCGGGCATAGCCACCATAGATGGGCCATCGTACCTCTTTCTCGGCAACCACGCCAACACTCTGCGGTCTGTTCTGCTTTATATTTGTTTTCTTTATCCGGGGTGATATACCACCCAGAGATACACTTATAATTTGCTTCGGCGGTTCGTATGTCTATTGCTGATGAATGGGTTAATTGCATGATCCTCTGAAAAGTGTTTGTCCCTCTCGAAATTCCAAGCTCCCTTTCCCATTTTTCCAGAAAGGGTGCTTCTCCCCGTGATCCTATCTTAACCAGTATACCGTATAATTTAGTGATAGTGCCCTTTGAATTTTTATTTATACATATCTTCTCAAGTGGAGTTAACTCCTCCTTCGTCCGTAATGGGTGGTGGAGGTGACGTGCGAAGTGATGCAGCTGAGAATAATGCCACCTATCAAGATTCCAGTAATCCGTTCTGGATTTCAGATCGTCATAGGACATTATCTCACCTTCTTTTACAATATCGCCCAAGTGAACAGTGTCACCCCTAATCCATTTTCCACCAATTTTATATTCCCCTGGTGCGAAAAAGGGATTTTCTTTCAAATTCATTAGAGGGGAGTTAAATTTCCCGTCTAATTGTGACTGCGTCCTGTCCCACATTCGTAAGGTATATCGTGTTATATCGTGTGCTTTGTGATCGAGTGCTCTATAGTGTGCAGGGATCCAAATAATATTATTCAAGTGTTTGCTTATTTGAGCTTGTTCAATTTGTACCCATCTTTTGTCAGACCTGCCCCGGGCCCATTCTACAGCACGAGATAGAACCGCCGCCTTGTGGTAGCTTTTAATGTCCGGGACTGCCAGGCCGCCGAGTGGCTTTCTTTGTTTAAGGATAGAGAGGGATATTCTATGTTTTTTATTTTTCCAAACATAATTTAGTAAGAGGGAATTCAGAATTCTAAGAAATTGCTGAGGAAGAGCAATTGGGATTAATAAAAATTTGTATAGTATTTTTGGGACTATTACCATCTTCAGCATATTGATGCGCCCTATCCATGATATGGGTTTGTTTACCGTTTTTTTTAGTTCATTTTTAATCTCATTTAATAGAGGTACGAAATTTATTTTGTACATCTTCTGCACCGTGTTGGCCAATTTAATACCTAGATACTTTAGTTCTTTAGTCCAGGGAAACGCACAGATTCCCTTGACCAGACCTACCTCCCTTTTATTTAGGTTGATATTCAAGATTTCTGATTTAGTTACATTGATTTTGAAGTTTGAAATAGCGCCATATTGTTGCAATACTTTGAAGAGCTTTGGGATGGATTTAGCCGGATTGGTTACGTAAAATAACACATCGTCGGCGAAGGCCGACAATTTGTGTTCCTCCTCTTCTACTCTGACCCCATTGATATCTGGGTCTTTTCGAATAGTAGCCAATAAAGGCTCTAGGGATAGAATAAAAAGAAGGGGGGACAGGGGGCATCCCTGTCTTGTCCCATTTTTCATCTCGAAAGACTCCGATAACATACCGTTGACTTTAATTTTTGCGGTGGGGTGGTGGTAGAGTGTTTTGATCCAGCGGGCCATCCTGTTCCCTATCCCCATGGTGGTGAGGGTCTTCATCATGAGCCCCCAGTCTACCCTGTCGAACGCTTTTTCAGCATCCACCGACAGGAATAGACCTGGGGGCGCATTCTGCCTTATGGTCTGGAGCAGGAGGATTGCCCTTAGGCTATTGTCTTTGCCCTCTCTGTTTGGGACGAAACCTACCTGGTCGGGGTGCACTAAAAGGTGCATAACCCCTTTCAGGCGTTCCGCAAGGATTTTAGCAAAAAGCTTAATGTCGGTATTCAGCAGGGAGATTGGTCTGTATCCCGAGCAGATTGAGCGATCCTTCCCCTCTTTCAAAATTATTGCAACCGTGGCGGCTATTGCTTCCTTGCTAGTTTCGAATTCGGACCCAAGCCCGTTGAAATATTTACACATCCTCGGTATCAGAATGTCACTAAATCTTTTATAGTACATGACGGAAAAACCGTCCGGGCCGGGACTCTTCCCACCCGACGTGTTTTTCAACGAGTTTTTTATTTCTTCTTCAGTTATAGGACGGTCCATGTTAAAACTTTCTATCTCCTCTATTCTGGGTAATCCTGCTTTGTCCAGGAAATCTCGGGTCTTAGCATCTCTTTCCCCTGTCTGCCCGACTGGATGTTTTATTGTATATAATTCCTCGTAGTAATTTTTAAATGTATCCGCGATTTCTCTGGTTGAATAAGCAAAATTCCCATCTTTCCTTTTGATTTTTTCAATGTAATTTCTGGTTTTCTTTTTTTGGGCCATTTTAGCTAGGAGCTTGCTGGGTTTATTACCCCAGATATATCTCTCTCTCGTAATACAGTTAAGTTTGTTCCTAGCTTCTTGCTCCATAATCTCCTTGAGTGCATCTCTCTTTAAAATTAGGTTATGGTAGGTCTCTTTGGAGCCCTGAGCTTTATGTTTCCGTTCTAAGGTCTCTATATCTTTTATCAAAGCATTAGTTTTGCATTTTCTCTCTTTTTTTTTTTTTACAGCCTCAGCAATCAGGATTCCTCTTATGTATGCTTTGTGTGTCTCCCAAAGGGTGGCACTAGAGACTCCCTCTGTATCATTAAAGAGAAAATATTGTTTAAGTTCGGCTTCTACCCTACTTGCCCCTCCTTCGTCCCGAATCAAGTTGTCGTCTAGACGCCACTCAGGCCGTTGACTCTTTTGTATAGATGATTTAATTTTCATAGTTATTGGGGCGTGATCTGAGACGGTCATAATTCCAATGTCCGTCTCTATGATAAAATCCAGCAACCTATGATCAACCAAAATGTAGTCAATTCTGGAGTACGTTCCGTGGGGGGGAGAGAAAAATGTGTAATTTTGTACATTAAGATGGAAAATCCTCCAAGCATCCACTAATTGGCTATCGTGGATCTTATGCTTTATTTTTTGTAGGTAGGCATTATTTGTCTCCCTCCCCCGGAACGTGCTATCTTCCTTCGGATTCATAGCAAAATTCAAGTCTCCCATCAAAACTATATAACCTTCTGAGAAATTTTTCAACTTCCCCAGGATTTTGCCTAGATATTGGGTTGAATGTATGTTTGGGGCATAGATGTTTGCTAGAGTATAGACCGTGTTATCTAGTTTTCCTTTTAAAAATAAGAATCTCCCTTCGGGGTCTGTCATCCTTGCCTCCAAAATAAAACCGAGCTCTCTTGTAAACCCAATTGCTACTCCCCTTGACCGTTTAGAGATGGCGTCTCCATAAAACCAGATTGGGTATCTTGGGGAGTACAACTTGATGTTTGAGTCTAAGGTCAAGTGAGTTTCCTGGATATACACTATGTCCGCTCTATATTGTTCAATCTCTGCTAAGATCTTAAATCTTTTAACGGCTGAGTTTAATCCCTTCACATTGTAAGATAAGAATTTTACTTCTGCCATTTCCTATTCCTGTGTCACTTCCTCCATCTTTCTGAGAGATCCCCTGAGAGCCAGAATTCCTATTCCCTCCCTTCCCACACCCCTTCCACCTCCCTCCCCGCCCCCCCACCTAGGCCTAAGCATCGCCTCTGAACCGTAGAGATCCTCGGTCCCCCCTACTCGTCGGTTCTCGTGAATGAGGTGGGCCTCCCGACACCCCGCCCTCCCATGTTCCCCCTCAGGATAATCTTCTGGGGGTTGATCTTATATGGGTAGGGTTGCGGACCGCCTCCTTGCTCCCCTTTCCAGTCCCCCCCCCTTCCCCCTCCCATCCCCCCCAGACGCCCCAAGTCTGACTTCTCTAAGCTGCCATAGGAACCCGTTAATGTCATACGACTATTCAACCCAGCCGGGGATCTCCAGCACGGGCATATTTAGTTTGCGACAGAACCCTTCCAAGTCCTCAGGGAATATCAGCTTAGCCGAGACCCCCTCTTTGCGGCCTACCAGGCATGCCGGGAACCCCCATTGATAATTTATATTGAGCAGGCGCATCTGTTCCAAGAGGGGTTTTAGGTTCCTTCTTCTAGCTAGGGTCTCCCAGGCTAGGTCAGTAAAAATCTGGATTTCAGTTCCGTCATAGCATAAAGGGGGCTTTCTTCTCAGTTTTGACCAGATCTCATCTTTGTCTTCAAAATATCTGAACCTCACGATGATATCCCTGTACCATTTGCCTCCTCCCTCTCTGATCTTTCCCACGCGGTGTACCCGTTCTATTTTGAGGGGGCCCTCCATGCCATTATCTAGAAGGGGGAGGAACAGGTCATTGAGAATTTTTCTCAAATCTTCGCCTTTCTCCTCCTTGATGTTTCGTATTCTTAGATTCTGTCTTCTGTCCCGGTTCTCCTGGTCCTCTAAGCGGTATTGCAACCACCTCTGGTTATGTTTCATAGTCTGGTGTTGTTTTTTTAGTTCGTTTAATTCTAGATCCTGCTTTTCCAATCTTTTTTCAACTTCCTCAACCCGTTCCAACATATGGAATAAGTCCTTTCTCAACGAGCTAATCTCTTCTTTTATCACATTTTCCAGTCTCTTTAGCATCCCGTCTAATTCCCCCTTTGTGGGGATATGAGTGTCCGGTCTGGGGTCATCCGTTTGACTGATTTCATACTCACATTCTATTGATGTGTCCGCAATTGGGGTGACCGCCCCCCTACTCCCTTCTTAGTTGTCCCGGTTTTTTCCGCTTTTTTTGACAGACCTGGGCTTTTAGAGCTCCCGTCGGGCGTCATGTAGTGTCTGATTGTACTAGTGAGGGGGTTATCTTTAGGAATTTTCGGGGCGGCCCCCCTTGTAGATCTATTCATGTTGTGTTTTTTAGTCCCTCTAATACGCTTCCCCAGTTTGAGCAACGGGTAGCCACCCCCCCCTCCTTTTTTTTTTTTTTTTTGATGCTGGGTTTGCTTTTTAGGGAGGGAAAGCGGATCTTAGGGGTACAGACTTCTCCTTCAACAGGTTTTACACTAGAGTTCTAGGGGGTCCAGGGGTCATCTGTGTCACCGGTAGTAAGCAAAGGGGGAAGTTCACCCACACTCTGTTTTCAGACTGCTATCTGTCTGAGCCTTCTAAGTATGACCCCCGGGGTACCAAGGGAACTCTGGAACCCAGTCTCAGGAATACCTACAGGAAAGAGAGTGCCACGCCTTGGGGTTATTTGTATTATCTTCTCACTCTTGGTTTTTGTATCCCCACCAGGAGAAGCACTCTGCAGAAAATAGCCTAGCGGACTTAGTTCCGTTGCGCCTTGGCCTCAGCACTGAGAGGTCCGCAATGCCCCTTTTGACGTTGGTGATCACCCGGGTAACCGCCCGGGTTAAAGGAACTGAGGGGAGCTTCGGTAACTGTTTGCAATGGTTGAAAATAAATCGGTAATGATTTATATGTAAGTGAGTAGATGCAGATGTTTACATGTCTTTCCAAGATTTGCACCAGCAGGGACAGCCCAAAGATCACCGCTCTCTCCTCTAACCGCATCACTCACCCCGCCATCCATCCATCCGACTCCGCCAACCCACGGACTGGGTAAGGGGTCTATATGTAGTGACCTAGGGTGGGTGAGGTAATCCTCGTGACGTCCAACCTTGGATGGTCTGACCCTATCCCGCTGTAAATTCTCAGGGAGAGACAAAACATGCGACTCTAGGAATAAATGCCTCGCTAATTTAGACAGCACATAAGAAAATTGAGGGGAAGTCAGACGACAGATCCCAAGGTATATTTCACCTGGCAATACCACCCTTCACTGTGCAGGACCGTCAAAAATTGTAGCAGAATTCCCTGTAGTCAGCTGGCCATTGATATGATAGAAAAATTCATGTAGAAGAAAGTTGTAACTTAGCTCAAACAGTTATCGACTTAATACTTGAGTAATTAGAGGCTTATTCTATATTCATACAGTCACATATGGCATTCTGGTATGAGGAGCAAAAAAATAGGGTGATATGCTGTAATATACTGCCAATCTTACCGATCCCTCGGTTTCAAGGTTGACCTCTTACTCCGTTTGCCTATTTCAGGCTACATCTGCGATGCATTAAATGCAAAAAGAAAGGTATTACCTGCTGATCAGGGCCTATGGCAGCCGGGAGAAGCGTTGGGGTCAGCAGGGGGGCCAAGGACCAGGAGCGCCCACCTCAATTTGCGACTCCTGCTCCCTCCTCCCTGCACCGCTCGTTCTGGCGTCTCCCTCGAGGGAACCGAGGGGACAGGAGAGAGGGGGGGGTCTCAGCTGGGCAGCGGGGGAGAGCGGTTCGGACGGTCGGCGGTCTAGCGGCTCAGCAGACTCCCACTCTGCGTCGTGGCCGCCGCCGCTGATGCGTCCTCGGGTCTTCCGGCTTCGTCCATCCCCCGTGAGCGGGACAGGTCAGGTCCGATCCGTGGCGCGGGCTGCTCCTCCCTCGGCGTGCGTGCCTCACGTGCACCACGTCATCCTCGATGTGACCGTACAACCCTACTTTAATGTTCTAGTTTAGGAGTCTCCAACCTTTGCTTGTCTTTGTACAGCCCTTGGGGCACTAATCCTCCCACTAATACGAGACACTATTCTGCCATCTAACACCAACAATGGGGCACCATTTCTCCCACTGACTAATAATAGGGGCACTTTTCCACTAACCCAGGGGTCTCCAAACTTTCTAAACAAAGGGCCGGTTTACTGTCCTTCAGACCTCAGGAGGGCCAGATCGTGGCCAGCAGGAGTAGAAATTTTTCTGGCATCAGTAGGAGTAAACATCACCACATTTGGTATTAGGTTAGAGCAGAAGTCTATTCCTCTTACCTAATACCATATGTGGTGATGTTTACTCCTACTGATGCCAGAAAAATTTCCACTCCCACTGGCCACAATCTGGCCCTCCTGATGTCTGAAGGACAGTAAACTGGCCCTTTGTTTAGAAAGTTTGTGGACCTCTGTTCTAGTACACCGTTTAATATGTTTTTTCAAGGTTGGTGGCAACTATTACCAAGGGAATCTTGCGAGAGCTTGCACTGTGAACGATGTGATGTTCTTTGGCTTCCTTGGAGGGTGTGAAGCCCACCTAATTAATAAAGGCTTATAAGGTTGGAAAGATGGCGTTAAAGACTGTTATGCAGTATCCTGGTGAAGATTTTTAGATCAGTATTTGACAGAGAATAGTCTGTTAAATACTGGGCAAGATCTGGGCTTTAGGCCTCGTACACACGACCGAGTTTCTCGGCAGAATTCAGCCAGAAACTCGATCAGAGCTGAATTCTGCCGAGAAACCCGACGTGTGTACACTTTCGGCCGAGGAAGCCGACGAGTTCCTCGTCGAGCCAAATAGAGAACATGTTCTCTATTTCCTCGTTGTTCAATGAGGAAAGTTGGCTCGCCGAGATCCTCGGCGGCTTCACACAGAACTCGACGAGCAAAACGATGAGTTTTGCCTGTCGAGTTCCTCGGACGTGTGTACAGGGCCTAAGAGGAGTAGTGTGCCACTGTCTCATATAGGGTATGGTATAGGTGTAAATGCTGGAAGGAACAACATGGAGGAGTGTCATTACCTGGTCCAGAGGTGTCAGAACTCATTAGTCTCTGGGTCCAGTGTTCTATTGTCAAATCAGTCCCGTTTCATCAGGCACCAACGCCTCTATCATGGTATTTGTCTTGTTAAGGGTGGGAGTCCAGCCAGAAAATCAGTGGGGTCCATGAATAGGTGATGGAAGAGCCTGGGGAGTTGTCCAGGATGTTACAAAGTGGAGCCAGGATACCTTAAATCTCAGATTGATTCCATTCCAGTGGCAAAGGAATCAAAGTCCATTGAAAGAAAAACAAGATGGGGGAGATCTCATTGATGGTTAGTGTGTGTTCTGGCATGGGCTCTGGGGAGGGCCCACATGTGCTTGGCGATCTGTTTAAAAGATCAGGACCGGGGTTGGGAAATCACTTGTCCTGGTGGCTGAAGTAGGTACTGATCAGGCTCGCCTCACAGGGTGAAGTTGAAGGGAGAGACTGCTCTATTGCAGCATAGTCTTGTGAGCTGACCATGTGAGACATGTCTAATCCTTACAGATGAAGGCTGTAGGGAGCCAAAGTCTTCTGAGTGTTCTGGGTAGATTATAGCGGGTTCAGAGATAAGTTTTTCATCATTGCTATGCCACAATTGCTTGACCACATCAATTTTTTTTGTTATTGTACCTAAAGTGGGTCTCTGCTTGTGCTTCCCTACCCTCAAGTCTTCGCAAAACTCTTCCCTTATCATTGTATGCTTTCTCACACTGAATCTACCTAATAGGCTCCATGAATTAAGAGTTAGGCCGGCTTATCAGTAGATAAGCAGACCTAACTCAGAATCTACGCCGACTTATGTTTAAGTGTATGCTCAAACAGAGATATGCTTGCGCCGTCCTATCTTAGATTGCAATATTTCGGATGGCCGCTAGGTGGCGCTTCCATTGCGGTCGACGTAGAATATGTAAATGTGTAGATACACCGATTCACGAACGTACACCCCGCCGCCGCAGTACATTTACGCCGTTTTCCGTAAGTCATTATCAGGCCTAAAGTTATTCCATCTATTAGATGGAATAGCAATGTTAAAGTATGGCCGCCGTTCCCGCTTCGAGATTCGAAATTCTTACGTCGTTTGCGTAAGTCGTCCGCGAATAGCGATTTACGTCGTTTATGTCCTTGTCTAAATCAATAGGCCCATACGGCGTACTTAGCCGCAATGCACACTAGGAAATGTAGGCGCCCGGTGCATGCGCAGTAGTAACAAAAATCAAAAACGTGAGGTCAAGCCTTATTGACATAAAACACGCCCCCCTTAGACACATTTGAATTTGGCGCCTTTACGCCCGCCCGCCCGCTTTAGGCTACGCCGCCGTAACATAGCAGGCAAGTACATTGTGAATCATGTACTTGCCTAGCTAACTTACGCCGGCGTAGCCTAAACACGCTAAGCTACGCCGCCACAAGTTTAGGGCAATGTACGTGAATCTACGTATATAAAGAATTTGGCTTCTTTATATAAGTTAGCTTTCAGTGAGCAAGGAAAATACATAGGTAGGCATGTACTTATTTTTTTAGCAGCTTAAAAATCAAAAATCTTCCTTTGTGTGCCTAGGCTTTTAATAACCCACGTTAAACTTGCTTCTGAGCAGAAAACAAAAAAGAATATTGGACACCGGGAACATGAGACTGGCGCTATCATGAAATTATGCCTCTGCTTCAAGTTTTGGGAACGTGCCATTTATTGACTGCTCTTCGGGATCTACAGTAGCTGAAATCTTTGACACCATTTTTTGTATTCATTCAGGATGCAGATGTTATTTGGATGTATGCATTTGTAAAACTTTCACATCATGCTAGTTCCAACAGAACAGCAATCATACAATAATTTGCAAAACATTTCACCCTTTTTGGACCTTTCCACAGCCAGTAGTGTTAAAGCCTGGAATTAAAATTGTTTAAATTGGGATTAACTATCTGCACAATATAGTCCATAATGTGGAAATACACTTGCTTCAACCGTTTTTTAGATGTTTCATCTCAACAAAAAACCTTTATAAGGACAAAGAAGCTATCAAAACAAGTTTGGAATGAAATTCAGGAAAAGCACCAATTAGGGTGCACCATTATATTAAAGATCATGGAACAATCATGACTCTACCTAGAGAAGGCTGTTCACCAAAACTCATTGACCTGGAGAAGGGCATTAGTCACAGAAGCAACCAATGCCAACTAGAGATCCACAGCTAGAAAAGTATCATTATAATCTGGGTAACATCAAAACTGGGTTTTATGGAAGAATAAGAAGAAAACTATTGTTGACAAAAACCCAGACAAATCGAGGACATGTCATACATGAATAAATGATCTCTTGTCTGGTAGGAATAAATATCATTTTTTGGCCTTAGAACAAAATGCTATGTGTGGCAGAATGCCATAACTGCTTGTGACCCCCTGAACACCAACGTGTTGATGGTAGTATAATGTTGTAGGGAATATCTTTACTGTCAGAAATGGGAAAAATAAAAAAACGTTGTTCACCAAATGCCCCCATCCAAACGGGAAGAATTGGTAAAAATAGCAAGATCCAGAGGTTCACCCTAAAAGGCCCATGTCTGTATATGCAGAAAAAGTTCATTTGATAATGATTCAGAAAGGTATATACTTTTGCAGTCAACAGTTATCTGTTTTTGTTTAACTAGTTTGGCATTAGAGCAATTTTTAAAAAAACATTTTGTAAACATGTAAAAACCTTAATTTTTTACCATGAAATTACGTAAACCTCAGATTATTATATATTTTCTAAAGCAGAGGCCTTGTTGAGTAAAAAGATGATAGTTGCAATGTTTTATGCCGCGTAATATTTACACAACTGTTTATCAAAAGCAATTTTTTCGCAAATAAGTATAATAAAATGTTTTTCATGCAAATACACACAATTAGCTAGATTCACAGAGAGTTACGTCGGCGTATCAGTAGATACGGCGTCGTAACTCTGAATCTACGCCGTCGCAAATTTAAGCGTATTCTGGAAACCAGATACGCTTAAATTAGGCTAAGATACGAGCGGTGTAAGTCTCCTACGCCGTCGTATCTTAGGGTGCATATTTACGCTGGCCGCTAGGTGGCGCTTCCGTTGAGTTCGGCATAGAATATGCAAATGACTAGATACGCCGATTCAGAAACGTACGTGCGCCCGTCGCAATTAGTTACGCCGTTTACGTTAGAGATACGCCGGCGTAAAGATAAAGCTGGTCCCTAGGTGGCGCAGCCCATGCAAGGTATGGACTTCGGAACAGGCCTATCTTTTTACGTTGTTTGCGTAAGTCGTTCGCAAATCAGGCTGGACGTAATTTACGTTCACGTCGGAAAGGCGTACTTTGGAGCAATGCACACTGGGATATGTCCACGGACGGCGCATGCGGCGTTCGTAAAAAACGTCAATCACGTTGGGTCACGAGTAATTTACAGAAAACACCCCCCTCATCCTCATTTAAATTAGGCGCGCTTAAGCCGGACCATTTACGCTACGCCGCCGTAACTTAGGAGGCAAGTGCTTTGTGAATACAGCACTTGCATCTCTGACTTACAGCGGCGTAGCGTATGTGCGATACGCTACGCCGCCTCAAAAGTGAGCCGCCCTACCTGAATCCAGCTAAATATAATTACCCATAAAAAAACATTTTTGGTAAAATATAAAAGATGAGGTTGTGTCGAGCAAATAGATACTAAACATGTAATTTCTTAAAATTGTGTGATGTAAAAAAAAAAACTATGGGTACCAAAAAATAGGTAACGCTTTAAAAGCTCATCAGTTTAGAGCAGGGGTCTCCAGCTGTTGCAAAACTACAAGTCCCATGAGACAAGGCTGACAATTACAAGCATGACTCCCTCAGGCAGAGGCATGAAGGGATTTGTAGTTCCGCAACAGCTGGAGGGCCACTAGTTTGAGACCCCTGGTTTAGAGTTTACTGTGAACTTTTTTGCTAGAATCATTGTTCTTACTCTGGACCTCGTGGTGATATTTCACATGTGGAGTGCAACTGTGGTTTACATGCACGTACCGGTGTTCACAATGTAAGCATATCAAGGAATGTATTTCACCAGGAGCGGCCTGTCTATTAAGGGCTCACCGCTCCCCCTATCCATTGCCCCCTCCCCCATCCATGCGTCCAGCCCCTTGCAGGACGCTGATTGCATTAACTACAATGGTGTTTTTAGAGCCAGAGGCCCTAATGGGCTTCAAAATAGGGTGGGCTTGGGGCACAGAGAATGCGAACGGAGCCCACATGGGTGTGTTACAACAGCGAATAAATATTGGATATTATAACACTGATCCTCCTCCTGGCCAATCAGGAAGTGGGTTTTGAGACCCGTCACCGGATTTGCTGAAAGGACAGGCGATCCTATTGGGCGCCTAGGAGGAGGGGAGTAGCCGCACATTGGAAGCCGCCGATGGAGAACATGACACGGAGCAGCTGCCCACTGCCCACCACCCGCCTAGATGGGGTAAGTGCTGACTGACAGACAACATGGGGGGGGGGGGGTTGGTGCCGCCAGCTGCTCCGGTGGGGGTTTGTTTGAGGAGAGGCCATTTGATACAGTCAAATGCCTTGACGTATCTAAAGAGGCCGGGGTACAGCCCCTTGGTAAATGCTTAGTCAGTTGTGCTACCAACTTAGTTGAATTAATTTCTAATGAGGTGGACTTACCAAGCTTGAAGCCTGTTTGGTCTGGATGTGCAATCCCTAAAATGGATAAGGATAAAAGGATAAGATTAAAAATGGCAACACCTGCATTATATCCTTGGTTACATGCAGACATACAATTAGCCTTATGTTTAAAGATACTGCATAGCAAAAGTTTATAGGTATGACTAAACAAATGCTAATATCGACATTTATTAAATAATATCATTGTTATTAATAAACATCCACTTCTCACCGTTTAATAGGGGTAGGTCAGCAATGAAATACAGATCATAAACTGTAGATGAAAATGAGTATATTGTATGAAAAATAAAAAATAGACAGATTAGATACTGGTAAGGAAATATCACACCAGAAAGAACAAGTGGAATATAAATCACAGAAGATTAGCAGCAATAATACCAGGGGTGCACTGACCATTAAGTCACTCAGCACTGCCCGAGGGCCCCATGCCACTAGGGGGCCCCATCAGGGCTGCCAGGCTCAGTAAAACCAGGGACAGTATGTAAAAATCTATGGTTTTTTTTACATCTGTCCCTGATATGTCCGAAACCGACATGCTTTTGATGTGAAAATCCCGAGATTTTAGCTGCCCCGCCTCTGCACTGCCTCCTGGCGTGGTGGCCATCTGTAAGCCCAGGGGCCCCATAATCTTCTATTGCCCGGGGGCCCCATGAGTTGTCAGTCCGCCCCTGAATAATACCCAATACTATCAAGCAATATACCCACACTATGGAAGACCTACCTAAAGAACAAAATACAATATACTCAAACCTTCATAAATTGGATAAATTACTACCCAACAAGCATGTTCAATATTACCACTCCAAGGGCATTAAACAGTAACTAATGTATTTATTGGCACATAACACTCACTTTTCCACCCTCCAAATCGGTTGCAAATAGCGTGTGCGTGTTATACGCCGATACTGCAACTTGGGCTGTCTCGGAGAGAACAGAGAGGGGGGCGGGACGAGCGCCGTCAGATTACATACAGCGAGAATCTCCTGTTTACTCAGCGGCCTCTGTAATAGGAAGTCCCGTCTCCTGGGCTGGCATTGGACCAGTTTTCTGTCTCTCATTGAGGAGGCGGGACTTTGTATTACAGAGGCCGCTGAGTAAACAGGTGATTCTCGTTGTATGCTCATCCCGTCCCCCTCCCTGAGATGGCCATTGATCATGCTGCATTCATGGAAACGGGGAGGCTACAGATGGGCATTAATCAAGCTGCATTGATGGGCAATTGTTAGGCTACAGATGGGCAATGGTGAGGCTGCGAATGGGCATTGATCAAGCTGCATTAATGGGCAATTTTGAGTCTGCAGATGGGCATTGATCAGGCTGCATTGATGGGCACTGACCTATATTTTTCTTCAAAGTTCTTTATTTAAAATTTGATTTTTTTTCCTGAAACTTCCCTCTTAAAATGAAGGTTTACGCCTGAGCGTGTTATATGCCGATAAATATGGTAATCTCTCAGGTCCCGCTGTATGTGCCTAACCTCCAAGTGTTCCCTCAAAGTGACTCTCCATCAGGTCTTCTCAGTCAGGTTCCTTCCAGTATAGGCCTCCCCTAGTGTGCCTCTCTCACATTCTTATCCTAGTTCCTTCCATTTACTATCATTGAGGAATCTTGGATTGGTCCAAACTGCACAAACATATCTTTCTCGTGAAAGTGATTGGATGGAACTCAAGCCCCTTTGATATACCGCCTATCCAATATTAGGTTCTCTCCTTATTGTTTGTAATCTGCTGGCATTACACATGGACCTTTTGACAATCAGTTGACCAGTTTAGCATACCAAAGCCATATGTTCCCACGGAGATGCACTGGTCTGATTCTAATTATAATGCGTAATATTTGGCTTTAGCATTATAGGAAAGGTGACAACAGGAAAGACACAGGCCCAGATTCTTGTATATCGGCGTATCTATGCGGCGGCATAACATATCCGATTTACGTTACGCCGCCGCAACTTACACGGGCAAGTGCTGTTTTCTTAAAGCACTTGCTCCGTAAGTTGCGGCGGCGTAGCGTAAATCACCCGGCGGAATTCAAATTTGGCGGGTAGGGGGCGTGTATCATTTAAATCAAGCGCGTCCCTGCGCCGAACGAACTGCGCATTCGCCGTCCGTAAAATATCCCAGTGTGCATTGCTCCAAATGACGTCGCAAGGACATCATTGGTTTCGACGTGAACGTAAATGACGTCCAGCCCCATTCACGGAGACGACTTACGCAAACAAAGTACATTTTTAAAATTTCGACGCGGGAACGACGGCCATACTTAACATTGTTGCGCCGCACTTATGCCACCATATAGCAGGGGCAACATTACGCCGGTAAAAGCCTAACGTAAACATCGTAACTTTACTGCGTCGGCCGCAGGTACGTTCGGGAATTCGCTTATCTAGCTAATTTGCATACTCAACGCGGAAGTTGACGGAAGCGCCACCTAGCGGGCAAAAAAAAATTGCAGTTTAGATCCGACGGCGTAAGAGACTTGGATATTTATGCGTAACTGATTCTAAGAATCAGTCACATAGATACGACGGGTCAGATTAGGACTTACGACGGCGTACATGGCGCTGCGCCGTTGTTAGTCCTTTGAGAATCTGGCCCCAAGTCTCTCTCGAGAAACAGTAGACAATCTTGTAAATGACCAACAAGTTCCTTGCATACATACATACTTTGGCCCATATCTCATATTAATCCCATATAAATATATGAATTGCATACATTTCCTACAAATACATATATTTTATTGGACAAGGTAATTTCTTACATTGTATTAATGATATAGAACTTTGATATGGGACTTTGAGTGAGGCCGCGCCATGTCAAATAGAAACAAGATCAATACATGAATGAAATTACAATACATGATTTATTATTGCAAACTAAAATTCATACCAGATTCTTGAGAAAAACATTGTATCAAATAAATAGGTAGTCACATGTCTTACACTAAGATATGCTGTTCATAGCATGCAATACAATTGATGAATAGATATGAGGAATATACATGAAATGATAAAAATACCTAATGAGACCAAGTATCTCTTAACATCTAGTGGCACTCGCACAAGAGAAAGTGGTGTAATCTGCTTGGTTGTGAAGGTGGCAGGGTTGTGTAAGTTTAGAAGAGGATGGCCAGCAATACATATGTGTTGGCACATACATAGTTTTAATACATAAATTGTATCCTTTTATTTAGCTATTTGCTGGGAGTTTAGCTATAATCCCAACCCTAAACATAACTTTACAATAGGTATAAAACTAATCCCAATATTAATTTCATGCTAAATATATGTTACGTCAGGACAAATCTGTGCAGTAATATACAGTTAAAGCGGAGTTCCGGCCACAATTTCACTTTTTAAATATAAATACCCCTGTAATACACAAGCTTAATGTATTCTAGTAAAGTTAGTCTGTAAACTAAGGTCCGTTTTGTTAGGTTGTTACAGCATTTAGACACTTTATAAAATAGAAATTGACTGGGGCCATCTTAAGTGTGGGCATCATGAAGCCAGACTGTATGACTTCCTGGATTTCAGCCTTGCAGATCTTGCACATGCTCAGTGCTGCACAAGCAGTGTAATAGGTTTCAGATCAGGTTTCAGCACCTGTACTGTCCAAGTCACATGATTCTTCGAGACTGGGGAGTGCACAGACTCCTGGAAAGTTACACCCACTACATTCCCAGGAGTCTGTGCGGTGTAGGTTAGGAAGCTTAAGCACCTAGGTGCAGGAAGAGTGAAGATTAACTATTCTGCCTAGCAACAACGCTTTGAAGGCATCTAAAAAAAAAATAAAAAAAATTCTTAAAGGACTAATGACATTTTTTTAAAACTACTGATGTAATGTTATATTTATGGGTGGAACTCCACTTTAAGAAAAAAATAAAATAAAATGCTGTTGTACAGTACTGCAAAAGATTGTTGCTATAATGTCTGCAGTGAACACAACTGATCTAACTGATCCCTCCCCTAGTGGTAGTAGCTGAGAATGTCAACTTCTTAAAAAACAAACAAAAAAAAACCTTACCTAAAAACGCTACTTAACTCCTGTAGGGGAAAAAAGGATAAGTTCACTTTAAAAAAGAAAATAAATAAATGCAAATTTTTTGCAAGTAAAAAAAAAAGTGCATTTATTTTTTATACAGTAAATGGATGTGACCTGACACACACACTAATAAAACACATGGCAGCCTCCATCCCTGATTTGGTAGATAGAAGAGAAGGGTTTGGCAGGGTTTGGCATTCCCTCACTTAAAGTCCCACAAACCCTTCTCTTCTATCTGCATTTATTTTTTGTTGCAGGAGCCTGTATGTAAAGCATTGCACCAGGGATCAGTAGATGATGCCATGCAGGTCTCCTGCAGTTCTGTCAGTGTATAGGCTTGTTCGTATCTTGTCGATACATTCTGACAGGAAGAATCAATGTACTACTACAGTGCTCACAGCGCCGTGTTAGTTCATCCATGGCTGCATCTTTTTTGAATTGTGGCAGCAGATACGGGGAGAAGATGCCCGGTTTGCTGTCACAGTGGGGATCGTTGCATTTATAAGATATTACATGGTACACCCTGAATATGGGTGTAACTTATTCTTTAAGCTTACAGTGTGCTGGAGGCCCTAGATGTCTTCCTCAGAAAGCAGACTATACAGAGCTGTGGAAATTGGTGGAGAATAAAAATCACACACACACATAGATTGAACTGGATTTTGTTCAACCTTATAAACTATGTAAAGCCAAAAACGATCTGTATTTCTGCTGTGCCTATCAAGTCAAATACACATCTCCAATTAAATAGTTCAATAGCGTAATTGCAATACTACTATCAAAACATAATTCACCATCAGGCAAACCTAGCAATATCAACGATATTGTAATATAAGCGACAAGAAAAATTGCATCTGCTTAACTGTATGTCCTTAGTTGCCCCCAACAGTAAGGGCCCTTTCACACGTACGGACCGTATGTCCGCATTTTCACCCGTCCGTTTGCGGATGAAAACGGGACATACATGGGTCCCTATGTGATTACGGGTGTCAGCGGATGAACATCCACTGAAACCCGTAATTTGTCCGCCTCCGCAACGATCCGCATTTGCAGACAGAAGAAATCCTATTTTTCTTCCGTCTGCCGGATCGGATCGGATGAACACGGACATACGGTCCGTGTTCGTCCGATCCCCCATAGGGGAGAGCTGAGGAAACACAGGGCGGTCCCTGCACAGTGTGCGGGGACCGCCCTGTCAGCTGCCAGCTCAGCTGGAATTTTACGGAGGATCCCCGCTGAGCTTTGTGGACACACGGAGCGGATCATTACTGATCCGCTCTGTGTGAAAGGGCCCTAAAAGTGAAATCCAGTGAATGAATATTTATTATGAATTTGTATAGGTGTG
Organism: Rana temporaria; assembly: GCF_905171775.1. Classification (NCBI taxonomy): domain Eukaryota; kingdom Metazoa; phylum Chordata; class Amphibia; order Anura; family Ranidae; genus Rana; species Rana temporaria. Next base: position 255,211,744 of record NC_053489.1, on the reverse strand, counting down.
TACTACATCCAATGTATGAATAGATATTGAATACTGATATAATTTAGGTATTTTTTTTGTATGTAAATATCTGAACAATAAAGTGCTGACACCTAAATGTCCCTTTGCATTGATAATTCTTAGTTTTTTCATCTTTGTTATCTGAAACATCTGCAGTACATTGTGTGTTTTTAGAACTATCCTCTGCATTTTTTTTGTCAGCTGTTTGAAAGTTATTTTGAGGATAAACTATTATTGTTACATGCAAAAAATGAAATGAGATCTCTTTCTCTCTTTAGTGCTGCTGATGCCCGTCTTCAAGCTGAAGCTGCCTCTGTAGCTGCCCAGCAGGCACTGGAGGCATCTCGAGCCGCTCGAATCCTCTCAAATGACCTGGAAGAACTGCTGGAGACACCAAGTGAGTATATTTATTACCATGTAACTTCAACTATAATGTCGCACTGTATTTGCAAAGTAACCCTTAGTAGAGGGTACGTGTATGTCTGTTTATCAGTCTGAAGCCTCGTACACACGACCAGTTTTCCGGAAAACTGCCATGACAGCTTTTGACCGGGAAAAATGGCCGTGTGTATGCTCCATGGCAGTTTTCCTGACAGGAAAACCACCGGGAATCATGGCGGGAAAAATTAGAACATATTTCCTTTTTCCCCGCCGGGATTCCCAGCGGTTTTTAACCTGGAATTTTTTTTTACGGGAACACTGTGGTGGAGCATACACATGGCCGGGTTTCCCGGCCAAAGCTCTCATGGCAGTTTTCCTGCCAGGAAAACGGGCCGTGTGTAGGGGGGAAAAGCTGCCGAGCCGGTCCTTGGCTTTCCCCACGGGTTTCCCGGTGGTTAAAAAACCTTACGGGAAACCCGATCGTGTGTACGAGGCTTTAGAATTGTAAACCAGTCACAAGACACCAAAAACAATTGTCAGCAACGTATCCCAGAAGAAGTGCCAACAACAATACTATAAGGTCCTCTTAGACCCCTTTCACACTGGGGCGGTATGGGCGTTAAAAAGGGGTTAAAAGGGGTTAAGGATGCCTGTTTAGCAATGGGCAGGGGCAGTCATTTCAATGGGCAGGGGCAGTGGAGGAGCGGTGTATACACCGCTCCCTCACCACCCCAAATATGCTGCTTGCGGGACTTTTTTTTCCTGTCCTGCAAGCGCACCGCCCCAGTGTGAAAGCAGTAGAGGCAGTTTACAGGCACTTTACAGGTGCTATTTTTAGCACAAAAGTGCCTCAGGGTGAAAGGGGTCTAAAAGTACTATAGGCAAAAACTTTTTTTTTTATTTTGGATAGGGTAAGGGAGGGTTAGCCAAACAGGAAGTTAGAGGAAATGCCTGCAAATAAAGGGAATTCTTTGAGGACCCCTGGGTTACCAGAACTAGTGTCCCCATTGGAAGATTTCCCCTTAATTACTTTTCTTGCACAACCCACAATTTGTGATTTTCTTTTGCTTTCACTATCAATTAAAATGGTAAACAGGACAAATAGAGAGGGTAAATCTCCTTAACAGGAGCACAGACAGCAATAAAACCTTACAGGGAGTCTAAAAAAAAATGCGCCGGCGGGAAGTACGTTTCTGAAAAGGCGTAAATACCTAATTAGCATATTCCTTGCGTAACTATACGGAAGCGCCACCTAGCGGCCAGCGTGAATATGCAACCTAAGATACGACGGTGTAAGACACTTACACCTGTCGGATCTTAGGGAAATCTATGCGTAACTGATTCTCTGAATCAGGCGCATAGATACGACGGCCCGCACTCAGAGATACGACGGCGTATCAGGAGATACGCCGTCGTATCTCCTATCTGAATCCGGGCCAATGTATATAAATCAATAGAAGCCAATTCACTGATAAATAAACAGTGTAGGTGCAAAAAAAATGCATTGATTTATACATAATAATAATTTATATATAATCATGTAATACTTTCTATTTGCAAGTAAACAGCATGCTATGATGGGGATCCTTTCATGTCCTATATAGCAATACATCCAAAGAATTAGAGCACAAACGTGACATTGCAATTTACTTTTGCCAAGTAGAAGTGATTTGTAAACACTCTATAAATGAACTTAATTTATTTGATCCTTTTGGTCTGATAAATATACCATTGGAAGTGTTTTGTTATAGTTTTGCATTAAGTGCAAAAAATACCTTTTGATCCTGCCAGAAATCTTGTCGGCTGATAACTTCTCGTGTTTTCTGTCCCTGCAGCACTAACCACTAACATTACTTCCAGCAATCTCTGGATAACAGAACTCCTCCATGGTATACAGAAGAGCAAAAGGAGAGGTGCCCTGTAGTCCTGTCCTAGGGTAACAACGCTGCTACTCCATAGATACAGTATGGCGTTCTCACTCTAGGACAGAAAGTGTTTTCCTGCAGGATAAAAGGTGAAAGTAAAGGGAGAAAAGCTTCAAGAAGGAAACCTAATGCAGCCAGCACATCTAAGGACTGCTAATAGCAATATATTGCATTTTTGTTCTTTGATTTAGATACACTTTAATTAACCCCCCTGGCGGTATTCCCGAGTCTGACTCGGGGTTACATTTTTGTGCTGCGATCTGTAACCCCGAGTCAAAATCGGGCTCGCCTCGCAGCATCCATAGGCTTGGTTTACTTACCTTGTCCCTGGATCCAGCAATGCCACCGCGCTCGCTCGATTCACACAGTGCCTCTGTGTGCCACCGATCTCCGTTCCCTGCGACGTTTGCGAGAACGGCGCCAAATTCAAAAAGATAAACAAACACCTTACATACAGTATACTGTAATCTTATAGATTACAGTACTGTATGTAAAACATACACACCCCCCTTGTCCCCAGTGGTCTGCCCAGTGCCCTACATGTTCTTTTATATAATAAAAACTGTTCTTTCTGCCTGCAAACTGTAGATTGTCCATAGCAACCAAAATGTGTCCCTTTATGTCAAAAATGGTTTTAGAGCAGCTAGAAAACAGCGATAATAAATTATAATCACTTGCAGAATTGAGCGATAGCGATTTGTGGGGAAATTCGTCATAAAAAAATAAAAGTAATGACAGCGACAATTCTGCAACTGAGCAAATTTCAGTGATTTTGAGTTGATTACATTATTGAATAATTTTTATTATAATTATATTATTATTTGTTAGAATTATTTATAATTATTTATTATATTATAATTTATAATTTTGTTTTTAAAAAAATGTCATACCCAGGATGCCTACTAGACTCTTGTTTGGTCAGATTTAAGTGAGTTATTCCTAAGAATCACAGGCCTACAGTATAAAACGCCAAATTTCCTTGCAAATAATGGTACCGCTTTCAGCACCTAAAATCGGAAATAACCATACCGCTAGGGAGGTTAAAGGGTCACTAAAGGCAAACTTTTTTTATTTATTTTTTAAATAACAAACATGGTATACTTACCTCCACTGTGCAGCTCGTTTTGCATAGAGTGTCCCCTAACCCTGTCTTCTGGGGTCCCTCGGCGGCTGTCTCGGCTCCTCCTCGCAAAATCTTTCCACCTTCATGCTCGCTCGCTTGCATGGTGGAAAGCTTTTGCGAACGCGCTTCCGTGATACAGCGGCGGGCATAGCCGCCGACTGTATCACTCGGCCCTGCCCCCCGGCGTGCCGCGTCATCCACTGTGATTGACAGCAGCGCCAGCCAATGGCTGCACTGCTATCAATCCATCCAGCCTAGCCAATCAACGGCCAGGTTGGGAACCAAAGAGGATCATGTGGACGCTCGCTGGACTTTCGAGGGGTCAGGTAAGTAAAATGGGGGTTCGGGGGGGGGGGCGGTACCGTCTGATGTTTTTTCACCTTAAAGTGGAGTTCCACCCATTTTTTTATGTTTGTCTGTGCTGCATGCCCTAATCTCATAGTGTTCAGAATGGACAATTTTTATTTATTTTGTTGCTTGTCCTTATTAGCCTAGGCTATTAAGTCACAAGGCTATTCGCAAGGGTTTCTGGGATAGGCATCATGTATCCCAGTAGTCCTTGCAAATAGCCTATTTGCATAGAGAAGGGGCGGCAACTTCCTCTGACACTCCCGTTGCTATGGAAACCTGACTGAAACCTATTACATCGCTTGTGCAGCACTGAGCATGTGCGAGATCTGCAAGGCTGAAATCCAGGAAGTCATACAGTCTGGCTTCATGATGCCCACACTTAAGATGGCCACGGTCTATTTCTAGATTATAAACTAACTAAATGCTCTAACAACCTAACAAAACGGACCTTAGTTTACAGACTAACTTTACTAGACTACATTAAGCTTGTGTATTACAGGGGTATTTATATTTAAAAAGTGAAATTGTGGGTGGAACTCCCCTTTAATGCATAGGATACATTAAGGTGAAAAAAACATTTACCTTTACAACCCCTTTAAGAAGGAATATTACATACAAATATGTTATAGAATAGGCACTTTAATTGCTAATTAATTATTAAATCCTTTTACTTTCGTAGTGCAGTTAGTATGAAAATAACATCACTGTTTTCTTTGTGTCATAAGCAAGTTTTTTTATTACTTTTCCCCCCAACAGGCTCGAATTGTGTGCAAGAAGAAGAGGAGCAAATTGCTGAGAGTGAAATTCCCTGGCTTAGACAGTGCCCCAATGAAATTTGTCATGATGAGACCCCTCTAGACCAAACCCCAGACCCAAGCCTGCCTCCCAGCCATCCTGACACACCCCCAGCCCTTTCATGCTGCCATTTGCGAGATGGGACTCCATGCCCCCCTATCCAGGAAGAGGATATTCCTTCTGTGGAAACCCCCACACATGTGCCAGACCACTCAGAGGAACAAATACCCATTGAATCCACCCTGGAAAAAGGACTAAATAACTCTTCACCCAGCATAGAGTGTGTGGAAGAACCTGTGGATGCAGGGGGGACACAAGAGTCCCCCCTTAAATCACGTATGCAAAGGGTAAGACTTTAATGAGAAAGTAGTCAGTTTCATCATTTCTCCTTTGTGTCGATTCTTTGCCCAGATTCCTAATTTTGATATCCGTTATCTTCCTTTTTCAGGATGCTGATCCTCTTGTGGTGGCTGCCGTGCTGTTTCTCGATGTTTCGCTTGCATTCCTCATCTCGTATTTTTTGACATGAGATGAAAAAGTGTTCCTTTTTAACTTTCTCACACTGTCTCTTCTATCTGTCTCTCCTTCTCTACCTCTCTACCCCTAATGTTTACATAAAAAGGGCTTTACTCTCTCCTTCTTCCTCTTGTCTCTTATTGTCTCCCTTGGTCTTGCACAGTCACGCTCTCCCCATCTCCCTCTTTTTACTGGCTGCACACTTTACAGTCTGTCATTAATCTGTTGCTCCTTTAATGCCATCTTTTAAATGGCCGTTAAATTAAAGTTGCACGTTGTGCAGAGCTAGATTATTGGGGGTTAGGCTAAATAAGCAGACTGTGGTGTAGTTCATTCAGCATGATCGGCCAATGAATGCACAAGATGCCAATGCTCATCATGCAATGTAACGTTCTATCCTCCTCTAGCAGATTTTCATTGTGCAGGATAGGGACGCACAAGCAGGGCCGCTGTTAGAAATCATGGGGCCCTGTACAGCTTACTCGATGGGACCCCCCTTAACCCCTCCATCAACCCCACCCCAGGCTCCTCCCATGACACCACCTCTGCAGATTTGTCACCATTTACATATGCGCGCACGTTCATGATTGTGCATGAGTACAGGGGGACAGAGGCGGTTTAAAAATGTTTTCAATTTTATTACAATTTTTTTTTACACTGTATCCTTAATTTCTTTTGTATCTCTTTTATTGCTATCAGAAGGGATGAACAACATCCCTTCTGATAGCATGGGGCAGTGACAGGTGCTCTATATGGGGCGATCTGGGGTCTATTCGACCCCAGATCTCACCTCTGGCCTTCTAAGTAGCTGATCAAACCAAGTTTGATTTGATCAGATGCTTGTTTGAGCCGGTAATGGCTTGTTTACATGAGACTGAAATTAGAAGTGATTAAATCCTTGTCGCTTCCGGTTTCTGACATCACACAATAGGAGGAACAACATCAGTTCCTCTCACTGTGTCCCAGGAACTGGATGTTGCTGCTCACATACTTAATGGGGCCCCTCATTGCACGGGAGAGCCCAGCAAAGGTGGTGCCTGTAAAAGTAATCCAGGGGCTTCTTAGCCACTAGGATTACTTTTACTTTGTGCAGACTCATTGGGGCTAAAAAATTATATCTTGATCATTGCTGCAGCGATGACCAAAGATATCACCCTTCCAATCCAGCAACATATCAGTAAGTTGCTGGACAGGAAGTGGTTAAAGGGGGGTGGTTGGCGTGGCACATGTTTACTGTGTACAGTGCAGGTGCAGCCACGCTGTCCTCCAGGTTCTTGCTCCCTTTCATCCACTGAGCCGCCTGTTGCCTCACCTCAGTCTCATCAGTCGGCATCTGAAGATGGGAGGCGGGAGCTAAGCGGAGCCTCAAAGTATCACTCCGCCAGGGAAGGCAGTGGGCAGCGGCAGCCAGGTCTAAATAACTAGCAGAGCAATATGCGGCGCGGCTTTATGTTAATGCCCCCCGAAAAAGAAGAAATAGTTTGACTGTTGCGCTCACCTTCTGAGCCCCTCTGTAGACCAGATGGGGCCCAGAAAAATTTAATTACACACCCCCCCCCCCCCTTCTCCAAGCAAGTAGTAGCAAGGGTGAAGTTTAGAAAGCTCTAGTTTTTAATATTCAGAAATTAACTGTAAAGCTGCCCGGACCCCCCTTTGGAGCTGATGGTGGCCGGGCCCGGCACAAATGGGGCTGTCTGTGACCCTGCCCACAAGTTGCAAGGGCTGTGACTGACATCACCAAATTGGCCATTGAAAATTTTACGTGTGTAGCCAGATTTATTATTAGCTGATTCATTAACCCCAATATAGAAATAAATGGACAATGACTGTTGAAAATCCATTACCATTTTGTATTCCTCTACTGAACATTTTCCATTACCGTTTGGTCTAAATCATATCATATTTCTCTCTTTTTCTTCTCAGTATTGGGTATGCTTTTAAAGAATGTGATGATCCAGCTCAGTATATTTGCAAGATTTATTTTCCATTGCAGTATAATTTTCAACCTTAGTCCATCTCTCCTATAGCCTCAAAACTGCCCCTCTCATGGATATGCTGTAACTTTTCCTGCATCACCCCCTTTCCCAACTCTTATCCAGTGCTTCCCTGCCTTATCATGTCTGCTGCCCCTTAATGACTTTGCACATTTTGCTTCCTGTCAAGATGCCTGAACCCTTGCTTTAATCTATTGCCTGATTTTATCCTTGAATTGCCTTGTGCCCTGTTGCCTCATGCTATATGCCCCTTTTTTCAAAGCATGCAATTCACTCCTATTTTGTAGCAGTATTTTGCCTTTGAATGAACCTGAAAGATGCAAAAAAGTGATTTTAAAAAAGCTAAAATAAAACCTTTCAAAAATGAATATAGAAAATATTTAATTTTAAATGTGCACACTTACTTGTTTATTGTGAAATTTGATAGGGGTAAATGTCTATATTTGACCATCGATCATGGTGACAGAATTTTGTAAAGTAGAAACTTAAGTAATAATGTTACACACTGAACCAACAAAGAGGTGTTAAGGGAACCTGTCATTAGAGAATTACATTAATGTCATACTGAAAATGTTGGTTTCCTAGTTGTAATGCTGATTCTCTATCCTCAATATTTTCTAAGGCAGGGGGTCTCTAGACTTTCTAAACAAAGGGCCAGTTTACTGTCCTTTAAACTATAGAAGTGCCAGCTTGTTTCCAATAGGGAAAAAAATATCCTGGCTTCAGTGGGAGTAAACAGTGCCCCATCTTTGCTGTCATTGGAAGGAACAGTACCCCATTGTTGGTGTCAATGGAAACAATCATGCCCCATAGTTGTTGTCATTAGGAGGAATTGTGCTCTATTGTTGGTGTCTGTGGGCAGGCTAGTATGCTATTGTTGGTGTTAATGACAGAAAGTATGCCCTATTGTTGGTGTAAGCGGATGGAATACTGTATTGCCCCAAGGGCCCTATAAAGGCAGGCAAAGTGCCACATCTGGCCCTCGGCCCGCAGTTTGGAGACCAATGTTCTAAGCCTAAGGCATTGACCCAGAACAAGTTTGAAGAGTAATGCCTTGTACACACGATCTGAATTTCCGATGGAAAAAGTCAGAGGGAATTTTTTCATCGGATATTCCGATCGTGTGTGTGCTCCATCTATCGGAAATTCCATTCGCCTGTAGGGAACTCCGACGGAGAAAAAACACGCATGCTCAGAATCAAGTCGACGCATGCTCGGAAGCATTGAACTTCATTTTTCTCGGCTCATCTTATTGTTGTACGTCACCGCGTTCTTGATGGTCGGAATTTGGCGTGACAGTGTGTATGTAAGACAGCTTGAACGGAATTCCGGCGGAAAATCCGATCGTGTGTACAAGGCATAAGGGTCAGGAAACCACTAACTTCAATTATTGTGGACATTTTTTTTTCCTAGGGGGACAACTGGGAAAAGATGGTAATTTTAGAAGGATTTCCTACTACTTCCTATTATGTATTATTTTCTGAATGGTATACAGATGGAAAAATAACAAATACATAAATAAACTGACAAGAGATCTTCCTTTTTCTTACTCCATTCGAAATTAAAAATAGCTTTACTTCGGCAGCGTATAGATAATTTGATTTTCTTTCCTTCTACCACGACTAGATGTAAAAATGTATATCACACATTCTATGAAGATTTGGGTAATTCGTACATCTGTGTCACGGCTTATATTTAGGAATGAGATACAAACATCCATGTTGTAGTGATTAGGAGTAATTTCCTAATCAGAATCAAACTAAAGTCTTTCCATGTACAGCCTGCAAAATAACCATATTAATTCTAAAGCACCTTGTGGAAACGTCCGGAGCAAAACCTATTCATCATTTCTCCCATTTAAGGACATGTGTAATGCATTCCTTCAAACTGCAACGTACAGGGGTTAGCTTTTTCCCTTTCCAAAAGTAAACACAGTTTTCAGTAAAGTATGACATAAGCTATGAACTTAGGTTAAATAGTTTTTATAAATATAAAATGCACTTAGCGTTCCATGCCCAGCAAAACCCCTAAAAGTGGCAACAATATAGCATTGGTCATCCTGCTACACCCTTCCTTTTCCCACAAGATCCAATATGCGTTCTCCTGGACCCGACCCCCCCAACCATTAATGACCACCCAAACACTTGTGCCTTGTACACACGATACGGAATTAGAAACGGAATTCATCTGTATGGAAAAAACATGCATGCTCCGAAACAAGTCGACGCATCCTTCGGAAGCATTGGCTCGTCGTAGTGTTGTATGTCACCTCGTTTTGGATGGTTAGAATTTGGTGTGTCCGTGTGTATGCAAGACAGCTTGAGCGGAATTCCGTCGGAAAAACCCGTTGGAATTTATGCCGATGGAATCTCCGATCGTTTGTACAGGGCATAACATGCAGCGGTTCACAGGGAAGATCCTCTTCTGCACTTGCTTCCATGTATCAACTGACCTTGTAACATGACATAAGATGTTGCTTCCAGAACAAAGCCAAAGCACCCCAAACTGTAATGTAGCTGCCCTGTGCCACCCTGGCTGTACAATAATGACACTACCACTTTATAATATTACTGATAATGTCACCATGGGCAATCTCTCAGATGACATGCTTTCTATAACCAGTCTCTCCCCATTTCTAAAAGGGTACACCTTAATGAAGTAGTTTATAACATAGCATTCTCTTCAAAAGGGTGGTCTCTCACATTTAAATTTCCAGCAGGTCTCTAACAGGACAGCCTCTCTATTATACACTCTTATGCCGCGTACACACGATCTGGCTTTTTCCTGTTCATGTTCTCTATCTCTATCTAAACTCCGATGGGGTTCATCAGAATTTCCAATGAAAAAACTCAGATGGGGCTACACACGATCGGAATATCTGATGGAAATAGTCCGTCTGATTTTTTCCATCGGAAATTCCGATCGTGTGTACACGGCATTAGTCTATCTGGGTATTCACTTTCTAACAAAACAGTCTGACAAATCTGTCTCTCTCTACCGCTCTATACTTTTCTCATCCTTCTAAGGCCGCGTACACATGGTTGTTCCAAACCGATGAGAATGGACCGAGGTTCAGTTTCATCGGTCCAAACCGACCGTGTGTATAGCCCATCGGTCTGTTGTCCTTCGGTCCAAAATTTTAAAACATGCTTTAAAATCGAACCGATGGCCCGCTGCCCGATCGGTCCAAACCGATGGTTAGTACAGAAAGCATCGGTTCAAAACCCACGCATGCTCATAATCAAGTCGACGCATGCTTGGAAGCATTGAACTTCATTTTATTCAGCACATCGTGTGTTTGACGTCACCGCGTTCTGACCCGATCGTTTTTTGGAACGATGGTGTGTACGCACATCAGACCATCAGGCCACTTCAGCGGTGAACCGATGGAAATGGCCCGTCGGACCATTCTCATCGGTTTGGAACGACCGTGTGTACGCGGCCTAAGTTGCCATTACAGGAGAAATAGCCACCAATCTTCAAACCAGATGGGAAAATACGACCGTCTACCCAACCCCTGTTACTCAAGGCTGATGTTTATCCACAAACTCTTCTAACCACTCACAACAGCTCTCAGACTGATCATGACCCTTCAACCCCCTTCAAACTGCTGACCACACACAGTACTCCCCCAGAATATTGACAGTCCTTCAACTCACCACCCTTCAAGACTGAAGACCACCTATTATATTGCTCCCAGATAAATGACTATTCACAATATCCACCTACCAGAGGAAAAACCTATGATCACAAAATCCAAATCCCCTCTTAAATTGATGAGTGCTGATGATTCCCCCGAAACTGATGGCAGGTCCCTACCGGCAAACTGTGCAACCTGCCCAACACCTTTTACTCCAGGCTGATATTTATGCAGATACTCTTCCAAACTACTGACAATTTACAACACCCCTCAGACTGATCAGGACCCGTCACCCCACAATCATCTCCTAAGTGCTGACCACACACAGTACTTCCCAAGATTTATTGCAGTCCTTCAACCCACAACCCTTCCAGACTGAAGACGACCCATAATATTACTCCCAGACAAATGACTATACACAACAATCACCTACCAGATGAAATACCTTTGATCACCCCTCCCAAATCCCATCTCAAATTTATAAGCAAAAATAATTCCCCCTACACTGATGGCAACCACCTACCTGCAAACTGTCCCTTGTCGCATGTTCTAATAGCGACATATTCTGACACCATGGAGTGTGATGTGTACTAAAATAGCAAAGTGTTTGGACATAATTATTGATAAATGTGTTTTGGCAGTGCTGCATTGACAGCTAATGAGTCACACTGATGTTTTCTGTCTTAGTGAACATATTACACGCATTTCTTTCTACTACATTTACTTAGTATATCATCAAGTAAACAGCTAATTTCTTCCAAACACATAAATAAACGTGTTTTTGTTTTTATACTTTTGCTTTTTACATTGTTTGGTGGGTGCCCATGTCAATGTTTATGTGCCTGTTTTTTTACTGCAAAAGTGACAGTAAGGGCCAGATTCACGTATCTGGCCGTATCTTTGTGCGGGCGTAGCGTATCCTGTTTACGCTATGCCTCCGCAACTTGGACAGGCAAGTGCAGTATTCACAAAGCACTTGCTCTGTAAGTTGCGGTGGCGTAGCGTAAATTGGCCGGTGTAAGCCCGCCTAATTCAAAATAGGCTGGTAGGGGGCGTGTTGTATGTAAATAAATCGTGACCCCACGTAAATGACGCGCCTAACGAACGGCGCATGCTCAGTATCACGTCGAATTTACTCCATAAGATACGCCAGGCCCAATGCCTGTGACGTGAACGTAACCTGCGCACAGCCCCATTCACGTACGACTTACGTAAACGACGTAAAAAGATACGCTTGCCGACGTCCATACTTTGCATTGGCTGCGCCTCATATAGCAGGGGTAAATTTACGCCGGACGTAAGCCTAAAGTAAACGGCGAAGCGGGTGCAAGTTCGTGAATCGGCGTATCTACCTAATTTACATATTCAACAAGTAAATCTACGGAAGCGTTCCTTGCGGCCAGCGTAAATATACACCCAAGATACGACGGCGTAGGAGACTTACGCCGCTCGTATCTTGGCCAAATCTATGCGTAACTGATTCTAAGAATCAGGCGCATAGATACGACGTCTCACATTCGGACTTACGATGGCGTACGTGGAGATATACGCCGTCGTAGGTCCACTGTGAATCTGGCCCTAAAGTCCTAAAATTAGGCTTACAGGACCTCAGAGCAACTACAGCATATGGCTCTGAGCTCAGTGTCCATACTCATCAACTTCCTAGGCAACATCTCACTCAGTCCATCTTGTTCACCTTAAGTACTATTAATTACATTCTTACTATAAACTTTTTTTTTCTTTAGGGTGGCTAATAAACAACCATGCTTCTTTTTAGGACTGAACAAGAAACTGCTTAGATCCAGGCAACGTCCTAAAGAAGGTAGGTAAAAACACAAAGCTTGAAGTGGTCCAGATACAACTTTATTCTATTAAAAGTCAGGGGAACAATTCAAAAAGAAGCCAACGTGTTTCAGGGGGTCTAAGTGCCCCCTTCCTTCATCAGGGCTTGACTGTCAACAAAGTGAACAAACCAGAAGTAAACTGGACCTACAATGGTATTTTTTTCCAGTGTGAATTCAAAAAACAGATCTAGTCAGCAGCTTGTTGGCAGCCAAACCTTGAAGGGAATCCATTTCTTCTGATACTGCCATGTTGTGGATTAAACATAGGACCTTAGGCCTGAGACCTCCAATTGCACAACAGCCCAAAGACATTTGCCCATGTGCACTACTATGAAGTGAAATAAATATTTCTCTCTAGCCCCCTGTAACAGACCATCAACAGCCGACAGATGTTTAGAGACTTACATCCAATGACTCTCCAAAAATGACCACGTACAGTGGCACTAATACAAATAGGTCTTCAATAGTGGGACCTTCCTTTTAGACAGATAGACCAAAAAGATGTAATCATGCAGTCATTTAGAGACCCAAAGGACAGTCCTCATTCTCTACATCAGCCTGATCTGCCTCATTTGCTTCATTTGATTCCGAGTTAGGTGAAGTTTTCACCAACTTCACCAAAACCTTCATCTCTGTGACTGGGAATGACCTTAGCCAAGTTGGCTAAGAAAGCACAATTTACAAAATCAGTCACTTTATGCACACATCCTTTTGACCCCATAGAGACAGAACATTCTGTGGGCCTTTTATGCTGATTGACCCACATGCTCCCTTGAGTGTTGATTGATCCACACCCATAGATTTGCAACAAACATATTGAAATATTCTCTTGACTCTTTTCTAAATATTTTTTCTTTTCCTCTTGCTATCCTAGTATGGAAATAGATCTTCCTCAAGCAAAATTACTTCATACTCGCCAACAGTGACCGATTTTCTGGGAAAGCCACACTTTTTAGACAGCTGTCCCTAAATTGTCCTGGCCTTTGACCCAAGATCCCAAGCATTGGGACAGCGTCAGTGAATGTCCCTGTCATTGCAGCTTAGGCCTTGTACACACGATAGGCTAACCAGAGGACAACGGTCTGACGGACCGTTTTCATCGGTCAAAACCGATCGTGTGTGGGCCCCATAGGTTATTTAACCTTCGGTTAAAAAAAAGCAAACTTGCTTTAAAATTTAACCGATGGATTGCTAACCGATAGGTCAAAACGTTAGTATGCAAAACCATCGGTTAAAAACCCATGCATGCTCAGAATCAAGTCGACGCATGCTTGGAAGCATTAAACTTCGTTTTTTCAGCACGTCGTTGTGTTTTACGTCACCGTGTTCTGACACAATCGGTAATTTAACCTATGGTGTGTACGCATGACGGACCATCAGTCAGCTTCATCGGTTAACCTAAGACAACGGTCCTTCAGACCGTTGTCCTCTGGTTAACCTATCGTGTGTACAAGGCTTAAATGTACTGGGGAACTGATCCGGTCAGCTTTGGAGCCCGACGGGGGCCTGCTTTAGCTCTTCCCTGTCCTCTGAGTTTGTTTTAAAATCTCCCCAGGCAGCGGGAGTTGGTGAGCAGACTGCTTTCTTCCTTGTTCTAAACTGACCACACAAAGCACAGAAACTGATATGTGTTAGCGTGGTCAGTTTTCATCCTTTGTCTGGCCATTAAGAGATACAGGACACTGTGCAGATACACATCATGCTTGTATTGAGTAGTTCGTTCAGCCACAGCACTCCCCAACCAATCACAGCCTGCCTCTGGCATACACTTCTTTCCAAAAACAGCCCACCTCTTGAACATGCCCCCAGCTCAAGCACAGCCTGTATCTTGTCTCAGGCCGAACAGACTATGGAAAATAGGCACACTGTGTGTGTGCACAGTGTCCTGTAAACCTGACACCACTATTAGGAAGAAGAGATGCATGGTGGTCTCTTGATTTAGGAACATGCCACAATCATCTGGTGGCAATCGGGTCCCCTCACGTGGACCACCTCAGGCTCCAGTGATTAACAAAAATCACAATAATGGCAATACCTCTATGCCATCTAAACCTCTTAAATTTCAGAAAAAGACCTCTACCCAAGCTCCTTCGGGCGGAACTCGTCCTAAAGGAGCTTACATAGGTAAAGATCTTAATTTTAGGGAGAATGTACATAATGGTTACTATATCCCAAGAGAACCCCAGCCTTCCATTAGCTCTTCTGATCATAGAGGAGAAGTTAAAGGCACATGGCACTTTAGACCTTATGTTCAGAATCCCAACAATTCAAAGAATGAACCAAGGGATAACCATCTAGACCCTCGTGATCGCTGGAATCTCAAACCTGTTACACAGAGACAGATGGGATACATAGTTGAAGGTGGAAATCACAGTCCGAACTATATTTCTCTAGAAAATCGTTTTGCAGGACTATCTGATCAGCAAATAGACACATATGAGGATGATCATGCCATCACACAGCATCCAGGCTATCAACAAAATCCAACGCAGAGAGACTATTATATAGAATCTCCGGGAGACTTTGAGGACATCAATACATCACGTTTTTTTCCTATGACACGGAGCCAAAGCAAAAAAGATTACGACGTGAGAGGGGCCTCAGAGGGGGGAGGAGAATCCGGGCCAAAGAGAGGAAAACCACGGACATAGCGGGCATTTTCAATCTCAGCACAGCCAATTTGACCGTCGGTGAACAAAATCTGTTAAGTCATGGACTCAAATATGCCCCCCCACGCCAACTTAATAAATTTGAGACTTTCATCGATGTCAACAAATTTATACGGAAGATGAACATAAAGAGGCATTTCATTCTAAACCCAATTGGGAATGGCAGTCAAATCATACATAGAATTCCTCCATCTTCTATACGCCGATCAGGAGTCAATCCAGATGACACTTCACCTTTAATTATTGCACCTATCCAGCATACTAACCTTAAGAACGCTTCACTATTCAACCCTCCGGGATTTGTAGCACCAGCCATACAGGTTTTTAAAGAATTAGTGATCAAAGACCTCATATCTTTGAACCTTAGTAAACCCAAAGGTCTTTTTTCTATTCAGACCAATATTAAAAACATCTGCCAGCGGAACGAAATAATAATCAGACCTGCAGATAAAGGAGGGGGGATTGTTATATTGGACAAAATAAAATATGTGGAGGAAATGAACCGCCAACTATCCGATAGTTCCACTTATACTCCTTTACCTTCAAACCCCACAGTTAAATATAGAAAGCTTTTATCTACCCTTGTTGATCACGGTCTACAGAGAGGTATATTAAATGAGAAGGAACATGCCTACCTTATTCCGATCACACCGAGAGTACCAGTCATCTACTACTTACCGAAACTCCACAAAAGTTTGGTTAATCCCCCTGGCCGCCCAATCATAAGCGGAATTGATTCCGTTACGGCCAGGATTGGGAAGTATGTAGACAATTTTTTACAGCCACTGGTTACATCTACTCCTGCGTACCTCAGGGACACGATGGAAGTGTTAACTCTAATAAAAAATGTTAAATGGAAGGAAGGCTTCATTCTTGCCACCGCAGATGTCGCCTCCTTATACACAGTTATTTCACACCAGCATGGCCTACAAGCAGTGGATTTCTACCTACAGCGTGAATCTATTATACCTCCCCTACAAAAGGAATTTATTTTAGAACTATTAAAATTTGCGACAACGCATAATTATTTTTGGTTCGGGGGTAGGTTCTTTCTCCAGATTTGTGGTGTGGCGATGGGGGCTAAATTTGCCCCCAGCCTCGCCAATTTATTCATGGCCTATTGGGAGCGAGAAGCTATTGATACTCAACCACCACCGCAACTGCGACTCTGGAAACGCTACATCGATGATGTGTTGGTGATATGGGAAGGAGATGTCGCATCACTTGAACTATTCTTTTTTAATCTCAATTCCAACACAAAAGGCATCACTTTGCAATATGTTATCAGCACTTCGCATATACAATTTCTGGATTTAAATATCTTTGTTAAGGAAGGTCAATTAATTACCAACACATTTTTCAAAGATACAGATCGGAATTCTTTTATCCCGACTTCCAGTTGTCATCATAACTCTTGGCTTGCTGCAGTGCCAAAGGGACAATTTCAGCGCTTAAGGCGTAATTGCACAGAGATTGAGGATTATCGCAACCAAGCTAGTGTACTTAGACAAAGATTCATTAGTAAAGGATACCAAATCAATTTGATTGATGAAACCATCAATAATGTGGAAATGATGGAGAGAGAATCTTTATTAACTAAAAGTACCAACAAAAGGAATCTCATCCCTTCAGACAAATTCAGTTGGTCTCTGACAACCAAATATTCTAACCAACATTTTTCCATCAAAAAAATTCTAAATAAACATTGGGATGTTTTGAGGAGCGACAAGATCCTTGGGGCCCACATCCCTGAGCACCCTGTTTTAATTTTTAAGGGTGCACCTGCTTTGAGACACAGTGTAGCACCGAATGTTGTAGACCCCCCTAAGGAAATATCATTTTTTCATTCACTCAAAGGCTTCTTTCCATGTCGCCGTTGTAACATTTGCAAAATTAACTCTTTTAAGGAGCGCAAATGTGTCAACTTTCAGTCCTCAGTCACTGGGATTTCTTACGACATAGACTCATTCATTACTTGTTCCACCAAGTACGTTGTGTACATGATAAAATGTCCTTGCTCTAAACAGTACATAGGGCGTACTAAAAGAGAATTACATATTCGCCTCAGTGAACATGTTGGAAGAATCAAAAGTGGTTTTCCGAAACATAATCTATCAAAGCATTATGATAAATATCATGGGAGG
The DNA here is from genome assembly GCF_905171775.1 of Rana temporaria. NCBI lineage: Eukaryota > Metazoa > Chordata > Amphibia > Anura > Ranidae > Rana > Rana temporaria. The sequence goes on along the minus strand of NC_053489.1, from coordinate 255,194,362 downwards.
CAACTGAAAGGTACCAGTTTCTTTGCAATAGATAATGTCCGCCCACACTGGCGAGGCACTAATATGGTACGTGCCATCTCTAGGCTTGAAACTCGTTGGATCTTTTGTTTAAAATCGTTCATCCCTTTCGGGCTTAACGTGGATTGGGATGTCAACTGCTTTTTAAATAATTCTTAATTTTTTCATAAAATGATGCAATTATTTTAATCTTTTTAATTAACCTTTTTAAATAATTTTTATTTTTTTCATTCATTTTTTATATACACTTATTTTTATTTTATTCCTCATAAATAAAATCGTTATATATTTTATATAATTATATATCTTGTGTTTAAAGATTAATGCACATATCCATCTTTGCAGTTCTATTGAACATGTGATACAATTGAAGCTGTATTCATATCCAGATAGATTTATCGATGAGTGGATATATATGATATGCATGATGTATTCGCTTCTCCTGTGATGTTTCGTTGCTCCTGCTGCCATAAATGGAAACACCGCCACGTTCTTTTTATATATTTAATCTCTTTTTTGTTCCGGGTGGTCTGTTTTATATAATTCATTAAGCCGACTTCCGCTCCTCTTGCTACCTTTAATAATTGGTTTGCCCTCAGTTCCATTGGCAGACCAGATCCGGTTTCCAGTTTCATTAATGGATTCCTGGGCTATTTAAAACCACTAAGCGCGCTGACGTCCATATCCGGCTAATCCCCCGTAGAAGTCCCCTTGCGACGAAACAATTGTTGGGTGCCGTGACGTCATTGCGTTCCGTCCTGAACGCTGGCCGTGGTTGCAGATTGAGTAGCGAGGAGCATCGGAACACTACAGCTGAAGCGCTCTCTCTTTCCCTTGTCCATTTATATGCAGTTTTTTGGCAACATAACTGTAAGTGCATTACTTTTATTAAATCCTACATCTGGTTTAAACGGTATGCACTATGAAAAGTTTCTTTTATTCCAATTTATGATATCCGGAGCGATTACTGAGGTTTAACTTTGCAGAAAAGGTATTGGGAGACCAGACTTCCCATAGGCTTCATAAGACTGGTGGAAAACAGTCTTTACCTCTGGTAAGCGGCCAATCCTCCTTTCACAAACTGCATGGGTGAACACCTTTTTCACAGCAATCAAGATCTCATCACATTTTGCTAATTAAGGACTCTTTTTCACTTGATTGAGACACATTTTTTATAATTGGGTTTCCAAACGGACTTTGCTGTCTTTTCCATCACATATTTATTTTATTTATTTTACTTATTTGGTCTCTTCTCTAAGAACAATTTTTTTCTTTTGGTTTCACTGCTATTACTTAATTGCATATAAGCATTTTATCACTAATATTAGCGCTGCACTGCTTTTTACATTTATGCTTGTTAATTAGTTGTACACATTTTAGTGCTAGCTGCTATATACTTTTTTGTTTGTTCATAACATCACTTATCACAATTTTTTATCATAACAAATTTTTAGCGCAGCGCCAACCCTTTGGGTTTTCTTAAATTTTTCTGTTTTCTGTACTAAGACGTTGCTGCTCATTCTCCATTATGGACATCTTTGATTTTAGATCACAGTATAGCATTAACCTGGAGGGAGTATTTGATGGTAACACTGAACAAACAGACGTTTTAGGCGGTTTGTTTCTCAGATTAAAAAACCTTCTAATATCAGAACTTCATACCATCTGGGATATTGCTTATTTGGAACACTATGTAGAGAAACAAATGGTACCTCGAAGCCTTAGGTGGGAAGTGGCCCCCCAAAAAGGGGAGACAGACACAGATGGCTGGTACACCTACTTTAATGAAATAGGGGTTAAGTTCCTCAAATTTCTTTTAGATAAAAAACACGCTAAAATTAAATCTTTAAATGAGGAGATTAGTGTTGTGAAAACGAAGCTCATTGTTTTTAAAGATCAAGAACTTTACATCTCTAAATCTGATCAATTGAGAGAAACCATTGAAAAAGAGGGTCTTGATCAGAAAAACAAGAAAAAGAAGAAATTCAATCGAGACTTGTCAGATTATTCAAATAAGGTGGTGTTTAAGTGGCAGACCACCTTGGAGAATATGGATTCCAGAAAATCAGACAACACCGCATCCCTCCCACAATCATCTGGTGGCAATCGGGTCCCCTCACGTGGACCACCTCAGGCTCCAGTGATTAACAAAAATCACAATAATGGCAATACCTCTATGCCATCTAAACCTCTTAAATTTCAGAAAAAGACCTCTACCCAAGCTCCTTCGGGCGGAACTCGTCCTAAAGGAGCTTACATAGGTAAAGATCTTAATTTTAGGGAGAATGTACATAATGGTTACTATATCCCAAGAGAACCCCAGCCTTCCATTAGCTCTTCTGATCATAGAGGAGAAGTTAAAGGCACATGGCACTTTAGACCTTATGTTCAGAATCCCAACAATTCAAAGAATGAACCAAGGGATAACCATCTAGACCCTCGTGATCGCTGGAATCTCAAACCTGTTACACAGAGACAGATGGGATACATAGTTGAAGGTGGAAATCACAGTCCGAACTATATTTCTCTAGAAAATCGTTTTGCAGGACTATCTGATCAGCAAATAGACACATATGAGGATGATCATGCCATCACACAGCATCCAGGCTATCAACAAAATCCAACGCAGAGAGACTATTATATAGAATCTCCGGGAGACTTTGAGGACATCAATACATCACGTTTTTTTCCTATGACACGGAGCCAAAGCAAAAAAGATTACGACGTGAGAGGGGCCTCAGAGGGGGGAGGAGAATCCGGGCCAAAGAGAGGAAAACCACGGACATAGCGGGCATTTTCAATCTCAGCACAGCCAATTTGACCGTCGGTGAACAAAATCTGTTAAGTCATGGACTCAAATATGCCCCCCCACGCCAACTTAATAAATTTGAGACTTTCATCGATGTCAACAAATTTATACGGAAGATGAACATAAAGAGGCATTTCATTCTAAACCCAATTGGGAATGGCAGTCAAATCATACATAGAATTCCTCCATCTTCTATACGCCGATCAGGAGTCAATCCAGATGACACTTCACCTTTAATTATTGCACCTATCCAGCATACTAACCTTAAGAACGCTTCACTATTCAACCCTCCGGGATTTGTAGCACCAGCCATACAGGTTTTTAAAGAATTAGTGATCAAAGACCTCATATCTTTGAACCTTAGTAAACCCAAAGGTCTTTTTTCTATTCAGACCAATATTAAAAACATCTGCCAGCGGAACGAAATAATAATCAGACCTGCAGATAAAGGAGGGGGGATTGTTATATTGGACAAAATAAAATATGTGGAGGAAATGAACCGCCAACTATCCGATAGTTCCACTTATACTCCTTTACCTTCAAACCCCACAGTTAAATATAGAAAGCTTTTATCTACCCTTGTTGATCACGGTCTACAGAGAGGTATATTAAATGAGAAGGAACATGCCTACCTTATTCCGATCACACCGAGAGTACCAGTCATCTACTACTTACCGAAACTCCACAAAAGTTTGGTTAATCCCCCTGGCCGCCCAATCATAAGCGGAATTGATTCCGTTACGGCCAGGATTGGGAAGTATGTAGACAATTTTTTACAGCCACTGGTTACATCTACTCCTGCGTACCTCAGGGACACGATGGAAGTGTTAACTCTAATAAAAAATGTTAAATGGAAGGAAGGCTTCATTCTTGCCACCGCAGATGTCGCCTCCTTATACACAGTTATTTCACACCAGCATGGCCTACAAGCAGTGGATTTCTACCTACAGCGTGAATCTATTATACCTCCCCTACAAAAGGAATTTATTTTAGAACTATTAAAATTTGCGACAACGCATAATTATTTTTGGTTCGGGGGTAGGTTCTTTCTCCAGATTTGTGGTGTGGCGATGGGGGCTAAATTTGCCCCCAGCCTCGCCAATTTATTCATGGCCTATTGGGAGCGAGAAGCTATTGATACTCAACCACCACCGCAACTGCGACTCTGGAAACGCTACATCGATGATGTGTTGGTGATATGGGAAGGAGATGTCGCATCACTTGAACTATTCTTTTTTAATCTCAATTCCAACACAAAAGGCATCACTTTGCAATATGTTATCAGCACTTCGCATATACAATTTCTGGATTTAAATATCTTTGTTAAGGAAGGTCAATTAATTACCAACACATTTTTCAAAGATACAGATCGGAATTCTTTTATCCCGACTTCCAGTTGTCATCATAACTCTTGGCTTGCTGCAGTGCCAAAGGGACAATTTCAGCGCTTAAGGCGTAATTGCACAGAGATTGAGGATTATCGCAACCAAGCTAGTGTACTTAGACAAAGATTCATTAGTAAAGGATACCAAATCAATTTGATTGATGAAACCATCAATAATGTGGAAATGATGGAGAGAGAATCTTTATTAACTAAAAGTACCAACAAAAGGAATCTCATCCCTTCAGACAAATTCAGTTGGTCTCTGACAACCAAATATTCTAACCAACATTTTTCCATCAAAAAAATTCTAAATAAACATTGGGATGTTTTGAGGAGCGACAAGATCCTTGGGGCCCACATCCCTGAGCACCCTGTTTTAATTTTTAAGGGTGCACCTGCTTTGAGACACAGTGTAGCACCGAATGTTGTAGACCCCCCTAAGGAAATATCATTTTTTCATTCACTCAAAGGCTTCTTTCCATGTCGCCGTTGTAACATTTGCAAAATTAACTCTTTTAAGGAGCGCAAATGTGTCAACTTTCAGTCCTCAGTCACTGGGATTTCTTACGACATAGACTCATTCATTACTTGTTCCACCAAGTACGTTGTGTACATGATAAAATGTCCTTGCTCTAAACAGTACATAGGGCGTACTAAAAGAGAATTACATATTCGCCTCAGTGAACATGTTGGAAGAATCAAAAGTGGTTTTCCGAAACATAATCTATCAAAGCATTATGATAAATATCATGGGAGGCAACTGAAAGGTACCAGTTTCTTTGCAATAGATAATGTCCGCCCACACTGGCGAGGCACTAATATGGTACGTGCCATCTCTAGGCTTGAAACTCGTTGGATCTTTTGTTTAAAATCGTTCATCCCTTTCGGGCTTAACGTGGATTGGGATGTCAACTGCTTTTTAAATAATTCTTAATTTTTTCATAAAATGATGCAATTATTTTAATCTTTTTAATTAACCTTTTTAAATAATTTTTATTTTTTTCATTCATTTTTTATATACACTTATTTTTATTTTATTCCTCATAAATAAAATCGTTTATATATTTTATATAATTATATATCTTGTGTTTAAAGATTAATGCACATATCCATCTTTGCAGTTCTATTGAACATGTGATACAATTGAAGCTGTATTCATATCCAGATAGATTTATCGATGAGTGGATATATATGATATGCATGATGTATTCGCTTCTCCTGTGATGTTTCGTTGCTCCTGCTGCCATAAATGGAAACACCGCCACGTTCTTTTTATATATTTAATCTCTTTTTTGTTCCGGGTGGTCTGTTTTATATAATTCATTAAGCCGACTTCCGCTCCTCTTGCTACCTTTAATAATTGGTTTGCCCTCAGTTCCATTGGCAGACCAGATCCGGTTTCCAGTTTCATTAATGGATTCCTGGGCTATTTAAAACCACTAAGCGCGCTGACGTCCATATCCGGCTAATCCCCCGTAGAAGTCCCCTTGCGACGAAACAATTGTTGGGTGCCGTGACGTCATTGCGTTCCGTCCTGAACGCTGGCCGTGGTTGCAGATTGAGTAGCGAGGAGCATCGGAACACTACAGCTGAAGCGCTCTCTCTTTCCCTTGTCCATTTATATGCAGTTTTTTGGCAACATAACTGTAAGTGCATTACTTTTATTAAATCCTACATCTGGTTTAAACGGTATGCACTATGAAAAGTTTCTTTTATTCCAATTTATGATATCCGGAGCGATTACTGAGGTTTAACTTTGCAGAAAAGGTATTGGGAGACCAGACTTCCCATAGGCTTCATAAGACTGGTGGAAAACAGTCTTTACCTCTGGTAAGCGGCCAATCCTCCTTTCACAAACTGCATGGGTGAACACCTTTTTCACAGCAATCAAGATCTCATCACATTTTGCTAATTAAGGACTCTTTTTCACTTGATTGAGACACATTTTTTATAATTGGGTTTCCAAACGGACTTTGCTGTCTTTTCCATCACATATTTATTTTATTTATTTTACTTATTTGGTCTCTTCTCTAAGAACAATTTTTTTCTTTTGGTTTCACTGCTATTACTTAATTGCATATAAGCATTTTATCACTAATATTAGCGCTGCACTGCTTTTTACATTTAACCTATCGTGTGTACAAGGCTTAAATGTACTGGGGAACTGATCCGGTCAGCTTTGGAGCCCGACGGGGGCCTGCTTTAGCTCTTCCCTGTCCTCTGAGTTTGTTTTAAAATCTCCCCAGGCAGCGGGAGTTGGTGAGCAGACTGCTTTCTTCCTTGTTCTAAACTGACCACACAAAGCACAGAAACTGATATGTGTTAGCGTGGTCAGTTTTCATCCTTTGTCTGGCCATTAAGAGATACAGGACACTGTGCAGATACACATCATGCTTGTATTGAGTAGTTCGTTCAGCCACAGCACTCCCCAACCAATCACAGCCTGCCTCTGGCATACACTTCTTTCCAAAAACAGCCCACCTCTTGAACATGCCCCCAGCTCAAGCACAGCCTGTATCTTGTCTCAGGCCGAACAGACTATGGAAAATAGGCACACTGTGTGTGTGCACAGTGTCCTGTAAACCTGACACCACTATTAGGAAGAAGAGATGCATGGTGGTCTCTTGATTTAGGAACATGCCTACTTGTGATGTGGGCTGCCTCTCACTTACAGAAAACATGTGAAATAAATGTCAGCACTAAGACTTTTCTCATATACACCAATCAGATTCATATTAGTCTTAAAGTTTAAATGTTATTGGTGATGCAAAATTCAGAGAGAAGTGCCCCCTGTCTTCCCTCATACTGTCCCTGTGAGGTGGTCTGTGTGTTCTATGGATGCTATAAATTACAGAGACATCAAGGTAAAGTGATATTAGTCATTTTGTAATTGATCAGATGCTAAGAATAGAACTTACATGCAGTTGCCGTTTTTTTTTTTTTTTTGTATTTGTTTTTCCCTGAGCTTCCTCTGATGTTGTTGTTTGTGTGGCACTGTGCACAGCTGCATGTAACATTGTAGTTACAAATGGCAGGGTGTGTGTAGTGAGGACTCCTGCAGGACTCCATAGGTCCCAGCAGTCACAGGGAGAACCAACATTATGGGAGTCTGACAGCATGGCCAGAGGAGAGTTTGAGAAGGCTCATGCCGCGTACACCGATCGTGTGTGGGCCCCATCGTTTTTTTTATCCATCGGTGAAAAAACTACGAACTTGTTTTAAAATTATCCGATGGTTAAAAAACCGATAGAAAAAAACGATCGTCTGTGGGCACGTCCATCGGTTAAAAATCCATGCATGCTCAGAATCAAGTCGACGCTCGGAAGCATTGAACTTCATTTTTCTCAGCACGTCGTTGTGTTTTACGTCACCGCGTTCTGACACGATCGTTTTTTTAACTGATGGTGTGTAGGCAAGACTGATGAAAGTCAGCTTCATCGGATATCTGATGAAAAAATCCATCGGTCCGTTTTCATCGGATGAACCGATCGTGTGTACAGGGCATGAGAGTAGAAAAAAAGAAACAGCAAGTGCATGTACATTTGGTTATTAGCATCTTGTTAAAAAAAAAAATTGACTTTAATATCACTTTAAAGTAAGCTGAGAGCACTTTCTGACTTTAGCACAGCTGCAGTTTGCTGGAATGCATTAGTAATTACTGACTGTTTTCACTTATTTTCTGTAATCATTCTTAAAAAAAAGATCAGAAAGGTACCCGCTTCTGATAATCCATTTTTTGGAACTTATGTAAATGACCTTACTATTTTAAGGAATCAATAACATCCAAAGTGTTTGCACTAATGGAGACAATATGTAAAGGACGGATCAGTCGTTTTTGGCAAGATTTCAGCACGTTGAAGTCTTGATGCAGAAGTATTATATTTTGGCACTGATAATTCTATCACCCAATAAGCATGGTCATTTTATATATATATATATATATATATATATATATATATATATATATATATATATATATATTTTTTTTTTTTAATTGAATCCCGGAAAGGGCAAATCCAAGACATTACATTAACAATTTATAAACATTAATACATCTAGTTACATAGTTGTATCATGTTCAACATATATAAACAATTTCCTGAAGTACATAAATCTCAGGTAGGTATCAACCTATAATATATATATGATTTGCTGTCTCCTTTCATCTTGAAGACGGTAAGGTGAGTTTCTAAAATAATTATGGAGCTGACCGCTCCTTTTTCCTTTTTCGTAAAAACAAAAATAAATATACAATAGAAATGTCAAGAAGAGGGAATAGGGCAGGGGTCTTTAAACTACGGCCCTCCAGTTGTTCAGGACCTACAATTCCCATCATGCCTAGTCATGTCTGTGAATGTCAGTGTGTTACAATGCCTCATGGGATGTGTAGTTCTACAACAGCTGGAGGGCCGTAGTTTGAGGATTCCTGGAATAGGGGCTAGAAGTGGGATGGAGAGAGAAGTCTGGTATGGCAATGGCTTGTGCCATTTGAAACAGTTAAGCAATATGACCTGTCAGAGAGATTATGACCCAAAAAGAGCTGCTCCTTCCTCTGACAGTACAAACATATTCCATAGGCCCCATGTCTCTGAGTATTTTTCACGTTTATGTTGTGTAAGTACCAAGTACTCCATTTTGTTTATATCTTCCACTTTGTGAAGCCAATTTGCAATAGTCGTGACATTGACTTGTTCCAATGAAGGGGAATACAGGATTTGGCGGCGTTGAACAGGTGACGTACAATTGATCTTTTATAGATTTTTGCAGAAATAGTTGAGACATGTAAATAAAAGAAGGCTGGATTGTCAGGAATTTTGTAGTCCGGGAATTTTTAGATAATTCTACTGACCTCCGCCCAAAAGTACTAATTTAGGGAAGGACCAGAATAGATGAAGTAGCGTTCCATTTCCCTCCTGACATCTCCAGGAACGATCAGTTGTATTTGCATAGAATTTATGTATGATATGAGGAGTGTGATGCCACCTAGTCAAAATTTTTAATTGGTTTCCTGAATTTTTGTACAAATCAATGATTTTAGGGCAAATCTAATGATGCTTTGTTGTTGGCCCAGTGTGAAATTACAGTTTAGTTCCATTTCACAATTTCTTATATAAGGTAGGTGTGGTTGTTCAGGGGGAGTACATAACAGATTGTACATTTTAGCTAGGACTTGTGGCAAGGTCCCTTCATCTGAGCACTATTCCCCCGTCGGCTGAATATATGGGGGTTTGGAAAGGAACGCAGAAAATGGTGTTGTTGAAGAGCATTTCAAAAAGGGAGTCAGAATGGGGCTGTGTCCTTCATCAAAGATGCCATAGATGGCCAATGTTCCGCCATTAAAAAGTCAAAGGCTTGATCGCGGTCCAATTGGTGTAGGGTCCTGAACACCGAGTTGTCTAGTCCCAGAGGAAATTGTGGGTTTCCTAGGATAGGAAACAAGGTGGAATCTCAGGTAGAAAGGGAAGCCTGTGTGCATATTTGTGTGCATATACAAAGTGTAGTTCCCATAAGAGGACGTAGTTTTAACTCTGGTGGTAAGACATCTTAACACCATAGAGCTCCTTTTAGTGGGATGTCTGTTTGAGCTTGTTCTAATTGTGCCCAAAGCTTGGCGCTGTGGTGATGTCGCCAATCAATGAGCCTACCGAGATGGGTAGCTTGATAGTATTTACGGATCTCTGGAGGTGATGGGTGAAGGTGCGTTTTTTGTGTCCCCAAAAAAACAAAAACGAAGGAAAAGGGAGTGAACTTGTTTAAAATACTGGGTGGGTATCCTTATTGGTAGAGCTTGAAAAAGGTAGAGAAATTTTGGTAATATACACATTTTTAGTAGGTCACATCTACCAAACCATGAGTGTACCCCCTTATTCCAGTAGAGTACGCATTTTGGACAATAAAGGTGGAAAGTTAAATTCGTAAATGCAAGATAATTTATAGGGAATATATGCACCTAAATATTTTAATGCTGTTTCTGGCCATTTAAATTTGAAGTTAGATTTCAAAGTTGGAAGAAGGGCAGGTGGAATCCAAAATCCCATGGCTTACTAAAATGAATCTTCAAGTTGGAGAGTGTTCCATAATGCTTAAATTCTCGTAGGGGGTTTGGGAGTGACACAGCTGGGTTCATTAGAGAGAACATCATGTCATCAGCATAAGCCGATATTTTGTGTTGGACCCCTCCAACATTGAGCCCTGTGATGTCCGGATGTAGTGGAACGTTGTAGAGGAATGGTTCTAGCGATAGGGCACACAAAAAGGGGAGATAGTGGACACCTCTGCCTAGTCCCATTTGAATGGTAAAGGGGTCAGAGAGGATCCCATTGGCCTTGACTAGAGCTGTCGGGTTGGAATACATTTTTGCAATCCATTTTAGCATATTATCTCCTAGACCAATATGGCGGAGGATTGAGCATATAGATTACCAGTTTACTCTGTCAAATGCCTTTTCGGCATCAGTTCCAAAAAAAACACATGGGGCCAGATTCAGAAAGAATGGCGTAAGTTTAGGCGGGCGTAGCGCATCTCATATACGCTACGCCGCCGTAACTTAGAGAGGCGAGTACCGTATTCAGAAAGAACTTGCGCCCTAAGTTACGGCGGCATAGCGTAAATGGGCCAGCGTAAGCCCGCCTAATTCAAATTATCAAGGCAGTGGGTGTGCTGTATTACAATGAGCCGTGACCCCATGCAAATTAATGCTTTGTCGACGTGAACGTAACCTACGCCCATCCCCATTCACGTACGACTTACGCAAACAACGTAAAATACGATGCTGTTCCGACATTTCCGACGTCCATACGTTAACATGACTTACACCTGCTTTATGAGGGGTAAAGTTACGCCGGTCGTACGCCTTACGTAAACAGTGTATATTAATACGCCGGGCGCAGGTACGTTCGTGAATCGGCGTATCTAGCTCATTTGCATATTCGACGTGGAAATATACGGAAGCGCCCCTAGCGGCCAGCGTAAATATGCACCCAAGATACGACGGTGTAGGAGACTTACATCAGTCGTATCTTGGCCGAATTCAAGCATAACTGATTCTAAGAATCAGGCGCATAGATACGACGGCGCTCATTCGGACATACGACGGCGTATCAGTAGATACGCCGTCGTAAGTCCTTTGTGAATCTGGCCCATGGAGTGTGAGTCTTATTGGCTACATGAAGTAGGTTAAGTTCTTTAACACTATTATCGCGTGCCTCTCTGGAAGGAATAAATTCTACTTGATCTAAATGGATTAGGTCCTGTAAGTGTTGTGCTAAACAGGATGCTAGGATCTTAGTGAACAGCTTGAGGTCCACAGGAAATTTGATCCTTGCCTTTCTTAGGAATGACAGAACAGAGCCAAGCTATGGACATTCAAGTAGTATATGTCCTTAACAAACAGTAAATGATATTTAGCTGACCTCGGTAGCTGCAGGCACTGTGCAGTGATTCATCCTCAAATTTGAAAATAGAAGCAATCAAAGTAATGTAAGTCGTCAGGTCAGCAACCACCCCCCACCCCCCTTCCCCGCTACCTCCTCCCTGCAGTGACTTAGAAGCTTTCGAGACTTGTAATATATAATATAAACACAGAGCAGGTGCTTTGGGAAGAGATAGCAGAGTGAGCTTTTCAGAGACTGACTTTAAGGGTAGCAGAGAACTATGAGAATGTGAACTTGGCAATTTTCTCCGTAGATTTAAATCTGGCATGGTGGTAGGGAAATACAGATGCATTTATAAATATATGTTAATATTAGAGTCAAGAGTCATTGTATTAAGATGGGTATCAGGCAAAAAATAAATATGTTGCAGAGCAGAGATTTATAAGCAATAAATTAATGAAAATTAATTATAATGGAAATGCCATAAATCTATCCCCTATTTTGTAGACGCTATAACATTTTTACGCAAACCAATCAATATACGCCTATTGCAATTTTTTTTACCAAAAAAATATGGAGAAAAATACATATTGGCATAAACTGAGAAAGAAATTGTTTTTTTTTTTTATATATATTTTTTGGGGATATTTATTATAGCAAAAAGTAAAAAATATTGCTTTTTTTTCAAAATTGTCGCTCTTTTTTTGTTTATAGCGCACAAATTTAAAGTCGCAAGACCGCATAATTGTCAGTTAAAGCGACACGCAAAAAGTGCTCTGGTTAGGAGGGGGTAAATCCTTCCGGGGCCGAAGTGGTCAACGAACAAACACAACTTCGTTATTTTGGAAATATCTGAATTTCCAAATTTTTCGAATATTCAGAAATTCGAAAATTTAAAATTTCAGGAATTCAGAAATCTGAAATTTCGGAAATCCAAAAATAAGAATGAAAATCCGAAAATTCGAAAGAACAATAATCTGAAAATAAGAACAAAAATCTGAAAATTCAAAAACCCGAAAATAGGAAATAATCAGAAATAATAACTAGCTAATAATAACTTAACTATTACTAACTATTAAATTATAGGTATTGGAATTTCCTTTCAAATTTGGCTGTTAGTGAATATAACAAATACGAATTTATCCAAAGTTACGATTTTTCTGTAATTAATCTAAACGAATGGAGCGTAACAAATTAATAATAATAAATAACAATAATATTAATAATAATTAATAATATTATTAATAATAACAACGTATTATTATTTATTATTATTTAGTTCCGTTCCATTTGTTTAGATCGGTATTATTTGTTTCAGATAACTAGTAACTTTAGAAAAATTTGATTTTCCTTTCTTATTTTCAAATTTCCGAATTTCGAATTTTTAAATTTTCGAACATGGTTGACGCTGAAGATGCTTACTCATAACATTGTAACATAACATTATGAGCAAGCGCGTTCAGTGTGAAACACGTTAACATTTTCTCTTGTCTTGAGGTATTGTGATGTTTAATATTCTGAGATTGTTTCAATAAAGATTTTTGGAGTTTTTTCATCCATTCTGTTCTTGAGTGCCAGTTTAAATGGGCAAACTGACAGTTCATGAGCTTCCTCACGTGCCAAAAAATGTGTGGGAGGTGAGGAGGGGCACGCAATCACAACAAGGAAGTGCTAGAACTCTGCTGGTTCATGTTCCAGCAATTGGGTGTACTATATATCCACTAGCAGCTTCATTTTTTACTTAAAGTGGAAGTAAACCCTTCAATTTGATAGTTACAAAAACAGTTAACATTCCCGGCATGCCGGAATGCTAGCTGTTACATTTGTTTGTTCTCTCAACCAAACTGGCAAACCATCCAATGGCTGGTTTCATAACAGGTCACATGTACAGCAACATGGCAGTTGCAGATTAAATAGCAGTCAAGATGGCAGCTTCCTTGGCTGAAAACGATAAGAGGGTTTACTTCCACTTTAAGTGACAGGCACTTCATTCCTTTGACATCCCATGATGTGCCCCACATGTCATGGAAATCAAAGGTTTAAAACAAGTGATGCAACCAGGAACCCCCATCAGACCCCTATCTAGGAGGGGGGGGGAGTCCAGAAGCACAACAAATACTTCTAGGAAGGCGATCTGCTCTGCAAAGAATAAAGCTGAATGAAGCTGTCAGATCCTGGTGTTTCTGGATGGGAAAATTAGAGATTAAGCACTGTTTGTGCTTCATCATCTTGACTATAGCACAGCGGAGGCATTCCTGTTCTAATAGACCCCTTTGTAGCCCTTTGTAATAGCAATAAAATCAAGTACATAAATAAAATAAAATAAATATATAAAACAAAAACTTTATTTCTCTTTTCGTCCATGGATGGACACAGCCTTCACAAGTCTTGACATATGGGTTATGTTCCTTAACCCTACAGTCAAGAGTATAAGGAAGCTGTGTTCGTCCATGGACTTCAGAGAAAAGGATTTTACGGTGAGTACAAAAATCCTATTTTCTCTTTCGTCCATGGACGGACACAGCTTCCTTATAATCTTGACTTTAGGGTTAAGGAACATAACCCATATGTCAAGACTTGTGAAGGCTGTGTCGGTCCATGGACGACAGAGAAAAGGATTTTACGGTAAATACAAAAAATCCTATTTTTAAAAGCCACGCCACACACATATTAGCACAGGCCATGCACGCATGTGTAAACGGTGATTGCACAACACATATTAGGTATAGCTCTCACTCTTACATATGTGGTGATACAGCCCATTTGCTGTTTACATACACGTGCACGCTCTAAGCTTCCATATGCTTGTTTGTGCAAACTGACTGAGGTGCTTTCACCTTTTTTTTATGTATTTATTTTATTTACTTATTTTTAACACTTTTTTTAATTTAACTTGCCCCTATGCAATGCAGCTGCAACCATGATCTTGTTTTAACCACTTTAAATCCAGGACATTTTAAAACAGCTTAGGAACAGCAAGTGGTTAAATAAGGAGCTGCTGAAAGGTATATCAATTATATTTGTGACACTCACTGTATTAAATTGGGATAAGAATCAGAGGTATCAGACCCCGACAACCAACGGCAAGGGTTGTCGGGAAGAGGTCCTGTCCTCATCAACATGGGGACAGGGTGCTCTGGGGTGGGGGGGCCCGCAGTGCGCCCCCCTGCCCCAGAGCACCCATGTTGAGGGCATGCGGCCTGGCACGGCTCAGGAGGGGGGGCGCTCGCTCGTCCCCACTCCCTTCCTGACCGGCCGGGTAGCGTGCTTTGGATACGGGTCTGGTATGGATTGTAGGGGGACCCCCTACGTCGATTTTTCGGCGTAGGGGGGGTCTCCTTACAACCCATACCAGACCTAAGGGCCTGGTATGCTCCTGGGGGGGGAACCCATGCCGGTTTTGAATTTAAAAATTGCCGTGGAGTTCTCCCTCAGGAATGCATACCAAATGCCGTCGCTTGAATGGGCCTTTACAAGGTGTGACTAACTTTACACATTGTAAAACCAGCCCTAGTTTTGCGCAAGCAAATTCGGAACTTACGCAGAAATCACAATGATGAAATGCTTTGAGAATCTGCTTAAGTCCTCATTTGCATACTCAAAGCTGCATTTCAATGAGAAATGCCCCCAGTGGCGGATGCGGTACTGCATCCTAAGATCTGACCGTGTAAGTGTCTTACACATGTCAGATTTTCTGCCTAACTTTGGAAAAAGCCTTTTGAGAATCGTTTCCAAAGTTAGGCACAGACTGAACAGCAGTTAAGTCTGCGTATCTCTTTTGGGAATCAGGCCCAATGTTCCTCAATGTAAAATTGCAAACACTTTAAATATATCATCATCTGAAGTACATCATTTTATCAAAAGATACAGAGAGTCTGCAGAAAGGTGCAAAGGACAATATTGGATGCCTGTGATCTTCGGGCTCTCAGATGGCACTGCATTAAAAGCAGGCATAATTCTTTGCTGAACATCACATATAAATTGAAATTTGAAACTCTTTTTGGTAACCGTGGGAGCCGGGACTTTTGGACTAAAGAGGAGAGGGACCTTCTGGCTTGTTATCAGCACTCAGCTCAAAAGCCTGCATCTCTAATGGTATGGGGATGCATTGGTGCATATGGAATTGGCAGCTTGCACATCTGGAAAGGCCCCATCAATGCTGAAAGATTCTGTTTTAGAGCAGCATATGCGCCCACCCAGGCAATTACTTTTTGTAAGGGAAGGCCTTGCATATTTCAGCAGGACAGTGCTACTGTAAACCACAAACTGCATCTACCACGCCTTGAAAAAGTATTCATACCCCTTGAAATTTTCCACATTTTGTCATGTCACAACCAAAAACGTAAATGTATTTGTAGCGCTATTCTTTTCACTCTCTGCTACTGAGGTATGAGGGCGCCACCTGGATAGTATTTAGGAAAAGAGTCTTCATAATCTGCGTGATCAGGATAGGGTCTCTAACATGCACAGTGCCTCCACCTAATTGGGGCTTGTGAATGGCACGTGAAATCCCAATTGAGAAATGTATCTCCACATAGACAGTAATCCACACAGCATTGTATTTGAAAGTCCATGTATTGAAGAAATAACATTCAGTGAACCACCCAACATTAAGTATTTTCCAAGCAGGAACATGAAATCATAACTCTATGCATGTCTTAGTGAGGGAAGGCTGCAGCACTTACATCTGTGTTCTTTCAGCATGAATCCACTGTTCTCTCTCCAACATGTGTAAACCATTACATTGTAGCTCTGGCTGTATGTTAAGGCTCTTTGTCCTGCTGGAAGGTGAACCTCCGCCCCAGTCTCAAGTCTTTTGCAGACTCTAACAGGTGTTCTTATAAGATTGCCCTGTATTTTGCTCCATCCATCTTCTCATTAACCCTGACTAGCTTCCCTTCCTCATAAAAAAAAGCATCCCTACAACATGATGCTGCCACCACCATGTTTCACAGTGGGGATGGTGTGTAATGCCGCATACACGCGACCAGAAATTCCGACCGTGGATTTTTTTCCTGATGGAATTTTGGCTCAAACCTGTGTTGCATACACACGGTCACACAAAATTCCGACCCTCAAGAATGCGGTGATGTACAACACTATAACGAGCCGAGAAAAATGAAGTTCAATGATTCTGAGCATGCGTCAAATTGATTCTGAGCATGCATGTTTTTTTTGCACGTCAGAATTGCATACAGACGATCGGAATTTCCGACAAGAACTTTTCCGTCTGAAAATTTGAGAACCAGCTCTCAAATTTTTGCTGTCAGAGATTCCGACAGAAAAAGTCAGATGGGGCCTACACATGTTAAGGTAAACAGTAAAACAAAAACATTTAAAACTTAAAGTCCCAAAGTCTTATGTAAAACTGTAGCAGCGCTACTTTCAAACTGGCGTTTGAAACTCTTCTATATGCCAAGTGAATATAGGAAATCGATAATAGTGCAGATGGAAAAATACACAGAAGAAAATCCTTAATCAGTGCTCCTTTCACCAAGGGGGGCGTTCACCACGTGGGGGGATGTTAACTCCCCTTTTGGGGATGCACTCACCACAAGACTGGAAATAAAGGGCCTGGAATATATATCTGTGTTTGTCCTGGAAGATGCACTCTCCACCAGCAGGTATGTTATGTTCAATCAAACGGCAATCACATATAATAGAAAAAACTCATATAGTGTGACATCGTTTTAAACGTTTATTGAGCCCCAAACATCCCGGGGGCTGTACAGCGTCTCTGGTCAATGGATAAGCATCACGCGCTGACGCGTTTCGTCATTGGTTGACTTCATCTGAGGGCGTGGGGGCCTACACATGGTCGGAATTTCTGACCAAAAGCTCACATCGAACTTTTCTTGTCGGAACTTCCGACCGTGAATACGCGGCATTAGTTTTCCATCACACATAGCATTTTGCTTTTAGGCCACACATTTACATTTTTGGGTCTCATACACACTGGACGTTATAAAAAAAGCAAGTAACGTTAGCTGTAGAAAGCTGTAGCTGTAGAGTAAGTTTTTCTGCGTTTGTGCGCTAGCATTTTTTAGCTGTACTCCCATAAAAGGTTATGGCTCAAAAACACTGATGAACACTGAATAGCCACGCTTTTCATAGTTTTTAAGCTGTTTTTGGATTTTTTTAGAGTTAGAGCTCTCAAAACCCACTAGTTCTGTTTTTTTTTTCAGCTAGAAAATGCCCCTGACAAAATCTGCTGATAACATTCTATTTGTGCAGGGACACAGAATACACAATGGACACAAATAATAATATGCTGGGGAGTTTATTGGCTGCAGAAAAAGATGTCTGAAGCCAAAAACAGCAGCTGTAAAAACATCCAGTGTGCATGAGGCCTTGGTCTCATCTGACCAGAGCACCTTCTTCCACATATTTGCTGTGTCCCACACATGGCTTCTTGCAAACTGCAAATGTGAATTATTTTGGCTTTGTTTCATCAATGGCTTTCTTCTTGCCACTCTTCCATAAAGGTTTGTGGAGTGCACGACTTAAGCTCGATTCACACCTATGCATGTTGCTTTTCAGCGTTTTTGCAGTGCTTTTTGTGGTGCTTGCTGCGTTTTTTGACGTGCGTTTTTACCATGATTTTACCGCTATTTGCGTTTTTTTTTTACCATCAGTTTTTATTTTTTTACATTTCCTTTAACAACCAGCTATGAACAGGTTAAAAAAAATTAAATAAAATGCAAATCGCGGCTAAAATGTGGTACTTGCGTTTTGGATGCGGGTCCATTGAATTCTATTACATGCAAAACGCTGCTTTTTGCGGGGAAAAAAGTCCCCGACCCTTTCCAGAAATGCAGAGGCACAAAAAAGCATTGATGTGAACATGTTCCATAGGAACCCATGTTAAAACATTTCCCTGCATTTCTGCAAAATGCACCAAAAAACGCATTAGTGTGAATCGAGCCTAATAGTTGTCCTGTGGAGTGGACAGATTCTCCCATCTGAGCTGTGGATCTCTGCAGCTCCTCCTCAGTTACCATAGGTCTTTTGGTTGCGTTTATGATTAATGCTCTCCATGCCCGGCCTGTCAGTTTAGGTGGGCGGCCATGTCTTGGTAGGTTTGCAGTTGTGCCATACTCTTTCCATTTTCGGATGCTGGATTGAACAGTGGTCCGTGAGATGTTCAAAGCTTGGGATATTTTATCATAACCTAACCCTGCTTTAAACTTCTGCACAACCTTATCCCTGACCGGTCTGGTGTGTTCCTTGGCCTTCAGTAAAGGGGACTGAATGCACGCCACACCTTTTAGATATTTATTTGTAAAAACTGTTGAAAACCAGTCGATTGATAATAAATGGCTTCAGACAAACACTAACCATGAGTGAAATAAATGTTTTTGTGTTATCATTCATGTTCTCTGAAAAATGGCCAAGAAATCATAAATTCTGCCAGGGTATGTAAACTTATGAGCACAACTGTATAAGTAAACCCTGAAAACAGTGTTTGTTTACATGGTTTGTATGTACAGGGGCCGTTTTAGGCCTCATGAACACGGACGCTTACTGTTTCCTGTTTGTCGAGGTGTAAAATCCCTGGTGATTTTGGGTGTCTGGGGAGCAGCATGTGTGTCACGTACAGCTACCAATGCAAGTGAAGAGCTGTATTCAGATGTGCTTGGGTAAACACCAATGGCTTCTGCTCTAGCATTTCACTGTGCATGCACATACAGCGCTTCAAGTGTCACGTCTGGGGGGATGTACCCTACACACATGCACAGGTAAACGCCAACACAGAAGCCATTGTCATCTAAACAAGCATAGCTACATACAGCCATACCACTTGCATTGGTAGCTTCACACAGCACATGCGGCTCCCTGGGCATGGAAAGTACCAGGGATTTTATGCCTCAGCACACAGAGGCTAGTAAGTGTCTGTGTGCAAAAAGATAGCTACACAAACAGGAAATGGAGGGCAGATTACAGCTCTAGAGTGCGGCCAGATAAAGGGTAAGTTGGTTCCCTGGCGGGGAAAAAGAGGGTGAGTAAGGAGAATGCAGATAAGGCACCAAGTGAGTTTAATTACCACCATAATCAGCCACAGAACCTGTGTAATTAATGTGTGTCCTGGATTAAAGGGATAAGGTGGCAACCCTAATCCCGTGGGGCATCAAGACACAGATAGCTGCCAGGCTGTGTGAGGGCCTATCCAGAAGTAAGCGGGCAGCGCAGGGTTGGGATGTGGCTTGCAGTTCAACCAAAGGCAACGGTTCTGTCGGCCAGAGAACCTGTCAGTGGCCGGAGGTAGAAGGGAAGCTGTCACCACGAAGGGACCAATCTTCTTTACCAGGGACCACAGTGAGTAGCTGAAGCAAGTACCAAAGCAGTATTCTCACCGAACGGGCAAATTCAGGCGGTGATCAAGTCAGAGACCCAGCCAGCAGAGAAGATTCTTGCAGAGCAGACTTGTGTGTCAAGCTAGGGACTGAGCCGGTTAGCAGGGGTGAAGCTTGAGAAATATCTGGAGTGCCAAGCTAGGGATCCAGCAGAGAAGCGGGGGGGGGTGACGCTTGAGAGGAAACGACCGCCAACCTTGGAGGAGCTCAAGGGATTCATAGTCAGTGAATCAGTGGGTCTAGTGAGAGACCGTGAGCTCAGTATTGAAGAACTACAAGGAGCAGTTGTAGGGGAGATGAAAGATCTGAGTTAGGATCCGTTAAAAGAATTGTTACCATAGGAGACAGCAATCCTGCACATGCAGAAGTAGCGCCTTGATGGGGCCTTTCCCTGGACGGCTGTTCTCCTATTGAAGTCTCGGAGTCTGCCAATTGAGTTTGCAACTATCTAAGGGTGTCCTGGCCCTAACCCTCTTTCGCCCAAAATATATAAAAAGACTGTCAAAAGAAATAAAACCTCTTTTACATCCAAGAAGTGTCTGGCGCCCAATGACTTTCACCATCTTTGCACCCACTATGCCTCACAAACCACTACATATTGAAGGATATGAGCGGTCTGTGGCCTCAAAGGCTCTCATTAGGCTGGAAGAGGTAAGAGATTATGCTACACTTAGAACATGCAAAACATTTCCACCAAACATACTGTTTGTCACTGAAATGTCACTTTAAGGAATTTAGTTTACACCTTTATAGGCAACCCAGGCCAGCAGAGAAGCAGGATACATCCCTTGGCTATAAACATAAATGGAATGATATAACCAGACAAGGCTTATATAAATTTACAAGTAAGAGCAAACAACAAATAATGTAAATCAGGGAACTGCTAAGAGCCGTTCACACTGGGGCGACTCGTCAGGTGACTCAGCCGCCTGACAAGTCGTGTCCCATTCTATTCAATGGAACCGTTCTAATAGGAGCGACGCAAGTCACTCCGACTTAGAAAAAGGTTCTTGTACGACTTCGGGGGCGACTTGCATTGACTTCTATACAGAAGTCATTTTGCAAGTCGCCTCTGAAGTCGTGCTGCCCCAGTGTGAACCGGCTCTAATGCTATCCAACAGTCAGAAGTTTAGTAAATTCAGTTTACCTTTACCAAGTACACAGAACTATAACAAGCCCCAGGATTTTAGAGGCTGGATGCCAGAGTACTGTTAGTGAATGAAAGTAACCCAGCTAGCTTCCCGGGCTTACTGGGTGGGAATCCTTATTTCCACCTGATGTGCCAGTGTTCTGTCAAATACTCCAACCCGTCAGAAACTCCAACCACATCACTTCCCGTTTCTTTAAAACATCAGTAATTGGATATTTTTACGAATTTCTGTTTGGACAAAACACCGGCAACCAAATAGAGTCCGGTACTGGATGATTTAGCTATTTTGACACCACATCGGCTAACGAAGACAAAGTTGTCGCCGCCATGGAGGCCACCATTTTGTTGGCTAGTATCGGTGCGGAGTAACAATCTCCGCTCATAATAGCGTGCACAGGACTCTATTCGGGTTTCCCAGTGTTGTGTCCAAACAGGAATTAGTCAAAAAATCCAATTACTTATGGTTTAAAGAAACTGGATGTTAAGTGGTTGGAGTTTCTGACAAGTTGGATAATATGACAGAACACCAGTGCCACTTTTTATGTAAGTGGACATTACCCTGTAAGAGGACTGTTCTCCCAATAAACAGTAGAAATTAGAAAGGCTCAGGTAATTGGATGTGTGATTGCCATAATCCCTCTAGTAACAGTGAGAATGTGAAAAAAAACTCTAGTTTGGTATTTTTAAGGCAATGAAAATGAAAGTTAAAAAATAATAATTTTATTGTAACATATAAATATTATAGAATTTTTTTTTTATTTCAACATGTTAATTATGTTATGCAGATCATTAAAAATATTACATAATGGTAGATTAAAGTGTTTGTTTTTCTACTACCTGGGTTATGACCACCAGTGGAAAAGCCGATGGTTACGAGTAGAGAGATATCAACGCATTTCGATTAATAATTACATCAATAGAATTTTCCTCAGGGATTTATACCACTTCTAAGAAAACAAAACATGGGGCCGGATTCAGATAGGAGATACAACGGCGTATCTCCTGATACGCCGTCGTATCTCTGAGTGCCGGCCGTCGTATCTATGCGCCTGATTCATAGAATCAGTTACGCATAGATATCCCTAAGATCCGACTGGTGTAAGTGTCTTACACCGTCGTATCTTAGGCTGCATAATCCCGCTGGCCGCTAGGTGGCGCTTCCGTATAGTTCCGCGAGGAATATGCAAATTAGTATTTACGCCGATTCAGAAACGAACGACCGCCCAACGCTTTTTTTACGTCGTTTGCGTTCGGCTTTTTCTGGCGTAAAGTTACCCCTGCTATATGAGGGGTATGTGCGGCGTATCCTATGTTAAGAATGGCCGTCGTTCCCGCGTCGAATTTTGCGTAAATCGTTCGTAAATAGGGCTGGACGTAATTTACGTTCACGTCGAAAGCAATGACGTTTTGCGGCGGATTTTCGAGCATGCGCACTGGGATTTTTTCACGAACGGCGCATTCGCCGTTAAAAAAAACGTAAAGTACGCATGGTCAAAGCAAATTTAAATAAAACACGCCCCCAACATCCCCATTTGAATTAGGCGGGCTAACGCCGGCCCACATACGTTACGCCACCGTAACTTAGGGCGCAAGTTCTTTCTGAATACGGAACTTGCGCCCAAAGTTACAGCGACGTAATAGATACGCTCAGGTATCTGAATCCGGCCCATGATATTTAGGAATCAATTTAAATATCATATATGTCACTACTTATAGTAACTACAGATACATAGTATGAAAGACTTACATTTTAAAAACAAAATTTAGCAGAAGCATTCCCTAAGTTTCGGCACAAAGGAGGCTAATATACGCATTGAATGACCCTTCATCCTATACAGGACTGCTGGATATAATCCAAAAGTGTGGCGCTCAGAAAAAAAATAATAATAAAAAGTAATTACCAATACAGTTGAACCTCGGATTACGAGCATAATCCGTTCCAGGAGAATGCTCGTAATCCAAAGTACTCGCATATCAAAGCAAGTTTTCCTATTGAAGTCAATGGAAACAAAAATAATTAGTTCCGCATTAACTTCAATAGGATGCAATACCGATTGCTGCCAGCGGTGCCAGAGAGCGCCAAAAAGGCCGAAAAGGCCAGAGAACACTTTGGCTCGTTTCCTGCGCCCCCGTACCTCAGGCCAAATGAGATACTGCAGGCCAATGTTCGGCTTTTCTTGGCTCCTGCGCCCCTGTACCTCAGGCTAAATGAGGTACTGCAGGCCTATTTTCGGCTCTGCTCGGCTTCTGCGCCCCCGTGCCTCAGGCCAAATGAGATACTGCAGGCCAATGTTCGGCTTTTCTTGGCTCCTGCGCCCCCGTACCTCAGGCTAAATGAGGTAATGCAGGCCTATTTTCGACTCTGCTCGGCTTCTGCGCCCCCATACCTCAGGCCAAATGAGGTACTGCAGGCCTATTTAGCTTGAATTCAGCTCGTCTTGCGAATCAACACTCGCAAACCGAGTCAGATTTTTTTTTAAAAAGTTGCTCGCAAATCAAAAAGCTCTCAAACCAAGTTACTCTTAAACCGAGGTTCCACTGTATTAAAAGGGGTCCCTTCTCTTTCTGTTTATCAATTAAAGAGGCATTTGCCCTGACCACCAGTGTAAAGGGAAAAGTCTACCATGAGCATCAGTGTAATGGGCGTATTAATATTGCCCACCATTATAAATGCATCATTACTGTAGCGCTCACCCCCCTGAGGGGCCACTGAGAATATGCCCAGGTCCCCCAAAGTAGTACAAAGGTACAGTCCCAAATCAGTTCTTACTCACAATGTCCCAGGGCTGTCTGCCACCCAGCATCCACAGATAGATCCTGAGCGAGGGGCATAAAAGACCCTTCTCCAGACCCATACTTCAGGACAGTGTCCTCCAGAAAATAATCAGTTAGCAATATTTTTCAAGCCCCCAACCCAGCTCCTGCTGAGGCCCAGCCTGCAATAGCTCTTTCCCAGTGGCAGTGGGCCCAGGAGAACTGCAACTCTCCCTAGAGCGGAAAGAACACACTAGAAAGGCCTCCCAAACATTTATCACCTCCCCAGCCACCTTCGGCATGCCTCCTTCCAGGTATTGACTGGGTCATGATATACACTAAATTGTCAAAAGTATTGGAACACCTGCCTTTACATGCACATAAAGGTGTTCTATCAGGTTGGGGTCAGGACTCTGTGCAGGCCAGTTAAATTCCTTAACCCCAAACTCGCTCACCCATGTCTTTATGGCTCTTGCTTTGTGCACTGGTGCACAGTCACGTTGGAACAGAAAGGGCCATCCCACAAATTGGGAGCATGAAATTGTCCAAAATGTCTTGGTATGCTGACGCCTTAAGTGTTCCCTTCACTGGAACTAAGGGGACGAACCCAACCCCTGAAAAACAACCCCACACTATAATCCCCCCTCCACCAAATGATCTGGACCAGTGCACAAGCAAAGTCTATAAAGACATGGATGAGCGAGTTTGGGGTGGAGGAGCTTGCCTGGCCTGCACAGAGTCCTGACCTCAACCCGATAGAACACCTTTGGGATAAATTAAAGCGGAGACTGTGAGCCAGGCCTTCTCGTCCAACATCAGTGCCTGACCTCCCAAATGCGCTTCTGAAAGAATGGCCAAACATTCCCATAGACACTCTCAACATTGAACCGTATGGGCTAAGACTGCGATGCCAGTATAGTTTATGTGTGTGTAAAGGCAGGTGTCCCAATACTTTTGATAATGCAGTGTGTGTGTATATACACACACACACACACACACACACACACACATACAATGTATGTATATGCACCATTTTAAACATCTATGCAGACATTTTTATCATTTATTGTGCCGTAATGATTCCTGTCATAATACATGCTGTTGCTAGGTGATATCATTTACTGTGATGTGTAATGCTTGCCTGGCATGACATAGTAGACTCAACATAATGCTACTTTAGGTCTATTTGTGATTTCTCCTCATAATAATATTCTTCTGGAATGTTCTGATACACCCCTCCCTTCTCTGCAGTAAAAGTCTGTGTCAGGACACTTGTATTGAGAACTGTGGCTGTAACTCCACTCAGTGAAAGCTCATCTCAGTCAGGGAACTGCCATAGAGCCCTTTCACATTGCCAGCGCCCGAAAAACACTGGTAAAGCGCCACTAAAACTAGCGGCGCTTTACCTACGTTTTTCGAGCGATAGTAGGGCGCTTTTAACCCCCGCGAGTGGCAGAATAAAGGGTTAAAGCGGCCACAAAGCACCGCTGCCAATGCGCTTTGCAGGCGCTTCCCATTGATTTCAATGGGAAGGGATGCTTTAGGAGCTGTGTATACACCGCTTCTAAAGCGCTGCAAAGAACCTGCTTGCAGGACTTTTTTTTTTTTGACGCCCTGCCAGCGCAGAACCCAAGTGTGAAAGCACTCAGGCTTTCACATTGGGATTGCAGATGAGGCTTCTTTCAGGCGCTTTACAGTCGCTTTTTTTAGCGCTAAAGCGCCTGAAAAACGCCCTATTGTGAAAGGGGTCTTGATGTTAGATTTTTCACATGGCCACAGTCTCCGCCGGGTCCTGTGCATTGATGAGCGCGCTCTGCATGAGAGGTAGGGTGACCACGTGTCCCGGATTGCCCGGGACAGTCCCGCATTTTGCACGTCTGTCCCGGGCACATTCATTCCAGGACAATACAGTGTCCCGGAATGAAACTGACACAGTCACCCCCCAAGGCCAATCTGATGCCCCCAAAAAAGGCCGCCACATCACCGCTTTACTCACTGACAGTACTTGTCCTGGCTGGGAATGCCTGGAGAAGCACAATCCCCGCCCCCTGCTTGTGATTGGAGAAATCATAAATCCCGCCTCTTGTGTCCAATCACTGTGCTGTCATTCGTTACAACACAAGCGCACAAGCTGATTTTTGCGAAGGAGGGTGTCCCTGAATTGTAGTTTGGAAATGTGGTCACCATGGGTGCAGATGACACGACCCCCAACAAGCACATCTGTGTACATGAAAATAATTTCTAAGCAGGGAAGGTTTCAGACGTCCCTGGTAGCAGTCTAAGACCCCTTTCACACTAAGGAGTTTTTACAGCGTTTTAGCGTTAAAAATAGCGCTCTTAAAACGCTCATGAAACGCTCTCCATGCATCTCAATGGACCCTTTCACACTGAGTCCTGCGAGCAGCATCTTTGAAGCAGCTTTTGGGCGCTGAAAAAAACGCTCCAAAAACGCCCCTCTCCATTGAAATGAATTGAAAAGCGCTGTAAAAACGCCTTACCCTTTCACACTGAGGCGTTGCACTGGCGGGGCGTTGAGAAAAGTCCTGCAAGCAGCATCTTTGGAGCAGCTTTTGGGCGCTGAAAAAAGCGCTCCAAAAACGTCTCTCTCCATTGAAATGAATTGAAAAGCGCTGTAAAAACGCCTTACCCTTTCACACTGAGGCACTGCAAAAACGCCCTAAAACGTTAGGGTCTTAGCAGTGCTTTACCAGCACATTGGGATTGCAGATGAGGCTTCGCTTGAATAACGCTCGAATAACGCACGAAAAACGCTCGAATAACACTCAAAAAACGCCCCAGTGTGAAAGGGGCCTTAGAGCATGCATAGGAAACCCCACGCGTGCACAGATGACTGGGGAGATGTGTCGCAGGACTCCCTCAGAACCCCAGCCGAGGGGCAAATCTGCACACATGCAGGGGGTGGTAAGAAATTCTCACCTAGGTGCAAATAAAGCACTGTTAAAAAAAAAAGGAAAAACTTCCATTTGTAAGAAATGGAGGAGGCAGCTCAGCATGGCCTTAAGGCCCCTTTCACACTGGGGCATTTTTCGAGCGTTATTCAAGTGTTTTTCGAGCGTTATTCGAGCAAAGCCTCATCTGCAATCCCAATGTGCTGGTAAAGCACCGCTTAGACCCTAAAGTTTTAGGGCGTTTTTGCAGTGCCTCAGTGTGAAAGGGTAAGGTGTTTTTACAGCGCTTTCAATTCATTTCAATGGAGAGGGGCGTTTTTGGAGCGTTTTTTTCAGCGCCCAAAAGCTGCTCCAAAGATGCTGCTTGCATTACACAGTGTGAAAGGGTCCATTGAGATGCATGGAGAGCGTTTTATGAGCGTTTTAATAGCGCTATTTTTAACGCTAAAACGCTGTAAAAACGCTTCAGTGTGAAAGGGGTCTAAGGCCCCTTTCACACTGGGGCGGGAGCTGCGGTGGCGGTAAAGCGCCGTTAAAAATCAATAAAATCCCTGTTGTCCTTTCTAGCTCCCTTACATTTAGCTGAGGCATCCCCCTGCGTTTATTCTTTTATTACCTCCTCTAATGACGCTGACCTTCTGTATTGTCCACAGCGTGGTTGGTAAAAATGTAGCAGAAACTGCCTACGCCTGCACAGTGATGTCCCATAGGCCTAAAGGCCAAGTTCACCTTTTCCAGAAAATAGCCTATGCAGTCAAGGGACCCCATAGGTTTTAATGCACAGTTGCACCCAAAAATGTAATTTCCAATTTTTGGAATCCTCCCCTCCTCCGATGTCACATTTGGCACCTTTCAGGGGGGAGGAGGGAGCAGATAACGTGACTGCGGTGACCTACGTCACGTCCGGCGCCTACTCCACCCCCCTTCTTCTGGGAGACACACAGGTCCCAGAAGACAACAGGAACCAGTGGGGCGCAAAGGGACAAATAGGCTTCGGGGCCCGATATCGCGGGCGCCCTGGACAGGTAAGTGTCCATATATTAAAAGTCAGCAGCTGCTGTATTTATAGCTGCCGGATTTTCTCTCCCTGCCGCCCCAAGGCCAGGTTCCGCAATGCAGCCCCCCCCCCCCCAATCAATGGAGTATGGCAACCGGATGGCAGGGGCGGCATGGTTAGTTCAAATATATATTTTTTTTATTTATTTGTAGCTTGTCGTTTACTTTTTTTATTTTTGTATAATTTTCTTATTATTAATATTATTTTTCTTATTCTTTAAATTTGAAATTATTTTTTTATTTTTAATTATCAATTTTTTTTCCACTTAACTTTATTGCTATCACACAGGAGAAAACAATCCCCTGTGTGATAGCAATTGGAGGTAACAGGTTCTCTTTATTGACCCTGTCACCTCCAAAACAGGAGTCCTAGCACTGTGCGACAGACTTGTTGGCCAGGGGGGAGGACGGAGTCCCGAAGACAGAGAGGTATGTGGGGGGGGGGGGGGGGGGAAGGACTGATGGCAGCACACATTTTACAAGTGATTTCGGCGACATCGCCGCAATCACTTGTTAACGAGCGAGTGGATTCCATGCTGCTGCCGCCCCGAGGCCTGGCCTCGGTGGCCTTGTGGGAAATCCGGGCCTGCTTGTGGTCAATCAGGTTCCTTCCTGCAAAGGAGGGCAATGAAATGTCCTCTGCCTTGAGTTTGCTAGGGGCAGCTCCTCTTCAGCAGCAGCAGCCAATAAGAGCGCAGTCCCGCCTTCTCTATCCCCTGACTGTCCATCAAAGCGAAGAGGATAAAAGGAACTCCTTGCCACTTTCTATTTCAGCACTGATGGGCAGAATGTGAAGAACCCAGCTAGCGCTACTATTTCTTTCCAATTTAAAGACTAAGGCCCGGATTCAGATACATTGAAGTATCTATCGGCGGGGCGTAACGTATCTCAGATACGTTACGCTGCCGTAAATTAGGGCGCAAGTTCCGTATTCAGAAAGAACTTGCGCCCTAAGTTACGGCGGCGCAACGTATGTGGTCCGGAGTAAGCCCGCCTAATTCAAATGTGGATGATGTGGGCGTGTTTTATCCAAATTCACTGTGACCCCACGTATTTGACGTATTTTATGAACGGCGCATGAGCCGTTCGTGAAAGAATCCCAGTGCGCATGCTCGAAATTCCGCCGCAAATTGTCAATGCTTTAGACGTGAACGACTTACGCAAACTACGTAAAATTTTCAAAATTCGACGTGGGAACGACATCCATACTTAACATAGGATAGCCCTCATATAGCAGGGGTAACTTTACGCCGGAAAAAGCCTAACGTAAACTACGTAAAAAAATGCGACGTACGTTTGTGAATCGGCGTATCTAGATCATTTGCATATTCCTTGTGTAAATATACGGAAGCGCCACCTAGCGGCCAGCGTAAATATGCAGCCTAAGATACGACGGTGTAAGACACTTACGCCGGTCGGATCTTAGGGAAATCTATGTGTAACTGATTCTATGAATCAGTCGCATAGTTACAACCCCGCAACTCAGAGTTACGACGGCGTATCCGGAGATACGCTGTCGTAACTCGTTTCTGAATCCGGGCCTAAGGGGGTTATTTAGGAAAGGCAAATCCACTTTGCACTACAAGTACAAAGCTCTGCTGATTTTATCATCCAATCATGTACAAGCTAAAATGCTGTTTTTTATTTTCCTTGCATGTCCCCCTCAGATCTACAGCAACTGCACTTCCAAGTGCACTTTCATAGCTAGATTCAGGTAGGGCGGTGCATCTTTCAGGCGGCGTAGCGTATCGTATTTACGCTACGCCGCCATAAGTCTGAGAGGCAAGTGCTGTATTCACAAAGCACTTGCCTCCTAAGTTACGGCGGCATAGCGTAAATGGGGCCGGCGTAAGCGCACCTAATTCAAATGAGGATGAGGGGGGCGTCTTGTATGTAAATGATTGGTGACCCGACGTGATTGACGTTTTTTACGAACGGCGCATGCGCTGTCCGTGTACATATCCCAGTGTGCATTGCTCCAAATTACGCCGCAAGGACGTATTGGTTTCGACGTGAACGTAAATTACGTCCAGCCCCATTCACGGACGACTTACGCAAACGACGTAAAAATTTCAAATTTCGACGCGGGAACGAGGCCAGCTTTTTGTTCGACTAACTTAACGCCGGAAAAAGCCATACGTAAACGACGTAAAAAAAATGCGCCGGGCGCACGTACGTTTCTGAATCGGCGTATCTAGTCATTTGCATATTCTACGCCGAACTCAATGGAAGCGTCACCTAGCGGCCAGCGTAAATATTGCACCCTAAGATACGACGGCGTAGGAGACTTACGCCGCTCGTATCTTAGCCTAATTTAAGCGTATCTGGTTTCCAGAATACGCTTACATTTAGGACGGCGTAGATTCAGAGTTACGTCGGCGTATCTACTGATACGCCGGTGTAAAGCTATCTGAATCCAGCTATCAGTGTGCAAAGTGTAGTGCAAAGTGGATTTGCCTTTCATAAATAACCCCCTAAGTGTACTTAAAAACAGAATCAGCATGAGGGATGTTACTTACTATCAGTGTGATGTGTCTCTTGTGCTTGTGCCTCTCCTTTGATATAGTAGAAATCTTCCTTCTCCAATCCCCTCTTCTCCTGCCACTGAAGGCAGGGGTTAATAGAATTATGGGACCTGTGACAAGCACTTATCAAGCATGCTGGATTATGTCCTTTCTTCGCCCAAACCACTATTCATAGAAGCTGTATTATGGCTTCTATGAATGAAACAGGCTCTATGAATGGAGGAGGCGAACCTTTCAAAGCCAGGTGTACTGATTATCGTATCCTTAAGGACCCTTTCACACTGGCGCTTTACCGACGGAATGGTCGTGGTGCCCATTGATTTCAATGGGCAGGAGCGGTGGTGAAGCGGTATACACACCACTCCTTCACCGCTCCAAAGATGCTGCTTGCAGGACATTTTTTAACGTCCTGCCAGCGCACCGCTCCTGGAGTCAAAGGAGCGTCTCTTTCAGGGCGCTTTGCAGGCGCTATTTTTTTGCGTTATAGCGCCTGCAAAGCACCTCGGTGTGAAAGGGGTGTAACTTTGCAAGCTTCAGAAATCCTAGATAATTGGCCTTCCAAAAGGTGTCCACACATATTGTACTGCCACCCCATGTGCTAAGCAGTCAATCATGGAGAGTGGTGAAGAAAGCATTTGTCTTTTGCATCAATCTGACCTTATTTTTTAAACTGGTTGTAAACCTCTGACATAAAATATGAACAAAACATATGCCTCTATAGTGTGTACTCGGCTCGATCCAGAGCACTAAGTGTCTTTTCTGTCTGCTGCCTCATTCCTCTACTGTCAGCATCTTCTGACAAGTTCCCCTGACACCCAGAGGTAAAAAGGTTACAGGGGAGGGAGCTCCAGCACACAGCTTGTGGTTGACAGCCTCAGCTCTGTTCTGTGGGCTGTGAAGGGGGTGTGTCCCTTCCCTCCAATCAGCTATCAGCTATCCTCACTGAGCTCTGCAGAGTGTAACTTTAGCTCCCCTCCCCCTGATTTCTAAAAGCTCAGACAAGCTGTATACATTTTGCACTTTGAACGGATGTGGTGAAGAGAAAACTACAGATAGACAGGTACAACTTTCATCTCTGTTTATCACCTGAGACCAATCACTACACTTGGCTTATATGAGGGTTTACAACCACTTAAAGCCAAATTTGGAAGCATCACTTTTTCATTCACTTCCTTGATAAGAATCATGTTTTAATGAGACAAGACCAATATTTGTGCTTATTGTACCTATTCATTTCA
Organism: Rana temporaria; assembly: GCF_905171775.1. Taxonomy (NCBI): domain Eukaryota; kingdom Metazoa; phylum Chordata; class Amphibia; order Anura; family Ranidae; genus Rana; species Rana temporaria. The sequence continues at coordinate 255,162,792 of NC_053489.1, read as the reverse complement.
TTCGATGTTATTGTTTGTAGGCAGGTGCAGCTTGGCCTCTATCCAGATGGTGGCACTATACCACTGATTCTTTAGCGGAAATGTTTTCCTTTAGAAGGGTGTCAAACTGGCGGCCATCCAGCTGTTGCAGAACTACAAGTCCCATTATGCCTCTACCTGTGGGAGTCATGCTTGTAACTGTCAGCCTTGCAATGCTTTGTGGGACTTGTAGTTCCACAACAGCTGGAGGGCCTCCCCTTTGACACTTTAGAGGCTATATAATTGTCACAGAGGTTGCAGCTGTCTGACACGGGAAGGTTCTCTTCGTTAGCGTAGACTGGTGGTATGGTACTCTGTAGTCTGTCCCCAGTCCGCCACAGAAGCATCTTGGATTTAAAAGAATCATTTTATTTCTCCAACAAGATATAAAAAGCAATCAATTTATTGTGAAACAAAATAACAGTAAATGTGCCATTGTCATACTGAAATCTGTGCAAACTTCTACTACTCTGTTACTAGAATATCAGTGCCTACAGAACAGTCTGCACTTATCTCTGCTAATCGCAACACAATATGCAGTATCTCACAAAAGTGAGTACACCAATCACATTTTTGTTAATGCTTTATTATATCTTTTCATGTGATAACACTGAAGAAATTACAACCTCTGGATATGACGCTGAGCATGTGCACTCAACTTTTTTGGTCGACCATGGCGAGACCTGTCTTGAGTGGAACCTGTTCTGTTAAACCGCTGTATAGTCTTGGCCACTGTGCTGCAGCTCAGTTTCAGGGTCTTGGCAATCTTCTTCTAGCCTAGGCCATCACTATGTAGAGCAACAATTAATTTTTTCAGATCCTCAGAGAGTTCTTTGCCATGAGGTGCCATGTTAAACTTCCAGTGACAAGTATAAAAGAGTGAGAGTGATAACACCAAATTGAACACACCTGCTCCCCATTGATACCTGAGACATTGTAACAGTAACGAGTCACATGACACCGGGGAGGGAAAATGGCTAATTGGGCCCAATTTGGACATTTTCACTTAGGGATGTACTCACTTTTGTTGCCAGCGGTTTAAACATTAATGGCTGTGTGTTGAGTTATTTTGAGGGGACAGCAAATGTACACTGTTATACAAGCTGTACACTCACTACTTTACATTGTAGCAAAGTGTAATTTCTTCAGTGTTGTCACATGAAAAGATATAATACAATATTTACAAAAATGTGAGGGGTGTACTCACTTTTGTGAGATACTGTTCAAGACTTAATACAGCTGCAAGGACTGTATATAGTAGTTGAACCCATGATATAAAGATGAGACCAAAGCCAAATCTAGCAAGGACAGCCCAAAGAAAGGGCCAATCGTTGTTGTCAAAGGCCTTACCGCATCTAGGGACAGCAAGGCCCTATTACCCATGTTATCTGCCCTGGCCTGAATGTTAAGAAACAGTCTCTACAATATTACAGCCGTGGACTTTTGATGGTATGAAACTGGATTGACTTGGGTGAATTATCAAGACGATAGCTTTGTTAAGATGCAGGGCCAGTAACTTACCCAAGATTTTATTGTCACTTTAAAGTAGAGAAGTTATCCTGTATGACCCTGAGTCAGTTGGCTTCTTTTTTTTTTTTTTTAAAGTGTATTTTGTGCGTGTACTCGAGAGAGGAGCCGGACTGCTGGAGTTGGGAGTAGGCAGGCCTCCCCCAGAGGCAATCTGCCACCTTTCTCCATGCCCCGGGTGGCAATGGCGGGTGTGTGAGGGGGTCCTCCCACACTGCCCGCCCTACCTGCTCCGCTTTGAAGCCCAACGGGGCAGAGGGACTCCCTATAAGGGAGTGAGAGGATTAGCCCGCTCAACCAGCCCCGTTAGTCCTTCGCCTCTCTTTTTAGAGACCGCGTGGTCAAAGTGCGTGCATGTTAACCCAATTTCGAGTGCGTGTGTAAGTGTGGTGGTTTTTGTGGGAGGGGGGGTGGACGTACTAAGCGCAGGCTTACCTCGCATAGCACACCCACCGGGAGCCAGGCTGAGACCACCAAACTCAATTCACATGTAGCCGAGACCGGGATCTGAACCCCTAGCTGCAGAGGTGAATGGCTTGTCAGCGCAGTGCCAATCGCGTTGAGCCACCGCAGCTCCCGTCAGTTGGCTTCTTACCCAGTTTATAACAAAAGAATAACAAGGGGGTAAAATAAAAAAGAAAGTGGGGGAGAAGGAAGGTGGGAGCAGTGAGTGGAAAGTGACCATCGTGCAATACGATGGACGGCTCTCCGGCCAGGAAACAAAAATTCCCCTTGTCCTAGCCAAAAGGCTCGGCCCTAGAGGCAGGTGTTAAAAAATGTGTTGTGGAGATCGTGATCAAAGTGCCATACGGTAAGTGCCTCTCAAACACTTGTGCAATGTATGGCACCCCTGGACTGCCACTCCAGGGGCACTATCTCCACAGGCTTTTCAACGGACCCTGACCCCCGACCTCGCCGTGTACTGGGGACAGTCAGCATAGCACCACCTACTGGCAACTGATAAGAACAGATTTTTTTTTTTATTCTTTTATTCCACTCCAAGACTAGAGACTGCTCAGTCAGTCAGCCGCCAGGTGGAGTAGGACGCTTCCGACGAGTGTGCTCCACTCAGGGACAAGTCAGACAGGCAGTCAGTCTGCAGATAGTTACACTCCTCCCAGCCCCCAGCGGCGAAGCACACACCACCGCTTCCAGGACCAACCACTGCCTCTTCTCCCCTGGGCCTCCAGTAGACCATCTCCTGCCCCCCCTCACAGGCTCCTTCCTCAAAGGTAAGCCTTGGTGTTTACCAACTCGCTGCCCGTTTTCCTGCCCTCTGTCCAGGGGGTAGGTTTTGCGGCCGTCCTTTTAAGGATCAAGCCGCGGCTTTCCGCCCGGATAGGCACCGTATCCCCTCCTGCACCCCCACACTACCGCCCCTACTTAGAGCATCCCTCCGCCAGATCTCTGGTGCAATTTCCGCCTCTTCGAGCGGTTTTTCTATACATCTGCGCCGGCCTGGTAACAATCGCGGCAGCCGCGATCTAGGAAAGGCCGCGGCTTCATTCGCGGCCTAGCGGCGCGCCGTTCTCCCCCCCCCGCAACCATCACCAAACTTCCCAAACGGCCCAAAAAAGCCCCCCCGACCCCTGTAGAGCACCTTCTCCACCCGACAATCGATCTAATCCCCCCCAGCAGCACGGATCCTTTCAATCTGATAGCCCCCAGCCTGGATCCAGTGGCCTGATCGGCGGACATCTTGCTACACCCAACTCCACTCTCCCCTTTCTCAATACTATTAAACTTGATCCAGGGTTCGCCCGTTAGCCTCACAAGGGGTCAGGAAGGAATTTTTTCCCCTATCGTAGCATATTGGCGCAGCACGACCAGGGTTTTTTTGCCTTCCTCTGGACCAAGTCAGGATCGAGGATTAGTTTAATCCTTGATAATCCCCCCCCCCCTGGTGTTATACGACCATGGCTAATCTGCAATATTCTGCAGAAACCATTGGGGATCTGAGGCGATTTGCCGCAATACTACCAGCCATCACCAAAAAAGCCCTAAGAACTGAGCGACTTTTGAGAATCGATCAACGATCGACTAGCAAAAATCTCAGCCGTTTACCCCAGCCTAAGCACACTTCATGTGCTCTGATCAACACAAGATCAGCAGTAAAACACCGACTAGAAATCCATGATTTCATTCTACAACACGATCTAGACTGCCTCTTTATTACAGAGAGCTGGCTTACAGCCGACTGCAACACCATTCTAGGAGAATTGGTGCCAGTAAACTATCGTATCATAACCGAAAACAGAATAGGGCAAAGAGGAGGAGGCCTGGCGGTGATCCATAAGACTCATCTTGCAATCACTAAACCGGTCCTTCAAAACCCTCTTCCATTCATGGAAACCCTTACCCTGCAACTACAAACAAACTCCCAGAAGACCATCCATATTCTACTCTGCTATAGGCCACCCGGGCCAAAATCGCAGCTTTTACTATCATTGACGGACTTCATCTCCACTTACACCCTCAACGGCAAACATCTTTTGCTGCTCGGGGACTTTAATCTCTGGGCCAACTCACCACAAGACCCCGTGGCCGACGCCTGTATTGACCACCTGGAAGGTTTAGGGCTACAACAACTAGTATGTGGGGCCACACATGCTTCAGGTCACACACTTGACCTTATTTTCAGGCAAGATCTGGAAATAAAAAATTTGGAAAATGAACCGTTGCCATGGACAGATCACCATGCAATCAAATTCATTATTTCCGAATTCCCCCCTCAACAAAAACATCAAATCTAGTGACAACACACTGGACTAGATGTCAGAAGAAGCTCCATTCAGAACTCTTCAAAACCACATTAAGGAAAAAAATAAAAACAATTCAGCCGCATCAAACGGCTGAAGAAACACTGGATGCCATAAACACAGCCCTATTACAGTCAGTTGACTTAATAGCGCCGAAACGTAAAACCTGCATCAGAAAAAATACCTCCAGCTGGTTCAACAACCAACTGGCATTACTGAAGCAAGAGCGCAGAAGGGCGGAAGCCGCCTGGAAAAGAAGCTCTTCAGATGAGAGAGCAACAACAAGAAAATACCACAAAGAAATCTTCAAAGCCAAGAAAAACTATTTTTCTGAGGCTATCAACAACGCCCTAAATCGCCCCAGCGAACTCTTCAAACTGGTCACTCAGACCATGAATCCAGAATGCCTTGAAACCCCCAATTCGGACACCCAAGAATTTTGCAATGAATTGTCGGATTACTTCATTAATAAAATCGAGGGAATCCGGGAAAGCATTCAGCAAAACAACACCCCCCCAACCCCCCCCCACAATTATCCATACAATACCTGCAGTAATTCACCACAATTAGGTAAGTTTACGCTGGAACCCATCTCTATCCATGCCACTAAGAATATCATAGGTACTTTGCGTAACGGCACAGCGCCAAATGATATCATCCCCACTAAACTGCTGAAGGAATGCGCTGACATCTTGGCACCTCCTATCACGCAGCTTATTAACCAATCATTCAAGGAAGGTATAGTGCCTTCCCAGTTGAAAGAGGGCATAATCCGACCTATCTTAAAGAAACCCACCCTAGACCCTAAGGACCCTATTCACCGCCGTCCCATAACAGGTCTAAATGTACTCTCAAAGGTAATGGAGAAAGTAGTGGTACAACAGCTGCAACAGCATCTAGATACCCACAACCTACTTGATCCTTTTCAATCAGGCTTCCGTCCTGGACACGGGACGGAAACAGCATTGGTCAAAATATGGGACGACGCTCTCGAGGCCGCAGACGAAGGAGAATCTTGTCTTCTGGTTCTGTTGGACCTAAGCGCAGCCTTCGACACTGTAGACCACAAGCTACTTTTGACTCGGCTAGCTGAAGTAGCCAAAGTCGCAGAAGGCGATTTATCTTGGTTCTCCTCTTTTTTGGACAACCGATCGCAAACAGTGAAGTTAGGACCTTTTACCTCTGAGAAACGCACATTATCGTGTGGAGTCCCTCAAGGATCACCTCTGTCGCCGTTGTTATTCAACATCTATCTTCGACCGCTTTTTGAAATCATCAGCAGCCAAAAACTGCTCTACCACTCATATGCAGACGACACGCAACTGTATTTCCGCATTTGCAATCAAAAGGATCACCACCTCAATCTAGAGATATGCCTCTCTTTGATAGAGAACTGGATGACAAAGAGTTATCTTAAACTCAACGGAGCGAAAACAGAACTTCTCCTGTTTCACGCCAAGCGTATGAAACAACCTGCAACATCTTGGACCCCCCCCGCCCATTCTGGGCAAAATCATCACCCCTAGCGCCAAAGTCAAAAGTCTTGGGGTCATCTTCGACTCCTACATGACAATGGATGCACAAATAGGGTCAGTAGTCAGCGGATCTCACCATCTGCTGCGCCTACTACGCAGACTTACTCCTTTTATTCCCAAAGAAGACATAGCATTTGTGGTGGGAGCTATTGTAAACTCCAGATTGGATTATGCAAACGCCCTTTACCTCGGACTCCCAAAATACCAAATCGCTCGTCTGCAAGTCGTTCAAAATACGGCCGCCAGACTTGTGACTGGGAAAAAACCATGGGAATCAATCTCACCTTCACTGAGATCCCTTCATTGGTTGCCAGTAAAAGACAGAATTGCTTTTAAAGCACTCTGTCTAACGCATAGATGTATCCATGGGAATTCTCCCCATTATTTATGCGAAAAAATAAAAGCTCATAATCCCAATCGCGTTCTGCGATCCACCAACCAAAATCTGCTTCAGATACCGAAAGCCAACTACAAATCAAAAGGAGAAAGGAGATTCGCGGTCCAAGGTCCCAGACTCTGGAACGCTTTACCAACCAGCATTCGGTTGGAGGAGAACCATTTAGCATTCAGGAGAAAGATCAAAACACATCTCTTTTGATACCAAAGGAGACAGGAACAACAAGCGCCCAGAGGCGATTAAGTTCGCATGTGCCGCGCTATATAAGTTTTCATTCATTCATTCATTCATTTATTTAAAATTTCACAGATAAAATACAGAGTAACATTGATACAAAAAATATGTACAAGACAAAAATCACATGACATTTGTACAAAAAATAAAATACAAGAAATATAACAAAAAGGTTTACAATAAGTACAGAAAATAAAATACAAAAAAATACAAAAAGGTTTACAATATTTACATAAAAACAACCACATCCCTCCCAAAACCCTCCCACAAAAACCCTTCCACAAAAACCCTCCCACAAAAGCCCTCCCACAAAAGCCCTCCCACAAAATCCTCCCACCAAAACCCCAAAGGTACATAGCAAAAATAACAAAATATACAACAACAACAACAAAATAACAAGAATACAGCAATAAAGATCACAAGAAAAACATTTTACAAATAAAACCCTTCCACCCATCAAATAGCACAAAATATCAAAATATATCAAAACTACCCCTACAATATACTGTCCCTTAACCCTATCCCTACACAAACAAAAATCACTCCTATACACTTTCTCCATACTGTCCCTTCACCACCACCTGCACTCACCCTGAAAGACAAAAATAAAAAGGTTAAATTATCAAAAAATAAAACATCAACAACATAATCCCGAAAAACACACATTATAAACACCATTGTTTCCACTCATCTACTTTCCACAACCTCCGTGCATCACCCTCACCCAATTTCTTAAAATCAAAATATACATAATTAAAAATCCTTCCTCGGACAATGGCCACACACTCCCTCACCTTAACAATCTCCTGCCTAAAAATAAAAATATTTTGCACATCCCACAAACATTCCTTAACACAATTCACCACTATCCACAACAATCTCTCCTCATTCCTCGTTAAATCACACAAACCATACAACACCATCTCATACGTTAAAACATCCACACCAGTCATTCCCTTCACCATCTTCTCTATCCTATTCCATACTTTCTTTGCATACCGACACTCCTAAAACACATGTATCACTCTCTCAATCCCCCCACACCCACTCCTCGGACACACTTCACTATCAACAAACCTTCTCCTTCTCTGAAACTCCCTAGTAGGCAAACACCCAGGCATCCCCATCCATGCAATATCTTTCTGCCTATTGTCCACTCCCTTACAACACACATTCTTCCAGACTTTCCTACATTCCGCAACTCTTAAACCACCTATTCCTTCCATTTCCTCCCTCTCTTTCAACAACTGCATAATTTTCTTACTCTCACACCATTTATCTCGCGTCACATCTTGCAAGCCATACCTCCTCATACACCTATCAACCCTCACATAAAACCAAGGCGCAACAAAACATACAGGCTTCCTCAGATCAACCTCACACAACTTACATTTCCACAACACACTCCCACCAGCATATCTTACCATACATCCTGCAACATTCTCTTTCTCACTTAATCTCACACACATACTTACATACTTCACCACAAGAAACTTCTCAATACTCACCATACCTTTCCCACCATTCATTGCACCTTTCATCACTTTCTCTCTCTTCAACTTCTCCATCCTCGACGACCAAAAAAACGAAAAACACACTCTCACAATCTGCTTCATCACTCTATCAGGCGCCGGAAACACATAATACAAAAATAACAAAATAGGAATCACAACCGCTTTCACGACCAACACTTTCCCTTCCAACGATAAAGTCCTCAAAGACCAAAAATCAACTTTCTTCTTCACTCTTGCCAACACATCCTGCCAACTCTCTCTTCCATACAAATCTCCATCAAACTTAACACCCAAAATCCTCAATCCTCCAAAATAAAACTTCCAACCACATTGTTCAACCGTTCCCCACACTCCAAACAACTTGCACTCACTCTTCCCCATATTCACACAAAACCTACTCGCCATACAAAAAATATCAATCAATAGTTTCACCCTTCTTAAGCCCATCATATCCTTGCAAACCACAGTAACATAATCCATATATCCAATCACCTTCAAAACTCTACCACCACTCCCAGGAACCTCCACCCCTCTCACACACTTATCCTTAGCCAACATCCTCAACAACGGTTCAATTACACAAACAAACAAAACAGGCGATAACGGGCATCCCTGTCTCACTCCAGACCCAATGTCTATATCATTCGTCAGCTACCCATTCACCAGCACCTTACTTACCATACCTCTATACAAACACTTAATCCACCCAATCAAAACCTCAGGTATCCCCATTCTCCTCAACACTTTAAACATAAAATCATGCAACACTGTATCAAACGCTTTCTCAAAATCCACAGCCAACACAGCCACTTCCTGCTTCCTCTCCTTACATAACCATAACACATCCCTCAAACTCACCAAACTTTCTGCAATCGACCTCCCAGGCACCGCACACACTTGCTCCTCTCCCACCAATTTCTCCACCACCGCACACAACCTATTCGCCAACACCTTCGCCACAACCTTATAATCAACATTCAACAACGATATAGGCCTCCATTTTTTCAACTTACGCTTATCACCTTTCTTGTATAATAAAACAATCACACTTTTCAACATAGACTCAGGCATCCTTCCAACTTCCAAAACTTTCATCACCATCTCATACACACAATCACCAATCACATCCCAAAACGCACAATAAAACTCAACAGGCAAACCATCACTACCAGACGTCTTCCCTTTCTTCATACTTCCAAGACATTCGTCAACTTCACCCTTACTCACTTTCTCCCCTAGCATACTCTTATCATCCAAATTTAAACACATCTCCACCTGCTCCAACACATCCTTCTCAACTCTCACATCCCTCTTCTTTTTCTTATACAACTCAGAATAAAACTTACAAATTTCTTCTCCCACTCTCTCCTTATCATTCACTTCTTGTCCATTCTCATCCAACACGCTCGACAACTCCACCTTTCCACCATACACCTTTTTAAAGAAAAACCTTGTACACTTTTCATCCTTCTCTTTCACCACCATCCTCGCTTGAGACATAATCTCTCTCCCTCTCCGTTCCATAAACACTCTCAACTTTCTTCTTGCTTCCACTAATTCACACCCCACATTCTCTCCCCATTCTCTCAGTTCTTCCAAATATTCCAACCTCTTCAGCCACCATTCATACACCTCACGCTCCTTCCTCGCAATCTCACAGCCCTTTTTCACAAAAAAACTCTTTGTCTGCACTTTCACCCACTCCCACCACTCAATCACACTTAAAAAATCATTCCTCCTCCTCTTCAGCTTCACAAAAAACTCACCATACTCTCTTTTTTACGCCCTCATCTTCCAACAACTCCACATTCAACTTCCACACACCTTTACCATACGTTACCTCTGGATCCATACTCACAACACATTCAATCCTACCATGGTCCGAGAAAGGCTCCCGTTTGATGGTAAAATCTTCTGCCTGTAAATTTTTAGAAATAAAACAAAAATCAATCCTAGATTGTACTGATCCCCTATCACTAAAATACGTAAAACAACCACCCTCACCCACATGCCTCAAACCAAACAAATGTAAAACCTCACCCAACTCCTTCCCCGATTTATCAATATCCCCACCACCACCCCCACACCTATCCCCACTCCGTAAAATACAATTAAAATCACCACACATAGTAACAGGATCCCCCCCCCCCCTAAAAAAAACTTAATCTTCTCCCACAGGTCCAGCCTTCCCTTCTTGTCCACCGGTGCATACGCACAAAAAAGTTTAAAACAAATAATCCCATACTGTAAAAAAACACATAAACATCTCCCCACCTCCACCTTCCTTAAAGCGGGAGTTCACCCATTTATTAATTTTGTGACCTTTTCCCCTTAGATTCCTGCTCGTTTTGTCTAGGGGAATCGGCTAGTTGTTTTAAAATATGAGCAGTACTTACCCGTTTTCGAGATGCATCTTCTCCGTCGGCTTCCGGGTATGGGTCTTCGGGAGCGGGCGTTCCTTCTTGATTGACAGTCTTCCGAGAGGCTTCCGACGGTCGCATCCATCGCGTCACTAGTAGCCGAAAGAAGCCGAACGTCGGTGCGGCTCTATACTGCGCCTGCGCAGCGACGTTCGGCTTCTTTCGGAAAATTGTGACGCGATGGATGCGACCGTTGGAAGCCTCTCGGAAGACTGTCAATCAAAATAGGAATGCCCAGTCCCGCAGCTCATACCCGGAAGCGACGGAGAGGATGCATCTCGTAAACCGTAAGTACTGCTCATATTTTAAAACAACTAGCCGATTCCCCTAGACAAAACGAGCATCCATCTAAGGGAAAAAAGTATATTGTAGGGGTGAACCTCCGCTTTAAAACCTTAATATTCTTATTTTTAAAAAGTATCCCCACTCCCATATTTCTGCTTCGGCACAAGGACCACACCGCATCCCCAAGGGTCCAATTAGCGGTGTGGGGGGCTTCCCTCAAATTGCAGTCCTGCAGGCAGAAAATGTCGGCAGCATACCCAGACAAGATCTTAAATATCGCTGCCCACCTTCAGGTCGTCGCAATACTTCTCCTCCCCCACGGCGGGCCAGGCTCACCCTCCATAGGTGGGCAGGCATCAGCCCGCACCACCACTTCCTCGGGTAGCACTGTGGCCTGACCTTGGGAGACTACGGCGGCAGCCGGGGGACCACCTCTGGCCACATCTGCGTAGGACAGTAACCTCCTGCCCACAACCGTCTCGGGAGCCTCCACCGCCCTTATTCCCACCACCACGGTTGTGGGCTCCGCCGTTTTTGATACCTTGGGGCACTGCTCGCCCCGTGACCCTGCTTGAAGCAGTTACGGCAGGTCAACCCGGCCTCACACTGGTCCTTTGTGTGTCTAAACGCGAAGCATTGCCTGCAGAAAAGCAGCTGGCCAGGGTACCACAAGTAACCGCGATTCCTCCCGATGGAGAAGGACTGAGGGGGGTGCCTGATGCCACCGATACCTTCTTTATCCGCCCTGAAGGTAACCCAGAATCTCCGCTGCCCGTTGAAGGTACCGAGAACATTTGTCAGTTTCACGCCCTCAGAAACTGAATCGCAGTACCTAAGTAAAAAGGCAGCGATCTCCCCATCATGTACAAAAGGGTTGTACATATGCACAGTGATGGGGAGCTGCACTTTCGTCTCACTCGACAGAAACATGATCCCTTCCAGCATCTTATGGCCCTCCTTCTCTTGTGACCGAAGCAGACATGTCTGCAGATCTTCCTTCTTCCAGAAAGTAACGTCATACATTCCGGTGGTGGGAAAACACTGCATGCAAAAAATCAATTCTCTCGGCATCCCAAACAAGTCTTCAATCAACTCCTTCTGAATGAAGTGCAAACCAACAACGCTACGTCTCGGCTCGGCCACGGCCAGCCTTAAAGTGTTGGGAGCGCTCGGAGGCCCAACCATCACATCCACCAATCCCACCGCCACCACAAGGATGGTAGGGAGAGGCGATCACGATTCATTCACTCCCGGTGGCGTCCCCCCCAATAGCAGCATGGGATGCACCCGCAGGAAACACCCCAAGGCCGAGAGGGACTGGCACCGGTTGTTACCTTAAGGCCAAGACCAAGGCAGAAACTACACTTGATCTTAGCCAAAAGGCTGAGAAGCGATTCCCTAATACTGTTTATACGCTATGGCAGGCTGTCATCACCTGGTGCCTTGCAATTAGGGAAAGCAGTCACCGCATGCTGCAGCTTCTCCAATGAAATTGTAAAGTCAAGCATTCTCATATTTTGGGCATATACGGTAATTTTGGTAAACTAATACTGTTCAAATAGGTGAGGATGTCCTCCGGTGTACATGTTTGTCTGGATTGATACAAAGTGGTATAGAGGGAGACAAGTTCTGCCATAATAGAGTCTGGAGCAGTGACAAGTCTCCCACCCCCCCCCCCCCTCGCAAGGCACCAATTGAGCCCCTAAGAGTCTGTGCTCTAGCAATCACATCGGAATTCCGACGAAATTCCATTGGAGTAAAAGAGAACACGTTCTATCTAAACTCAGACATAATTCCTCAGAAATTCAGATGGAAATAAACCGATGGGGCACACACACGGTCGAAATTTCCAATGGAAAAAGTCTGTCTGACTTTTTCCAACGGAAATTCCGATCGTGTGTACGGGGCATGACAGTTTTGAAAATAAATGCTTTTTATCCACCGAAGATTACATCACATGATCTAAGGCAGGGGTCTCAAACTGGTGGCCCTCCAGCTGTCCCATCATGCCTCTGCCTGTGGGAGTCATGTTTGTAACTGTCAGACTTGCAATGCCTCATGGGACTTGTAGTTTAGGAAAAGCTGGAGGGCCGCCAGTTTGAGACCCCTGATCTAAGGCATCTTGGGCAGATAGCCATAGCCCCTTAGTGGAGTCCATGGGATTAGCAGTATAGGCTTGCTCCAACTAGTATACACATTGTTCCAGTTCTATTCACAAACTGTTTGAATTTCGTTTAACTGTAGTAACTTGGCTTATGAATATTCCGTGTAGGAATGCCTTGAACGCATCCCAAATTTGTAAAATATTATCTTGGTCTTGATGGGCCAATAAAAATTCTGCTATAAAGCGGTGTACAGCTGTGTGTGAAAGGAAGAGGTTAAGCCAAAACATATTAAGCTTCTTTAGCACTACCCCCGAAGGAGCTGCTGGTTTAGATTTGGGCTTGCCGTTACTTTACTGTTCACCATGCTTGTCTTAGGCGTCCTTCTTGAAGAGTTACAAATGTCCACAACAACACTTGGTTTCCTTTACTTCAAACGTTTTATTAAACAAGTTCCTTTGGAAGGACAGAGGGTTAGGGAAGATTCAGGTACCTTGCTTTGCGGATTGCGGGTATGATCTTGGATCCAGAGGACAAACTGTTCCCACACTGGATCCTGCGACCACCGGTTAGGCCTCTCTCACTGACCTAGCAGCCGGTGTGAAGCTCGTTACAAAAGTCTCTGCCACAGACTTGATGAATGCCGTTGAGTTGTCACACGTTCCTCTGCCACAGGCCCATGCAACCACACATGCACTTTGTAAAGTTCCAAAGAAATTACACAGCTCACGGTGCCAAGATCTTTCAGCCAAACCGGCCGCACTGTGAGGTAGATTGTCCAGGACGTGTCCTCTAATTGAATCCTCAATTGTTCGGCTTCTTCCTGCAAAGAAGACAGCACAGGACCATCCCTGGACTAGTAGGCCCCAAAACTTCTGGGCCTACTCGCAGTAATGAAGCCTCGGGACAGCTGGCCTCCAGACCAAAGGGTTGCTAACACATCCCTGAGGCCAGGAGGGCCATCAGGTCGGGATCGGAAGAACCCCCCCAGAACGGCATCTGCCCCTTAAGTACCCCTCCCCAGAATGCACAGTGATGGGGACCATGGCACTGAGCTGCTTCTGGGCAAGAGGCACCCAATACACCCAGCCCATTGCAGTTCCAACCTTGACCCCTGTTGACAGCGACACCCACAGTCAGGTGGAAGATGTGCAATGCAGCCGAGCTGGAACAGAGACCCATAATTTGGCATAAAATTCTGAGCTAAACTACAGTTCAGATAACTACATTTACAAATAGCGCCTACTCAACAGGAGAAAGGTGCTACACTTCCATAGGGCCGGTAGAAGGGAGGTTGTAGGTTTCACCGCTAGGTGAATAACCAGTGGAGAATGGCCCAAAATCCCTCTAGGGACATAGCCAATGTTGGACACATAGGGCACTAGAGAAGGGGTAATCAATGCGTGACAAGGACATATGGGATTTAGAAAAACACAAGAATTATTTTTCCTGTGGGTGCCTGGCACGCCAAAGGTCAATCCAGTATGAACTTAAATAGAACCATACCTCTATCGCTAATTCCCGTAATGGGTGATGGATGCTTATCCAACCAAGGGTGAAGGTAACAATTGGAGTTGCCCATCAATAATAGGGGTATATCAGGTTTGTCCAACAGTTACGCCAGTTTACTTTTATTCACCTGTGCCTTCTGGATATATATATATATATATATATATATATATATATATATATATATATATATATATATATATATATATATATTTATATGGATATAAGGATAAGTCAGTGCTTTATAATCTTCACCATTACGTGCACTATAATTTATGTGTGCTGTGTACACATTTCATTTTTTTTATGCTAAAAGGCAATAAAGCATTTCGTATTTCACCTTCTTCAAATAGATTGCTATCATCTGCACCAACTAAAGGAGCAATACAGATTATTCTTATGGAAATGACTGTATTTTTCTCTTCAGGGGTTAAAGGTGCTTTATCTCAGATTGGAGGCAGACTGGATTTGACAGCTCTAGGGCCCTCATGAGAGATAGGACTGAAATCAGGATAGGATTTCAGACACTTGCCAATATCCCATTTAAATCTGTTATCTATGTGGCTGAAAACAGCGAAGTGGAAAAAAAAAAGTCTTTGGTAGGTGAAATGTACTGTCTTTTTTATTGTTATTTAACACACTGTATATACATATTGTACAATGCATGTAATGCATGCAAACACAGTAATGCAGAATTGGGCTCCTTTACATATATATGTGTAGATAACTGCATTTCCATCATGTGAATATGTGTTTTCATAAGTATATTACATGTTTGCAGATTTCCATAGTTGAGTAGTTGGTTGAGGCCAAAGATTTAGTGGTACCACTATGATCTAGTCCTAAATGAACAAGTCTTTTGCCAGAAACAATAGCCATTCTTAGTGTACATAATTTTTTTTATAACATTTAATCCATATGCTTAGATTTACAGGTATGCTACAAACATATAGCTTTATTAATAAAAATAGTCTTCTTTCTATCCCTTCTAAAACCTTGCAGCTGGACCATGGATACAGTCACCATGGCAGCTGGAAGATGAGAGAGGCGGGTCCCATGGAAACTGTTTCCATGGCCACAGGAGCTGCAGCATCCCTCCTATCAGTGAATCCTTATATAATCAGTAGAGTACATACCTCTCAAACAGACTCCTTTCCAGATGCAATGCTGGCAGTAGGAGCGCCACTCATCTTAGTGATCAAACAAATTCTATGTATGTAGAAAGGTGGGTATACAGCACCCTGTGTAGTGGCATGCAATGTTTCCAGGAAAAATAGGGTTTTGAAGGCAAATGAAAACACTGCCTAATAGGTTTACAGAGACAGTGCAAGTATAAACCAAAGGCTAGTGTGTTGTTATCCCAAAATAGTAAAACTATAATCTTTTTTTTACTATTTTCATCAGATACAAATTAAAAGAAATTCAGTAATGATTGAGCTTATGCAAAAAAACAAAAATGCAAATATTCAGAGACCATTTAGATCTATTGATGCACGTAGAGGTGCTTTTTTTGTAGCATTAGGTCGGGTGCATTGACATGTATCAACATACGCCTTTGTACGTTGACATGTATTTTAATGCAAAATAGTGTCAACAGCCATTGACCAAGGCTGGTAAATACATGTTGCCACTGCATCAAAAAAGTGAGTGATGTGGTGTCGCAATCTCCACCTCATCCTATCAGAGAATGCCTTCTATTCATTGAAAAAAATAAAAGGCATTCTGTGAGTGGTGGCAGTGCCAAGTGAGCGACCTCCTGTGGTTACTATGCAGAAGGCAGCCACTGAGCACAGCACCCAGAAGATTGCAGCCATTACTGTAGTAGCTTGGGTTACTGCAGTGATATACAGCTTCCACAGAGGCTGATCAGGTATCTAATATGCATACTTACATTGTGCCAAGCTGACCTAGTGTTAGAATGCAAAATATATCATCCCTGGTGTTCTACACTTCACCTGGAAGACACTGGAGATCACTTTAGTAGGGGCAACTACCACTGTGGTTTGAATCTGTAAATCACTGTATACATACTTATATTGGTCCAAGCTGGGCCAATGTTACTATGCAAGAAAAATAAACCTAAAACTCAGTTTTTATACTCCAACTGTTGCATAAAGATAGCTGTGACTGGTTCTCTTGAACTTTAAGGCTGCGTACACATGGTCGCACAAAACCGATGAGAATGGACCGAGGTTCAGTTTCATCGGTCCAAACCGACCGTGTGTATAGCCCATCGGTCTGTTTTCCTTCGGTCCAAAATTGTAAAACATGCTTCGAAATCGAACCGATGGACCGCTGCCCGATCGGTCCAAACCGATGGTTAGTACAGAAAGCATCGGTTCAAAACCCGCGCATGCTCAGAATCAAGTCGACGCATGCTTGGAAGCATTGAACTTCGTTTTATTTGGCACGTCGTGCGTTTGACGTCACCGCGTTCTGACCCGATTGGTTTTTGGAACGATGGTATGTACGCACATCAGACCACTTTAGCGGTGAACCGATGGAAATGGCCCGTCGAACCATTCTCATCGGTTTGGAACGACCGTGTGTACGCGGCCTCAGGTTGCATTCACACCTTGGCATTTTGAATCATGGGCAATTTGCAGTAATTCTGCGATTTCAAAGCGACGAGGTGTGAATGACAAATCGCAGCATGCACATTTGAGATGCAAAATGCAGAGTTTCCCCTCAAGGGCAGGACTTTTTAGGCATAGATTGTGCAAACCATTATAGGTTAAAAAAGTATTGAGTGTTTATTATACAAAGTTCAAAAAAATTAAGAAAATAAAAAAACTGTAACAAATACACAATAATTCATAAAATGAACTTTGATTGTCATACAGATAATTCATAGGTGCATGTATTACATGGGCATGACCACGCATGTATGCACTAATGGTATGGATATAAAGTTGAAATTGTAGCATATATAGATCCTACGCGTTACGAAGAAAAACTCCTTCTTCAGGGAAAATTCAATATATGACAGATTTGAATACATACAGCCATGCATTAAAGTCCAGAACAAAGTGATGCCACTCCCTCTGGCCGAGTCCCCCTAAAACAAACAGTTTGCTATGGGGGCACCCGATCAGGCTAGCTCCCGAGCCACTACTATTTGCTTTATGGCTGTGATTGCCTCAGCCAATGAGGAGGAAGAGACCTGGGAGAGCTGCTGCTCTCTTGCACATTGCTGGAGCAAGATTAGTCTCAGGTAAGTATAAGGGGGACTGCTACACACAGAAGGTTTTTTACCTTCATGTATAGAATGCATGAAGGTTAAAAACCTTGAACTTTTACAACCACTTAAAGGAGATCTATAGTCACAGCATACACTTTCATTTTATAATATCAGCATTGAAATATCAAAACAAACAATAGTTTTATTTGAAAATCCAATATAAGCTTACCTAAAAAATCTCCTTTCATGTTGTGATTGCTGCCTGTCTTCTGGGCTCTTTCCACAACTTCCTGGATGCCCTGCATGCTTTGCAGCATCTCTTCTGCTTTTGACATTCAATTTCTAAGGACTACATATCCCAAGGTACCTTACTGAGTGCAAGCAGCCATTCCTGTACTGACTCCGCCTCCTCTCTGCACCTCTGTAGTTTAGAAGGCAGGCTCTGTGAAATGTGTGACACATCAGTATCTACTCACAGGGCATAATGAATACATGTCACAGAATTCAATAACGTAAATGTATGGGGATCTTCAAGTAAGTTTACAAACTTCCAGATTGTTCAGATTAATAGCAATAGGCTAGAAATATTTAAAATGCAATGTAGAAATGAATATATGGTTTTACATTTTGATCATAAGCACACTTTAACAGACCAAAAAGAAAAAAAAATAGAGAAGCTCATTATTTATATACACTTTAACCACTTTAGGACTGCCTTACACATATGTGCGGAAAAAGGGCAGGGGGCATTAACTCCGGTCAACTACTGATGATCCTGATGATGTCAGAACCATGCAGCCAATCACAGCGCAATCCTGGCTTCGGACACCACAGCTTTTTTTTTTTTAACAGGTATGAGCCACAGCCCATTTAAAGTGCCATCTCGAACTGGCGTTAAGGGGTTAATTTGCATTTAGTTACAACAAAGTCTGCTCACAGTGCTCTGAAGTCAGTGAGGCTTTTTTACTAAAGAATTGAGAATGTCCATCCTATAAATTGTGTGAATATTTACTGCAATTATCCAGTCAAGTGTAGATAAAACAGGGTAACAGCGCTTTTCTTTTCACGTGATTGAATAATTAAAGTGAATTTTCATACATTTTATTGTATGAACATTCTCAAATTCTTTAGTAAATCAGCGTTAGTGTGTTAGTACTAGCAAACTAGCCACAATGATGGGGATCTTTCTAAACTTCTAAATATTTTTTTGTAAGCAGTAAAAGGAAAACGTCATTTCAGTAAAATGTCATTTCAAATTACGCCTTGTGCTCCTTACAAGCGTCTTTCCCTTACCATGGAGACTTTGCCTTATTCCCATCTATCTAGAACACCTACCAAGACACGAGTCGCCCACAATGCCTTTTGTGACTCAGCGTTGATACCCACCAACTTCCATTCACAGTTCCGTCAGTCTCATGTTTCAGACACCGAAGGGAGAAAAGAAGGTGTATTGTTAGAACCACTGTGCATTATGTATAGCTGCATTGACCAACAGTTAGCGTGTGGATACTGTGAAAAGCGGTGGAATTTAATTAGCTGTAATAGTTTATTAGACCTTTATTATGCCTCGTTCACATGGGCGTACTACAGCGTACACCTGTGCAAGGGCTCTGTTTGCCCACACAGGGATGCACAGGTGTTCCGTGCATCACTATGCAAGCAGTCCCCTTCATTTCAGGTGGGACACAGTGGCTACATAGATACAGTTGATGCTCCCAGTTTGGGAGCCATATGGGTGAGGATGCATGGCCCCAAACGCACACTGTCTGCGTTCAAAGCTGTGCACAACCTGTCTGTACAGCTGCTACTCTCCAATTAAAGTGAATGAGGCTCCCTGCAGGGGAATGCATAAAACACCTGTGCATCTCCATGCGGGCAAACACAGCTTTCACATGGGCATATGCTATAGTATGCCTGTGTGAGTGAGGCTTTAACCTAAACACAAGGGCTGCGATTCAGATACATTTATCAGAGTATCTTTAGTGCGGCGTAGCGCATCTAATATGCGCTACGCCGCCGTAAGATAGTGAGGGAAGATCAGTATTCAGAAAGCACTCGCCGACAACGTTGCGCCGGCTTAACGTAAATAGGCCGGCGTAAGCCCGCGTAATTCAAAGTAAGTGGAAGGTGGGCGTGATGTATTTAAATGAATCATGACCCCATGTAAATGAAGCGCCGAACGTACGGCGCATGCGCGCGCATGCTCAGTATCACGTCGAATTTTCTCCCTAACATACGCTGGCTCAATGCCTGTGACGTAAACGTAACCTACGCCCAGCCCCATTCACGTACGACTTACGTAAACGACGTAAAAAACTACGGCTGTTCCGACGTCCATACCTTAGCATTGGCTGCGCCTCGTATAGCAGGGGTAACGTTACGCCGGACATAAGCCTTACGTAATTGGCGTAGCTAAATCCGACGGGCGCAAGTACGTTTGTGAATCGGCGTATCTAGGTCATTTGCATATTTGACGTGTAAATCTACGGAAGCGCCCCTAGCGGCCAGTGTAAATATGCACCCAAGATACGACGGCGTAAGAGACTTACGTCGGTCGTATTTGCCAAATTTAGGCGTAACTGCCTTTATGAATCAGCGTATAGATACGACGGCGCTCATTTGGACTTACGACAGCGTATCTGGTCTCTCCCTTTGATAGAGGAACTTCTATCCTTTTTCCCCCCAGGGTTCTATCTGGGAAATTCGCACCCTATTCCCTCTTCACCCTCTATTTGCTCTAAATTTCGATCCTAAACCCCTCTTACCCATTGTATGTTCCCTTTCATACTTATTTAGGTTATTTGTTTAATGTTGTTTGTGTTGTTTTACATAAAATTGGATTCCACAAGATATCTTTAAATGACCAGTCACTCTCTTGTTGGATGGACCAATTAATACCTTACCCATATTGTCTTATGGGCATATAAGGTTCTTATTGTCTGGATCTACCTGCACATTATGAAAGAGATCAAGGATCACTGGGGAGCGCCCTTTAAGCAAGGCTTAACTAAATAGTAAGCAAAACATAGAAAAATATGATAAAACAAACGTCACTAAAAATATAAACATAGCCTACCTTAAAAGGGGGCAGTGCCAGTCAGTAGGGAAATGGGTGGTGTCAGTAGAGCAGTGGATGGTGTCTTTAGAGCAGTGGATGATGTCAGTAGGGAAGTGGATGGTGTCAGTAGAGCATTGGATGATGTAAGTAGGGCAGTGGACAGTGTCAGTAAGGCAGAGAGAGGTTGGTGTCAGTAGAGCAGTGGATGGTGTCAGTTATTAGAGCAGTGTATGGTGTCAGTATGGCAGTGGACAGTGTCTGTAAGGCAGAGGTTGGTGTCAGTAGAGCAGTGGATAGTGTCAGTCAGTAGAGCAGTGGATGGTGTCAGTAAGGCAGAGGACAGTGTCAGTAGGGCAGAGGATGTGTGTTAGTTTTTAATTGTATTATTATTATTTTTTACTATTTTTTATAAGAAAAAAATATTTACAATTTTTTTTTAATGAATTTTTTACAATTGCATTTTTTATTATTATTATTATTATTATTATTATTATTATTATTATTATTATTATTTTATTTACATTTTTTAGCAGAACTATTGGTGGGCTTTGGTGAAATATCAGGAATCTAAACAGACCTCTGATGTCTGATGGAGATTGAGGACACAGTCCTCAGTCTCCATCGCTGCAGCCTCAGCTACACAGGAAAAGCTCTGCACAGTCTCACTGTTCATTTACAAACTGAAGTATAGTGAACACAGTTTACTATGCTTCAGTTATGAATGAAAACAGTGAGTGATTGGTACTGATCACTCACTGTTTTCATTCAGAAAAGGATGGGGCCGTAAATTACATACAGGCATACCCCGTTTTTTAAGTACACAATAGGGTTTATTTACTAACGCTGGAAATCGCAATATCAGGCTCACTTCTGGATAGAATCCAATCAGCTTCTAACTCCAGCTTGTTTAATTAAGCCTGGTAATAAAACCTGGAAACGCATCGGATTCTGTGCAGAAGTGAACCTTATTTTGCGCTTTCCAGCTTTAGTAAATAAACCCCATTGTGTACTTAAAAGTGGGGTATGCCTGTATTTACCAACCCCTTATATCCTGAAGATTCCCTGCAGTAGCCAATGGGAAGGGAGGGCATTTACTGGAACTTATCCCCCGTTTCCTCCTGTGGCAGCTGAATGCTCATTAGAGGGAGCGTAGGAGAAGCCACCTTTCAGGGAATCGGTTTCTGTAAATACTGCCCCCACGGCCCCTTCTGTCCAGGTTCTGGGGGTCAGTAAGGAAGGAATGCACTCTATACGTTACCTGTCAGTGATTGACAGGTAGATTGCAGTCAATGGGTTGCTGACCCCTGCTGTAAAGCATAGGAGGTTTAGTTCCTCTTTAACCACTTCCCGACCCCCGCATGTACATATACGTCCACAATATGGCACGTACAGGCACATGGGCGTATAGGTACGTCCTCGCCTATTAGCGGGTGGGGGGTCCGATCGGGACCCCCCCCACTACATGCGGAGGTCGGGTCCGCTCGGGGAGCGATCCGGGACCACGGCGCGGCTATTTGTTTATTGCCGCTCCGTCGCGATCGCTCCCCGGAGCTGAAGAACGAGGAGAGCCGTGTGTAAACACGGCTTCCCCGTGCTTCACTGTGTCGGCGCATCGATCGCGTCATTCCCTTTATAGGGAAGACACGATCGATGACGTCATTCCTACAGCCACACCCCCCAACAGTTGTAAACACATACTAGGTGCACCCTAACTCCTACAGCGCCCCCTGTGGTTAACTCCCAAACTGCAACTGTCATTTTCACAATAAAGAATGCAATTTAAATGCATTTTTTGCTGTGAAAATGACAATGGTCCCAAAAATGTGTCAAAATTGTCCGAAGTGTCCGCCATAATGTCGCAGTCACGAAAAAAATCGCTGATCGCCGCCATTAGTAGTAAAAAAAAAAAAATTAATAAAAATGCAATAAAACTATCCCCTATTTTGTAAACGCTATAAATTTTGCGCAAACCAATCGATAAACGCTTATTGCGATTTTTTTTACTAAAAATAGGTAGAAGAATACGTATCGGCCTAAACTGAGGAAAAAAAATGTTTTTATATATGTTTTTGGGGGATATTTATTACAGCAAAAAGTAAAAAATATTGCATTTTTTTCAAAATTGTCGCTCTATTTTTGTTTATAGCGCAAAAAATAAAAACCGCAGAGGTGATCAAATACCACCAAAAGAAAGCTCTATTTGTGGGGAAAAAAGGACGCCAATTTTGTTTGGGAGCCACGTCGCACGACCGCGCAATTGTCTGTTAAAGCGACACAGTCCCGAACTGTAAAAACCCCTTGGGTCTTTAGGCAGCAATATGGTCCGGGGCTTAAGTGGTTAAACTGAAGGGTTTAGTTCCACTTTAATAAAGCACTCTCTAATGAATCTGCCTCCTGGACTGCAAGACACAACATAAAGCATAATTGCTTTCAAACCTAACCCATTGCGGTTTAATACTGAAAAAATATGCAGTTTCCAAAACAAGCCAGCAGTATCAGTTGTCATATTCCAATTCTGACAGGTCTCCTTTAATATTTGCATTTTCCATTTCAATTAAATAATGTTTCCAGAGTAAGTAAATAAAAGGAAAATATCTAATTGGTTGTTATGGGTTTCCATGCTCCCTTTCCTCTTTACCAGTTGCTGAAAATAAGCAACAAGTGCATTGGTAATTAAATAGTACACCTACTTATACAGATCTGTATATCAGATGTAAAGGGGGAGCCATTTCAGAGGAGAAGGGACCAAAACAGGGACTGTCCCTGCAGCTAGGAGCTATAATAACGCAGAAAACTAAGTATGACGGCTAGTCAGTTCTGATAACTTGAAAGATTCCCAGGGACAAGCTTGCGGTCCTGTGACTGTCCTTGCAAATCAGGCTCATTTGGCAAATGTGTAGTACAACAGCCCGTGTGGTTACAATTGAAAAGAAAACAGCTGTATTGGTTTGCATGCCTACTAATGAGCAGTGAAGGGTGACTTAAAAGGCAGCTAAGATAGGTCGATCAGTAGCATAATTAAATCACACAAGATCAAAGCTGTCCTCTTCTGAGAAAGTGCAAAACATCAGAGCACATAAAATAACTAAGCTGAAGTAAAATTTAAATTTAGGGTTTCACTTAAAATGAAACACCAGCCCTATATTGAAAAAAACACACTTTAATCTAATCCAGTTATATATTCATTAAATAAATCATTAAACGTCTTTATAAATACAACTAACATAAATGTCTGAATCTGCCGTTATAATGGAAACAGAAGAGGGGAGGTCAGCACACTCAGCCAATCAAAACTTAAAGGTGGAGCGCCAGCCAAAATATTTAAAACGTATCCTTTAATCCAATCATTAAATGTCTTTTTAAATAAAACTAGCATCAATGACTGAATCTGTCTTTATTATCATGAAAGCGGAAGACGGAAGGTCAGCACACCAAAATCGAAATTTAGGGTTTTAATTAAAATGGAATACCAGCCAAATATTTAAGCAAATGTCCTTTAAACCAGTTATATGTTCATTAAATAAAGCATTAATTATCTTTTTAAATACAACTAGAATGTGTTGCACAATGATGATTTCATCACTGTCCTGCTGCTCATCCAGGCCAGGTTCACACAAATTGGATGCGGATATCCCCGCATCCAAGCCCGTAATATCCTCATGGTGACAGTATACAACCTCTATCCTCAGGCCTCGTACACACGACCAAGTTTCTCGGCAAAAACCAGCAAGAGGAAACCGGTCGTGTGTACATTTTTCGACGAGGAAACTGTCGAGGATCCTGTCGAGCCAAAAAGAGAGCATGTCTTCTTTTTCCTCGACGGGAATGGAGAAACTTGCCTTGTCGAGTTCCTCGACAGCCTAACAAGGAACTCGACGAGGAAAACGATGTGTTTCGCCCGTCGAGTTCCTCGGTCATGTGTACGAGGCTTAATTCTATTTTAAATTCCTCCTCTCCTGTGTGTACCCTACTCCTTATCCTCCACTCCCACCCCTACCCTCCCTATTTCAACGTGACTGAAGTCCCTCTTTTTCTTCCAATTAGGGGCAGACATCTTACTCCATACTATCAACGCCGTACAAGGAAAAAAAAAAAATTATAAGAAAATAAACAGATAGATCAATCCTGGTCAAGGTTCATATTTTGAATCTCTATTCTTCTATAGCTAAAACCATAAGCAACTTTATTGGGGCCCTTATGGGTCTGCTACGCCCCCTGCTTTCCCATTCCATGTCTCTTATCCTCAGCCCATTTCAGGTGCATACTGTATCCAGCCTGCCCATGTCTTCTCAAATTCCCCTTTTTTGTCCTTCACTACTTGGATCCACCTTTCGGCTACCATTATACGATTGACCTCCTTTTTCCAATCTACTAGAGTTGGACAGGCAGTTTGTTTCCAAAATCTGGGGATTAATAATTTATCTGCGTTCAGTAAGTGTGGTACAATACTCTTCCTATAGGCTTTAATAGAACTGGGTGTTCCATGGAATAGGAAGCATAGGGGTGTAAACTCCATAGGTATAGGGGTCAACCCATGGTGCAATTGCTTCCCAGAATATTTTAATCCTGGGGCATTCCCTCAACAAGTGGAGAAATGTACCCCTTTGCACACACCCTCTCCTACATCGGGCATCTGCCGCTGGGTACATCTGATTAAACCTTACTGGTGTCCTATACCATCTTGTCATGAATTTATAGGCCATTTCCTGAACATACAAACTTATAGATGTAGAATAAGTTGATCTAATAATTTTTTTAATTTGTTCATCTTTCCTTATTTAAAAGATTCCTTATTTAATTCTATTTTCCATTCCCTAATAAAGTATGGGACTGTACTCTTTTGGGAGCCTAATATCAATCTGTACATTTGAGACAACAGATGCCTAGCATCCCTCAAGTGCGCACACTGGCCCTCAAACACCATAATTGAATTTAGTGATCTCAGTAGGGGTTTCATCTTATTAAAAAAGCCTGTCATTTGATATCTCCATCCTGATGTGGGTATATTCCCGAAAGCTGTAACCAGATCCAGATAGGTTGCTAGGGTTCCCCGTGGGGCGAATTTACCACATGTGGTATCTCCATCACGGCCCCATGCCCCCAGGAATCCCCCTCCCTCCCCCGGTGGGAACCATGGGAATCCCTCCAGTGGAGCTAGGGGGGACACCTGGGGTGAGTACTCTCCTGTTTTATTCAACCTGCCCCTTATTAACAAGGAGTTCAAAGTCAGGGGAGATGTCAAATTTCGAAAGTCCTCTTGACATACTCGGGATCCAAGGGGCCCCTGCAAGGTTCCTCGCCGCTATTGTTTTTTCTAATGGGACCCACATTTTATTAGAGGAGTCATAGCACCATTTCAAAATTCGGATCAACGACATTGCCTTATAGTATACTGATTTATCTGGCAACCCCATTCCTCCCTCTACCTTACTTCTATGCAAGATGTCATAGGCCAACCTAGGTCGTTTATCATTCCACACGAATGCTACAAATGCCTTCCGTATCTGTTTAAAAAAGGTTTCTGGTAATTTAATCGGGACTGTATGCAATATGTAAATAATTCTAGGTAGTATACACATTTTAATGGCGCTCACTTCTCCAAACCATTATATATATTGTCCTGTCCATTTCTTTAGGTCCCCCACTATCCTGGCCAGTAGGGATGCATAGTTAAGGTCATATAACTGTTTTTGATCTGAGGTGATATGTACCCCCAAATAAAACAAGGAATCCTTCTTCCATATGAAGGGGTACGCCCTCCTCAGTATCTTAGCCATCTCTTGAGGTACATGGCTAGGTAAAAGTATTGATTTTTCAGTTGATTTTAAAATTGGACAGATGTCCATATCTATCCACTTCCTGTATAAGGGCTGTTAAGGATGTCTGTGGTGTTGAAAGGTACAATAAAAAATCATCAGCATAGGCCGATACTTTGTGTTCCATATCCCCAATACATGTCCCACCCTGATATCTCCCCATTACTTCTAATCTTACAGAGAAATGGCTCTAATATTAAAGCAAATATTAATGGTAAAAGTGGGCAGCCCTGTCTTGTTCCGTTTCGTATATTAAGATAGTCCGATACTGTGCCATTTACTTTAACCCTTGCTCTTGAGTCTGCGTAAAGGGCCATTACCCATCCCACCATACGGTCCCCCAGACCCACCCCCCTCAAGACCTCACTCATAAAGCCCCAATTCACCCTATCGAAGGCTTTTTCAGCATCCATCAATAGTACGATCTTTGGGGCTTTCTCTGGCCCGTATTGCATCCAGTGAAGAAGGTGAAGTTCCCGGATGGTGTTATCCCTTGCCTCATGTCCTTTCATAAAACCTGTCTGGTCTGGGTGAACTAAATCCCTGATATGTTCTTGTATTCGCAGAGCTAAAATTTTGGCCAACAGTTTAGTATCTGAGTTGAACAGAGAAATAGGCCTGTAATTGGCACAGTTTTGAGAGTCTTTCCCTTCCTTTGGAAGTACAGTAATGTATGCCAACAGGGCTTCTGGAGGCAACGGATTAGTTGCATTAATTGTGTTAAAATAATTGCACAGCAGTTTTATCAGCTCAGAAGAATTTTTTTTTATAATAAGTATTTGTCAATCCGTCCGGGCCAGGAATTTTTCCTGTCGGTAAGGCTACTATTGCTCAACTCTTCTACTGTAATTCGAGATTTTCCTAGCTTGTGACGGAAAATATTAATTATATGAAGACAGGAGGCGAGTATCTTATGCATTATCTTTCTTTAATAATGCCCATAGCAGAAATACAGTAAACATTTATTGTAACTTAAAAAAATTCAAAGAACTACCCTTTCCAGCAGTCCCTGGGCCAGTGTAGCCCCTCCCAGACCGTAGCCTATATAAGGGACTGTCTGAGGTAACCTATTCCTCTTTCTTCATGCGAATTAGTGTAAACAGGAACCGAAAGTCCAATTAGACATCTCCGCGGCTGCCGGGAACCTTCCGACCGGAACACAACATCCGAATCTGGAGGAAACGAAAGGACAAGGCCAACACGGACCAACTTCATCCGGACCAACTTCATCCCAACGGGGACTATAGGAAACCCAAACCATTCGGAGCCGACCGGTCAGTTGTCCTCAGGAACATGGACCAACGGATTCAGTCAACGGCATCCCGACTCCGGATCTGGAATGCAGTAGGAACCTCCATTTGCGGTGAACTAAACCCATGGATCGAAACGGACAGCAATCCCAACGGGGATAGTGAAAACGAACTCCCGGGGCGTACCAGCCTCCGACTTGCAGGGTGCGTGATTCATCAGTCTAGAACGAGAGAGAGACAACCTCGTGACAGGGTTGGGTTGGGAGGGAAGATACTCGCCTCCTGTCTTCATATAATTAATATTTTCCGTCACAAGCTAGGAAAATCTCGAATTATACATCAGACAGGAGGCTCATATCTTATGCAAGTTCAAAGCTATAACAATGCATATGACCAATAACAATCAAAATAATCCACAACACTGACATAGATATGTGTACCTCCTGTTCAAAGCGGGATTGGCGGAAAAGCGGTCGCTGACAACAGTCCGCCGCTATAGTAAGTCACAGAGGAAACCGGGAACAGAGGATTAACGTAGGAAACGAGGAGTTGAAAGACTTGCGAAGATCGCAGCGAGGCTGTCAAGGACATATAAGTCTGTAGACAGCGGACCACATACAGTTGTGGATGTGCGGGGAAGAACGGGTAGAAAACCGATCAAAGTACCGTCTGGTCCAACGCACGACGGAAAAAGACTTGAGTCTCTGAGGCGAGGAATGACGCCTGGATATGTCCAAAGCCTTGACGTCTGACCCACGATGATGGAAATCAGACACAAGAAGACAGTAAGCTCGAAAGACAGTAACCTCAAAACAGAGTGTCAACGTCCCCCAGCCCGAGAACATGATCATGACCTTGGAAAAATCCCAAGTGTGCTGGTACATTGGGCGATTTAAACTTAACGCCTTCAAAATTGACACACCAACGGATCCAAAGAGTCCGCCAGATAATTGGCTATTACAGACCCTGGCGCTTGAACGGGGTCGACCCGTCGTTGATCACACCAAGTAACCCAGAGTCCCCAGGTAGATCGACATGCCGATCTAGTCCCGGGGCCCAGTCCAAGGCAGGGAATCCCTAGCTGTTCCCGAAAGGTCGTAGTCTGCGACCGGAACCCCCGATACTAACCATGTGAGGAGAGGTAGGATGTGCTTCGTGAGTAGAGGGTGCAGATCCCCGTTCGGACCAGCGAGGAGGTGGGGGGAATGAGGAAACAACCTGGGGAGTTCCACCGTCATCCTCAGAAGGAGGGGAAACCATGGCTGCGTCGGCCACCACGGAGTGAACCGCACGACTGATGCCCTCCGGCTCGCTAAGTGAAGGAGGACCCTGAGGGTCACCGGGAACAGGGGAACGCGTAATGTGTCCCCTGTGACCACGTTTGGTGGAGGGCGTCCACATGGTGCGCCTCCGGATCCGGCCTCCGGTTGTAAGAGCGCGGAAACTGGTGGTTGATACGGGGAACGAACAGGTCCATAGAGAAGGATCCGCAAAGTGAGCGAGGATCAGGGACCCAGACCGGTGCGGTCGCCAATCGTTGGAATCGGTCAGGTAACGAGAATCCAATCTGCCACCCTATAGGGATAATCTGTGGCATATCCCGCAATCGGGACGATGTTGCATTCCAGGCAGAAGTGCCCGAAGTCTTAATAGATCCGCCAGGATTCTGGATCAGGGGCCCACCAAGCGATCGACGTACCGGACTGCGGGTACGTTGTCCGAACGCAATAGCACACAGCAGATGGACGTGCGTGGCAACAGACTTCTGATGGCAAAAAAGGCCGTCAGGGGTGTACGTGTTGGTGTGCAGCCGAGGGTTCTCTGCGGACCACGTCCTACCGGAGGACGAGGGACTGCACCGAGCACCCCAGCCGAGGCGGCTGGTATCCGACCCTATGACGAAATCCGGTGAGGAGTTGAAAATGTCTCGCCGTTCCGTTTGACGGCATGACGTAACCACTACCGTAGGTCCACCATGGCTTCACTTAGTTTGTATAGCGAAGCCCCTAGCGAAGATGTAGAGTCTCGAGTCTCTGGAGGGTTCGACAGTGAAGAGGGGCTGGAGAGTGGCCTGGATTGACACCGGGAACAGGCCGACTAAGCGAGTCAGTCCACGTAAGGACACCCGCTGCTGCCCAGCATGATACTGATGTCTTTGCGGATGGCGGCTAATTGGGTATGGGTAGCCGAAGGATCGCTCGGTTGGTGTCCACCAAGAACCCCAAAAACTCTATCTCCTGAAATGGGGAGATAATAGGTGTTCGTGATCTATGAGGAGTCCCAGATCGCGAAGCGATCCGACCATCCAGGAGGCGTGTTCGCTCGCTAGGCGAGGGGAACCAGCCATTAGAAGTAGGTCGTTCAAGTAGATGTTCAACCTCACCCTTGTTCCACAGGGCAGTAAGTTGGTGAGATTTCTCAAGCTCCCACCGGACGAAAAACCACCTTTCTTCTTCCTGATCGGGAAGATGTTGTTGAGGAAGTTCAAAGAGAGCGGGTCCATCTCTACTATCGGCTGTTTGGTCCAAGGTCTAGCAACCTGTTGTCCATTAGGACGGTGTTTAGGTTTGAAAAACCGAATGGGATGGTGAACCAGGTATACGCCTGGTAATATACCTCCATTTGTCCTACCGTCTTAAAGATATCATCAATTAGCGTGATCCCATTGTGCTAGGTCAACCGGCTTACAGAGGCGGTAGCCTGCTCACTAAGGCGTAGGGTTAGGTGATAGGTCCAGAGATCTAAGACCCAGTACTGTGAGGTCCCAAAGGCCCTCTCTATTCCCTTCCTGGAATACTGAATGATTATGGGATCCACCTCTGGAGTGAGCACCACCGTATTTGGTAATGGAAGGGTGAGTATTCCACCCTCAACTTGTCCGGTTAGCGTACCGATCGATCTCCGGGTCCAGCATTCGATCTATTGGATCACCTCAGGTAGAGGTGCCCAGTCACCGGAGTGTGGGTGGCCAATCACCTCCTGATCGAAAAATGGTACTCCACAAGAGTCCAATAAGGTTTTACCCTGGGACCTAGGGTTGGCGTCGTCATGGAGCGCCATGTGCCCACTGCTCACATAATCATCATCATTATCATCATCATTTTCATCCTCAGACTCAAAGGTGTTAGCCGCCTCGTACTCCGCGGACGACTCTGGAAGAGTCCACGAGGAGTCTGGCTCAGTCCGTCTAGCGGATCGCTGCCTCTGCATGTGCATCTCCCCGAGGCTCGGGGGTCGATTGGAGTCTGGGAAGGCAGTGGGTCGGCAGGCCCGGGAGGGTACTGCCTGGGGCATGTTATTTACTTCCCCTGCCGGGGAGTCCGTGGGTCGGCAGTCCTGGGAGGGTACTGCCTGGGGCATGTTATTTACTTCCCCTGTAGGGGAGTCAATGGGTCGGCAGTCCTGGGAGGGTACTGCCTGGGGCATGTTAATTACTTCCCCTGCCGGGGAGACGGAGGCCACATTAATGTGACGGCGCATACGGGACGCCATGCCCTACTCAGGGGCGTTATATCCTTGCCGGGAGATCCAGACATAGGGGTGCATGTGGGTTGAAACAACCGATGCCCTGGTAGTCTGGACGGACCTACCGACCAGCTCAGGAACCAGTGCAGCACTGAGGTAGGTAGGGCCTTCCAGGGCTGCGTCCACCACTTCAGTGGCACCAGTAGGGAGTAAAGGATCTGTCGCCAGCCACAGGAGAGGAGTCAGCTGTCTGCGGACAGCACGGCCGTGCAGCACAGGAAGATACGGAAGTTATGTACTATAACTTGTATAGTAATTTATATAATTCATTCAATTATTGTTATAATTTGTTTATTTATTTATATATATATATATGTATTTATTTATTCAATTATATATAAAGTATAGTTTAATAGTTTATATTTTAAAATTTGTTTATTATATATATTTATATATTTATTTATTTATTTATTCAATCATATAGATTGTATAAATTATTTATGTATAGACATTTATGTTCATTGATTTATTTATATTTATTTAATAAGTCAATAATTTATTCATTCGTATAATTATTTAAATGTATTATTTATTTACATGTATTAATATATTTATTATATGTAGAATAGACTACAGGGGAATAAATTCCCAGAACAAGAACTGATGTTAATGTAACTGAAGGTGAAGGAGTGACAGAAGCAGTGGAGGGGAGGAATTCCCCACCAGCTAGGTGTGAGTGACAGAAGTTAGATGAGGGGAGATATTCCCCACCACAAGGGGAGCTAGACGTGAGGCTCGGGGCCGTAGTCTCGCGAGACTACGGCCTAACGTGATTCGCATAGATCAGTGAGATCTACACAGAGTTCCAACCATACAGCCGCCCGCACCCTGGCGTGGCGGCGATGGGGAGAGACGGCCTAGCACACGGAGGATGGGGTCCCCAGGACAGGTCCGCAGCAATGGCGCCGTCGATTCGCGACAATAGCGCGATTGGTGCAGGGAGATCCTCACCGCCACGCCCCCCTCAGAGATGAGACGCTCTGAGGAGAAGGAGAAGAAGGGAGGTAGGAAAAAAGGCGCCGAGATGTTAAAATGGCGCCGTCCTACCTCCAGTCAGAAAACGAGCAGTGTGCAGAGCGCACCGGGGGGAAACAAAAGAAGCCAAGCAGCGGTATATTGTAAAATAAACAAATAAAGAAGCCCAATGACTGTAAGATGTACACATCAGAGGAAACCGCGTTCTCTACAAAACGGGTGGCACAGATAGCAAAGTGGGAAAAGCATACAGCAAAAACTAAACGTTTATCATTTTAGAAATATCAGTTGTGCTTCATAAGACAGAAGGTTGATAGAACAACACACAGATGAAGGTCTGAGGGGATCAGAGGGTATATACAGATACAGGTGAAAGTTGAAGGGAATAGCGGAGGAGGGAAAAACCTCCGTAGCTGTAATAAAAGCCGGGGTGGGAGGGGGGGGGGGATCCCCAGCACCCTGTGGAAAGACTGCTGATAACCAAATAACAAGCAAGCCTACATAAAAATTATAAACATAGAGTAATGTACTTATCTGAGTTCTGGCTATGAGCAGAAAGAAAGAGGAATAGGTTACCTCAGACAGTCCCTTATATAGGCTACGGTCTGGGAGGGGCTACACTGGCCCAGGGACTGCTGGAAAGGGTAGTTCTTTGAATTTTTTAAAGTTACAATAAATGTTTACTGTATTTCTGCTATGGGCATTATTAAAGAAAGATAATGCATAAGATATGAGCCTCCTGTCTGATGTATAATTGGGTGTTCCATTTCTGCTGTAATTGTCTCCGATAGGGTAGGCATTAAAGACTCCCTAATATATTCTCATATCTCTTCCCTTCTTTGGTCCTCCCTTTCCTCTATTTGTGAAGTCTCAGATGTCTGGATATTATATAGGGTTTAATAGAATCTATGAAATTCTGTCGCTATGGCCTGAGTTTCCACTATCTTTTTATTTAGTATTAATAGGTTATGGACATGTCTAGACTCTTGTTGCTTTTTAAGTTGTTTTGCCAGTAGCCGTCTGCATTTACTCCCTTGCTCATAGAACCTATGGGCATAGTATCTACATTTGTTATTAATTTTCCGATCTAAACATTGTGCGAGTTCTGCTCGAAGGTTCAGTAGTTGTTGGATATCTAAGGGATCAAGATTTGTACCTTTAACAAATAGAAAGCGACCTTCTCTATCAGCTTGTACAGACGTCAGTACCCATGGGCATGTTTTCTTGAAAGCAATTGTAACCCCCCTTGCCCTTGCAATAGGTGATGTTGCATGATACCAATGGTTGAACATGTGTCCAGGCATATTAGGTATAGATCCCTCCCTAAAATGCGTTTCTTGTAGAAAAGCTATGTCCGCAGCATAATGATGCAATTCATGCCAGATGTGGCCCCTTTTATGCTGTGAACACAGTCCCCTAACATTGTACGATACAATTTTTAATGATGTAGTCATCTCTTAAAATACCAGCCATATCTTGTACTCTTTGCCCTTGACCAGAAGAGAAAAAAAGGAAAAAAAAATAACAACTAAAGAACCCAAGAAAAACTCCATAGCACCCCTCCCCCTTCCCTCCCCCCAAAGATACTCCAAATAAACATCCCCCTCGGAACATCCCACCTAACTGGTAGAGGGGTCCGCACACATACCTTGTACTCAAACCTCTCCACCCCCTTACTGATACCAGTTCAACCAATCCCATTATATCGGGACCGTCCTAAACAACCAGGTTACTCCTGGATACCCCACTCTAATTCCCTCCTCCCTAAACGCTATTCCCTTATATCCTCCCAGTATCTGAGCTTCTTAGCTGCAATCTCCAGATACCCTTTTTACACTTAAAATATCCCCTATAGCTTCCCGCATGTTATGACTTATTGTAATAGCATAGATACCTATTTCCCCCGCTGCATCAAGTAATTTCCTCCACATGCACATATTTCCATATAAAACCCTTATAACATATACCGGAGACTGTGGCCCCTTTCATCCCTTATATCTGTTCATTTAGATTTTAGGCCCATACCCCCCCCCCCACACCAAGGGAGAGGAAGAGAATGGGGGGGAGGAAAAAGAATACACCCCACACCCATTCTTAGGAGCTTTCAAAAAATTAAGAAAGCTCATCTTCCTTATTATTCAGTGAACTGTCCATTGGGCCTCTTAATCTTTTATGCGGGTCTGTGTCTCCCTTAACGATTTCTGTGTAGACCCCTACGGGAAACTTGTTGCCACTGTTCAGGCCCCTGTAGAGGGATCCCTGTTTTATGTGTCCTCCAATCTATAAAGTCTACTAATGGGAGGTCCAATGTTTCAACAAAAAACTGCAAATCATCTTTAGTCCACAGAGTTGCTGTTCTGCCATTCCTAGAGGCCGTCAAACTAAACGGAAACCCCCAGCGATAGTCAACCCCCCCTAGAGCGCAGGGCATCCAACAGGGGACGGACCGCTGGGCATTGGTACATGGTCCTGCGGGTTAAATCTGGATACAGTGATACGTTCGTACCGTCAAGGGAAATTTCAGGACTACTACGTGCCATTTTCATAATGGTTTCCTTTACTGAAAAATGTATGTACTCTACATATAACATCCCTGGGTTTCTCCATATTTGGGGTGGTATATGTGGGAACTCGATGTATCCGATCTAGCTTAATACGTTCAGGTGCAGAGGCCCCCAAGATTTGACCAAAAACTTTTTTTGAGCTACTGAGGCTAGTTCGGATGTCTGAATTGCTTCGGGTAGCCCTTTTATACGGATGTTCTGCCTTCTGTCTCTATTCTCATAATCATCTAATTGATCTTTATATGAGTTTAGGGCATTCTCATGGTCTTTAATAGAGTCTTGAACCTCCACCACTGCCTGTACCATTGCCTCCTGACTCTCTTCCACACTTTCCACCCTATGCCCCAGCGCCCACGTGTCTTCTCTTAATTCATCAACCGCTTGCTGGCAGGACTGCTCCACCGCACTTATTAGCTGCTGAATGTCACTCTTTGTAGGAAGGGCCCTCAAAAGTTCGCTAATTTCCCCGATTCCAATCGCTGCGCCCCCCCCCCTTTGACACCAACGTCCACTTCTCCTCCACTTCCAGTGGGGGGCTTATGGGGTTTGTGGGCCGTAAATTTAATTTGTCTCCTTGTATCCTAGGGCTATTACTGGAAGCTGCCATTGCTTGATTCTCCTCCCCAGTTGCCGGTTCCTCCTCCAATGTCGGGGTTCCTCTCTCCACTGCTACTGTGTCCCCCTTTGGAGATAGAATATCTAATGCCATTCCATTTGAGAGTTCTGGGGGGACTGTCTTGATCAATTTCCACCCTTTCCACATTGGATCTCCCCTCTTCTGACATTAGACAGTCTTCCCCCTGCACTGCAATTTCTTTTCCCTCATTCAGGGGGTGTTGTTCTACATAGGGGATATCCCTCTCAGGAAGCTTTCTCCCCCGTCCTATTGTTGGTGATCCCCTTCCACACTCTGCATGGGCCCGTCCAGCTGCTGGGACACCGTGACTTGGTGTCAGGGAATTATGATCTATTTGCTTCCCACTATCTCCAGTAATGTCCATAACCCCACGTCTCCTCTCATCCTGTCTTACTATATGCGACCCCTTCTCTGCACGGGGGGACATATAAGCTCGTATGCCTCCTGTCTCGTTCCAACTTCCCTTAGCCAGCTGTTGCGCAGCTTGTCATCGTGTAGTCATCGCTAATGTCAATATTTCAATAGATAACAGCTTTAGCCTGAGTTTACACTAGTGCTTACACTAGTGCTGCTGCATAATCATGCATCTTCAGTGCATTTTTGGAGCGCATTTTACACGTGTTTTTTAATGCATTATGCATTTTTGCTTTGGTCAATGACTAGCAATGTTCACTGTGACATCATTGTTTAGAAATTTAGGCACAAAACTGCACAAAAACTATACTAATGCACTCTGATTAAAGACTGAAAGAAGCACATGCACCTTTTTCAAGACTTGCACTGCTCTGTGTTGCATTGATGTGAATGGGGACCATAGAGAATAATGTGATTTCCATTGTCATGCATTGCAGCATGATGTCACACCCATGGCAAATCACATTACTGTGAACAGGGGCTTATGCATATATAAATAAATAAAAATATATTTACTAGCAGAAAGGGGAGTCTGCATCTTTGTTGGTCACAACTGTATAATGTAACTAATGCAGCAACCATTTTCTGAGATGAATGAGTACTATTACCATGATGTCAGGGGGAAAAGGATTGAAACTATACATATGGAGGCTGCTTGCATTTACACCAGTAAAGTAATCAATAAATACATTAAAGTGACAATAAACTATATCCTTGTTCTCTAAAAATAATTCATATACATCCACTACGTAATGGCCTTGTGATCTTCTTTTCACAAAATCATTTTCTTATTGTGCTTTTCTGCCTCAATGTAACATCCTTCTCCCAACCCCCCCCCCCTCCATTTACACTTGTTGTCACAATTGAATATAAAAGAGAAGAGAGGCTCCTCAAAGTGTAGCAATGTGGTTATGAAGGTACAACATTTAGAAACATATTGCTACACTTAGGCCCCGTACACACGACCAAACATGTATGCTGAAACTGGTCCGCGGGCCAGTTTCAGCATACATGTTCGGTCGTGTGTAGGCGCAAGCGGGCCGAATTCCAGCAAACATTTGCCCGCCGGGCCTTTTCCCAGCGGGCAAATATTCCTGGACGTGTTTTAAAACCGTCCGCTGGAATCCTGCCCGCTCGGACATGTACGGTCGTCAGTACAGACCTACCGTACATGTCCGAGCGCCCGCCGTCCCTCGCATGCGTCGAATGACTTCGACGCATGCGTGGAAGCCTTTAAATGGCAGGCCCGCCCACGTCGCCGCGTCATCGCCGTGGCGACGACGCGGACACGCCCCGCGTAGTGTTTACGCGCGGACTTCTGTACGATGGTTAGTACAACCATCGTACAGAAGCCCTCTGGCAGGCATGTACGGTGAAAACGGTCCACCGTTTCACCGTACATGTTTGCTCGTGAGTACCCGGCCTTAGAGGCGCCTCTCTTCTCTTTTATACTCTGTAAAAAAAAATGCTTTGATATACAAGTGCTTTGGATTACAAGCATGTTTCTGTGACAAATTATGTTGGCAATCCAAGGTTTTACTGTACATTTTTGAATTTGAGTGGTTCTAAAGACAATTTTTCTTTTTACCAGAATGCATTCTCTGCAATAAGGTAAAAAAAAAAAAAAGCACTTCCAATACCAGCCGCCCCCCCCATCCCTACACACCTACCTGCTATGTCCCATCTGCAGCAGCCATGCTCCTCTCTTCCTGGATTCATGGGAGACCCTCAGGACTGCGAGAGTCATTGGCTCCGGCTGCTGTCAGTCAAATCCTGTGAGTATGTGAATAAGGAGTGGGGGGCGTGGCTGAGTTGCACTGTGTGTGTCTATGGAGCGCCCGCACAAGTGCCCTCTCAGCAGCCGGCTTGCTGAGGAGGCACTCGGAGAAGAGGCGTGGAGAGCGCCAGCAGGGGACTCCAGAAGAGCAGGATCTGAGACTCTCTGTTCAATACCATTGCACTGAACAGGTTAGTATAGCATGTTTATTATTTTAATGAAAAAACGAATTAGCTTTGCAACTGGCTTAAACTGACCATGTCTTGTTTGTTCTGCCAGCAACAGATTCCCCCATCCACACAAATAAGGTGTGTGAAGCAATCCCCTCTGCTGAAAAATTGTATTCTGACAGTGGGACCCCTCAGCTGCTGATTTACAAAAGTTTTCCAGCATGTCCCTTCGGCATAAGTCAGTCACCGGATACCTACTGAACCAGCCAAGTTTTTCGATCAGTGTATGGCCGGCTTTAGGAATATATTCTTGAATATATTTTTTTTAATCCAGAGTTTAGTGTCATATTAAATATTTTAGTTCTACAAGCAATGGTGTAATCATACCATTATATCAGCTTTAATATAGCCATATATCTACAGTGGAAATAAATCGAAAATACCTCATGGAGTGGGATTGTATAGGCAACGTAAAATAAAATTTCAAAAATATATATGAAAAAATATAACAATTTATTACAAAAATAAATACAGCATGTACAAAGAATTATTAAATATCTCGAGAGTTACATGAATATACATAATACAAAACAAAACATAGATGATGCAGATACTGTCCGGCATACGGTACCATCACCATTTGGGAGGTAAGTTGTAGCTGAAAAGCCGACGCGTTTCGAATGCTACGCATTCTTCATCATGGCATAAAACAAGTATTGCATCTGGAGTAGAGCGAGAAGTGTTATATATATTAAATACATTCACGTTATAACATTGTATTCTCTTCATTAAAATGCAGAAGCAGCACATATACATCTTCCTCATCAAATAAAGAAAAGGCACAAATATCAGTGAAAGATCTTACCTATTGCTTAAAAAATTCCGCGCCCAAGGGTGTAGGGCAAGAGGCCCCTCGGTGTTCTGGGACCCAGATGTCTCCTGTTGCAGGTCGCACCATACAGACAAGTCCCTATTTGAATATCACTCATAGAGTGGATAGAACCAATTGGTTCAATTTAAGTGGTGTTAGAAATCCTATGTGAAGGAAATATCAAAAATTGTATCAAAATATGCCAGTGTTGAGCATCAATTCATTGGTTGGAGATTATAATCCAAGCCGTTCATGAAAAATTTACCACCAGTAGTTTGGAATCTTGTATCCAAATCGGGCTGAATATAAGTAGGTCCTGAAAATGATTTATGGTTTCCCCAGACAGGTTCCCCTTGGAGGTGAAAAAACAGCTCCTGCTCTCCTGGATATGGAGAGGGAATGACACCACCTAACCCTCTTGGCCCTCCTTAAGTACCTACCTTAACTCTACTCAGGTGCTGTGATCCTCCCCTTAGTCACCACATTGATTGTTCCAGCTTGTGGTTGTTGAAAGCCATGTATGGCTCCCTCTTGCTTTCAAAAACGCCGCAATTGCGAGGCGCATTACAGCGCCGTCATTGATTGTATACACATCGGCGTCCCTTACGATACCGGAAGTATCGCCGCGGCCATTTTGGTAGTGGGATTCGATTGCCAGTCGATCCTCGTGACTTCCGCAAACGGAAGTGCTACCGCGGCCATTTTATTGGTTAGTTGTGTATGAGATGTCTAAGACATCTCAACCGGATCCGGAAGTTCCCCGGCGGCCATTTTGGAAAAGGGCCTAGACGTATATTGCAGGTCTGGCATGTATCTTCAACAGGGAGAACAGCCAAATCACAAGAATAGAATCAAAAAGGGGTGGTGGGAGGGTGAAACGCTCAAGTTATGACAATAATCACTACTTGAGAAAATGACAAAAACGGGCTCATTAATTTTACTGTGTTGGACCGTATACACATTCCCTTACGAGGGGGTGACTGGAACAAGATCCTACTGCAACGTGAAATGCGTTGGATTAGGTATCTGAGGGCCACTACACCCCCGGCCTCAACGAAAGTGAGAGTTTTAGGCCTTTTCTGGAGGGATTTTCCTCTGGCAAAACTGACTAGGATTTCAATCAGGGAAGAAGAGTTCTATCCCTGGTTTTGATTTCCTGGTAGACTTTTCTCTCAATTTTACAAAGCTTCCCTCTTTACCCCATTGTTGTGAATGCACTAGATAATTTCAGGTTAGGACCAAATGCAAATATGACACTTAGAAATATAGGGGGTTTTCTTGTTTTTCTTATTATTGTATGTATATATTTTTGGAATTGTTTTTTACAATTGATATGTTGTTTGACTCAATTTTTCCTTCTATTTAAAAGCTGCATTGATGCAGATTAGTTGGAAGGGAATTGTGGCTAAAAATGTGGATAT
The DNA here is from genome assembly GCF_905171775.1 of Rana temporaria. Taxonomy (NCBI): domain Eukaryota; kingdom Metazoa; phylum Chordata; class Amphibia; order Anura; family Ranidae; genus Rana; species Rana temporaria. The sequence continues at coordinate 255,122,833 of NC_053489.1, read as the reverse complement.
GGACAATCTGTTCCTTTATTTAACCTATTTTTGCTTTTCTGGTTCTATAGCTTGGAGGTGTGGGACATTGGCCATTTACCCTGGTCAATGGGACGTCAGTGTCTCTATGGTCAATCTGCAGGTTGTTTCCATCCTTTCCCTATTTGTTTGACTCATCAGCTGCCATGGGAGACTTTGGGCTTTGTACCCAAATGTCATAAAATTTACCATAAGTGAGATAGTTATATCCTCTTAGGTGAATACAAAAGGCAGCTGTGGCTTTTCACTCCTCAAGTGTCTCCCAGTGGTTCCTTAAAAAACTGCAGGAGAACAGTGCCTTACCAACCTACTCAAATCTGGGCTGAGCCCGTTTTTGTCATTTTCTCAAGTAGTGATTATTGTCATAACTTGAGCGTTTCACCCTCCCACCACCCCTTTTTGATTCTATTCTTGTGATTTGGCTGTTCTCCCTGTTGAAGATACATGCCAGACCTGCAATATACGTCTAGGCCCTTTTCCAAAATGGCCGCCGGGGAACTTCCGGATCCGGTTGAGATGTCTTAGACATCTCATACACAACTAACCAATAAAATGGCCGCGGTAGCACTTCCGTTTGCGGAAGTGACGCGGATCGACTGGCAATCGAATCCCACTACCAAAATGGCCGCGGCGATACTTCCGGTATCGGAAGCGACGCCGATGTGTATACAATCAATGACGGCGCTGTAATGCGCCTCGCAATTGCGGCGTTTTTGAAAGCAAGAGGGAGCCATACATGGCTTTCAACAACCACAAGCTGGAACAATCAATGTGGTGACTAAGGGGAGGATCACAGCACCTGAGTAGAGTTAAGGTAGGTACTTAAGGAGGGCCAAGAGGGTTAGGTGGTGTCATTCCCTCTCCATATCCAGGAGAGCAAGGAGCTGTTTTTCACCTCCAAGGGGAACCTGTCTGGGGAAACCATAAATCATTTTCAGGACCTACTTATATTCAGCCCGATTTGGATACAAGATTCCAAACTACTGGTGGTGAGTTTTTCATGAACGGCTTGGATTATAATCTCCAACCAATGAATTGATGCTCAACACTGGCATATTTTGATACAATTTTTGATATTTCCTTCACATAGGATTTCTAACACCACTTAAATTGAACCAATTGGTTCTATCCTCTCTATGAGTGATATTCAAATAGGGACTTGTCGGTATGGTGCGACCTGCAACAGGAGACATCTGGGTCCCAGAACACCGAGGGGCCTCTTGCCCCACACCCTTGGGCGCGGAATTTTTTAAGCAATAGGTAAGATCTTTCACTGATATTTGTGCCTTTTCTTTATTTGATGAGGAAGATGTATATGTGCTGCTTCTGCATTTTAATGAAGAGAATACAATGTTATAACGTGAATGTATTTAATATATATAACACTTCTCGCTCTACTCCAGATGCAATACTTGTTTTATGCCATGATGAAGAATGCGTAGCATTCGAAACGCGTCGGCTTTTCAGCTACAACTTACCTCCCAAATGGTGATGGTACCGTATGCCGGACAGTATCTGCATCATCTATGTTTTGTTTTGTATTATGTATATTCATGTAACTCTCGAGATATTTAATAATACTTTGTACATGCTGTATTTATTTTTGTAATAAATTGTTATATTTTTTCATATATATTTTTGAAATTTTATTTTACGTTGCCTATACAATCCCACTCCATGAGGTATTTTCGATTTATTTCCAGTACTATGGGATGATGGCAACTACATGCTATCATATGTGAGTTGGTCTTTTTTCTATATCTACAGTGGTACCTCAGTTCACAAACTTAATTTGTGAAACGACTCTGGTCACCAGGGCCGGACTGGGAATAAAGACCAGCCGTGGAAAAATGTCATACCAGCCCCACAGCATTATTATACCAGCGTAACAGCATAACGTCATTATTTTCTTGTTCATGAAAGGGAAAACCATAAATTTTAAAGCACATTTGAAGAGTGTATTATATATAGATAAGACAGATATTAAAGCACATAGGGCTTTATATATATAAACGCAAATTCCAGTTAAAAGTGGTAAAAGTGGTCAATCATCAAGGGGACCCCAGGAACTCAGAACGTGGGGGCGGACCACCTTCCGCAGAAAGAATACACTAAGGTAAGGGGGTGGGTTACTGATATAGGGGGGAAACCTTTATATCAGTGCCCCCTTACATTATCGTATTTACTTCCCCCTTACATCAGTAACCCCCCTCAGACTGGCCTAGCGTTGCCGTCACTGACCTCCTCTCAGGTGCACTGTGCAGGGCTCAGTCAGTCGGCTCCAGCTTGGTGGCTCTGGTTTTATCCTATATAGTCTCCTCTCCACAGTTCACACACATTTGACTTTTTCCCATCACGGCGGTGCTCCCACTTTTGACTCCTCTTGACTCCTCTCTAGACTCCCTCAGAGACTGCAGACATGATACAGGAGATGGTCAGAGGCTGCAGACATGATACAAGAGCTCAATGCAGCCTCATCAGAGCCCATCAAATGCAGCCTTACTGTGCCCATCAAATGCAGCCTCACTGTGCCCATCAAATGCAGCCTTACTGTGCCCATCATTGGAGGCTCACTGTGCTCATCAAATGCAGCCTCACTGTGCTCATCAAATGCAACCTCACTGTGATCCTCAAACGCAGCCTCACTGTGCTCATCAAATGCAGACTCACTGTGTCCATGAATGCAGTCTCCCTGTGCCCACCATTGCAGCCTCACTGTGCCCATCATTGCAGCCTCGCTGTGCCCATCATTGCAGCCTCACTGTGCCCATCAAATGCAGCTTTATTGTGTCCATGAATGCAGTCTCACTGTGCCCATGAATGCAGCCTCACTGTGCCCATAATTGCAGCCCCTCTTATGCCCATGTCCCAGTCTGCAGTCCCTGTCTGTGGGAAGGTGTGTTGTTGATGCTCGGTACAGTACCTTCCATGCCAGCAGGATATCCATGATCGCCATCAGCAGGCAGGGTCTGTTCTCGTTTTGGATGGGGACAGTGCTTCTTCCAGAGGATTGTTTGCTGTGAGATGGAGTGGTCCCTGGCCACCTGCACCTTCAGCCATCCTCATTTCCTGCCCCCAGTCAGCCTGTCCTCTGGTCATAGGGAAGTGGGAGCACTGGGTGGAAGCTGGAGAGAAGGCAGAGCGGAGAGCACTGGTGGGGTTGGAGGGCACATGGGTGGGGGCAAAGAGCAGAGGGGAGTGGAAAGCGCTGGGGGGGGGCATGAGAGCACTGGGGGGGAGCCAAAAAGAACAGGGGTGGAGAGCACGGGAGGCTGAGAGGGGGGGCTGCAGAGCACTAAGGGGGCTAAGAGTGTGGAGGTAAAGAGCACTGGGGGGGCAGAAAGAACAGGGGTGTAGAGCACGGGGGCTGGAGAGCACTGGGGGGTACAAAAATCAGGGGGGAGTGGAGATCACTGGGGAGTGGAGAGCAATGGGGGGAGCTTGAGTGCACCAGTGGGAGCAAGAAAAAACAGGGGTGGAAAGTACAGGGGGCTGGAGAGCACTGGCGGGGTTGGAGAGAACATGGGTGGGGGCAAAATGCAGGGGGAGCGGAGTCCACTGGCGGGGTTGGAGAGCACATGGGTGGGGACAAAATGCAGGGGGAGCAGAGAGAGCACTGGCGGGATGAAGAGCATGTGACTGGGGGCAAAATGCAGGGGGAAGTGGAGAGTACAGGGGTGGGGAGTGGAGAGTGTTGGGGGGGGGAGCTTGAGAGCACTGGAGGGGGAGCCAAAAAGAACAGGGGTGGAGAGCACTAGAGGTCTGGAGAGCGATGGGTGGAGCTCGAGAGCATTGGGGGCAGAAAGAACAGGGTGGGAGCACTGGGGGGTGCAGGGGTGGAGAGCATGGGGGGAACAGGGGTGGGAAGCACTGGGGGGGGGACAGGGGTGGAGAGCACTGGGGGGGAGGGGTGGAGACCACAGGGGGGCGGGGAACAGGGTTGGAGAGCACTGGGGGGGGACAGGGGTGGAGAGCACTGGGGGAAACAGGGGTGGAGAGCACTGGGGGAAACAGGGGTGGAGAGCACTGGGGGGGAACAGGGGTGGAGAGCACTTGGTGGGGGGAACAGGGGTGAAGAGCACTGGGGGGGGCAGGTGTGGAGACCACGGGGGGCGGGGAACAGGGTTGGAGAGCACTGGGGGGGCAGGGGTGGAGAGTACTGGGGGGGACATGGGTGGAGAGCACTGGGGGCGACAGGGGTGGAGAGCACTTGGGGGGCCAGGGGTGGAGAGCACTGGGGGGGGACAGGGGTGGAGAGCACTGGGGGGAGAACAGGGGTGGAGAGCACTGGGGGGGAGAACAGGGGTGGAGAGCACTGGGGGGGAGAACAGGGGTGGAGAGCACAGGGGGGGAGAACAGGGATGGTGGCTGAAGGATGGGGAAAGCTGGAGAGCAGGGGGGGGCAGAAAGAACAGGGGTGGAGAGAACTGTGGGGGGGGGGCTGGAGAGTGTGGTGGGGGAGGAGAACACTGGGGGGAGCTTCAAGGAGAACTGGCTATGAGGAGAAGCAGGGTGGCTGCATATAGAGGAAATTAGCTTTCTATATTCCTCCATACAGCCACGGAATTCTTGATTCTCCTCCTCTCCATCCTGCAAGCATTCAGCGGCTGTATGGAGGAATATAGAAAGCTAATTTCCTCTGTATGCAGCCCTCTGCCGAATCCGATCCTCCTATTCAGGCACATAGGGCGGATTGTACGGCGGGCATCTCCTGTGTATCTGGCTGGCCTGCCTGGGTCTGTGTTTGGAGGTGACGCTGTAACATGGTCCCACCCCCCTAGACCGGCTTGTGTGAAAGGCTGAACGCTGAATCTATCTACTATCACAGGAGCCGGTCTAGGGGCGGCGGGACCGTGTTACAGCGTCATCGGCAAACACAGACCCAGGCAGCCGCAGCTGAAACCGGCCGCAGGACAGGCAGCCTGCCGGGAAACCTCCCGATATCCCGGTAGGCCAGTCCGGCCTTGCTAGTCACAAACTAAATTGGTTCTGAACCGAGGCAAATTTCCCCAAAGGGTTCAATGTAAATCAAGTTAATCTGTTCTGAACTTTTTTTTTTAGTTTATATATACAGTAAAATTATGAGATGTATGTACAAAAAAAAAAGATTTTAACCATTTCCCATCCGGCAATCGACTATTTACGGCCACAAGGTGGCTCTAAAATGCCGGGAGGCTGTCAATATACGGCCTCTGGCCGCTGGGGAGCGAGCGTGCTAGTCGCGTCACTCAGGTGCCGATGCGCGTGCCTGGCAGCCGCGATGTTACCAGGCACCCACGATCGGCAGTCACAGAGCCAGGGACGTGGATCTCTGTGTGTAAACATAGAGATCCACATCCTGTTAGGGAGAGGAGACAAATGGTGTGTCCCATGTTCATAGGGACAACAATCGGTCACCTCCCCCAGTCAGTCCCCTCCCCCAACAGTAAGAATCACCTAGCAGGGAACCTATTTAACCCCTTGATCGCCCCCTAGTTTTAACCCCTTCCCTGACAGTCACATTTATACAGTAATCAGTGCATATTTATAGCACTGTTCGCTGTATAAATGTGAATGGTCCCAAAAATGTGTCAATAGTGTCTGATGTTTCCGCCGTAATATCGCAGTCCTGACAAAAAATGCTATTACTAGTAAAAAATAAATAATAAAAAAGTATGTCATAATTCCATCCCCTATTTTGTAGGCACTATAATGTTTGCGCAAACCAATCACTATACGCTTATTGCGATTTTTTTTTTTTTACCAAAAATATGTAGAAGAATACGTATCAGCCTAAACTTTTTTTTTTTTGGATATTTATTATAGCAAAAAGTAAAAAATATTGTGTTTTTTTCAAAATTGTCGCTCTATTTTTGTTTATAGCGCAAAAAATAAAAACCGCAGAGGTGATCAAATACCATCAAAATAAAGCTCTATTTGTGGGGGAAAAAAGATGTAAATTTTGTTTGGGAGCCACATCGCATGACCGCGTAATTGTCATTTAAAGTGTGACAGTGCTGAAAGCTGAAATTTCGCCTGGACAGGAAGGGGGTATATGTGCCCATTAAGCAAGTGGTTAAACACATATTACATACAGCCTTTTACATTAAGCTGACCTCTTTCATGTGTACATCTAAAAATAAATAAATATATAACTTATTTTTAATACTTGTTTGAAACAATCCCAAACCTCAATTTAAATAACTAATCTAGGGGCCAGAAAACAGCACTGTGCATCCAGGAAAAGATCATCTGAGGGCATGATTTAGTTGTAGAATTCATATGAACTGTTTTTCCATGATTCCCAATCAAGTGAGCCCTTGGTAATCAGGGGGCAGAAACCCCTATCTTAGCGGATTCTGGTTCTCCTAAGACTCTCATCTTGCACTGCTCTTATCAATATGAACATGTTAGGGCAGGGAAGATGGCCGCGGATCATGTTCCTGAACCAAAGCAAATTTTTGCGAACTCTTCTGTTCGCGAATTGTGTTGTTCGTGAGCAAAAGCGTTCGTGAACCGAGATATCATATATATATATATATATATATATATATATATATATATATATATATATATATATATATTACAGTGGGCCATATTCTCGTATAATTCCGGCGGGCGGCGCGTAAGCCATTTACACTCCGCCGCCCCAACCTACAGGAGCAAGTGCTGTATTCCCCAAACACTTGCTCCGTAGTTTGGGGCAGCAGAGTGTATTTGGCCCGGCGTATCCCCGCGTATCTCCAAGGGGGCGGCTTCTATTTAAATTAAGCGCGCCCCCAATTCTAAGGAACTGCGCATGCGCCGGGCTTAAAATAGCCCAGTGCGCATGCTCCAGTTCTCGGCGTAAAACGTCAATGACGCCGACGTGTGCGTCATTGACGTAAAGTCGTATTCAAGAACGACTTAGTGGGGGGCGTGGCTTGCGCGCGAGCTGAATGGCTGACTAGTGCCTGAGCTCCTGCTAGCCGGGAAACGAAGCGACGATTACAGGCAGGTTCCCCGATCCATCGACACCCTACCTTATCGGGATCCATTCTGCAGAACCGGGGAACACGATGTCCCGCAAGCGAAAGGACGAGCGGTACCTCCAAAAGCTTACGGCCCTGTCGTTCCGGCCGGCGCGGAGGGGAATCGCCCAAGATGGCGCCGGCGACACCGCGAGGCGAGGGTCCACCGCGTACACAGACCTCCCCAGCAGCGATCCGGGAGACACGGATGGGGGATTGTCATCCCCGCCTCACGCAGGCTCTCCTCCACTGTCCCCTGGCACCAGGAGCCCGGCGAAAGCGCGGATGCGCCTCGATGCACCCCACCAGGCCGGAACAGTGAGTACAAGCCTCCATAACCCTGACGCCATCTCCTCACTGCAGTCCTCCATTGCGGCCTTCCCCACGACAGGACAGCCTGTCCTAGACACCACAATGAAAGACATGCTGCTACTGCTACAGTCCTCCCTGATGTCTAACCTATCCTCCCTTATGCAGAAGTTCTCCACTGACATGCAGCATATGGGTGACAGGGTGACCTACATAGAGGAGAAAATGGAGGAGTGCACTGACACTGTCAACGATTTGGTAGATGCTTGTATGACCCAGAAAGACGACACTGACTGGATCAAATCGAAGTTAGCAGACCTCGAGGACAGATCCAGACGCAACAATATAAAAATCAGGGGGGTCCCTGAAACTGTCCTGCCTGCTGAGCTGCGCACCTTTGCGAGCACCCTATTCTCAATCTTGCTACCGGACCTGTCCTTCATCGAACTGACTATTGATAGGATCCATAGAATCCCCAAACCTCGTCACCTGGCGGAGACGGTCCATAGAGATGTACTCCTGAGAATACATTTTTTCCAGGCGAAGGAACAAATCCTGTTTAAAGCCCGTGCACTCCAAACTCTCCCTGCTCCCTATGCTGACATCCAGATGTATGCCGACCTGTCCCAGCATACGCTCCAGATGAGGAGGCAACTAAAAACGGTAACCAAGGCCTTGGCAAACCACAAAATAATATACAAATGGCGTCACCCTGCTACCATCCTGGTGACTCACAATGGGATCCCTCACGCCATCTCCACCATTGAGGGAGGTACCAAATTGCTGTTGTCCTGGGGTATTATCCCCGAGCTCCCAAAATCATATGAGGACAATCCAAGGGGACCCCCGCCACCTCACAGGAGTCCCGGTCATGCAAACCGCCTACCCGCCCAGCAACACTGACCTGACCTGTCTGTCCCTATGCAAGTTTTCTGAGCGACAGACACCGGCTAACAGTTCAATCTGGTGCTTCATTTTTTTACTCTTCACTGTTACTGTTAGGCCTGCACCGAGCCTGAACTTTGCCCTGTGATTGCTCAGCAGCCGGCCTTGTCCGCACTGCTGATTGATACTACTGCGCTGTTCACTGAACTCTCCAAGTTTGCAGTTTTTTTTTTGTTCTGTTTACTTTGTTTTTTTTCTTGTTGCTTTTTTTTTGCTTTTGCTGCTCAGTAGTTCTCCTACGGAACCTTCCCTTCTACAGCACGTCCAGAAGTCGAACCTCAAACCACAGTTGCTGTTCTTCGACGCCAGCGGTCATCCCTGCGGAACCTGCACCTACTGCGACGCTGTCGGGGGATTTGAGGGCCTTCTGAACATTTTCTACTAACTGTAAGTTTCTACGCTACACCCTCACCCCTGCTTCAGCACCATGTCCTTCACGGTACTCTCCTTGAATGCAAAAGGACTGAACCACCCAGTCAAACGCTCTTCCCTATGGAAAACCGATTTATCCCTCAAGAGCGACATACTGTGTGTCCAGGAGACTCACCTGCAACGAGACTCGCACCCCCGCTGCCAACACCAGCAGTTTCCCCATATTTTCTACTCGTCCTACACGAAGAAGCAGAGGGGAGTGCTGATAGCTGTCCGAAACACGGTGTTACGTACCTGGGTGTGAGCCTGACGCGTGGAGGGAGACCTCCCGTACAACCCCGGCTCGGAGACCACTGGAATGGGGACAGTGGTGGTAGGAGCGCGGTGGGGTACAGGTGCCTGTTCTGGTTGTTGCTGCTGGTGAGATGGGAACCGAGAGACAGGAAGCAGATGATGCAGGTTTGCAGACTTAGTAGATGCAGGTCAGCAGAGCGTGGATGCAGGTCAGCAGAGCCGAGGATGCAGGTTAGCAGAGGCGTGGATGCAGGTTAGCAGAGGCGTGGATGCAGGTTAGCAGAGGCGTGGATGCAGGTTAGCAGCGCAGCAGGTGCAGGTGGGCGGAGTCAGGCAGGCCGGGTCATACACTTGGAGTCATAGCAGAAGCAATAGGCAGAAGAGTAGTCAGTCCAGGCCGGGTCTTGGCAACGGGTATTCAAGCAGGGAACAGAGCAAGGTCAACAAGCCGGAGTCAGGATTGGAGCAGGAAGCAGAGTCAGGAAGCCGGGTCATACACTTGGAACAGAATGCTTTCAAACAGCAACAGGAGCTCAGGGAACAGATGCAGATCAAGCCGCGAGGTGCAGCATCACCACAGTGTCTTTTATAGGCTTGCTGGGCGCCAAAAGATGCGTCTAGTGCGTGCGCATGCGCGCACGCACGAGCGACGGCTGGTTAGGTACGTTTTGGCGCGTGCGCGAAGGAGCGCGCAACGGCTGCATAGCTGTGTGCAAGATCCGTGGTTGGCGCATGCGCGTAGGCGCGTGCCGAGGGGAGCGAACAGTACGTCCCTGACAGTGCCCCCCCCTTAAGGGCAACCTCCGGGTGCCCAAGAGAGCTCTTTTTTGGGGATGCGTCCGAAAAAAGGCCTGAATTAGTTCTTGGGCATGAATGTTCTGTTGGGGTTCCCAAGAGTTCTCCTCTAGACCGTACCCCTTCCATTTGATCAGGAATTGAAGCTGGTTCCTCCTTCTTCTGCAATCCAATACAGCCTCCACCTCGAACTCCTGATCACCGTCAATGATTACAGGTTCAGGTGGTCCTGACCCCCTGTTAGGGAAAGGATCAGGTACAGTAGGCTTTAGTAAAGACACATGGAATACCGGGTGGATTTTCATTGACTCAGGTAAGGCAAGTTCATAGGAGACCTCGTTTAGCTTCCGTTTTACTGGGAAAGGACCGATAAATTTAGGTGCCAGTTTCCTTGCGGGGCAAGCCATCTTAAGGTTGGTGGTGGATAACCAAACTTGATCGCCTTGTTGAAGGCTCAGTTCTCCTCTCCTCTTCCTATCGAACATCCTTTTACTGGCTGCTTGTGCTTTGGTCAAAGCTTCCTGCAGAATCTTGCTGTTACGGGTAAGAAAATCAACGGTATCTTGGACTGCCGGGACTGTTGAGTCAGAGACAAGATCAGGTAGGAAGGTCGGGTGGAACCCGTAGTTGGCAAAAAACGGAGACTGACCTGTGGCCGAATGGCTGGCATTATTAAAGGCAAACTCTGCCAAAGGTAGTAATGCTACCCAGTCATCTTGGACAAAGGAGGTGAAGCATCGGAGATATTGCTCGAGGGTTTGGTTTGTCCTCTCAGTTTGCCCATTGGTTTGGGGGTGGTAGGCCGAAGACATGGACAGTTCAATTTTCAGAACCTTGCATAACGCCTTCCAGAAGCGAGAGGTGAACTGCACCCCTCTATCTGACACAATGTCTGCAGGGACCCCATGTAATCTTACTATCTCTTTAATAAAGACCTGGGCGGTCTCCATGGCAGAGGGCGTGCCTTTCAATGGTATGAAATGAGCCATCTTGGATAGACGGTCAACCACTACAAAAATGGCTGAGCAACCCTCTGACGGAGGAAGTTCCACTATGAAGTCCATCGCGATCATTTTCCAAGGACGGTCAGGAATTGGTAAAGGCCTGAGCAGACCCCAGGCCTTGCCTCTGGTGGTCTTGCTACGGGTACAGGTAGCACAAGAACTGATATATTCCCTGCAATTTTTTTCCAGATCTGGCCACCAAAATGTGCGTTGGACTAGTTCCAGTGTCTTATGCAACCCAAAATGGCCTGCCAGGGGGTGGTCATGACACAGGTTCAACACTGTAGCTCGGACTTCCTCCGGCACAAAGATTTTGTCATTCTTCCACAGTAACCCCTCCTTGGGTAGCAGAGAGACTCCAGAGGGCTTAGGCACACCTACAGAAGCTTGTTTCAGGCTAGACATCAGGTTGGTTTGCAACAGTAAGAAGTTACCTTCCGATAGTATGGTATCTGGAGCTGACACTTCTTTCGGGTCATCAAACATGCGGGAAAGGGCATCTGGTTTGGTGTTTTTGGAGCCTGGCCGGTAAGTAATGTGGAATGAAAACCTAGAGAAAAATAATGCCCATCGTGCCTGGCGTGGTCTCAGACGTTTGGCGGCTCTCAGGTACTCTAGGTTTTTGTGGTCTGTATAGATGAGTATAGGGTGCGCTGCACCCTCCAACAGGTACCTCCACTCCTCCAGGGCAGACTTAATGGCCAGGAGCTCCCGGTCCCCCACATCATAGTTCTTCTCAGATGGGGTGAGCTTACGGGAGAAGAATGCTATTGGGTGCATCAAGTCCTTGAGACGCTGGCGTTGGGAGATGACAGCACCCACCGCTGATTCTGAGGCATCTACCTCGAGTAAGTAGGGTAGAGTCGGGTCAGGGTGACTCAGGATAGGAGCGGATGTAAAAAGTTCTTTTAGGTTTGTGAAGGCGGCCTGTGCCTCGGGGGTCCAACGGAACCGGACATTTTGCTTTGTTAGCTGTGTAATCGGAAAAATAATGGCAGAGAATCCCTTAATGAATCTTCGATAGAAGTTGGCAAAGCCAACAAATCGCTGCACCCCCTTTTTGTCTGAAGGTGCAGGCCAGTCCAGAATGGCTGAGACCTTCTGCGGGTCCATCTTGAACCCCTCTGTTGAGATTACTAGGCCGAGGAACTGAATGCTCTGTCGCTCGAACTCACATTTTTCTGGTTTTGCATAAAGTCCATGTTGGCGGAGACGACAGAGTACATTCCTGACGTGTCTTCGGTGCTGCTCAAGAGAAGAAGAAAAAATCAAGATATCATCCAGATAGACAACTACATAAATATCCAGACAGTCTCTAAAAATGTCATTGACTAGGTGTTGGAATGTTGCAGGCGCATTACATAGGCCAAAGGGCATTACTAAATATTCGTAATGGCCGAACCTGGTACGAAAGGCAGTCTTCCACTCGTCCCCGGCACGGATGCGGACCAGGTTGTATGCCCCTCGCAGGTCTAGCTTGGTGAACACAGAGGAGGTCCTGAGTCTTTGGAAGAGTTCGGGAACCAGGGGCAGGGGGTACCGGTTCTTAACCGTGACTTTGTTCAGCTCTCTGTAGTCCACACAGGGCCGGAGAGAATGGTCCTTTTTCTCTACAAAAAAGATTCCTGCCCCTGCCGGGGAAGTAGAAGGCCGGATGAAACCCCTCTTTAAGTTTTCGTCGACGTACTCTTTCAGAACTTCTAATTCCCGCTCAGACAAGGGGAAGATGCGTCCAAACGGAATCTCAGCACCAGGTAGAAGTTCGATTGGGCAATCGTACGGACGATGAGGCGGCAGGACTTCAGCCCCTTTCTTGCTGAAAACGTCCAAGAACTCGTGGTATTGTTGGGGTACTGCAGCACGTACCTCTGGGTCTGATTCAAGGCATAACAAGGGACCAGAGGTGCTAGGACATGAGGGCCTGCAGTGTTGCTGGCAGTAGAGAGACTGAAACTCAATCCTACCGGTTTCCCAGTTGATCTGTGGATTGTGTGCCTGGAGCCAAGGTAGGCCCAAAATGACTGGAAACATAGGAGATGCTATAGCGTCCAAACGTAAAAGTTCCTTATGATTCGTAGAGGTGACTACAGGCAAAAAAGGGGTTTCTTGGGTTACTTCTCCAGACTTGATTCGAGACCCATCTGCCAGGAAGATGGAAAGACCCTGAGTCTTGGGTTGGAGTGGGATGCGCTGTTGTGCTGCAAAGTCCAGATCAATAAAACAGCTACATGCCCCTGAGTCTATTATTGCAGTAACTGGTATAGTTCTTTCAGGTAATTGAAGGAAAATAGGTAAGTCCAGGTGAGTGGCCTTGGTAGAGGAAGGTGACAAACTGGGAGACGAGGTAGCCAGGGTCTTGCGCAGCTTGGCAGGGCAAGAGGAGACATAGTGGCCAGCCTTCCCGCAGTACATGCACAGAAAATTCTGCTGCCGGCGAAGTCGTTCCCTGGCAGTTAAAGAATGTCTTATCAGTCCAAGCTGCCCAGGCCCGGTGGTGACAGAAGGTGAGGATCTACCAGGAACTGTACTGACACGGGCAGGGTATACAGAAGCTGGTGTCCGGGGAAGCATCCAAGCTGGGCGAAGTGGCTGAGTGGTTCTTTCGGTTCTGCGTTCCCGGAGTCGTCGGTCTATCTGAATAGACAAGGCAATTAAGGACTCAAGGGTATCAGGGACACCGACCCGAGCTAGTTCATCCTTCAAGCTCTCGGAGAGACCAAGACGGAATTGATGCCGCAGGGCTGCCTCATTCCACTGGGTATCTGTGCTCCAGCGTCTGAAGTTAGTTACATAGTCCTCAACGGTTCGGGAACCTTGCTGGAGCGTGTGGAGGGCAGCCTCAGCAGTGGAAGTTCGCTGAGGGTCGTCATAGAGTCGGGCCATAGCATCGAGGAAGGAAGACAGAGAGTCAAGAACCTCATGACGGACTTCAAGTAGATGATGGGCCCAAGCCTGGGGCTCCCCCTGCAGCAGGGCGATAACGAAGCCCACTCTGGTAACTTCAGAGGAAAAAGTCCGAGGTAACAGTGAAAAGTATAGTTCACATGCGTTGCGGAACGCCCGGAATTCGCTTCGGTTCCCAGAAAACCTCTCGGGAAGAGGAACCCTGGGTTCAGGGAATGGTATCGTTCCAGTAGAGCAAATGAGGTCCGAAGATAAGTCTGCATAGGTAGCCTGGGTTTGTGTCTGTTTATCTATCCGGACATTGCTATCCTGCAGGGATTTCACAACTTGAGTGAGGGCTGTGAGATGTTGAAAGACACTGTCCATAGGCGAGGTCCCTCCGTCAGGCTCCGACATGGCGGCTTGATACTGTTACGTACCTGGGTGTGAGCCTGACGCGTGGAGGGAGACCTCCCGTACAACCCCGGCTCGGAGACCACTGGAATGGGGACAGTGGTGGTAGGAGCGCGGTGGGGTACAGGTGCCTGTTCTGGTTGTTGCTGCTGGTGAGATGGGAACCGAGAGACAGGAAGCAGATGATGCAGGTTTGCAGACTTAGTAGATGCAGGTCAGCAGAGCGTGGATGCAGGTCAGCAGAGCCGAGGATGCAGGTTAGCAGAGGCGTGGATGCAGGTTAGCAGAGGCGTGGATGCAGGTTAGCAGAGGCGTGGATGCAGGTTAGCAGCGCAGCAGGTGCAGGTGGGCGGAGTCAGGCAGGCCGGGTCATACACTTGGAGTCATAGCAGAAGCAATAGGCAGAAGAGTAGTCAGTCCAGGCCGGGTCTTGGCAACGGGTATTCAAGCAGGGAACAGAGCAAGGTCAACAAGCCGGAGTCAGGATTGGAGCAGGAAGCAGAGTCAGGAAGCCGGGTCATACACTTGGAACAGAATGCTTTCAAACAGCAACAGGAGCTCAGGGAACAGATGCAGATCAAGCCGCGAGGTGCAGCATCACCACAGTGTCTTTTATAGGCTTGCTGGGCGCCAAAAGATGCGTCTAGTGCGTGCGCATGCGCGCACGCACGAGCGACGGCTGGTTAGGTACGTTTTGGCGCGTGCGCGAAGGAGCGCGCAACGGCTGCATAGCTGTGTGCAAGGTCCGTGGTTGGCGCATGCGCGTAGGCGCGTGCCGAGGGGAGCGAACAGTACGTCCCTGACACACGGTATCATTCCAGTTGCAAAACAGCATTGCCGACCCGGAAGGCCGCTACATAATTTTACTATGCTTGATTAACAATGTTCAGTACACGTTAGTTTCCTTGTATGCACCTAACAGAAGACAAATGTCGTTTCTTACATCTGTAATGAAAAAGGTTAAATGTTCCCAGAAAGGCCATCTCTTGCTGTGCGGAGATTTTAACCTTGCTCCAGATCAAGATCTGGACTCCACCTCATGCTCCAAGAGGCCTGTATCCCCTCTGAAAGCCTTTATCTCATCTAACGAGCTATTCGATGTTTGGAGGTGTTGTCATGCGAGCGCGATTACACATTTCTCTCCCCGCGTCACAACACCTACTCACGGATCGATTTGTTCCTGTCGGATAGGTTGCTCCTTCAGAGAATCTCGGCTTCGGTGATCCACACCACCACCTGGTCGGACCACGCCCCTATAAGCATCACTGTTGACACCAGGGCCCCCCAAACAAATTCGTACCTTTGGAGAGCTAATAACTCCTTGATCAGAGATCCAAAGACGGCTAGCCGTATTCAACAGAACCTGGAGGATTATTTCTCCATCAATTCCCAGTCAGTCTCGGACCCGGTGGTGGTGTGGGCTGCCCACAAGGCCGTCATTAGAGGAATATTTATTCAATTGGGGGCTAGGGCAAAGAGGGCCAGGGCCCAAAAAATTGATAGCCTTACTGCTGACATTGAGCTTGCTGATTCCCAGAACAAGACCCTACCCTCTCCCTTCCTGCAGGCTAAAATATTTAATCTCCGACACGAACTGCGCTCGGTGCTTTTAGAATCCTTTGAAAGGGCCTGTACGAAGGTCAGAGCCACGTCATATGCCACGGGGAACAAAGCAGGTAAAATGCTAGCTCAAAAGATACGGGGTCGCAGACTCAAAGCCAAAATTCCCTACCTCTACCATCCCCATACCAAGGAGAAGTTACTGAAACCACACGACATATCGAATGCCTTCGGCAAATACTATGCTGATCTCTATAACATTCAGCATGACAAGACTACTACCCAACCTTCCCCTCGGGACATACAGACCTTCCTGGACAGGGTTAGCCTTCCTTCGCTTTCTGACGATCAATTAACGTCCCTTAATGCCCCTTTCACGACTTCCGAATTGGAACGCACGATCGCCAAACTACCCAACGCTAAATCGCCGGGACCTGACGGGTTCACGGGGGAATATTACAAGGCGTTTCACCACGTCCTCAGTCCCACCCTTTGCGAAGTCTTTAATTCAGCCGCCACGTCCTCATCTTTCCCCCCGGACATGCTGGCTGCGATTGTAGTGACTCTCCCTAAACCAGGCAAAGACCCGACCTCACCCCAAAACTTTCGCCCCATCTCTCTCCTCAATGTCGATGCTAAATTGTATGCCAAACTGATAGCTAACAGACTGACTGACATCCTTCCCTCACTTATTCATATAGATCAATCAGGCTTTACGAAGGGCCGTCAGGCATCTGATGCCACATGCCGAGGCCACTGGGACCCCCTCTGTACTCCTGTCTCTAGACGCTGAAAAAGCGCTTGACAGGGTACACTGGGGGTTCCTGTCCTCGGTACTCACCAAATTCGGATTCGCGGGACAGATTCATAGGGCAATCATGGCCCTGTACTCTAACCCCTCGGCCCGCGTGTACTCCGCAGATTCCTTATCATCCCCTTTCACTATCACAAATGGAACCAGACAGGGTTGCCCCCTCTCCCCTCTGATCTTTAATTTACTAATGGAAACACTGGCCCAAACCATACGAGCGAACCCACTCATTTCTGGCATCTCAGTAGGAGGTCGCGACCAAAAAATCAGCTTATTTGCTGATGATGTAGTACTGATGCTATCTAACCCATCCACCTCACTCCCTGCAGTTCAGGAGACACTGGCTTGTTTTAGTAGAGTGTCCTACTACAAAATCAATGAATCTAAGTGTCACATCCTAAACCTAGGAGTCAATGCCCCTACTCGCCTCCTGCTACAACAACTTTATCCGTACTCATGGGCAGATCATAGCATTACTTACCTAGGCATCCAATTGACTAAATCTACCAGCCAATTGTTCCATCACAACTATGTCCCGTTCCGTAGTAAGCTTCAGGATGATCTGCACAGGCTAGCGTCTCAGGAACTTTCATGGACAGGCCGATTAGCAGCCTTCAAGATGTTTCATCTACCCCAACTCCTCTACCTCTTCAGAACCCTTCCGATCATTGTACCCACCCAATACTTTAGGTCCCTCCAGTCCATCTTATCCTCCTACATTTGGCAGGGCAAGAGGGCCAGATGCGCTCACTCCACCCTTATCAAGCACCGCAAGGCAGGAGGCACCGGTTACATAGACCTCCAACACTATTATATGGCCTCGGTTCTTACCCAATCCAGAGACTGGTTCTCATCTGTACCGCGAACCTTATGGGGACAGATGGAATCTGCCCTCATCCCCAACACTGCCTTGACACCCTGGCTCCTATCTACCACTTCTAGTACTACACTCCCTTCACTCGTCTCCCCCACTATGTCAGCCACTGTCCGGACATGGAACAAATTTGTCCATGCATGTCGCGGGTACCCAGACATTACCCCCTTGAAAATACTGATTGAAACCCTGCAACACAAGATAGCCATGATCTCGTACAAGCACTGGCGTGAAAGAGGCATACTTTTTGTTAACGATCTCTTCGCAAACGGAAAGGTCAAATCGTTTCATAGTCTTCAATTAGAATACCACTTACCTGACTCTGACTTGTATCTATACATGAGAACCGCTCACTTCCTGGCTGTGTCCCCCCAGTGGGAATGTAGCATACCCCTGTCCGCCTGGCGCTTTCTCAGTGATCCCTCGCCCACCCACAAAGGTACCTCACTCTTTTATAACACCCTCCAACAGAAACTTACCCTATCTAAATCGAATTCCCTGCTCAAATGGGAATCTGACCTAGGTCGCCCCTACTCTACCCAACAGTGGACCAAAGCATGCACAGCCACGTATAAGGTCACCAGTTGCTCTACCCTCTGGGAACTGTCCACCAAAATAACGCACCGATGGTATCTGACTCCTGAGAGATTATCTAAATTTGGTGGGTCTCAGAGTGATAGGTGCTGGAGGAACTGTTTATCCCAAGGGACTTTGCTCCACATTTTGTGGAGCTGCCCTGTATTGACACAATTCTGGACATCAATATTCCACATGCTCTCCGACGCCTTGCACTCTACTATCTATCCTCAACCTGGATTGGCGCTCCTGTCGCTCGACTTGGATCAGCTACCAGCCGGCTCTAGACACACAGTCTTGCACGTATTGATGTCTGCTAGGCTTTGTATTACACGAAAGTGGAAAAACCCTGTACCTCCCACCATAGGGGAGGTCATACAGACCACGCAACTCCACCACACTTATGAGAGAACATTGGCATTCAGGGACAAGCACAGAGACGATGCCGCTAGAAAGTGGCACCTCTGGTCGTCCTGGTACGATAGGAACAGTCTGACACCAGTGGCTCTACCCTGAGATTCCGGACAACCTTGGGAATATGGGAGGGGCCGCCTCGGGCTCGGGACACAGTCTTGAACCCTAATAGGGGTGTCCGGAGCGCGAGACGGTCCATCCTCTGATATTTACAACACTGCCACCCTAGATTGTTCCTCTTTTGACACCCGAGAACTACTGTTGACGAAAAGCATACTGGTACAATATGTAAAAATGCCATGGCGTTGTTTGACCGCCACATTTGCTTTTGTATTTCTTTCTTTGTTTCTCTGCTTCTACTGCGGCACCGCTCGACAGTAGCAATGTATATGTAATTCAATGAAAAAACTCTTAATAAAAATTTATTGTGAAAAAAAAAAAAAAAAGAACGACTTAGTAAAACGACGTACCCGACGGGAAAACACTACGTGGACCCGACGCCATACTTAACATGGCCTACGTGGGACTGGCGTAAGGTTACCCCTCATATAGCAGGGGTAACCTTACGCCTACGCAAACGACGTTAGCGACGGTTACGCAACGCAAATTCGTTCGGGAATCGGCGTATCAGGCTCATTTGCATAAACAAATGAGACCTGAACGTAAACGCCACCTAGCGGCCGGCGGAGTAATTACATTTAAGATCCGACAGTGTAAGTGACTTACACATGTCGGATCTTCAGTGTATCTATGCGAAAATGATTCTAAGAATCACTCGCGTAGATACACTGGCCAAAAAAGAGAGATACGATGGAGTATCCTGAGATACTCCATCGTAACTTTACTCAGAATATGGCCCAGTATGTATATATATCCGGTTCAAAATTTTTATTGCAAAAACATCAGTTAGAAAAGCACAGACAGGAAATCAATATAGATAAAAACAAAGCAGGTGCCCAGGAGCTTTCCTGAGAAGTGGGGATGCAGCCCCTATGACATGAAGAAGAATTAACACACCTGAGGTAGATAGATTTAAGCATTGCATAAATTCTAAGCAGCAATGAAATTGTATTAGTGTGCAAGAAACAAAGCTCTCTAAGTTATCAGGACGCCCCAGTCGGGGGTGAAACCCATACTGCCACACTAACCATGGGCATGAGATGTAGGGTTGCATAGGAGGAATGTTCTGATTATAATAGGCATTACAAAATGGATAAGAGATGGGGACATCCACTTTGTTACAGGGATTTGCAGTAGCGATACGTAGTGTGAGCCTAAAGGTACCTCAGGCGGCGCCCATTATGGTGGGTTGCCAGTGACAAACAGAAGAGGAGAGAGAAGAGAGAGCCCCACCCAGTCTGAAAGAAGAAAGGGAAGGTGTGGAAAGAGGAAAGAGGTGCCTTACCAGACCCAGAATCATGCACAGGGTACTAGCAGGGAGAGAGTAATGCCGTGTACACATGGCCGGTTTTCCCGATGGGAAAACTGCAAGGAGAGCTTTTGGCTGGGAATCCCGGCCGTGTGTATGCTCCTCGCAGTTTTTCCGACGGGAAAACTGCTCAAAAACTGCCGGGCAAAAAAAGAGAACCAGCCCTCTTTTTCGGTCGACTTTTGGGCAGGTTTTGGGCAGTTTTCCTATGGGAAAAACTGCGATGGAGCATACACACGGCCGGGATTTCCGACCAAAGCTTCATTGCAGTTTTCCTGTCGGGATAACCGGCCACGTGTAGAGGAAAAGACTGACAGAGCAGGTTCTCGGCTTTCCCTCTGGATTTGTGACGGGAACTTTTCCTGCACGTGTGTACTGGGCATTAGGCTTTATCCAATTCCACTGCAAGAAAATGTTACACTTGTGGCTTCAACATTAATTCGTACTGACGTACCCTGTCCAGTAGGACTGCTTCGACCTTGGTTTCTGGTAATATAGCCTTTTAAAGTTATTCTGACTGGATGGTGTTATTTGCTACACATTATAATTATGTGTTTTGTCTTTGAAGAGAGCTAATTTAATAGTGTGAAAAATGCAAAGTGTACAATCATTAATGCAAAACGGCCACATAAGCCATAGGATTTTAAAATGCATTACTGCTATTGAAAATTTGTTTTTTCAAACAAGCTCCTTGTAGGCGGTGACTAAGCTCCTAGCTGGGATGCAACGTTAGTTGGGGGAGGCCACAAAAAAGGTGAAAACTGCGACATGTTGTACAACTTAGGGAAGCAAAACTAGAATAGAGCTTGCCAGGATAAACCGAATTATCATATTATTATAGAAAAACCATGTCGGTGAGGATAGGCAATCAGCTGTTGGCATTTATTTGTTCTGTCTACCACAATCATGCGGTAGCAATAAAACCTTTTTGATTGCCACTGACCAATATCATTCCTCTGCACCATTTCTTATGACCTACCCCCCTCTGCGTGGTTGCCATGGATTGCAGTAATATTTTCCATTCGTTTTAAAGCGGAGCTCCGGCCACAATTTCACTTTTTAAATATAAATACCCCTGTAATACACAAGCTTAATGTATTCTAGTAAAGTTAGTCTGTAAACTAAGGTCCGTTTTGTTAGGTTGTTACAGCATTTAGACACTTTATAAAATAGAAATTGACTGGGCCATCTTAAGTGTGGGCATCATGAAGCCAGACTGTATGACTTCCTGGATTTCAGCCTTGCAGATCTCGCACATGCTCAGTGCTGAACAAGCAGTGTGATAGGTTTCAGATCAGGTTTCAGTACCTGTTCTGTCCAAGTCACATTAACTATTCTGCCTAGCAACAACACTTTGAAGGCATCTAAAAAAAAAAAAAAATTCTTAAAGGACTAATGACATTTTTTTTAAACTACTGATGTAATGTTATATTTATGGGTGGAATATCCTCTGAATCTCACCCATTTGCTAAACAAGCAATCATCACAGATATATAATGCACATTATGTGACATATCAACGCAAGTTTGAAGGCTGTGCTAGATTTAAAGGTTAATGTCCTAGGTTTGTGAAATAAAATAAATTGTAAAAGCAAGAACAATGTGGCGTCTATTTGTGCTACTCTGTAGCGGGTGAAAAGAGTCATTGACAGGTTTAAAGCACTATTACATAATGGTACATACTGGTGTGTTATGTTAATGTGCCTGGGAACATACACTGAATTAGAATATCTATAACAACTTAGTAGAGTTGTTAGAGCAGCTGTAAACAGAGGTGATATTACTAATGAACTGAGCGCGTGGAGAACGCCTTACACTAAGTGTTACACAGCATTTAATTGCTAGCTTTCCATAAATTATACGCTTATAGAGACTAAATGGCTTATTTAATAAAATAGTGCAAAAGGAGCACATGTGTCGGAAGGCGAGCGTCCGATTGGGTATTGGCTTTTGTTCGTCTTGCTACACTATATTTTCAAGACCACCAGGCTTATCCAGTAAGGCAGTGCAAATAGCCATATGTCTGAAGAGTACCAAGGATTAACCAACTTTCACTGATCTGTCTCACTGCAGTAAACTGATATTTGATTGGCTGCTATGGGTAATGTATAAGGCCTCCTTCACTTCCTTCTCCCCCACTTTCTTTTTATTAAACCTTTGTGTGTCACGTTTTTGCACGTGTGACTGGTAGGGTGTAAGTCCTCGGGCCCGCCCTGAAAGTCTTGGGAGGGGGTGGACATGGCCTTCTGGCTTAGTTTGCCCTCTCTCATTGGGTCTTCCTTCAGGGGAGCCCCACCTAGTACTTGAGTGGGTCTGTTTCGGCAGACCCTCCAGAGAACGGGGTCCGTCTGGTTTCGGCCAGATGGACCAAGTGTAAAGTTCCCCAGTCCCTGTCCAGAGCCTAAGGCCCCGTACACATGACCGAGTTTCTCGGCAGAATTCAGCCAGAAACTCGGTCGGAGCTGGATTCTGCCGAGAAACTCGGTCGTGTGTACACTTTTCAGCGAGGAAGCCGACGAGGAACTCATCGGGTCGAAAAGAGAACATGTTCTCTATTTTCTCGTTAGTCAATGGGAAAAGTCGGCCCGCCGAGATCCTCGGCGGCTTCCACACTGAACTCGACGAGGAACTCGATGTGTTTGGCACGTCGAGTTCCTCGGGGGTGTGTACGGGGCCTGAAGCCCTGGGGGATCAGGTCAAGGCCCTCTAATTTTAGAGGGCTTGTGTACACCCGTGGCACCGGGGGAAGTTTTTGAGTGTGCTGATAAATCTAGCAGAGAATGCGTATTTATTGGTTTGGATTCAGCCACTGTTCATCCAACAGTTTTCTGCCCTACTCTTTCGATTTTCATATCAAAGGATGTTGGGTGGGAAGGAACTAACAGGGTCACCTATGGCTCAAATTTCAGCTGGTTAATCAGGAACAGGCAGAATTTGCTTTGTGTATGGCCATCCTAAAGTGATTCTAAACCTATTTTTTTTCTTTAAAATAACAAACATGTTATATTTTCCTGCTCTGTGCAATGGTTTTTCATAGAACAGCCCTGATCCTCCTTTTCTCAGGTCCTCCGCTAGCACTCTGGGCTCCTCCCCCTCTGCTAAGTGTCCCCACAGCAAGCCGATTGCTTAGATGGCACTTGTGCTGCTTGCTCCTAAGCTGACTGTGATTGACAGCAGCAGGAGCCAATAGGTCCCGCTGCTGCCTCTCTGTCTAGTGAGAAGAGAGGGAACTGAGAGAGCTGTTGCTGTTGAGCACATTGCGCAATCGATATCAGGCTCAGGTAAGTATTTGGGGGGGGCGATGTTCTGAGAGGGAGCAGTTATTTTACCTTATGCATATAATGCATTAAGGTAAAAATCGTACTGCCTTTAGAATCACTTCAAGCTTTGGCTGTGTCAGGGTGGAGCAATATCTGGAAACACTTACTGGATGTATAGAGTGTGTATTTACTGCGCTGATAGTTGTAAAATTCAGAAATGCATAGATGAGAAGCAAGCAGCTCACTAAGTGTACAGCACTGGACACTGTACTGATCACAGTCTGCCAGCTAGCTTTCCATTTATAGAGTCTTGCCAGGTTTCTAATATGCAGAGATTTGATAAGAAAGGCAGCTATACCACAGTGGAGATAAATGCAGGTGTATGTATGCCAATGTCATTCGATCAGAAACGATCACCGGGGCTTATTGTTGCACTACAAAGAGTAATGATGTGCAGTAGCTCAAATCTACCAAATAAATGCAGCAATTCATCAATTTAGAGCGGTCAGACCAGCAAAAGATGATTAGTGAATGGCTGCTGTTTATTACTGCACTCAGCACATTGATATATTGTACTTATTTGAAGAACAATAAAAACGTACAAAGCTGGAAAAGCAGCCAATCTGATTTTATTTTGCTCTAGTTACATCTGTTGTACAGTAATCCATAGTAATCAACCTAGATTCACCTTACATGAGGTCTGGTGTGTGTAAAAAAAAGCGAAAATTCTGAAGGCTACAGCAGTGTTTCTGTACCTCCCAAAATGTACATAGATCGACTTCTTTCAGGGAATCTGTGACAAATTGGGAAGAAATGTTTTCCAATAAAAACGTGCAAAGTGTGAAGAAAGCCAATCAGATTTTTATTTTACTGCAGTTGGATCCATTTCTGTGCAGTAATCCATAATAATCAACCCAGTTTTATGTGTTCTGGTCAGTATAATAAAAAATGATCACCGATTACTGGAGGCTACAGCAGTGTTTCTGTACCTCCCAAATGGGATCATAGGCAGAACTCATTAATCCTGAATAAATAATCACTTTATATCAACACCAAATCATATTTAAATAAATAATTAATTAAATAATTAAGCAACACTCATAACATAAGTATTGATCCGGGGAAAATCCGATTGCCTCTCGGGGGATCAAGAAGGAATTTTTTCCCCATGCTGCAGAAAATTGGATTATGCTTTGCTGGATCAACTATGGGTATAGAATTGGGTATATGAGATTGTATTTTGTATTTTTTTTGGTTGAACTGGATGGACTTGTGTCTATCTATGTATTAACAGCTTATACATAACCCAGCTCAGCTAATGGAAAAAAAAAAAAGAGATGGCTGCTCATCCAAAGTTTCCAAAAGTGCCTTTTATTGCAGACGGTCAAAAAATGCACCACGGACACCAGGGGTCAGATTCTCAAAAGAGATACGACGGTGTATCTCAAGATACACCGTCGTATCTCTGTTTTTGGCCCCGGGTATCTATGCGTCTGATTCCTAGAATCATATACGCATAGATACGGCGTAGATCCGACAGGTGTAAGTCACTTACACTGTCGGATCTTAGATGTAATTTTATGCTGGCCGCTAGGTGGCGTTTACGTTGATTTCTCATTTGACTATGCAAATGAGCCTGATACGCCGATTCCCGAACGATTTTGCGCCGCCTCGTCGTCGTTTACGTCGTTTCTGTAAGCGTAAGGTTACCCCTGCTATATGAGGGGTAACCTTACGTCAGTCCGCCGTATGCCATGTTAAGTATGGCGTCGGGTCAGCGTCGTCTTTTTCCGTTGTTTACGTCGTTTTACTAAGTCGTTCGCGAACAGGACTTTACGTCAATGACGCTCACGTCGGCTTCATTGACGTTTTCCGTCGTGAGCTGGAGCATGCGCACTGGGCTATTTTTACGGCCGGCGCATGCGCAGTTCAATCGGCGCTTAATTTAAATACAAGCCGCCCCCTTTAAATTACGCAGCCATACGCCGGGCCATTTACACTACGCCAACGCAAATTACGAAGCAAGTGCTTGGAGAATACGGCACTTGCTCCAGTAAGTTGTGTCAGCGTAGTGTAAATGGCTTACACTACGCCGCCGCGGATTCTATGTGAATCTGGCCCCAGGTGTTTGTCATGTAGACTGATCTGTGCTTAATCATTACTAATGAGTAATGATTAAGCAGACGCGTAGACGCGTTTCACACATCTAAACTGTGCTTAATCATTACTAATGAGTAACGATTAAGCACAGATCAGATGTGTGAAACGCGTCTACGTGACCAATGCCGTGTACACACGACCGTTTTTCATGTCATGGAAAAAAACAACGTTTTTCTCAACACGATTCCTCTCAAGCCTGCCTTGCATACACACGATCGTGATAAAAAATGCTTGAGCAAAGCGCGGTGACGTACAACACGTACGACGGCACTATAAAGTTTCATTCGAATGGCGCCACCCTTTGGGCTGATTATGCTAATTTCCCATCTCATAACTTGCTTCTGAGCGTGCTCGTTTTTTCCCAGTCGTTAAAGCGTACACACGACCGCTTTTCACGACGAGAAAAACGACGACGTGAAAAACTACGAGAAAAGAGCAGGTTCTACATTTTTAATGCCCATTTTTCTTGTCCAGAAAAATGCTCTGGAGCCGACGCACAACCGTTTCTAATGACCAATTTAAAAAATAGAATTTTTCTCATCATGAAAAACGGTCGTGTGTACGCGGCATTACACCTGGTGTATTTTGACCATCTGCAATAAAAGGCACTTTTGAAAACTTTGGATGTGCAGCCATTTCTTCTTTTTCTCAAGTTTTTACGGAGGCGGGCCGGGGCTAACACTCCTACTTAGTTCCAATCAAGGTATTGCACACACCTGGAGCAGCACATTCCTCTTCTTTTGATTTAGCTCAGCTATTGAAGCTCGAGCTACCACTTTCAATTAAACGTAACTTTAAGGCTTCATTTCCATGGACGTTTTTACAGCCACTTTCTTTTGCCTTTTTTACAGCTTAAAAACGCCTGTCCATGTTTATTTATTTATTTATTTATTTTTTCAGCTGGAGCTCAAAAACGCCACGGTAGCGTTTTTGCGCGTTTTTGAGCGTTTTTGGGCGTTTTTTAACGTCTGGCGTTTTTACAGCTCTAACGCTGGAGCTTCAGAACGCACTGGTCCTGGTTTTTTTTTTGCAGCTTAAAAACGGCTCAGCCATCTACAGCTCAAAAACGTCATGGTGGGCATGAGGCCATAGACTAACTGTTAACTGTTAAGCTGCAAAAAACACTCAGAAAAGTGGCTGTAAAAACGTCCAAAAACGTCCATGGAAATGAAGCCTCAAAGAAAGGGACAAACCTCATAAAAAAGGCCACAACAGGGGTGGAAGAGTGGGCTGTGCTTTCTTCTGTTTCTCCCCGCCGTCTTCTTATTTATGACGCATCCTCTCTTCTTTTATAGGTAACAATTCTTGCCAGGGGACCGTTTTTGAAAAACTGTCATTGCATCAACCAATCACTGGTAAGTATTTAATAATAAAAAAAAATCTATACAGCTTCTAGCATTTTCTACTGTCTGCCGTGATCCCATAGGTGGTGGGTGGGGATATGTTTTGCCCCACCCCTCACCTTTAAATCTTTGTGGCTTTTTTTAGGGACCATGCAGCTTTGGTAAATTTATTGCCTGTACACCCAAATTGTAAAGAAATGTTTTCCCAGCTGTAAAGGTGTTTTCCAATAGGAAAGCGCAAAGTGGGAAAATGTGCTCTGGACAGTATAATCAAAAATGACTGCTGATTTTGGAGGCTGTGTTTCTGCAGTGCTTCTGAACCCCCCTCTAGAAAAAAAAACGCAACTCAGCTCAGGGACCCTGCAACCTGTGCATATTTACACCCAAATTGTGAAAAAAAATGTGCATATTGGGAAAACAAAAAGCCAATCAGATTTTATTTTACTGTAATTAAGTCTATTTTTGTGCAGCAATCAATAGTAATCAACCCAGCTTCACCTTTCATCATGTGGTCTGTACAGCATAATGAAATGTGTTCGCTGATTCTGGAGGCTACAGTCGTGTTTCTGTACCCCCCCAAAAAACACGAGGGTCAGCTAATTTCAGGGACCCTGCGACCTGGGTAAATTTATTACCTTTACACCCAAATTGGGAAAAAGAAATTCCCGAATCGTTAATATCTTACACTACGTATTTAATATCTTAAATATCTTACACTACGTATCTGCATTTTTTTCGGTTTCAATTTTTTTATTGAAGTATTTTTTCCGAAGCTTTAATATCTTACACTACGTATTTAATATCTTAAATATCGTACACTACGTATCTGCATTTTTTACTGTTTCAATATTTTTATTGAAGTATTTTTTTTTTCAAAAGAAAATACAAAAGTTACAACAAAGAATGCGTATCTTCCACAATGTAGAATACATACAGAATGGGTAATAGTCCAAAAATATGTTCGTATCTGCATTTTTTTTAATATATTTTGTTTGTGAATGCTTTAATCGTTTTTACCTGCTAATTCCTGAACCATGGTCCTACTGATTAATCATCTCTGTATTAAAGCACTTTGCACATCCCTCTTTGCCTTATTAAATAAAGGTCATTCTGTTAATGTAATATCCATATGTAATTGTTATTCATCATAATGAATTGGAATTGCTCCCTGCCTGTAAACCAACTATTCTTCCCTTGCTCTCTCTCTGTTTGATTCTATTGTTACTAATATATAATTATCTTGTCGTACTTCTATGCAGAGCTGCATAATGTGTTTGCTAGTTATAAATAATCTCCTGTCATAGCACACATTTTGCTCTCTTTTTGGCTCGCTTTATTTTTTTTTTTAAGAACGCTGAAAATGTAGCCGTGCAAGCTCAGACCTCAAACGCATTAAACGTATAAAAAAAAAAAAAGCTTTATTCTTCACGTATCTGTTTAAAGATGTATGGAGGAGAGAAGACGTGACTGTGGTTGATTTCCTTTATAAAGGAGAGAAGGAGTTAAATGGCACTGTGTGCCACCCCCAACCCTCGCCACTTCCCTTATTCTCTCTCTGCCTCCTTATATCTTACACACTCTCCATCTATCCTTCTCTCACACCAACACACATAAGCAGTGTCTCTCTCTCCCTGTCTTACACACATACGCAGTTCCCTGGGTCTCTGTACTGCTATCCAGAGTGAGAGACTGACACACACACACACACACACAGCAGTCCACAAAGCAGCAATATAGGCAGTGCAGAGATGTCAGCACACCATTATAGCATTGGCGACATAGGCTCCCTATACAATGTTCATACACAGAGCTAATTGCATTCATGGAAATAGTGGCATCCTGCGTACGCCAAGGGGGTAGGTAAACGTACGCGTATATATACAGGACTACAAACACACCCCACACCTACACACCGTATTCTGAATAACGGATTTGGCTCATAGGAGCTGCATGCAGCTGATGTTATGACAGAGCAAGAAATGCAGCAGCCATGAACCAGCTGTGTATGGAGCCCTGCAGAGCACTGCAAGGTGAGTGAGCTTTATCTATCTATCTTTCTATCTATCTATCTAGACATCCTGTACAAATCCATGTCACTGCCATTATCTTTTATCTACATTGTCATATACTGCTTATACATTGCTCCCGGATCCTTACATTAGCGCCGTTATCCGTGTAATTGCCTCCCTATACATAGCCGTTGTACGTGTACGAATCGCCAATATGAAAGGTCATGGGTCACTTCATAAGTAATTACCCGTAAGCCCTGACTGTGAATGGCCTAACACTTTTGTTGACATGCAGATGGCCCCAATAATCACATAACCTTGACTTACATGAAATAAGCTGTTTTTTTTTTTATTATATATTATAATATATTATATTTTTTGTGCTGGTGTAGCACATACTAAACTAAGTGTGAACAGCACCTTAGATTGTAGTTATATGAAGCACTGTTCTGAAGTCAGCCTCTTGTTGTCTCACTGTAGTATATAATGTGTGGGTTGTGAGATTATTTTTTGCTCCACGTAGCAGTGACTTATTCATGGCTTGCGTCCATACACTATCTGCCACGGTTCCATTTAGCAGTAAAAGTGCCTACAAACTCATGGTGCATAGCTCAGATTTCCTGCTAGATTTTTCCATTGCATGTAAAAAGTATCAATATGCTCACCGCATTGTCTCGCACTGTCTCCGCAGACAGCATTAGACAGCTGCTGAGCCGGGCTGGAGGAGAGTTTCGTCTCCAGAGAGTGCAACTGGAGACCAGACCCAGAAAACTGGAAGACAGAATCCTGGTGAGTAGCAAATGTGTATTACTGCACTATCCCCTGGATGGCTGTACCTGTCATGGAAAATATCTTAATGTCCACTCTAGATTCCTAGCTTGCTTTTGTAGAATCAGAGCTAACAAGGCCTAGCCTGCTTTCAGGATTATGTTTTTCTAGTGTAGAATCTTGGCAGGATGTTGGCAGTAGGGAGGAAACCACATAAAAGCAATGGTTGATATATACCCATGCCAACCAGACAGGCTCGGATCGCTATCTACCGTAAAACGAATGTCATTAATATTGGTATCAATCTGTAGTCCTTATCTGCAGTGTCCCTTCCATCAAGGCATCTGCAAAGAATGTGAAGGGTGTGTGCCATATCAGAGATTTGAGGAGTGGGGGTAATGTACTGTCTCTGTCTATACACCTGTTACCGATCCACATTGAGAATTCGTTTTTCTTCTGTAGCGTTAGAGGACACCTTGAAGTATTCAGGATATAGTCAGTAAATTGTTTAATACTGCCACGCATATGGTAGGCTTTTGGTTATTTTTCTTGAAAGAACTTTCTTGAGATCTGACCCTTGTGTCAGCATATGTAATGTAACCTCTGTATTCACCATTTTTGAAGTTTGGAAAGCTAAAGTCCATTAACAACTAGAGAGTGGTATTAGCAAGCGCAGATGTCATGTGAGGACTGGCATCTTGGCACGAAGCATGTTACCTTGGCAACCCGTGTTGGCTTTACTGCTGCAGATATATCTGTCAGCTACCATTTCATTGATGTGAACCTGAGCTTTTTAAATGTAGTTAACTGAACCTGAGCCACGTCTCTGAAATCCCAGGTGTCAAGTTTTGGGTGTTGCCCAGCACTAATTCTAACACCTCATCTGGAATGTGAATCTACAAGTCGTTAACCTTGAATCCAAATTAACATAAATAGGCTTTTAAATAAATTAAACGGCAGTAATGAAGTGTTAACAAAAGAAAGTTAAATAGAAATTAAATTCTACCGCTAGGTTAGGTCTATTGAAAATATAATGGAAAATACTAAGAGGTTGGATGCTTTGACTACATACAGTGTGTATGTGTAGGAGTAAAACGTCATCTGTTAACAGCATGGTGTAGCTAGACTAGGGAAAGCAGATCTATTTTTGGTTGATACTTTTTTATTTCAGTCATTGCCATTTCAATACTGTATCCTATCCAGTATAACTGTTAACTGTAACTGACCAAAGATGCACATAACATTGCAAGTATATGCAAGTATAAGGTAAGACAAGACTCAAGGTGGCATTAAATGGTACAATTTTTCAAGCAATGCTCTTGCTTCAAGCATCACTTGTCGCAATCAGGATTTTTTCCCCGTCCTCTTCAGAGAGAAATAATTAGCATATCCAGCTGTTGAAGGTTCTCGTCATTTAACACTGAGATTTTCCAACATAAAAAAAAAAATTGTGTTCAAGCAGGCTCCAGTTTTCCACAGATGGAAGAGTATTGCTTTGCTTGCGCTACTTTACGTGTCAACCAAATATAGTAGAGGGCCCTGTCTCTCTGTTACCAGAGATCTCCGGGAACATTGTTCTCTACCATCTTTGGGCTCTTTCACACAGAGCGGATCCGTATTGATCTGCTCCGTTAGCCCGTTTGGCTCAGCGGGGATTCCTCCGTTAATCCCCGCTGAGCTGTTGGCGGACAGGGCGGTCCCCGCACACAGTGCAGAGACCGCCCTGTCTCTCCTCCGCTCTCCCCTATGGGGAATCGTAGGGAATACGGACCGTCTGTCTGTATTCATCCGATCCGTCAGACGGAAGAAAAATAAGGTTTTCTTCCGTCTGAAAAACCGGATCCTGACGGAGTCGGGTGATTACGGACGTTAGCGGATGCTCCATCCGCTAACGGCCGTGATCCCATAGGGAACCATTGTAAGTCCGTAAACGGACTTATGAAAAGCGGACCGTTCGTCTGCTGGTGTGAAAGGGCCCTATGGCAGTGGTTTTCAACCCCTGCCCTCAGGACCCACTAACAGGCCAGGTTTGCAAGATAACTGAAATACATCACAGGTGATATTATTTACGGCTCAGTGTTTGCCGTTTTCTAGTCTGCATCTCCCACACAATACCTAAAATCTGGCCTGCTAGTGGGTCCTGAGGACAGGAGTTGAGAACCAAAGATCTATGGTCACCTGAAAACTAAAAAGCAACCTTGACAAATAAACACCAGCTTGGTTTGGTACAGGGAGTATATTTGGAAAGCAACCAAACCTATAGGAGCAATATGGTTTACATATTGCCTTTCCTGCCGAGCCTAATATGTGGGTGGGGCGATGGGGGATTTAGTCAAGTCTAGCAGGTGTATAGGCAGCAATGAGCTTTAGAACTTAATGAAGCAAAGCTGATTAAAATAACTTCACAATACTGCAGAAATAGCCTCCAAACACACCCGTTTTTCAAGTGCCAGACTTGTTCTGTGGAGCTGAATACATTTCACAGCTTAGCAAAGCTGTTTCTTCAGTTCTAATGAGTGTCAGAAATACAGCCCAGCATTTAAAGACAATTAAAGAACTCCTTTATTGTAAAACAACCCATTCAGTTTTGCAGGTTAAAAAAAATGTGCATTTATTTAAAATAAAATTAGTGGGAGGCTTTAGATCAGCAGATCGTGGGTGCAATGCAAGGCTTTTGCAGACTGTCTGCTCGTACCTCGTACTGGCAGGCAGGTACACACTGGGGAAGGTTTATTAAAACTGGTGCACTCAGAATCTGGTACAGCTGTGCTTAGTAACCAATCAGCTTCCAGGTTTTATTATCAAAGCTGAAGACCCCTTTCACACTACAGCGCCACTAAAACAGCGCTAAAGCCCATTTTGCCATGCTTTAGCTGCGTTTTAGCATATTTAATCTAAAAAAAAGGCCAAAAGTCCAGTTTTGCAGCTCTTTCAAAGCCCTTTTAAGGTGCTTTGGAATCGCTACCTATTCATTTTGCAATGGGCAGGGGTGTTTTGGGAGTGCTATTTACACCACTCCCAACCCGCCCCAAAGATGCTGTTTGCAGGACGTTTTATAACATCCTGCAAGCGCACTGCCCCAGTGTGAAAGCACACGCTGCAAAGAACGTGAGGCAGTTTTCAGGCGCTTTTTAGAGGCTATTTCTAGCACTGAAACACCTAAAAACTGCCTCAGTGTGAAAGGGGTCAAACCAGGGCCGGACTGGGAATAAAAACCAGCCCTGGAAATAATTTCATACCAGCCCCATAACATTATTATACCAGCCCAACATCATAACATCATGCGCTTTGCCGGCCGTATATCTCCGGTGCCCATTCATTTCAATGGGCAGGAGCGGTGGAGGAGTGTGAGGAGCCGCTCTTTCAGAGCGCTTTGCAGGTGATATCTTTAGCGTTATAGCACCTGCAAAGCGCCTTAGTGTGAAAGGGGTTGAACTCTGATATACAGGGGGGCACTGGTGACCAGAGACCCCACTTATATCAGAGTCCACTGCATTTCACTTTACATCAGAGTGCCCCCTTGCACTGTATGATGTAAAGGGGAACTCTGGGAATGCGGGGAGGACTCTGGTGACCAGAGACCACCTTCCGCAGAAAGTGAACACTAAGGTAAGGGGGATTACTGATATAAGGGGGAAACCTTTAGATCATTGCCCCCTTACAATATTGTATTGACCCCCCCCCCCAGACTGACCTGGCGGTGCCGTCACTGACCTCCTCTCAGGCTGCAGATGGTACAGGAGAGGTCAGAGGCTGCGGATGGTACAGGAGAGGTCAGAGGCTGCGGATGGCACAGGGGAGGTCAGAGGCTGCGGATGGCACAGGGGAGGTCAGACGCTGCGGATGGCACAGGGGAGGTCAGAGGCTGCGGATGGCACAGGGGAGGTCAGAGGCTGCAGAGGGGGGGACAGCTGCTCTCCAGACCTCATATAAGGTACAGGGGAGGTCAGAGGCTGCGGATGGTACAGGGGAGGTCAGAGGCTGCGGATGGTACAGGGGAGGTCAAAGGCTGCGGATGGCATATCTTTACTGCGACGGCCGGGCGTACGTTCGTGAATAGGCGTATCTAGCTGATTTACATATTCTAGGCGTAAATCAGCGTACACGCCCCTACACGGCTAGCGTAAATAGGCAGCTAAGATATGACGGCGTAGGAGACTTACGCCGGTCGTATGTTAGCAATATTTAAGCGTATCTCAGTTTGAGAATACTCTTAAATATACGACGGCGGGGATTCGGACTTACGACGGCGTATCTACTGATACGCCCGTCGTAAGTCTTTATGAATCTGGCCCAATGTGTGCTGTAGTATCCTACTAGTGACATTCAGAATAAATTACATAATGCATAAGTTCATCCACATACACTATATTGTTAAAAGTATTGGGACACCTGCCTTAACACACATGAACTTTAAGGCCCTGTACACACATCCGAGGAACTCGACGGGCAAAACTCATCGTTTTGCTCGTCAAGTTCTGTGTGAAGCCGCCGAGGATCTCGGCGAAGCCAACTTTCCTCATTGAGCAACGAGGAAATAGAGAACATGTTCTCTATTTGACTCGACGAGGAACTCGTCGGCTTCCTCGGCCGAAAGTGTACACACGGCCGGGTTTCTCGGCAGAATTCAGCTCCGATCGAGTTTCTGGCTGAATTCTGCCGAGAAACTCGGTCGTGTGTACGGGGCCTAATAGCATCCCAGTCTTAGTCCGTAGGGTTCAATATTGAGTTGGCCCACTATAACAGCTTTAACTTATCTGAGAAGGCTGTCCACAAGGTTTAGGAGTGTGTCTGATTTGGATATCACCTGATTTACATATTAGAAACACCCTCCCTCAGTATCAAAAACAGAATCAAATTAGTTACTAAATCATTAGTCATTTAAGCAGCTTTTCCATTGGAAACTATAGCAGTGTTTATCTTCAAAGTGTGTCTATGGGAATGTTTGACCATTCTTCCAGAAGCACATTTGTGAGGTCAAGTACTGATGTTGGACTAGAAGGCCTGGCTTGCAGTCTCCGCTCTAATTCATCCTATTGGTGTTCTATCGGATTGAGGTCTGGACTCTGTGCAGGCCAGTCAAGTTCCTCCACCCCAAACTCGCTCATCCATGTCTTTATGGACAAGTCCATTTGTAAATAGTACATCCACCAGTGCTCTGTTTACCACATATTTCCACCACTTGTGCTGTGAAAACTTCCACCTTTCAAATGCACTTACTAAATTTTCAGACCTGCAAAAGCTAAGGTCAAACAGGCTATTTATATCAATCCCCATGGCTAGTGGTTCCCTATAGCTCCGCTGTCTCAACAACCTCTACTCTCACCAAGCGAGGAACATTGTCCCATCAGAGCGATTTTCTCTTTTCTTTTATCACCAACAAGGACGTGGAGAGAAGGGGAAAAGGAAAAAAGGCCTATAGTGCAGTAGATATGAATCTGTTTATTTAAAAGATTTTTTAAATATACTCACAAACTTAAAAGCATTCAGATACAACAACCGTCGCTTGCTGCCCGATGATTGCATGATGACTTCACAGCTTCAGACCTCGCTCTTGGATACTACAATGTTTGAGGAGAGTAGAGGTTGTTGGAGCTATTTGGATCCACTAGCCGTGGGGATTGTTAGAATCAGCCTGTTTGACCTTAGCTTCTGCAGGTCTGAAAATGTTGTAAGTGCATTTGAAAGATGTTCACAGTATAAGTAATGGAAATATGTGTTAAAAAGAGCACCAGTGGATGTACTATAGACTTGTGTACTGGCAATTTTTATATGTGGATGGACTTATGAATTATGTAATTTATTTTGAATATCACGAGTAGGATGCTATTACGCAACACATTATATTTAAGTCTTTTATGTACACCGAGGTATTGGGGATAATTGTGAGTGCTGCTACTGTATTCAGTTTCAGTTTTTTGATTTATTAATTATTCATCAAGTATTTGTGTGTTCTTTAATGGCGTATGGAGCACTTAGCGCAGTTTTTATATTTCATTTCTGTTTTTGTGATACAGTCCAGGGTTAGCTCTGCCTGTAAAGCCCATGCCCTGTTGCCTCCACTAGCACGTCAAAAGTTCAATTTCCACAATATTAATGAAGCATTTGTTATAAGATATATAAATATATAAACAATAATAAGGAATTATTCGATTTCCCTGGACAAAGATTTATGATAATTAGGTGGTTCACTCAGTAGTATATATTTAATGAAATAATCTTGCTATTTACTAACACAGATCTAACATTGTTATGCCCAAAGAGATGATTAACCAATGTCATGCTAATTAGTCTGTTAGCCTGTTAGTCTGTTCCTTGGCTATAAAAGCCTCCATCCAACATTTAGGAATCAGGATAGGTCACAGTGTTGCCAACCGTCTGTATTTTTACGGACAGTTCGTAAAAACGGGCACTTTTTTCCCCCGTTCGTAAATGTTCGTGGTTGCAGGAATGTGCCAGTAAAAATAGCCGAGATCGGTTCGGCTTGGAACTGCGCATGGAGTTTGGAGGCAGGGAGTGATTAGAGGCAGGGGGTGATGGTGACTCAGGTGGGGATGGAGGCAGGGTGCAATGGAGGCAGAGGGAGATTGAAGGCAGGGGGAGATTGGAGGCAGGGGGTGTTAGTGGCAGGGGATAATTGGAGGCAGGGGGTGTTGGTGGCACTGCAGAGGGTGGGAGATGGAGACAGGGGGTGTTGGTGGCACCGCAGAGGGGGATGGAG
Organism: Rana temporaria; assembly: GCF_905171775.1. NCBI lineage: Eukaryota > Metazoa > Chordata > Amphibia > Anura > Ranidae > Rana > Rana temporaria. The sequence goes on along the minus strand of NC_053489.1, from coordinate 255,086,886 downwards.
ACAGGGTACAATGGAGGCAGGGGGTGATATGGGGCAGGGGGCCTGGGGGGGATTGGAGGCAGGGGGAGATTGGAGGCAGAGGGAGATTGGAGGCAGGGGGAGAATGTGGCACTGCAGAGGGGGGTGAAGGCAGGGGGTGTTGGTGGCAGAGGGGGATGGAGGCAGGGGGTGATGTGACTAAATAATTTTCCCTTATATAGAAAATAACAAAAATATGTTTTTTTACCTTAATATCTACCATAAATCACATTGCTATTTGCCTAGCGTACTTGTTTGTAGCCTAAATACTGAAATTTGCGCCTAAAAATGTAATTGAGTAACTTTTGTGAAATGCCAGTAAAAACGTGGCTGCGCCAGTAAATTTTGGGTGTCGTGCCAGTAAATTTTAATCTGGTAGGTTGGCAACACTGATAGGTCACCAGCAACAAATGTGAAAGCTGCTAGTTATGGTTACACCAATATCTGTCTCTTTTCTCTACCACAAAGTAAAATCAAAAGTTTTAATTGGCTACTGTAAAAATAATAATAATAAATGTTCTATGGTAGTTGTAGCAATGAATGCAAGGCAGAACAATAAATCTTGTCCTAGACATTTGAGAGCAATGGTTTGTGTACACTGTGACCATCTTGCAACTTCTCCTGAGCCAGCTCCTCTTTCAGGCAATGGTGGAGGGAAAAGGACCAGCACACTAAGTGCTGGCAAACTAATGGGGAAAGTATTCAAAATTACCCAAGTTTTTGTTTTAGAAGAATTCTCATTTTTTTCATGTCATGACCTGCCCCATAGACATTGAAAAATTGTGTAGTCCAGCCAAAAATAGCCAAACTAGGGTTCTATAATTTTATGGCTATAGTCACATACTGTACATGCAGGATCAACAAAAGGTTAAAGGTAGATCATCCAGGCTGCAGCAACTGGTGTGAAATTCAGATTCTACAATTGCCTGTATACTGTGTTCTAAAGAAGTATGGCCTTCTGAGAATAATAATAATAAACAGCAATTCTAATGTCATTTTACACTATTTTCACTTTCTTCCCTCTAATTAGAACCCCCAAACATTATATATATTTTTTATCCTAACACCCTAGAGAATAAAATGGCGATCGTTGCAATACTTTCTGTTACGCCGTATTTGCGCAGCGGTCTTACAAGCGCACTTTTTTGGGAAAAAATTACACTTTTTTTAATTAAAAAATAAGACAACAGTAAAGTTATCCCCATTTTTTTTAATATTATGAAAGATAATGTTACGCCGAGTAAATTCATACCCAACATGTCACGCTTCAAAATTGCGTCCGCTTGTGGAATGCCGACAAACTTTTTTACCCTTTAAAATCTTCATAGGCGAAGATTAAAAAAATCTACAGGTTGCATGTTTTAAGTTACAGAGGAGGTCTAGTGCTAGAATTATTGCTCTCGCTCTACCAATCGTGGCGATACCTCACATGTGTGGTTTGAACACCGTTTACATATGCGGGCGCTGCTTGCGTATGTGTTCGCTTCTGCGCGCAAGCTCGTCGGGACGGGGTGCGTTTTCTGGCTCCTAACTTTTTTAGCTGGCTCCTAGATTCCAAGCAAATTTGTCAAACCCTGACTTACACCAGTGCTGGTGGTAATAATGCACTCGCTGACACTGGGGGTTAATAATGTGTTCGCTGACACCAGTACTGTTGTTTTTGAAGTTTGAAAGTTTGCATGCGGCCCCCCATGGCATATGAAAACTTGTCTTGTGGCCCTCAGGTAATTTGAGTTTAAGACCCCTGGTTTAGTGTGATTAAAAGCTGGGCTTTCACTAGGGCAGTCCCTAACCCTCCATCTTTTTTTTTTTTTTGAGGCATTCTTTGCTAGATTTGCTGTTGTACTTGGGATCATTATCACGTTGAAAGATCCTGATTTTGTTTTCAACTTTTGTTATTATTATTATTAATAAATATTATTATTATACAAGATTTATATAGTGTTGAGAGTTTACGCTACGCTTTCCAACTTGAGGGTAGACAGTACAAATACAATACAATTTAACACAGTAGGAATCAAAGGGCCCTGCTCCTTAGAGCTTACCCCCCAGAGTTAATAACTGTGGGGGGTGTGCTGATGGAGAAAACAAATGTTAGGGTGAGGCCAAATAGGGTTCTCTGAAGTGATGAGTTTTTCAGGGATCGTCTCAAAGTAGACAAAGTAGGAGATAGTCAGACAGATTGGGGTAGAGCATTCCAGAGGATGGGAGCACCTTGGAAGAAGTCCTGGAGGCAAGCATGGGATGAGGTGACAAGCAAGCTAGAGAGCAGGAGGTCTTGGGAGGAGCATAGAGGACAATTTGGTTGTTTTTTTGAGACCAGGTTAGTGATGTAGCTGGGAGCCAGGTTTTAGATGGCTTTGTAAGGTACTGTTAGTAACTTGAATTTAATTTGTTGGTTGAGTGGCAGCAAATGGAGGCATTGGCAGCGAAGGGAAGCAAATGCTGAAAGGTGGATGAGCCTGGCAGCAGCATTCATGATGGAATAAAAGGGTAGCCTATTTAGAGGTAAGCCAATGAGGAGGAAGTTGCAGTAGTCGAAGCGAGAGATGACCAGGGAGCAGTAGTGTGGGGACACTAGTTCTGAGGGCCTGGGGAGGGGGGGGAGAATTATTTGCCCTAATTTGCATAGATTTCCTCTCACTTTCTGTTTGGCTATGGGGCAGGAAGTGAAAGAAAATCTCTGCAATGGGACAGGGATGATAAAAAATAAACTGACAGACCCTCCCCTGGTCCAGGATGATAGGACAGTCAAAATTAGAAGCAGCGCTAGACTATGGGAGCTCTTGTCTAATTTTCCTCCCAGTCCGCCCCATAAGACCGGCACTACACTAATAGTGTAACGCAAGCCAGTGGGGACTCTTTACGTGCTGCCCCCCAGCAAAGTGCTGCCCTAGGCCTTGTTTGCCTAGGCCAGGATACAGCGTTGCCAGGGAGTGGATTAGAAGCTTTGTGGTGACATTGGTTTGGAAGGCGTGTATCTTGGAGATGTTGTGGAGGTTGAGGCGGCAAGCTTTGGACAGTGATTGGATGACAGGAACTGGAAGTGATGTGACAATCCAGACAGATATGTCTGTTAGTCAGTTGGTAATGCGTGAGGAGATAGATGGAGTGAGTTGGGGGGTGGAGAGGTAGATTTGGGTGTCGTCCACGTAGAGATAATATTAAAAGTCATAGGAGGCCATCAACTGACCCAGGGGGAGGTGTAGATTGAGAAAAGGAGAGGTCCAAGAACAGAACCTTAAGGGACCCCGACAGAGAAAGGAAGAGCAGAGGAGGAAGTAGAGTTGTAAGTGACACTGAATGAGCAGTGGGATAGCTAGGATGAGAACCAGCGAAGAGTACAGTCACAGGTCCAAAGCAGTGGAGTTTTTTGAGGAGGAGGGGTGGTCCACTGTATCAAGGGCAGCAGAGAGGCCAAGGAGAAGTAGTAGAGAATAGTGTCCGTTGGTTTTAGCTGTTAGCAGGTCGTTGGTGAGTTTAAGGAGAATAGTTTCCGTGGAGTCTTGAGGGTGAAATCCGGACTGAAGGGGATCAAGAAGTTTGTCCATAATCAGATATGATGATGATTTGATGCAGAATTCATAGTTGATTTGATAACTGCAAACCGTGAAGCCACTATTATGCTTCACATTTTGTATGAGGATTTTCTTCTAAAATGCTGTCTTCAATTTGTGCCAAGCATTTCTACAATTACTGTGGCCAAACAACTCTTGATTTTGATGTGTCAGTCCACAGTACATTTTTCCAGAAGACCTGGTCTTTGCCTATTCGTTTAATGGTAAACTCCAATTCTGCTCTACTGTTCATTTAGTACTTCTTCCTGTCACTCCTCCCATGCAAGATAAATTGGTAAAATCTCTTTCTGATTGTACATTCATGCATTTTGACACCAACTGTTGCTAGTTACCTTCAGTGTACTTACTTTTTCCATGTGACAAATCTGCACTTTTGTTAATTTAGATTATAAGAGTAAACACACAATGTCAATTTTATATGTCATGTTCAAGCATATAACCTTTACAACTGTTTGTGTGAAGATATAATGTTTGTCTGCTCAAATATGTTGAAAAAATAAATGAAGAAATGACACTTTGCTACAATGTAAAGTAGTGAGTGTACAGCTTGTATAATAGTGTCAATTAGCTGACACCTTAAAATAACTCAACACACAGCCATTAATGTCTAAACCGCTGGCAACAAAAGTGAGTTAACCCCTAAGTGGAAATGTCCAAATTGGGCCCAATTAGCCATTTTCCCTCGCCAGTGTCATGTGACTCGTTAGTGTTACAAGGTCTCAGGTGGGTTAAATTTGCTGTTATCGCTCTCAATCTCTCATACTGGTCACTGGAAGTTCAACATAGCACCTCATGGCAAAGAACTCTGAGGATCTGAAAAAAAGAATTGTTGCTCTACATAAAGATGGCCTAGGCTATAAGAAGATTGCCAAGACCCAGCATGGTGGTCAAGACCATACAGCGGTTTAACAGGACAGGCTCCACTCAAAATAGGCCTCACCATGGTCGACCAAAGAAGTGCTCAGCGTCATATCCAGAGGTTGTCTTTGGGAAATAGACGTATGAGTTCTGCCAGCATTGCTGCACAGGTTGAAGGTGCTCAGATCATACACCGCACACTGCATCAAATTGGTCTGCATGGCTGTTGTACCAAAAGGAAGCCTCTTCTAAAGATGATGTATGGAGTACTGGAACCATGTCCTGTGGTCTAAAGAGACCAAAATATTTTTTTTGGTTCAGATGGTGTCCAGTGTGTGTGGCGGCAACCAGGTGAGGAGTACAAAGACAAGTGTGTCTTTCCTACAGTCAAGCATGGTGGTGGGATTGTCATTGTCTGAGGCTGCATGCGTGCTGCCAGCACTGGGAAGCTGCAGTTCATTGAGGGAGGGATCCATGAATGCCATCATGTACTGTGACATACTGAATAAGAGCATGATCCCCTATCTTCGGAGACTGGGCCGCAGGGCAGTATTCCAACATGATTACGACCCAAAACACACCTCCAAGATGACCACTGACTTGCTAAAGAAGCAGAGGGTAAAGGTGATGGAATGACCAAGCATATCTCCAGACCTAAAAACTATTGAACATCTGTGGGGCATCCTCAAACAGAAGGTGGAGGAACGCAAGGTCTCTAACATTCACCAGCTCTGTGATGTCGTCATGGAGGAGTGGAAGAGGACTCCAGTTCTGGTGAACTCCATGCCCAAGTGGGTTAAGACAGTGCTGGAAAATAATGATGATCACACAAAATATGGACACTTTGTGCTCATTTTGAACATTTTCATTTAGAGGTGTACTCACTTTTGTTGTCAGCAGTTTAGACATTAAAGGGGTTGCATCCTATATAATTATATATAAATTATAGTGACTAACTTGATTATTATTATTGAGCATTCTTTATAATGTTCACTTCATAATGTACTGTTTTAACTGTCACCTCTACAGTATATTCAGAACCATGCTCAACTACTGTTTATGATCTGCAGATGCTTTTGAAAGCTTGTAAAGCAAAATTCAATTTCTTACATTTGCATTAAGCTTTATAATGGTTTTAGGCCATGATAGCATTAAAACGTATTTCCTTTTTGAAGAAATTCATATATTAGCACTAAATGTAATGCATATTATTATTATTAAAAAATGGTTTGGTAAAAGTTTTAAGCACTGTTAATCTAAATGCAAAGGAGCTTACATAGACATCAAGAAATAACAGGTTTTTGTCACTGTATTTTGCTGTGCAAGTTATTGCATGGGAGATCAGAACTAAAGGAGCACAAAAAGCTTAGAGCACACTAACATAGTTCTAGCAATTAGCCAACCAATGTATACAAAGGCTTCAAATGAGCGCATGTAAAGCCAGACATACATGAATCTAAATTTGGTTGGTTCAACCGGGGACCGGCTGAATTTCTAGCTGTGTATGGGTACCCTGGTTATGCACAAGTCCATCTATCGACAACAAGCCCGTTGGGTTTTCCCAAACTATTAACAACTGTAGTTATTATGTTCTGCCTGCAGGGAAGATTCCCAGTCTGGAAAACACAATAGCACTGCAGGAGGGATTCCCCCATCAACACTGACTGTGTTGATGGGGGAATCAAGCACTTTTCTTTTGGAAGGAAAAAAAATTGCATAGTCTGTGACCTGCCTAAGTATAATAGATCCTGTGACAAATAAGCTCCACTGCTGCATAGCAAGCCTTCCTGCAGGGCCGATCCTAGGCAGTGTGCACAGGGTGCATTGCACCCAGGCGCCTTTAGAGTTGGGGGCGCCAAACATCTAACAGACTCTCTAACAGAAGCCCTCTCTGTGTCCATCACAGAGGCTCCCCCTCCAGGTCCCAATAAAGTATTTTGCTTCTCTTCCTGTATTTTGTTTATTGTTAAGAGATCATGTAAGGATCCCAGGGTAATGAAGACTTTTGTGGGGGAGCATCTCTGTGGTTGAGTCATTGCCATAGAAACATTTGTAAAGGGGAGGAGTTAGTAAAATGACGACGCCCATGTGGGGGCGCCAGAAATATTTCTGCACCCAGGCGCCTGTGACCCTAGGATCGGCCCTGCCTTCCTGCCCTACGTTGTAGGTCCTGGAAAGTAAATGTGCTTCTTAATACTTAGTGCAGGTCAAAGACTACTATTATGTGAACGTTTTTGAATCTATATTGTACTTGTGTGGCGTACAGCCTTACACCAGTTCAAGTGGAACGAAACCCATTGACTTAACTGCTTCCCTAAACTGTTACATTCAAGACATGACATGATCTCAAGTGAACTGTCAAGTCATCAAATGGCTGGTGTCCTAATCACTTGCACCATGGCAACTGAAGATCAGAGGCTAAGATGGCAGCTTCCTTGGCTGTAAAGGATAGGAGCATTTAGTTCCACTTTAACTCTGTGCTCATTACATTCTGTTTTCTTTCCATAGATTTTTTTGTTTTTATAGCTGTGACATACTTAAATTGCCAACTCTAAAAAATAGACAACAGCTTTAAGGACCACCATCATAAAAAACATTGTCTTCTGATAAATGTATGGAATTAATACATGAGATGATCGTATTCTGTATATAGATTACTTTTCTATAGCTTGTGCCTAATTACAATTTTTCTCTACATGTGCATACAGATCGAGCTGTCTTGCAAAATGTAATAAAAAAAATGTAAAAAATCGAATTTCTTCATAAATTTAAGCCAATATGTATTGTGCTACATATTTTTGGTAAAAAAATCGTATATTGATTGGTTTGTGTGAAAGTTAAAGCGCCTACAAACTGGAATTTGTATTTATTTATTTTTATACTAATAATGGCGGTGATCAGCAACATATATTGGGACTGTGATAGTGTGGCAGGCAATCTGACGCTAATTAACACCTCTGACACTGTGTGGGAACCAGTGACACTAATACAGTGATCAGTGCTAATAGTATACAGTACACTGACACTGCACTAATGACACTGGCTGGAAAGAGATTAACATCAAAGGGGCAATCAAAGGGTTAAATGTGTGCCTAAGGCCTAGTAGTTTCTCGGCAAAAACCAGCAAGAACCTTGCTGGGAGATATTTTTTTGCAGAGGAAACCGGTCGTGTGTACATTTTCGTCGAGGAAACTGTCGAGAACCTCGACGAGCCAAAAAGAAAGCAAGTTCTCTATTTCCTCGACGGGAGTCTGATTTGGCTCGTCGAGTTTCTGGTCGGGCTGGTTTTCAATGAGAAACTCGAACGTCTGTATGCTAAGAAACCCACGCTTGCTCAGATTAAAGGATGAGACGGGAGTAAAAGTAGCATTTGTAATGGAGATAACACATTTTTAAAGCTGTAACAGACTGAAAAGTGCAAATCGTCTCTTACCAAACTTTTTTTTAATCCAAAAAACAAGTTTATTGATCAAAAATTTGTCACTTACAGTCCAAAGTACCGTAATCATAAGCAAAAGAGCAGATCCATACATGGCCATGTACAAAACATTCACAAGTGTAAGTATAAAACAACATTCTGACAGGACCCATGGACCGCATCCCTCCCTCACACCTCAACCCATCTCTCTAGCCCAAGATTCTGTCCATGACCAGGTCGTTCGGGGCTAGCCCCGGCGTTCCCAGCCACGAATCCCATAGCCGTTCAAATTTTCCGGAGCAACCCCTATGCTGGTATATGACCTTTTCCATCCTTAACGTGCTACCGAGTGCAGTTATCCATTCCCTAACCGTGGGAGGCTCCTCGGATATCCAGTGTCGCATAATTAGTTTCCTGGCCAAGAACAGGGCCCTGGTGATGGCCTCTCTAGTGTGGGGTTCCCACTCCAGCTCATCCAGAAGATTCAGGAGACACTGCTTAGGGTCTAATGGGATTGAGACCTGGAACACCGCGTTTAGCGTGTCTATCACACCCGCCCAGTAGGTGTGCAACTTGGGGCAGCGCCAGAGCATGTGTATCAAATCCCCATGATCTCTTTTACATCTTGCGCATGTCGGTGTGGGCCGCACCCCCATAAGATGCAATCTGTGGGGCGTATAGTATACTCTTAGGAGTATATACAGTTGTGTGAGTCGTTGTGTCACATTTAGGGAGCAGCTGTTAACTGACTGCAGGGCCTCCTCCCACTGCTCCTCCTCCAGGGGGCCTACATCCGCTTCCCACTTCTTCCTAACTGTCAGAGGGTGTTTTTTAAGGTACCTGCAAAGCAGTACACTATAGCTCTGGGATATAAACCCTTTAGACGTTTCTGCGCTCTTGAGCTGGGAGAGGATTGGAAGGGATTCCACATGCAACTCTGAGGCCCTGGATTGGGCGACAAATGCGTGCCTAAGCTGCATGTAGTAGAAGAACATGCTCGCTGGCAACTGGTATGTCTCCCTCAGCGTCTCAAAAGGCAATAGACCACCACCACCCAGAATCTGTGATAAATAACGGATCCCATATCTCTTCCACCTTTCCCCTTGTTGCAGTTTGGCTAGTTCAGGATACGATTCATTTGCCCAGATAGGGCTAAATTCGGTGACCCCCGAGGCCCCTTGTAAATACTTGGCTTTGTTCCATATCTTCTGTATTAGGCTATAGGTGGGGAAGTTTTTATGGGATCTTTCAAAGGCCAAGGACTCCAGTGCTGTCGGGATCGACGCTCCTCCCACCGTCCTGAGCATAATATGCTCAGAGGCGCTGGGGACCCTGTCTGACTGCCCCCCCTCTAGTACCATGGTACCTATTAAGTGCTGCAGTTGCGACGCCAGATAGTACAGCCAAGGATTCGGGAGGGCCAGCCCCCCCTCCTCCTTGGGGCGCTGCAGGTGCTCTAATTTTATCCTGGGTGGGCGGTTCTTCCATATCAATTCTCGAAAGATGGTGTTAACTATCCTAAAGGTCTTTAGGGGGATAACCACCGAGGAATTATGCAGCATGTAGAGCAGTTGGGGCATTAGAATCATCTTAATCAGATTCACTTTGCCCGCAACTGACATACACAAAGCATTCCACGTCTTGGCCCGGGAGCGAAATCTAGCCAGCAGCGGGGAGATGTTCAACGAGCCATATTCCCCAATACGCGGCGTCACCTGTATTCCTAAGTATTTAAAGGTAGTGGCTACAGGGATACCACCCACACTGTCTCCGTGTTGCAGCTGGGTGTCATCCAGAGGCATCAAGGCAGACTTAGACCAGTTTATTTTAAGGCCCGAAAACTCCCAAAAATTTGACTACCGTTTCCATTGTCCTGCTCAGGGATTGCTCCGTATCACCTAACAGGATCATCGTGTCATCTGCGTACAGCATCACCTTCTCCTGTCTGTCTCCATAGCAGAAGCCGGTGATACCCCTATGGTCCCTAATCTGACTCGCCAGTGGTTCTATTGCTAGGGCAAACAGCAGGGGGGACAGTGGACACCCCTGCCGCGTACCCCGGCCCAGAGCAAAAGACACAGACACTCTCCCAGCCTCTCTGATAGCCGCTTGGGGGAGATGGTACAGCAACCGCACCCAGGAGATAAACACCTCACCGAATCCGAATCGCCGCAGCACCCCCCAGAGATACGGCCACTCCACGCTATCAAAAGCCTTCATAGCGTCAAGCGACAGCAGAGCTCTCCTCCCCAAATTATCTGCCCTGGACTGCATGTTAAGAAATAGCCTTCTGAGGTTTATAGCTGTAGATTTGTTGGGCATAAATCCCGCCTGATCCGGGTGTATGACTGAGGTAATTACTTTATTTAACCTGAGGGCCAGCACTTTCGCAAGGAGTTTGATATCAGACTGGAGTAGTGAGATCGGCCTGTATGAGGCCGGATCCACTGGGTCCTTGCCCGGTTTAAGGATTAGTACAATGTGTGCCTTAGCCATGGAGGATGGGAGGGCACTAATCTCCCTTGCAGCATTAAATACCCTCAGTAGTCTGGGCAATAGGATCTCAGAGTATTGTTTATAAATCTCCATGGGTATTCCATCACCCCCTGGAGCTTTACAATTGGGGAAGGTCGCCACTGCCTCCTGTAGTTCTTTTAGGGTCAAGGGAGAGTCCAGCTCCGAGCTCTGGGAAAGGGATAGACACTGAAATGCTATGCCGTCCAAATAGGCGGACAGCTCCTCAGTGCTATAGGTCGAAGCCGGGCGATACAGCTGTTCGTAAAAATCCGCTAGTGTCTGTATGATTAGGTCGGGAGTATGAACCAGTCGCCCAGCTACGGTCCGCAGTGCCCCAATAGCTGGGGACTTCTGTTCAGAGTTCGCTATCCGAGCCAGAAGACGGCCCGTCGTCTCTCCCTCCTCAAAAAATGCAGTTTTGGTGAAAAAACGTTTTTTTTCGGCCGTGGAGGCGAGCAGGTGCTCATACGCAGATTGAGCAGACTGCCACGCCCCTCTAGCTGTCTCAGTGGGGTCCTGGACATACTTAGTCTCTAATGTGTGGACCTGCATCTCCAAAGCCTCCCTGAGAGCCTCTGACCGCCTCTTAACCTTATTGACCTCCCCACTGAGCAGACGTTTAAGGTACAATTTGAAAGATTCCCATTCAGTAAGGATAGATTCTGGGCTGGGCTGGTCTGTAAAAAACCTCCGGATGCTCCCCTCTAGTTCTTCCGGGGCACTAAATAACTGAAGCCAAAAGGCATTGAACTCTTACCAAACTTTTATTTACATGCAAACACATGAAATTAGCAAAAGCAGCCCCAAGAGTTGTGCCAGTGGAATCGAACTTCCCCTGCCGTTGTATGCGTTGTATGTCTTCGCGTTTGAGAACGAGGAGATTTTGGCTTGACAGTGTGTACGCAAGCTTGTCGAGTTCCTTGACAAGCCTAACAAGGAACTCGACAAGGAACTTGATGTGTTTCGCCCGTCGAGTTTCTCGGTCGTGTGTACGAGGCTTAAGCTGTGTTTATGTGTGTATTGTAAGCTGCTTTTACTAAAGGATGTTCTGTTTTTTTCCCCCCTGCTTTGCAGGGAAACAAAAACCATCACATCCCTGCTGACAGGACAGAGCTGTGTATTGTTTACATTGATAGAGCTTTCTCCTGTCTTCCTGCTCGCCAATTAGCGGGTGCTGGTGGGTCTTCCATTGGCCGATACACGGTGATCGGCTTGTGCTGTGACTAATCACAGTACAGTCAGTGTGCCAGTGGTACACACGCGTGCTCCCTAACCAGAAAAGCAGAATCACATTTTATATATATATATATATATATATATATATATATATATATATGTGATTCTGTGCAGCCGGCCCACACTGTAGCAGTAAAATTATAGTGCGCGGCCGGCAAGTGGTTACATAGAAGAATACATTGATCCTATGTGAGTACCTCTGGTAGTGATGAAGCTTGTTCCAAACCTGTTTACTGTTATATTTGCTGGTCAGCTTGGTCTGCATGTAAATGTGGTGAAAAATAATAAACAGGCATATGAAATAAAATTAACTTTGACTACATTTGACTGCAATGCCTTTTACTTTATGGTTACAGCTGAAATCAAAATCTATACATTTATTGGAAATCATAACTGTTAAAATGTATTTGGCTACTAGCATCTAATGTCAGCTTGTTTAATTAAGATTTGACAAAAAAAAAATTGGAAGTTGATTTTTTTTGCTGTTTTTTGCTGGTTTCTATGCAGAGCTACACAATATTTTGTGCTCTCCAATTTTAGTTAATCAACCTATTACCTTAAATTAAAAAACGGGTTTGTGTATCCCTGTGACCACGTTGACATGTGACACGTTGGAAGGAATCCTTCTCCCTCCCCTTCATATCCATCCCTTTCTACTGTTCCTTTCTCTTCCCTCCCTTTATTAGTAGACTTACCGAGTGGTAGCCCAGGTTCACACTGGGCCTGCGGGAATGAAGCTGTGCAAGTTCAGCTGAACTTGCACAATTTCACTCCCGCTTGTCAGTCACAATTTCGGACACAGTTTCTGCACAGATGTCAATGTAAATCACAGGCCGAAATCCCAAGAGTAGTACAGAAACGACTTTTTGAAATCGGTGCAGCACTGCAGATGCAGCTTCGCACCGATTAGGGCGGTGCCTTTGCCAGCAATTGCCAGCAAATGCTACCGATTTGACATGTCAAATCGCATATCAAAACGCACCAGCGTGAACCAGGGCTAATAGTTCTTACTTGTGTATACAGGTAAGAACTACTACTTGCATGAGATGCCTGGCCCCTGACCATTCTGGCATTACACCAAGCCATGCTATGTGACTGTCTTCTGCCATGTCTTTTTTTCATACTCTGAAAAAACTTCAATAAATAGAATTATGAAAAAAAGACTACAATTTAATTTTAAGGCAAGTGCTTTAAAATAAAGTGGAAGATTAGATTTTTTTCCCCGTTGTTAAATGCAAGTTTGAATTTCTCTTCCAAGAGTTTTTAAACAAAATTAAATTATTATTTTTTAACTGCATGGTTCCCAGAGATGTGAACATTTTCCTAGCCAGTTATGTAAAAATACTAAATGTTGATTTTGATTGGTTCAAAATCTGAAATGCTGAAATTATTGCCGTCAGTCTTGATTGCATGAGTGTTTATTGCTTAGTTACAGTAGGATCTGCCCGTCACAGTTTTGATTTGTACTTGGCAAGAAAATTGGAGCGGGTGATATATGCTCTTCCTCTCACAAGTCTAACAAGGACACTACCATTGTGATCTTTCCTTGACACTGACAGTAGCCCAGATCTGCTACTTCTGTGACAAGCTAGAACATTTGCAATAACCCACACCTTGTACTGCATGAGCTAATTGTTTTCACCTTCGTTCAGTAATTGTAAATGACACTCAATCAAAAGGCAACACTTTTACGAGGCTACTTATGGCCAGACTTACCTGATCTGTTTGGATTGGCCATGAGTGTAAGACATAGGTGTGCACAGCCTATTGCATTAGGGTGTGCACGTGTGTGTATGTATATATATATACCGTATTTGCCGGTGTATAAGGCGACCGGGCGTATAAGACGCCCCCCTAATTTTACAGTTTTTTAAGATTTTTTGCCTGTACTCACCGTATAAGACGACCCCCCTTCCGAGGCTTCCGACGCTTCATATTCATCTTCATTCTTGCTGAAACTGGAGCCAATCATGACGAGCGATGTATTCTTTTAATGAATACAAAGACTGCTTGGATTGGCAGAGGCTGTAACATCATCAGCCCACGCCTCTCTGACTCTCAAAGCCAATCCGAGCAGGCTACTGTATGTAGCCTGCTCAGATTGGCAGAGGTTGTTACTCCAATCTGAGCAGGCTCTGTATTAATTTGAATACATCGCTCATCGGGATTGGCTATGCGGTATATACTGTATGTAGCCAAAGCTACATACAGTATTACTGCACATCCAGCAGACATCCGAGCAGCTGACCCGGCGTATAAAACGACCCCTGCTTTTTGGCCAGTTTTTTTAAGTGTAAAAGGTAGTCTTATACGCCAGCAAATACAGTGTGTGTAATATATATATATATATATATATATATATGGAAGTGGACAGTATCAGTAGTGGGCAGAGATTGATGTCAGTAGTTTATTTATTAAGTTATTTTATTATTACTTTAAAAAAAAAAAATTATATATTTTTTTACAATGATTCCCCCTGCTGCCAGCCAGGCAGCAGAGGGAATCTGCACCGTGCAGGGTGATTAGGGTGTGACTTCTAGGCAACTTGTAGGCAACTTGTACCCATTGATTTCAATGGAAGTTGCCTCAGAAGTCTGACTGTCTTAACTGAAGCAGCAATACAGGAAGATAACATGCATCTCTCAGGCAAACCCCTTCCCTCCCACAGAGCTGATTGTTGTTTGATTGGCCGCTGGAAAGCCTCCTGTCCTGGAGGCGACTTGAAGTTGCCTTGTAAGTTGCCTGATGATTCATACTCAAGTCGTGTCCAAGTTGCCTCCCAAAGTCGTGCTAGAAGTCGTGTTGCCCCTGTGTGAATGGGCTCTAACAAAATTAAAAGTAAATGAACAGAAGAGAAATCCAAATCAAATCAATATTTAGTGTGGCCACCCTTTGCCTTCAAAACAGCATCAATTATTTGCGGTATCCTTACACACAGTTGTTGAAGGAACTCAGCAGGTAGGTTGTTCCAAACATCTTGGAGAACTAACCACAGACCTCCTGAAGGAATAGGCTGCCCCAAATCCTTCTGTCTCTTCAAGTATTACCAAACAGGCTCAATGATATTGATGGGATCACTTGCAGGATTCCTTGTTCTTCTTTACACCGAAGATAGTTTTTAATGACATTGGTTGTATGTTCAGGGTCGTTTTCTTGCTGCAGAATAAATTTGGGGTCAATCACACGCCTCCCTGGTGGTATGGCATGAGGGATAAGTATCTTCCTGTAATTCTCAGCATTGAGGACACTATTGACGCTGACCAAATCTCCATCTCCATTTGCAGAAATGCAGCCCTATACTTGCAAGGAATCTCCACCATGCTTCACTTCTCCCTGCAGATATTCATTATGGTACTGTTCTCCAGTCCTTCGGCATACAAACTGCCTCCTGCTACAGCCAAATATTTCACATTTTAACTCCTCAGTCCAGAGCACCTGTTGCCATTTTCTGTACCACAGTTCCTATGTTTTCATGCATACTGTAGTTGAGTCGCTTAGCCTTGTTTTCACATCAGAGGTATGGCTTTTTGTCAACAACTCTTCCATGAAGCCCACTTCTGGCCAGACTTCTCCTGACAGTAGATGTGCGTACCTGGGTCCCACTGGTTTCTGCCAGTTCTGTGCTGATGGCACTGCTGGACATCTTCTGATATCAAAGAGAAGTAAGCATGATGTGTCTTTTATCTGATGTATTAAGTTTCTTTGACTGACCTCTGTGTCTGCAGTCCTCAATGTTGCCCATTTCTTTGCACTTTTTCCAAAGAGCTTAAATAACACATCTATTCCCACCTCCCCTTTATTTTGGCTAGCAGCCAAGCCTGTGTTTTTTTTTTGTCTGGGTCTGGACAGAGACTCAGTGAGGGCTGGATGACTCATAGCAGCACTTCGAATACCCGTCTCTACTTCCAGAAACTTGGAGAAGATTCTAGAAGAATGGGAATGGAGGTGAGGAGGAGCTCCCTGGAGTGTTCTAAGGGCCCTGACCAATCCCCAGCAGATGGGTTGGCAGAGGGTAAGGCACCCTCAAATACTCAGGATCACCTAATGGAGCGGCCACCACTTCTCCCTAATAAATAACACATCTTGAAACCCCAGTCTGCTTTGGAATCTTTGCCTGGGAGAGAGCTTGCTGATGCAATGTAACTACCTTGTGTCTTTTTGTAAGAAAATAAATGGCTGCACATCCAGAAATTCCGATTGCCTTTTATTGTTCAAAGTGATAACACCAACACAAGGTCACATAGACGGGTTTCACACAAACATCTTGTGCTTAATCATTACTTGTGTCTTGTTGCTGTGTTTGTTGCTGTGTCTTGCCATGGTGTATGACCTGTGACATGAAACTGTAGTGTTTGGCTTTTCCTCGCAGTTTTGAGCCTCCTACACAATTGTTTCTGTTTAAGTTAATGACTGTGTTTCAACCTATTTATGAAATTGATGATCATTAGCATCTGCTTGGTATAATTGGTTAATCATATGCCTAATCCTACAAAATCACTAACTTTTTGCAGGTGCACATAGTGTGCAAGTATAGGAATTGATGCTGGGTTTAAGCCAAAGGGTAATCACACCAAATATTGTTTTGATTTAGATTTTTCTTGTGTTTGCTGACTTTTCATTTTGTAAATTGATCAAAATAAACAATCAAATATATCTTTTTGAAAGCATTCTTACTTTACATCATTTCTTCACACCTTAAAGCGGAGGTTCACCGGTAAAATGCTGTTTTTACCCTTAGATGTATGCTCATTTAGTCTAGGGGAATCGGCTAGTTGTTTTAAAATCCGAGCATTACTTACCGTTGTAGAGGGCGATCTTCTCCGCCACTTCCGGGTATGGGCTGCGGGACTGGGGGTTCCTTCTTGATTGACAGTCTTCCGACAGGCTTCCGAAAGGCTTCCGACGGTCGCATCCATCGCGTCACGATTTTCCGAAAGTAGCCGAACGTCGGTGCGCAGGCGCAGTATAGAGCCGCACCGACGTTCGGCTTCTTTCGGCTACTCGTGACGCGATGGATGCGACCGTCGGAAGCCTTTCGGAAGCCTGTAGGAAGACTGTCAATCAAGAAGGAACGCCCACTCCCAAAGACCCATACCCGGAAGTGGCGGAGAAGATCGCCCTCTACAACGGTAAGTAATGCTCGGATTTTAAAACAACTAGCCGATTCCCCTAGACTAAATGACCATACATCTAAGGGTAAAAGAGCAAAAACAGCATTTATGGGTGAACTCCCGCTTTAAGTACAAAATATAAGTGCAGCTCAATCACAATAAAAACATAAGACATAAAAATAATCCCATAGCTGAAATAACTAATGTAGTATCAATAGTGTAATAGTCACCAATATCAGGATTCCACCGTAGTGTAGGTCCAAGTAAGTGACAATCCTTAAAAAACATCCAATGTGTTCAGTGCCCACCACCTCCAGATAAAATGCCTGCTCACCTCCAAGGTATGACCCCACCACAGAGTCACAAAAGCCTCAGTGAACTCCACCCAGGATGGTACTGGAACACTCCTCAATTTGCATCCCTTAATCACGCTACTCCACTTCTTGAGTCTCAATTAAAGATATAACATACCAAGAAATAGAAATGGAGAAACCATAGTGCTCTCTGCTACAAATTTATTAAAAAATTGGATCAAGGGATAAAAAAAATAATAATAATTATGTGGAAAACAAACATGTTTTCAGCTCACCACGCTGATACTAAAGTGAGCTTCTTCAGTAGGTGGGGAGCTGTTAGTTAACCAGAGCTTAAATGTGTGGTTGTTTGCGCTGATTATACTTCACATATATTTATTTCTTCACACCTGCCCAAAAAAGTTTGCACAGCTCTGTATACAGTAACAACAGCCTCTGTTTGAAGAGGGTAAGGCCTTTTCTAGGCATAAGTACATTAAGATGTATATAAAGCCCAAATTTGGGATTTACCATCACTTTCTGTATTAGAGACAGTGGTCACTAGGACCAATTGTGAGGGTGAATCTCCCCAGCGGGGACATAGACAGCAATTAAAAAAAAACATATGTTATAACCGTTTCATATTCTGTTCTGAATATACACTTTAAGTCACTTCCTAGAAAACCACCAGCTAAAAAGGGAGTGGAAGTGAAGAATGGCAATCATAAGTTTGAATTTACCTCAGTCTTATAAATATATGTACAGCTCACAAGAATAACATTGTATGACTTCCAATTATAATCATTGATGATTCATCTTTGTTAAAAAATACTCTTTGAAATTCAGTGAGGGGGTAAATACAAGAGGCAATATTTGGAATATCAAATGTGTGTTCGGGAGCAGTGTAGAGGAGGACAGACAATGAAGGGGCATAGGCAGACAACACTAAAAAATAAAAGCAACAGCAAAGCGCACAGCATAGTGTAGTGACTCTTTTAATTAAAGATACATGAAAACAAAGTATCACACTCACAAATGTAGCCTTTTACTTAGAGAATGTCAGAAGTGCAAGGATATGTTTATAAGTGTGATTTTGTTTTAGTTTTTTACATCTTTGGTTAAAGTGTGTTTGTCTTGTTTTTCAGTATAAATAGTTGTGCTCCTCTCTTCATTTGGCAAAACTGCGCGATGCTTCCTAAATTTATGAACTTAAATATAACTTATTATATTGATACACTTTTAAACATACAGGGGGTTATCCTCAAAAGAGATACTCCGACTTAACTGCTGTTCAGTCTGTGTGTAACTTTGGAAACGATTCTCAAAAGGCTTTTTCCAAAGTTAGACAGAAGATCCGGCATGTGTAATTGAATTACACTGCCGAATCTTAGGATGCAGTACCGCATCCGCCGCTGGGGGCATTTCGAGTCGAAATGCCGTTGCTAGTATGCAAATTAGCACTTAAGGCGATCCACAAAGCTTTCTAGCTTCGTTTTTGCGCCGTAAGTGTTATTTTGCAAGTGTAAAATTAGGGCTCGTTCTACAAAGTGTAAAGTTAGTCACACCTTGTAAAGGCCCATTCCAGCGACGGCATTTGGTATGCTTTCCCAAGGGAGAACTCCACGTCAATTTGTAAAAACAAAACCGGCATGGGTTCCCCCCCAGGAGCATACCAGGCCCTTAGGTCTGGTATGGGTTGTAAGGGGACCCCCCCTACGCCGAAAAATCGACGTAGGGGTCCCCCTACAATCTATACCAGACCCGTATCCAAAGCACGCTACCCGGCCGGCCAGGAAGGGAGTGGGGACGAGCGAGCGCCCCCCCCCTCCTGAGCCGTGCCAGGCCGCGTGCCCTCAACATGGGGGGGTTGGGTGCTCTGGGGCAGGGGGGCGCACTGCGGGCCCCCCCACCCCAGAGCACCCTGTCCCCATGTTGATGAGGACAGGACCTCTTCCCGACAACCCTTGCCATTGGTTGTCGGGGTCTGCGGGCGGGGGCTTATCGGAATCTGGGAGTCCCCTTTAATAAGGGGGCCCCCAGATACCGGCCCCCCACCCTAAGTGAATGGATATGGGGTACATCGTACCCCTATCCATTCACCTGGAGGCAAAAAGTAAAAGTTAATAAACACACAACACAAGGCTTTTTAAAATATTTTATTATTCTGCTCCGGACGCCCCCCCTGTCTTCGTTATTAGCTCAATTACCAGGGGGGGCTTCTTCTTCCACTCTCCGGGGGTCTTCTCCGCTCTCCGGGGGGGGGTTTCTTCTCCCGCTCTCCGGGGGGGGCTTCTCCGGACTCCGGGGGGCTTCTTCCATCTTCTCCCCTCTTCCGCTGTTGACTCGGCGAACCCCGGTTCTTCTGCAGCTCTCCGGTGCCTTCTTCTTCAGCGCTGGCTGCCTGCTATGTTTGTGTGTTAGCTCGATTTCAAACAGGCAGCCGGCGCGGTCTTCTGTGGCGTCAGGGTCTTCTCTTCCTTTCTTCCGATGTTGCCTCGTCGCCTGTTGTCGCTGTAATGATGGAAGCGCGCCTTGCATCCCATTTATATAGGCATCACCGTCCCATCATGCTCCGGCAGGTACCCACGTGGTGGGTGCACGTGGGTAGGCACCCACCACGTGGGTACCTACCGGAGCATGATGGGACGGTGATGCCTATATAAATGGGATGCAAGGCGCGCTTCCATCATTACAGCGACAACAGGCGACGAGGCAACATCGGAAGAACAGAAGACCAGAAGACCCTGGCGTCACAGAAGACCGCGCCGGCTGCCTGTTTGAAATCGAGCTAACACACAAACATAGCAGGCAGCCAGCGCTGAAGAAGAAGGCACCGGAGAGCTGCAGAAGAACCGGGGTTCGCCGAGTCAACAGCGGAAGAGGGGAGAAGATGGAAGAAGCCCCCCGGAGTCCGGAGAAGCCCCCCCCGGAGAGCGGAAGAAGAAACCCCCCCGGAGAGCGGAGAAGACCCCCGGAGAGCGGAAGAAGAAGCCCCCCCTGGTAATTGAGCTAATAACGAAGACAGGGGGGGCGTCCGGAGCAGAATAATAAAATATTTTAAAAAGCCTTGTGTTGTGTGTTTATTAACTTTTACTTTTTGCCTCCAGGTGAATGGATAGGGGTACGATGTACCCCATATCCATTCACTTAGGGTGGGGGGCCGGTATCTGGGGGCCCCCTTATTAAAGGGGACTCCCAGATTCCGATAAGCCCCCGCCCGCAGACCCCGACAACCAATGGCAAGGGTTGTCGGGAAGAGGTCCTGTCCTCATCAACATGGGGACAGGGTGCTCTGGGGGTGGGGGGGCCCGCAGTGCGCCCCCCTGCCCCAGAGCACCCAACCCCCCCATGTTGAGGGCACGCGGCCTGGTACGGCTCAGGAGGGGGGGGGGGCGCTCGCTTGTCCCCACTCCCTTCCTGGCCGGCCGGGTAGCTTGCTTTGGATACGGGTCTGGTATGGATTGTAGGGGGACCCCCTACGTCAATTTTTCGGCGTGGGGGGGTCTCCTTACAACCCATGCCAGACCTAAGGGCCTGGTATGCTCCTGGGGGGGGAACCCATGCCGGTTTTTTCTTTGAAAATTGGCATGGAGTTCTCCCTCAGGAATGCATGCCGCTGTCATTTTTTTTTTCCCCGACGCAACTTTAAGCCGTCGCGATCCTCAAAACTCGGCGTAACGTAACTTCGCGCATGCGCAGTACGGCCGGCGCGGGAGCGCGCCTCATTTAAATGGGACTCGCCCCATTTGAATAGGAACGCCTTGCGCCGGCGGAATTTTAGTTACACAGCCTGAAATTTCTAGATAAGTGCTTTGTGGATCAGGCACTTAGGTAGAAACTTTAAGGCAGTGTAACTTAAATTGGATTTTTTAAGTTACGTCAGGTTTTTGTGGATCTGGCCCACAGTCTGTTGTGGATTTTGAGATTGTTATGGTTTTCATGTACACTTGGTTACAATGTTCAATGCTACTTGTGATAATTTGTCATCATAAAAACAGTTATTAAAGCTGGATCTACACTAATAGAATTTTGTTTGAAATGTTTTATTTTGAGAATCCTCATTATCTAATTGTTAGTAGAGTCAATTTAATGTTTGTTTTTGATCATCAGAAAAGATGTAAAAAAATTTAAAGTTCAAACACGCATGCTCAGAATCAATGCTCACCAAACACAAAATAGCAGAAGGGGTCTCAAAGGGTGGCTCTCACCCTTTGAGCTGAAATTCCTTGTAGTACGTCACTATGTTCGTGTTTGTTGGCCGACAATTGTGTACCATTAGTATGCAAGACAAGATTCAGGCACACGCCCTGAAGACAAAAATCTGACACTCGGTTGGCCAACAATTGGATCGTGTGTATGAGGCTTTACAGTGTATGTGGTTTTCGTTGGGAAAGTTCATTTGTTCCAATATCAAATTCTAAAAGCAATTACATTTTAGAGTACTGTCAAATGACATTCATCAAGTCATTGAGTGTACTGAGAATTTTGTACAGATTTTTGTACAAATGTTTGCATGAATTTTCATTCAAAAATCCTGCTTGTGTATGGCCAGCTTTACTTTCCCTGTGATTAGCACACAAAAAGGTGGGGGTTGGGATCTAACATTGGCCTTTAAAAAGTGTAGGCAACATAGGAGTGGGTATGGATGGATGTGTCCCATACAAAAGGCAGGGTTTGAACTTGACATATGCATTTGGGAGAAATGTAACGTAGGGTGGACAATGTAGACGTGAGTATGGCCAGACAATATATTGGGGCACACACACAAAAAGGCAGGTTTTGAACTTCATATATGCATTTGGGAGGAGTGTGAAGGAGGGAGGACAGTCTAGAAATGGTTATGGGCAGACAACAGTGTGAGGAGCACACAAGAGGTAGGGTTTTGAATATGACATGTGGATGGAGTGTAGAGGACAATGGACAAATATTGTAGGGAGCACACCAGAGGTGGAGCCTGAGGCATGGGCGTCCGCTGAAACTTTTTCAGGGGGGGGGGCGCTTCGGGAGTGGCGATACACAGTCGCATTTAACGCGGTCAGCTGGCAGTGTGAAATAGCTCTTGAGATAATTCAGCTTCACTCCATGCCCATATAAATATAGCCTAGAGAATGTACAGACCCCCCTTCAGCACAGATGGACCCCCCTTCAGCACAGACCCCTCCATTCAGCACATATGGACCCCCTTAAGCACAGACCCCCCCATTCTGCACAGACCGCTCCATTTAGCACAGACACACCCCCCCTTCAGCACAGACCCCCCCATTCTGCACAGACCCCCCCATTCTGCACAGACCCCCTCCATTCAGCACAGATGGACCCCCCCCTTCAGCACAGACCCCCCCATTCCACACAGGCCCCTTCATTCAGCACAGACCCCCCTTCAGCACAGATGGACCCCCTTTAAGCACAGATGGACCCCCCTTCAGCACATACCCCCCTTCAGACAGCCCACAGCTGCGAGACTCTTGGGAGGAGTGTAGCAGAGCAAAGACAATGTAAGCATGGGTAAGCATGGGTATAGAAATTGTGGTATGGGTATTTGTAAAACTATTAAAGCAACATAAAGGTCTAGAGGAAATGAATGTGAAGAAGTGGGCAAACAATTATAACCTTTGCTGCCTGGTGTGACTATAGTTGCAGGCAGTCTGGGATGGAAGACCAGAATGGTCAGAAAAGGCCCTAGAACCAGAAGAAGACAACTATTTTGCTAGTTCATAATTTGTCAGCGTAATCCTTGTTTATCTTATCTAACAAAAAACAGATAAAATTACATGGGCTTTCCAAAGTAATGGGATGATCCCCAACATGCAGTGAATGATCGATATGCCTGTTGTGTGATGAGGGATTGTCTAGAAGCTTAATTGTTAGTTCCCCGAGTGATCAGAAGTTTGACCACTTCATCATTCTATGTATGAAGAACCCATCATTTTGTTCACAGTGTAAGGGGTTAGCTCGGTAGCGGGGTGTGTGACCCCTTGGATGGGTTCACCACACACTGAATTTATACAGACTGGCAGTCGAAGACGGCTGAAAACAAAGTTTCTGGTTTATTTTTCCATCTTGCTGGAAAACAATTGCAAGCATCCAAACAGCATAAACAAAATCAAACATAAAATAAATCCTAGCCACTCTGGGCATCTACCTTCCACACAGGAACCTATCTATGAAGTCTAACACAGCCTACTGCTGGGTAGACAGTGCTGGTCATACAGCACAAACAATAGTCTTTTGATTTTTATCACACAGAAAAATCAATGGTCTCCTCACCTCCACCGAAGACCTTCTGGCACTGCTCTCCCACTCACACAGCCTTAGGAGTGATGCAGCCAATTAGTGGTAATCCTTTGGACTACTTATAGAGGCCTTAATTGCCTCATTCTGAGCAGCTGGAGTCTTTCAACGCCCTTAGACCTTGTCCGGCTATTTCTCGCAGCCGACGCCTAATAATGATTAGTGTATTGTCTAAGCAAGGCAGAAATGTATGTCCCGTTTGTGACAACACCCACAGATTTACCTGACTTCCTGTCACAACAGATTTGAAATGGAGTAGACTGAAGGCAGGTTCTGGTGGCTTGCTTAGTTTGTAGTAAAACATACTATTATGCTTAGCATATGGTTCTGTGCTCGTCTAACGGAGCGGTTTGCTATTCTTTAGAAAAACCTTGTCAGAATCCTCCTGTTCACGATGATAAACCGTGTGCGCGGTTATTTATAGGCTCAGCTTTTTTTTTGTATTTTTTTCTAAAATGTTAGACAATTAAAAGGTTTTCCGAAATAGAGGATGAATGTTACCATGGCAACCCATGTTTTTGGTACCTGTTTCTGTGCAGGAGATTCATGAACAATAAGTTATATTCTGTAACTGGTTCATTAGTAGAAATGCATGTGTGCTTATTTCTATTCATTTACACTCCGCTGTGTTTCTCTGCAGGTAACAACATGCTGGAGATTCTATATTTTTTACATCAAATTACCAGCAAAGGTCAGTATGCACTATACTTGATGATTTCTTATATACAGTTTGACTTTGATGCATTTGATTTCTGGAAACGAAGGAATTTGGTTGCTTGTTATTGTTCTGTTTTGCACGTTGTTTGGGGCTGGGCTGGTAAGGGAAAATTCCCATGTGGTTATGAGCAATGATTGTAAGCAGAACATTTATATGCAAGACGATAAGCAATTGTATATGCTAAATTGTCCATTGCTGACTGTACTAGATGTTCTTATAATTCTTTCTGTAATAAATTTTTCAACTTATGTATTTGTCCTATACCACCAAACAGGTGCTTTAAAAGGAGGGGCCCAGTTTTGCTTTATTAGATAATAAGCTAGAGTTATGCTCTCACCTTTTTCCCACAAATTGATATAAATTAGGTGTTACAATTCTTAAGCCTGGTGCACACAATCAAATTATCGGACGAATAATCATCTGTTTTTGTTGTTGCATGCTAGTCTCATATCGAACGTGAAGAGGTTACTCAACTTACGAAAATTCTCGTACGTCAGAATACATCTTCAGCTATGATTAAGCACCAGTCCAGGTGTGAAACGCGCTAGCTGTTGTTTCACCAACCTTTGCTGTATGGGTACCATTTTTCTTTCAATACGTGGGTTAATAAAAGGTGAATATATATATCGGAGTGCGGCGCCCAGGCTCTTTTCTTCCACAAGTACAGGCATACCCCACTTTTAGGTACACAATGGGGTTTATTTACTAAAGCTGGAAATTGCAAAACCAGGTTAATTTCTGCATAAAAACTAATGAGCTTCTAACCCCAGCTTGTTCAATTAAGCTTTGAGTGAGTGAGAGACTTGTAAAGAGCAACACATGCGAACTGAATCGCCTCTGGGCGCTGTATCCATTTCATGCGCTTTCCAGCTATAGTAAATAAACCCCATTGTGTACTTAAAAGCGGGGTATGCCTATAATGTGTTGAATTATTTTGTAAGGTATTCTTTTGTTTACGGGTATGTGCAGTATTGCTCTTACGTTTTTTTTTTTTTTCAGGCGAAAACTGTTCTAATTAAACGAAAATAGGATGTTGTGTTCACACACGATAACATTTTTTAAGCATGCACCTTCAGGTTTTGTCATCCGAAAAGTCAGAATCGACTGTTGAAGGCACTTTACTAACGATCAGATAATTGGACGATCGCTCGTCCTATGGAATTTTACTTCCGATTTTCTTATCGTGTGTATGGGCCTGTAGGAGAAGGTTTCAGCTCAGATGCCTATGTGTTATTAAAGGGTATCTAAACCCCAGCATTTATATGTTGTTGCATGTGTTCTTGTACAGTAGTGTTAAAAGATCTTACCAACAAAGTGTAGTCTAAGAGCTTGTTCACACTATGTGCAGACAATTACCTCTGGGGCACAATTGCTTTCTATGCACCTGGTTCAAACCACAAAGCTGGTGTCATGTGCAGTGCGGAAAAATACAGCATGCCTGCATTTTACCGCACCACACTGGATGGCACCACATGTCACCGTACAGCAGCATAACGCATCACGGTGCTTTGCAGGGACTTGAATGAAGTGGCACTATATCAGGGCTCAAAATTTCAAGTCCTGAGCTACCATCCAGGCCTCAAGGGTTACTTGCCACCAGTTGTCCCACCCAGCCCACCCCTAATTCCACCCCTAAACACGCTCTCATAAAATGACACTCAAATGTATTATGCAGAATTAAGTTATTAAAATAAATATTAACAACAACTGTATCCGTGCCCACCAATGCAGGCTGCGTGTGTCCACCATGCAGCCTTGTGCCTAGTGTCCACCAATGCAGCCTTGTGCCCACCAATGCAGCCTTGTGCCTAGTGCCCACCAATGCAGCCTTGTGCCTAGTGCCCACCAATGCAGCCTTGTGCCCACCAATGCAGCCTTGTGCCCACCAATGCAGCCTTGAGCCTAGTGCCCACCAATGCAGCCATGCGCCCACCAATGCAGCCGTGTGCCCACCAATGCAGCCATGTGCCTAGTGGCCACATGCAGCCTTGTGCCCACCAATGCAGTCATGTGTCCACCATGCAGCCGTGTGCCCAGTGCCCACCAATGCAGTCTTGTGTCCACCATGCAGCCATGTGTCCACCAACAGCTTTCATTTCAATAGCCGTGTTCCCGCCGCGCAACGTCATATACAGCCCCGCCCCCTGGCCGGGGGAATTTTGATAGACCGATCACCCGTCCAATCCCAGTGACGGGTGATCTGTCAATCAAAGTCCTGGGACCAGGGGGCGGGGCTGTATCTGACAGCGAGCGGCGGGGAACACGGCTATTGAAATGAAAGCTGTTATCTCTGTTCCCCCCGCTGCACTCTGATCACCTGGGCGTCTCTCTCTCTCTTCCCCCTCCGGCCTCGGTGATTGCTGGGAGAAGGACTCCCATTTGACACAGGCTCACGGCTCGCCCCCCCCCCCCGACTCCCAGGCAGCCCTTCCTCGCCAGACCTCAGAATCCACTCGTAAAATTCGAGCAGACGAGTGGATTTTTGAGGGCTGCACTATATGACACCTAAAATAAAATAAGTGCTGCTAGCAATAATCACTGTGTTCTCCCAGCACGGATCGCTCCACTGTCCCCCCCTCCCTTGCCAGGGGAACACAATAGCTCCGCAAGAGGAAATCCACCATCAACACTGATTGTGTTGATGGAAAAAAAAAAACACAAACCACCATAGCTTTCAATATCCATTGACAATGGCATCCATAAAATCCAGTTGAGCCAAATAGGAAACCCAAAAGTCACAGAATAGTAAGATCCTGAATCTTCCATAAGGGGATCCGGGATGATCAAGTGCAGCTCAAAAGACAGCGTCTATGGGCAAATCTTTGATAGCTGTCAGATTGGGTCTCTGTAATGGCTGCCAGGAGATCAGGAGCTACTGCAGTACAACTTTGCTATGGTTCCCTTCTAGTGCTCTCTACCTACCCAAGCTGATCTACAAGAATTTTAACTGTAAGTGTGCTATGTTTCTTTGCTAATAAATGATTGCTCTTATTATAATGTGGATCCCACATTCCTGTCTTCTGGTCTTTTGGACTGTGTTGATGGGGGAATCGAGTGATTTTCTTTCCTGCAACCCATGGTGGTGTGGGTTTTTAGGGGTTAAAACAGACGTTGAGAAGGTGACTTATGACCACCTGTAAAATGCCCTCTGAAAAGTGATCCACTGCAGATTGCTCTTCAGACGAAGATAAACGTGCAGATTAGCCCCTACAGTGATCTACAAAACAATGTATTCTTCATGAGGATTTACTTAATGTTTGCACCGTTTACCCTTTGATTAATAAGGGAGATAAAAAATGATTGAAACGTATTAATACATAGTAATAAATCATTTACTAGAACCATAAGGAATGGTTACAAATTGCTATGGGTTGCTTTTTACCCAGGTAAATAAAGTATCAAGTTTTATACTTGCACATTTTGTTACTCATGGTCACCCAGTGTTCCCTTGTAATATCTTGATGTATCCATGTTTTCTTTAGATCGAAAGTTCTTTCAGCGTGCTGGAAATCCGATCTCTCACAGCAATCAGTCTAAACCAGGTAATAAATATTTGTCATATATAAATTATTGAGACTGAGAAAAATGTATCGAAGACTATTATGCCACCAAATTACGTCACAGTAATTTGATTGCTTTGATTACCTACGCCAGCTAAGCTGAACCAGGGTTGCTCCAGAGGTTTCTAGGGATTCTTTGAGCTGTGGCTGATTGACCTCCCATTTTTATGTTGCCTGCATACAGTAGTTCCTTGGCAGAGTCAGCAGCATGACCCCAGTGATCTTTTTGGCTATATCTAAGGGTGGCATTCTGACCACAACTGTATGAGGGGCTTTCTTCCCACTGACCACCAACCTAAGGGACATATTTCCCACTGACATCAATGAATTGGTTTTAGGAGGGGTTCCCCAACACCTGAAAATTATTTTAATGCCGCGTACACACGATCGCTTTTCCCGTCGGAAAAAGTCAGATGTTAGCTTTTGGACGAGAATTCCAACTGTGTGTATGTTCCATCTGACTTTTTCTGTCGGAATTTCTGCTTTGAAAACAGGTTCTCTATTTTCCAGATGGAAAAAATTCCTAGTGGAAAAAACGTTTGTCTGTATGGAATTTCGACTCGCAAAAAAAACATGCATGCTCAGAATCAAGCAGAAGAGCCGAACTGCCTATTGAACTTCATTGATCTTGGCTCGTCGTACTTGTTGTACGTCACCACGTTCTTGACGGGTGGAATTTGGTGTGACCGTGTGTATGCAAGCAAGCTTGAGCAGAATTCCGTTGGAAAAACCATCCAAGGTTTTTCCGACGGGAAAACCGATCATGTGTACGCGGCATAAGAGTTTCTCTAAGGTAAGAAGGTTGAGAAAATCTGACCTACACCATGTACTTCACTCCATGACAATTAAATACGGAACATATGGAAATCAGCAGTTAATGCGATCCTTCCAAACTATAGGTTGACATGTACTAGTCGCAGCTACCCAAGAAAGTTTGACCAAATCTGGTCCAACTGGATAGATCCCGAAGGAATTACTATCAGATGACAACCAATATCTGTATACTACCAATGTTGACTGCTGCCACCTGTCCCCTCCTTCCCCCTTCTTTCCTTCCCTTCCTACCCCCCCCCCCCTTCATTCCTGCTCCACCCTTCTTGTTCCCTCCTACTCTGCTTCTGTGGGGTGGTATTCATCTAAAATGTTGGTAGGCAAGGGCTGTGCTAATGTAAATATTGCTTTGTGTATTCGGACTCTCATTACTAAAGGGCCTTTCTATACTTATTCAATGTATGCTATTGAGTTTTGACTTGTATCCTGTATATAATCGAAATAAATGTTTTACTGACAGTACAGAACCTATACACTCACCGACCACTTTATTAGGCGCCTTCAGAACTGCCTTAATTATTTGTGGTATAGACTCAGCAAGGTGTTGGAAACATTCCTCAGAGATTTTGGTTCATATTGACATGATAACATCATGCAGTGGCTGCAGATTTGTTGGCTGCACATCCATGATGAGAATCTCCCATTCCACCGCATTCCAAAGGTGTTTTATTGGATTGAGATCTGGTGACTGTGGAGGACATTGGTGTACAGTGAACTCATTGTCATGTTCAAGAAACCAGTTTGAGATGATTTGAGCTTTGTGACATGGTGCATTATCCTGCTAGAAGTAACCATCAGGACACTGTAGTCATAAAGGGATGGACTTGGTCAGCAACAATACTCAGGTAGGCCATTGCATTTTAACGATGCTCAGTTGGTACTAAGGGTCCAAAAGTGTGCTAAGAAAGTATCCCCCACACACCATTACACCACCAGGCTGAACTGTTGATTCAAGGCAGGACGGATCCATGCTTTCATGTTGTTTACGCCAAATTCAGACCCCACCATCTGAACGTTGCAGCTGAAATCGAGACTCATCAGACCAGGAAACATTTTTCCAATCTTCTATTGTCCAATTTTAGTGAGCCTGTGTGAATTGTAGCCTCAGTTTCCTGTTCTTAGCTGACAGGAGTGGCACCCGGTGTGGTCTTCTGCAGACCATCTGCTTCAATGTTTGATGTGTTGTGCTTCAGAGATGGTATTCTGCATTTCTTGGTTGTAATGAGTAGTTATTTGAATTACTGCTGCCTTTCAATCCTTTTGATCCAGTCTGCCCATTCTCCTCTGACCTCTGACATCAACAAGGCATTTTTGTCCGCACAACTGCGGCTCACTGGATATTTTCTCTTATTTGGACTTTTCTCTGTAAACCGTAGAGATTGTTGTGTGTGAAAATCCCAGTAGATCAGTATTTTTGATATAATCAGACCAGT
Source organism: Rana temporaria (assembly GCF_905171775.1). NCBI lineage: Eukaryota > Metazoa > Chordata > Amphibia > Anura > Ranidae > Rana > Rana temporaria. The sequence continues at coordinate 255,057,024 of NC_053489.1, read as the reverse complement.
TTGTCTGGCACTAACAACCATGCCATGTTCAAAGTCACTTTAATCTTAATTTTTTCCCATTCTGATGATCTGTTTGAACTTCAACATGTTGTCTTCACCACGTCTAGATGCCTAAATGCATTAAGCTGCTGCCATATGATTGGCTGATTGGCAATTTGTGTTACCAAGCAATTGAACAGGTGTGGCCGGTGAGTGTATATACAGCTGCAAGAAAAAGTATGTGAACCCTTTTGGAATGATATGGATTTCTGCACAAATTGGTCATAAAATGTGATCTGATCTTCATCTAAGTCACAATAATAGACAATCACAGTCTGCTTAAACTAATAACACACAAATAATTAAACGTTACCATGTTTTTATTGAACACACCATGTAAACATTCACAGTGCAGGTGGAAAAAGTATGTGAACCCCTAGACTAATGACATCTCCAAGAGCGAATTGGAATGAGGTGTCAGCCAACTGGAGTCCAATCAATGAGATGAGATTGGAGGTGTTGGTTACAGCTGCCCTGCCCTGTAAAAAACACACACCAGTTCTGTGTTTGCTTTTCACAAGAAGCATTGCCTGGTGTGAATGATGCCTCACACAAAAGAGCTCTCAGAAGACCTACGAATAAGAATTGTTGACTTGCATAAAGCTGGAAAGGGCTATAAAAGTATCTCCAAAAGCCTTGCTGTTCATCAGTCCACGGTAAAACAAATTGTCTAATAATGGAGAAAGTTCAGCACTGCTGCTACTCTCCCTAGGAGTGGGCGTCCTGTAAAGATGACTGCAAGAGCACAGCGCAGACTGCTCAATGAGGTGAAGAACAATAGAGTGTCAGCTAAAGACTTACAAAAGTCTCTGGCATATGCTAACATCCCTGTTAGCGAATCTACGATACGTAAAACACTAAACAAGAATAGATTTCATGGGAGGATACCACAGAGGAAGCCACTGCTGTCCAAAAAAAACATTGCTGCATGTTTACAGTTTGCACAAGAGCACCTGGATGTTCCACAGCAGCACTGGCAAAATATTCTGTGGACAGATGAAACCAAAGTTGAGTTGGTTGGAAGAAACACACAACACCATGTGTGGAGAAAAAGAGGCACAGCACACCAATATCAAAACCTCATCCCAACTGTGAAGTATGGTGGTGGGGGCATCATGGTTTGGGGCTGCTTTGCTGCGTCAAGGCCTGGACTGATTGCTATCATTGAAGGAAAAATGAATTCCCAAGTTTATCAAGACATTTTGCAGGAGAACTTCTGTCCACCAGTCAGGCCATCTTCAGCTGGTGGACAGAGGCCATCTGTCCACCAGCTGAAGCTCAACAGAAGATGGGTGTTGCAAAAGGACAACAACCCAAAACATAGAAGTAAATCAACAACAGAATGACTTAAACAGAAGAAAATATACCTTCTGGAGTGGCCCAGTCAGAGTCCTGATCTCAACCCGATTGAGATGCTGTCACATGACCTCAAGAAAGTGATTCACACCAGACATCCCAAGAATATTGCTGAACTGAAACAGTTCTGTAAAGAGGAATGGTCAAGAATTACTCCTGACCGTTGTGCACGTCTGATCTGCAACTACAGGAAACGTTTGGTTGAAGTTATTGCTGCCAATGGAGGTTCAACCATTTATTAAATCCACATACTTTTTCCACTACTGTGAATGTATACATGTGTTGTGTTCAATAAAAACATGGTAATATTTAATGCTTTGTGTGTTATTAGTTTAAGCAGACTGTGATTGTCTATTGTTGTGACTGAAGCCCCATACACACTATCAGTTTTCCTGCAGGTTTTCTCTTCAGGTTTACCAAAACCATCTAATATGAGGTCAAACCTCAAGAGTTTCAATTTGTATACAATCAGACAGGCCCTTGCACTACATGGTTTTGGTCAACCTGAAGAGAAAACCTGCAGGAAAACTGATAGTGTGTATGGGGCTTTAGATGAAGATCAGATCACATTTTTTGACCAATTTGTGCAGAAATCCATGTCATTCCAAAGGGGTTCACATACTTTTTCTTGCAACTGTAAGTGGCATTGTGACTTAGGGGTGGACCCCAATGCTGGGGTATAGTTCATTACTGATCAGAATTCTTTTAATATGACATTTTATACTTTGGTTTTGCTTCACAGTCTTAAAACATACTGACTGCTATTTATACTGGCCCTGTAGTACGTGAGCTTGTAAGGCTAAAGCCCTGTACACACGATCGGATATCTGATGGAATCTAATCTGATGGATTTTTTTGTCGGATACCCGATGAAGCTGACTTTCATCAGTCTTGTCTACACACCATCGGTCAAAAATCCGACCGTGTCCAAACGCAGTGACGTAAAACACTACGAAGTGCTGAGAAAAATGAAGTTCAATGCTTCTGAGCATGCGTCATCTTGATTCTGAGCATGTGTGGATTTTAGACCGATGGACTTTCACACAGACAATCGTTTTTTTCTATTGTTTTTTTTTTATCTATAGGAACAAATTAAAACATGTTCTATTTTTTTTTCACCGATGAAGAACAAACCGATGGGGCCCACACACGATCGGTTTGTCCAATGAAAACGGTCTATCGGTCCGTTTTCATCAGACAAACCGATCGTGTGTACAGGGCTTTACAACATCCAAACAGCAGCACCCCTGTAGAAGGTGCTTCCATAGTGGTCCCATATACTCTGTATAACTCTGTATATGCTATAAGATACATACTGTATAAGAATTAACCAGCTGTTTGTCTATCAAAGATTTGTGTCATAAGATTGTGGAACTTTTCCTTTGGGTTGCATCGAAAGTAGTCTGTCCTGACATTGGAACTCGGTTAATATTTTTTATGATTTGGTCATGTATTTTCCCCTTTTTACAGATACTTATTGAGACAGAGAAAGGGAGTTTCCAGCTGACTCTGAGTGCGCAGAATACCGACCAGCTCATTAACGGCATCCAGGCGACCCTGTCCAAAATATTCCCTACTCCAGATACAGTGTGAGTTCCTATTATGAATTAAAATCCCGTTCTTTGTTTTTGACACACGGCAGCTTAATTAGCTCTCAGCTCGTCTGTCACGCGTGAATGTTTTAATTGCAGTCTGATGGTCTCTGTGGTATGGAAGGTTTTTGTTAACAGTTATCTGAGCCTAAAAGAAGTAACAGATTCGGGAAATTGTCTGCAGGATCCTAAGACAGGGCTAGTATGCTCTGTCAGGGACACATCAGCTTTACTAAACTCTTCTAAATTGCTTTTCATTTCAGTATTCTTTTGGTACATTTTTATATATATATATATATATATATATATATATATATATATATATATATATATATATATATATATATACACACACACACACATACACTGTATTTCACAAAAGTGAGTACACCCCTGACATTTTTGTAAATATTTTATTAAATTCTTTCACCTGACAACACTGAAGAAATTACACTTTGCTACAAAGTAGCGAGTGTACAGCTTGTATAACAGTGCAAATTTTCAAGCAACAAAAGTAAGTACACCCCTAAGTGAAAATGTCCAAATTGGGCCTAATTAGCCATTTTCCCTCACCAGTGTCATGTGCATTGTTAGTGTTACAAGGTCTCAGGTGTGAATGGGGAGCAGGTGTGTTAAATTTGGTGTTGCAGGCATCACCCAGGTACAGTTTTTGTAGAGCAGACGATCGGCTTTCTTGTGATAACAATCGATGCGGGTAAGCAGCCACTCAATCGTTATTACAAGCAGCGGGAGGGGCTCTCCCCCCCTCTCCTGCAGGCTTTACCCCACTCAGCCCGGGCTCTCCCGTCCCACCGGGACCTGGAGGCAACGTTCCAGTTTGCTGAAGCCTTAAAGGCGCTAGATTTAAAAAAATACAGTATTCAAAAGAGCCAAACTTGGCGTTTTTAATGCTTTTAAATGCAAAGGAGAGATTTGGGGTCTTATTGACCCCAGATCTCTCCCTAAAAATACCTGACACATGACTACTACTGTCACAAGGGATGTTTAAATTCCTTGTGACAGCAATAAAAGTGATAGAATTATTTTTTTAAGCACCCCTTCCCTCAAAGTAAAAGCATACATGAATCGTGCTGGCAAATGTAAACAATGTTCAAAGCACACATGTGAGGTATCGCTGCGATTGTTAGAGCGAGAGAAGTAATTCTAACAGAAGACCTTCTCTCTAATTCTAAACGGGTAATCGTTAAACATTTTTTAAGCATCGCCTATAGAGATTTAAAAAATAAAAAAGAGTCTTGTAAACACGGTAATGCTGGATCAGAGGGAAATAAGAGACTTCTGCCACTGAAGGGGAGCTATTATTTCAGTGCCTCTTTAATTAATTTATTAAAATGCTTATTTGGAGCGCAGTCATTACCCGAAGGCCTCGATGCGCTCATAGACCAACATATATATGTACAAAACAAATCTCTCATTACTGCGTGATAAACAACATAAAACCACAAGATAAACATTTAATGAAGCATGAAGATTAATTTCTCCACAATGCTTATAGCTACAGAGGTGATTAACTGCTTGTTTTGTAGAGATTTTAAAGCTGAATTCCAGGGATTATATATCTTGGATACTGTTTTTTGGATAATAAAATTATGCATATGTGATACCAGATCAGCCTCTGTGGAAACTGTAATTAACTGTAGTTGCCCGAGCTACTACATTAATGGCTACAGTCTTCCAGGTGTTGTCCTGAGTGGCTGGCCTTCTGCATAGTAACCACAGGAAGTCTCTTGTTTGACATGGCTACCATTCAGAGGACACTTTGCATTTTTTCAATTAATGCAACACATTTCCTGATTAGACAAGGGAGGGGGGGATTGTGACCTCACAGCCCCTCTCTCCACCTTATCCAATCACAAAACAACAAAACTAAATTAAAAAAATGTGTTAATATATAATTCCATGTTTAACTTGACTTTAAATTGTTTCTTTGGGCTGAAAATTCTGATGCCATTCACATGCCTTTCCACCTCAGCAAACCAGAGAAATCTTGTATTCACTTATAAAAATACAAGGCTTCTACTGAATGGCAGAGAAGGATTGAGACCGAATCTATTTAATTCCAGCGCCGCTTGCTGTATGTAGCTAATGTTACTAAAATACATTTTGGCACATACAATGGCTGCCTAGTTTTGTAATCGACTTGCGTTTTGGGCCACCATGGTTCAAGGGAACAATTTGAAGTAAATTTAAACATGACATTTTAATTTAAAAGGTGAAGTTCATATTAGAGGGATTATGTCTCTGTTATAAGATTATGCACAGCTAAAATTTGCTACATCAAACTGACAATGTGGGGTGCGATTTAGAATAAATTGCACTTCAGGCTAGTGCAGATATACGCATGCATTAACTTAAAATGCTATAACCCATTATAAGTTTCACATTTTATTAGGTGCTACCATAACACATATCTGTAAATGGGCTTTTCAATACAAAAGGCCTAGTGTCCTGTAAATTATTGATGCATATTACACTACTGATTTTTTTATTTATTTTTATGTTTTTAACAATCTTGCGTAAGGACAATAGGTGAATTGCTAACAAGACTTTATATGATTTATACCTTTTAAATAAACAAAGATTATATACAGAGAAAATATAGAGAAGGATTCTTGTTCACGAATCACAGATCTATGGTGTGTTTCATCAGAGTTTTGAACTGCAGTACCAATCAGCCAGGCTGTATTCATCTGACATTTTCCATATCTTTTCATATAAGAATATAGATAAAGAATGTCAAGTTCTGTTTGTAGGAAGCCTACTGTCAGACTAGTAATTTCCTTTGTTAATTTGTACACAAAGCAAACCATGGCATAGAATTGTGCATGATTGTGTTACGAAAAAGGCAAAACAGCAAGCATGAATGGTTACATTGCACATTTTGCATAAAGGCTCAAACTGTGGTCACGTATATAGTACGGTACGTTACTCTATTGTACATAACGCCAGAGTTTTACATGTCTACGCATTGCATTGTTACTGAGCTGTGAGTGTAGGAACAGGGGGTGTAGATCATAGCTCCCAACTGTCCCTGATTCTGAGGGACTGTCCCTGATTTGGAGCAATGTCCCTCTGTCCCTCATTCCTCCTCATTTGTCTCTCATTTCGGTCTGATCCATATATAAAATGCACTTTTTATCTATCAAAAAGTGTTTTCCAGTGTTAAAGCTTTCATCTGATTTCTAAATTGTTGCATTTGTACATTCCAAAAGCCAAAATAAAGGAATAGTAGTGGTAGAACAAGCACTTGTGGCTTTAACCAATCTTGTTTTTTTGTACAAATCTCCTTTAAGAGGGTGTGACAAGGGGTGTGTCCTATGTCTGCATGCTTTTTGCTGATAGGTGCCCCTCATTCCCATCTCAAAAAGTTGGGAGGTATGTTAGATGGTTCAATCACTAGTTCCCTTTGTTTACTTGAAATATGACAATGGTACATAATTAAAGTTAATTTTCTTATCCTATTTTGTTACTTACTAACATTGTGCTATCTACTGCATTTAGTGAACTTCTAGAAATGTAATATGGTAAAAATCGTCTTTAGATTTATCTAACAAAAGAAAGTCACTCCCTATGGGTGGGACTTTAAAGGCCAAACACAGTGTTGAAGTAAAACATGATCTTTAATGGGACAAAAAGTACACAAATTGGCACTAGATAAAAGCACACAATGCGCACCTAGGTGCATATAAAAGCAACAAATGTACAAAATACGAAGACAATACCACCAAAACAATACATGTGCCAAAAAATGGTGAGAAAAAAGCAAAACAAAAAAGCACTCTTCTAGTGGGTGATGTAAGTATGCCTGCCGCGTTTCTGGTTAACAACCGTCATCAGGGACCACGGAGGAAGAGTAGTGCAGGTTGTAGTTCAAACCACATAGTGGACCGGGTGTGGATCCCCTTTAATTAGTTAAATTCAATTCAAGAATTGTGTGGGGGTGGAGTAACATCAGAGCATCCCTCATTACCAGAGGAATGGAAACTAGAGCGGCCCAGGACCTGCCGGTGTTTAAGTGGCCGGATAGCGTCCTGCCCGGTCCTGAGAACTTGTTGCTGCCTAATTCCCCTTTCAGGTCTAAATGGACCCAAAACTCTCAGGTGGGTCCAGGGGTGACCTATGGCGTTGTCCCAGCTGAGTAGGTGCCAGTTTATTTCGCTTATCAATTTTTTTGTAGTATAAAACATTTTGCTTACCATATATGAGGCATTAAATAAAAACGTTATTTGGTTTGGAAATACCTTTGCCTCGCTTTGTACTATAAATAGAATTTTTATGTCAAAATGAATGAGAGTAATTGCAGAATAATATTGTCTGTAAGAATACTTGTTAATTTGAAATTACCACTGACTCAAAAATAGTGCTATTTCTGGACCCTGTTTTGGTCTGTCTACTTATATTTACATGTACTGTACAAGCTCTGTCCATCTCAGTTCTGAAGGATGGAGTAGGGAGCATTTAGCATTGTAGCCTTGGGAGCCAGAGCGCCTTGTCCTGACCGTATCTGTTGTAGCAAGATGGGGGGGGGGGTCAGTGTGTTGTCTGAAGGTATCAAAGTTGAAGGTAATCTCTGTGAATAAATTCAGTTATGTTCAGGTTTTAATTCCCTATTCAAAGGCTTTTCATCTTCAGAAATGGATGATGGTCACGTTGAAGATTGTCATGACAGTCATTTTATGCTGCTGACATAAAAGGAACTGGAACTTAGTTGAAAAGATGACACCGGCAATGCATAAAATGAAATAAAAAATATACTGCAGCCCAGTTTCATTAAAGTGCAATAACACTTGTACTAAAAAGGCATATAATATTGATTGAAGTGCCACTTAAAAATGACTTGAGTGCTATTTTGTGCGATTGCTGCATGAGAAATCAGGTTTTTAGAACGGGTCAACTATTTGAACATCTTTCCATAACAGTTGTAGTGGTTGCTCTCACTGCTCAGTATTTACAGTTCTTCAGCTTACAGTCAAAATCTGACCAGAGTCCACACCTGTGTGTTTTTTAGTGAGTTTTGCAGTTTGCAGAAACGCATTACAGTACATTTAACATGGTTTCCTATGGGACACGTTCACATCTATGCGTTTTTCAGCCGCTGTGTTTTTGGAAAGGATCAGTGTCTTTTTTTCCTGCAGAAAAATGCATTTTGCGTGTACTAGACTTTAATGGACCCACACCAAAAACGCAAGTGTTGCGTTTATACATGCATTTTGTGATTTTTATTTTCCCTCCATAACAAACTGCAAATAGCCTGTTGTTACGGAGCAGGCGGCTGCCGCATCCTTAACAACCGATGAGTCATCAGCTGTCAGCCGGGTTTCCTGCTGACACCTGAATGTAAAAAAATCCCTGCTGGCCCAAGAAAAGGAAAAAAATAAACTGTCCACTCCCGCAGAAGGGTTTCACCATCTGCCAGCTCTGCCGTCTGACAGTTCTTAAATAACTCAGAGGCGGGGTCACCCAGTGATGTAAATGGGTGACCCACCCCCTTGGAACCCTCCCCCCCCCCCCCCCCCTTCCTGGCCTGCCGCTGCATGTTCAGATAAAGGTCTGGTATGGATTTTGGTGGGATCCCCAAGGCATTTTTTTACATTTTAGGGTGGGATTCCCCTTAAACTCCATACCAGACCTGAAGGGCCTGGTATGAATTGAGGGGGACCCCATGCCGTTTTTTTTCTTATTTGTTCTTTGCTGGCAATTCTTTTTTTCACATTCAAATGCAAAACGCACTGCAAAACGCGCCAGCCCGCATCAACCGCAACAGAATAGATGTGAACCTAGGCTAAATGCAGAATTTGTTAATATAAGAACAATTATTCATATTGATATGGATTTTAAGTAAAGATTTTCATATTTCTGTAGACTGTAAAATTTTTGAAAAGATGATAAGATAACTAGAAAACTGAAAATTGTTATCAAATTCTTACCGTAATTTTCCTTTCCTGGGCCATCCTCACGTCAGCACACAATGGCTTAACACCTGCTCTGGATCCGTGGCGATTCCCATCCCGTGCTGCCCATGTCCCTGCCCCCTGTGACATCATTCACAACCACTCTCTGACTGACAATAAAGTCAGGAGAGCAGTGCGGTGCACTGCATATAAAATAACAGGAAAAAAAATCCCAAGGTAGATGCAATGATGACATTGTACAGGTGTGGTATTATAAAAGCCCTGTTTAAGCATCATTTTGCCCATGGCCCTGGCACAAAGAGCACCCAGTTTTTAGGAGGGTTTACTGTCCAACATTCAGGGTCTTTCAATTCCATGAGAGGCTGAACATGGAGGGTTAGGTTTGCGGGGGGATGCAGCAAACAAATTACTTACCAACTACAATCAACAGGTGGCCTGGAGTATGACCAAAAAGAACACCTTAATTGGGGGAGGGGTTGTCTTTTATTTAGCTAGGAAAAGGTGGTCTTGTGGGGCTCCAGAGGAGGTGTTAACCCGTTGTGTGCTGACGTGAGGTGGGCCAGGAAATAGTCTTTCTAGCTTGGGTAGTGATAGCAATAGATTAAAGGGAACTAGCATCTTATTGGTTGCTATGGGGACTAGAATTTAAACTTTTGTAGATTGTTATTTGAGAAACAATGTTATCTAGGCAAGTTTTTTGCATCTAATTATTTCTCATAAAGTTTTGTGAATACAGTCTTCAAACAACTTGTACCATAACTAGACTGCAAATCAAATCTATCGAGAAATGTAGCTGCTATTTTGCAATGTTCAGACCTTAATTCTTCCAGAAAGGTTACAAAGTATGTCTGTGGATTTAATCATTCACCTAATTATCTTGAAGTGGATTCCCGATGTTGTCAATTGCCATTTATTATAAAAGGCTGGAAACATATGCATTATACTTTAAGGCTTCAGCAAGGCACAAGATGCAGTAATCCATTCAAATAACAGTAGCATATGGCAACCAAATTCTTATTTTTTTTTTACTTTTTATCGTTTTTTTTTTTTTTATAAATGTGTAACTTTTTTTAAGTTTTATAAACATGTTCTATTTAAAAAAGATGCATATACAAATTACACAAGTCATATCAGTGCAAGAGCATTTTGTCGACCAGAATCATAGCATGACAACAACAAAAGAATAAATATCTGAGCTTACAGAAAATAAATACGTGTGTGCATGCTTTACAAACAACCCAACCAAAATGAATATTGACAGGGAACGAACAGACCACAGTAAGCAATATTAAATACAATAGAATAACCCATCAGAATAACCTGCCACAAAAGGCATAGTTACCATTGTTTTAGCAAAGTACAGTGGAACTCCTACCTCCAACGCAATAAGAGGTAGAGACAATAAATAAGAGTAATGCACACGTCCATTTTTCATGACGAGAAAAATGCCTTTTTTTAAACTGGTCGTGAAAAACGGTCGTGTGTATGCTCCAGAGCGTTTTTCTCTATGAGAAAAATGGCCGTTAAAAATTTAGAACCTGCTTCTATTTTTTCTCGTCGGTTTTCACGTCCTCGTTTTTTTTACGGCATGTGTAAGCTTTAACGAGGGGGAAAAAACGCGCATGCTCAGAAGCAAGTTATGAAACGGGAGCGCTCGTTCTGGTAAAACTAGTGTTCAGAATGGAGATAGCACATTCATCACGCTGTAACGGACTGAAAAGCACAAAGACTGAAAAGTGCAAATCGTCTCTCACCAAACTTTTACTAACACGAGGATCAGCAAAAGCAGCCCAAAGGGTGGCGCCATTTGAAAGGAACTTCCCCTTTATAGTCCCGTCGTACGTGTTGTATGTCTCCGCGCTTTGCTTGAGCATTTTTTTTTTCACGAACGTGTGTATGCAAGGCAGGCTTGAGAGGAATCACGACAAATCACATAGAGAAAAACTTTGTTTTTTAGCATGACATGAAAAACGGTCGTGTGTACGTGGCATAAGACATACTCTGGGAGGGAAAGTAACTATGGTCTAGAATAAGAAAATAAATGTAACACGGAGTTACTCGTGACCTGTGTATCTAATAAAGGTCCCCAAATTGTGGTGAATTTTGTTTGGCAATCTCTCGCCTCATGAGTCCGTTTATATAATGGGAGGTTTTGATTAATTAGGCACCTCCACAATCCAAGGGGTCAAGGCATGTCCAATATAATATAATGGTCTTTCTGGCATAATAAAACACTAAACGTAAAAAAAAACACGTGGCCTTAGTAGTAAGCTCAAAATCGTTGAACACACCCTAAAAGCAACATTTTAAGCTACAAACATTAGGGGGTCAAAGGTATCCAAAATTAATGCAATGACCACGAACCAAAACGGTCTGATCTTATTACAGGACCAAAGTCTAAAGTCTTGTAATCACGGGCCAATTGTTGGCCAGCTTCTATCAAAGGCTCATGACCAAAAAAAGGTCTGCCGACTGGCTCCTTTTCAGCCCTCTCAACCAGTGGCTGAGAGCGCTGACCAGAGTGTTCTGGCGGGTGGGGGGGCGTCCTCTATCAAAATACAAACGTACAGCAGCACAGCATAACTACATCAGTATCACCAGCAAAGCCGCTTCATTATTATCCTATTAACCACTTCAATACCGCACATAGTCATATGACGTCCACAAAGGGGATCTCCCATCCCGGGTGGACACCATATGACGCTCTGGACTTTGTGCGGTGATATCTGAATGATGCCTGCAGCTAGAGGCATCTGCGCGGGATAGGAAGCATAGAGATGACTGGTGACCAGATGGTCACCAGTCATCTCTATGACCGTCGGACGCGGTGATGTGATGACGTCACGCCCGGGAACCTGGAAGTAAACAAAGCCGCAATTGCAGCTAGTAAGCATGAGATTGGTGAAATTATTGACCCCGCATCTCTCCTTAAAGAGGACCTGTCACACACTATTCCTATTACAAGGGATGTTTACATGTAAAAAAAAAAAGTGTAAAAAATAAATAAATCAGTAAAAAATATATATATATTTAAAACGCCCCTGTTCCCGGTAGCTCGCGTTCAAAAGCGAACGCACACGTCCCGCCCACATATCTAAACGTCGTTTAAACCACATATGTGAGGTATCGCCGCGTGCGTTAGAGCGTGTGCAACAATTCTAGCACTAGACCTCCTTTGTAACTCTAAACTGGTAACCTGTTAAATTTTTCAAAGCGTCGCCTATAGATATTTTTAAGTAACAAAGTTTGACGCCATTCCATGAGTGTGCGCAATTTTAAAGCATGACATGTTAGGTATCTATTTACTCGGCGTAACATCATCTTTCATATTTTACAAAAAAATTGGGCTAACTTTACTGTTTTGTTATTTTTTAATTCATGAAACCATTTTTTTTCCAAAAAAATATTTTTTTGCACAAATACAGTGCAAAATAAAAAGTTGCAATGACCGCCATTGTATTCCCTAGGGTGTCTGCTAAAAAAACATATATAATGTTTGGGGGTTCTGAGTAATTTTCTAGCGAAAGAATGATGATTTGTACATGTAAGAGAGAAGTGCCAGAATAGGCCCGGTATGGAGGTGGGAATAAAAGCCCTGTATTGAAGGGGTTAAAGAAGACGAGAATTTTGACATTTCATCAATTGCCGCGTCATGAATGTTAATTCTAGATTTCGAACAGTGGTTTACAAGACCAAACTCTTCTGGGTCGTTCCTTGATTCCGAACATGCATGTTTGTATTTTCGACTTTTGTGTGATGATTTCTGTACTGACCATCCGAAAATCAGATGTTGAGCTGTCGTTCGTCACAAATTTACTAGTCTGCTCATCCAGGTTTTGTCTGAAGATGTCGAAAAGAGCATACTAACGGTAAGAATTTCTGACAGGGCGTCAAACGAAAATTCCCTTCTGAAATTCGCATTGTGTGTACGGGCCTTAACACTTAGATAATTACTTTGGTATCCAGTATATCCTACTTACCACCATTACTAAAGTCAGTGAGATCTAAACACAGCACAAAATAAACAGAATGCATCTTCAGAATAAGGAACTTAGGGTCGCCAGCACTTATGGCCGCATTGACTAACTCATATATTACCCTGAACATGTGTTCAGACATGTTCACACCTTTTTACTATGAATCCTCAACCTCATTTTCCAATCAGCGTTTTTCCTTGAACTACATATACTGATCCAGCTTCTTGTTTCAGTAATATTTTTTTCCCAATTCTCCTGTTATGCAGCTCTTAAGCTGTTGGTTATAAAGGTGTAAAATCTAAAGGAGTACAGTTAGTCATACACTGCAAAATTGAGTTCAAGATTGATTGTTTTTGAAATGTTTAGTAGTTAATGACAAATCAAGGATCGTTTTTGACCACAGTGAGCCAAAAAAAAAGAAGTAAAAAAGGATTTGGATGTATGAAATTTTAACGTTTTGAAGCCACCCTTATAGATCAGCACCTGTGACGTAACTCATTTAATGCACCTAGCCTTCTAATCAAAGCATGAGTAGAGGTTGCACCTTATGTGAACATAGCTTTAATATGATATTCTATCTCCATCTAACAGGTGTCTGGTCAGACGACAGTATCCTGAATCTGCAGACAGTTCACGGAATTCATCTCCAAATTCAGACATAGCGGGGCTGCCAGCAACAACCGGAATATGTGGTAAGGCTATGTATATATGTAAAAGCTACTGCCATTTTCAGAAAAGCCTCCAACAATTCTAGGTGTATAGTTCAGTTCTAGGAGCTGAACAGGGTGGGCTGGATTTCCCATGGAGCATAGCAAGCACAGGCCTGTTAGTGGGAAAGGAACTGAGGTGACATCATTTTGTTTACACATTGTCCCAAATTTTTTGTAATGGTGGTGATCCAATCAGTTGGGGGGGGGGGGTTAATTTGAGAGCCAATGGCTGTGTCAGCTCCATTGATGGAAGTCCAGTTCTGTGTACAGGGTATTGTTACTGTCCTTATTACAAGGTGGTGCCATTAATTGGATCAGAAGATATTTGTGGAATAACTGAAGCAGTGATACACTGGAATATAAAGTTCTAACCCCAATCATCTAGTTTTGTTGCAGTGCTGTTTTCAAATAATATGTTCAATGTGTAGCATAGGGAGTGTACAATATTTTTTTAACTGTGATAAGAAAGTAAGTAGCCTTATCTCACCAAATGTGAGCCATGCCAAACTCGATCTGTAAACTAAAATTTCAAAAACATTTTGTTTCTGAATATTCCAGATGTGCTTTAGCTCTTCAGCTTATTTGGCATTGAAACTGTGGTGCTTATACTGTTAACTCTGCAGCCAAACTTCGTTATTTTACACGTTTAAATGTATTTTCTGATCTTCTCAAGCTAAATGCCAAACATTCTCTTATGTGATGCCTATTTCTGTTGCCCTCTGTGACAGAACCCACTGTCACTGTGTGTTTTGGAAGGGACTGTGGGTGGGCCTGTTACCGACAGATTATGGGCCAGGAGAGACTGGAGACCCAGGACAAGCTGGCATTGAGATAATGTAATGTAATGCTACATGCCTTCTCCCCCCACACCCCCCCCCCTTGTTGCTGTGTCTAATTGTCTTGGTTCATTGCACATAGACAATGGTCTGGACTGGAGACATCTCTCCGCAGGGGATGTGTATTGAGAGGCTGCCTGCTTACCATAATCTCATTATGTTTATCTGTAGCATGTTTCAATGTACAAATGTTCAGTTCCCATTGGTTGTTCCTTGTCCCCCTCCCCTCTTTGACAAGGCTAAGGGGAGTGTCCCTAACTGTGTGTAAAACTGTATGTCTTGGATTTAATAAACTGTTTTGTGCTCTGCATGTTTAACCCTCAACACCTGTGTGGATTGTATCGTGATTGAGGGGTAAAGGGCTGGTTATGGCGAATCTGCAGGCTGCGGGTACGTTTGGAGGACAGGAGACACAGGTGTTGTTGATGGTCATTTATCGCTGTCCTGGCAGGCTTTGTAAATTTAACTGGTGGTCTTGGTTATGACATTCCTTGTTGGAAAACATGATGTAAAAGATCTTTGAGCTTCCAGTGTTTAGCTACAAAATATTATATGGTTTAATATGACTTTAAAATTTGAGCCAGTGATTGAAGTTTTCATGAAAGATAAGTGCCAGTGGTTGTTAGAAGGGTAGATTTTTTATTTTGTTTTACCTACTGCATATGCAGTCCAAAGTGTAGCTATACAGTATATAATATGTAAATAAATAGATAAGTGTGCAACCTATTAAATACTCCTATGACGTAAACCAATATCACACATTATGTTTAAAAAATTCTCAAAGATGAAACATTAAGTCCTTAGTGAAAAAATAAAAAGTAAAAAAAAGTCCAATTAAACGTTCTCTTGTAGATGAAAAGTGATTCACAAAAAAAGTGCTTCGAGGTGCTTTCCCCACATAAAATACACACCTCTTACCAGAAGGGCTGGATCTCAAATCATAAATGTAGGAGATAATGTTATGATCAATATATTAATCAGGCAACATCCCATATACATGGAAGACACATGGAAGAAACAAAAGAAAAGACTCCATAGTGGGACTTTAGTGGCCTGTAGCGATAATTAAATCATAATAAAAAATTATTTGTCAAGAAAATATTAAAAAGTTCAATACAAATTTAATTTAAAAAACCATTAAAAACAATTAGAGGCTGATGTACATTTAGGACAACAACGTACAAAATATACAAGTGCTTACAGATCTACATATTCCACGGACTACCGGTATGACTAGCACCATGGCAGAACAGGCATAGAAGATACCCAACGCGTTTCAGAAGTGTCTTTCTTTCCTCAGGGGTGTATGCTTTAATAGAGCAGAGCACTTATATTGTCAAAGGTGAACCAAACGTACATACATCAGCCAAAATATTTAAAAAACGTTAATGATGGATCCATTTCCTCGATCCATGGGACAGTTTGTGCGGCATTCCCCCAGTGCTCCATCCTTGTAAAATAATTGCTCCACTTTGTTACAATGTATCTCATGTATCCTTTGTGTCTTTACAAAGCATACCGCTTGGGTTCCATTCCTAGTTGATGCCTCTTACGGAGAAATGTGTCAGATGGAGCTGAATTCTGTGACGTCACTACGCATCAGCCTGCAGACGAGGTCTGCGGCTGTTTGCTTGCTACTGATCGTTTTTGTTACATGTATGTGCATAGATACTTTTAAATAAATGTTGCTTTTAACGTATTATACTTTGAAGCCTTTTCCTTCTATAATCCTCCATGCTTGAGAGAATCTATAGTGGTATTCTTCGTATAGACACCAAGGACACACAAGATACATTGTAACAAAGTGGAGCAATTATCTTACAAGGAGGTAGCGCCCTTATAGGAGCCTAACAAGTAGGATATCCCTGGTGGCTGAAACCTGTGTGAGCGTGTAAGATCTCTATAATTTGAAATCCAGCCCTTCTGGTAAGAGGCAAGTGTTTTATGTGGGGAAACCGCCTTAAAGCACCTTTTTTGTAAACGATTGTTCATCTACAAGAGCTTGTTTAATTGGATTTTTTTTTCATTTTTTCTTTTTTCACTAAGGACTTGGGGATATATTGATTTTCCTCCTTTGAGAATTTTTCATATATATTGTATGATATTGGTTCACATCATAGAGCATTTACTAGGTTGCGCACTTATATATATTTTTACATATTTAGTTAGTCGTGTATTCTGACCTAATAAGTAGCAGCATCTTTAATTATATTCACTTGTTTTTTTAATAGTTTGAGTGAGTGCAAAATATTTTTATATATACAGTATATAATATATCCCAGCTTTATCGAAAACAGTTATAGGGCCCACTGACACCAACCTCCATCTTAAATGCATCTTAAATCTTAAATGCAATCCAGCTTAAAATGTTGGTATTTTCTAACTGGTTTCACATCTATCTGTAGAGGTAATTCGATTAAACGTGAATGACTTCTCTCCAGATTTAACTTCTGAATGCCAATGTTACTTAGATAAATAATTATGAAGCCTAATGCCCTGTACACACAATCGGAATTTCCGATGAAAAAAGTCAGACGGAATTTTTTCATCGGATATTCCGACCGTGTGGGTCCCATCTAATTTTTTTTCTGTCTGAGTTTGGAAATAGAACATGTTTTATTTTTTTCCGATGGAAAAAAATCCTATCGGAAATTCCGATCGTCTGTGTGGAACTCTGACGGAGAAAAAACCCATGCATGCTCAGAATCAAGTTGACGCATGCTGGGAAGCATTGAACTTCATTTTTCTTAGTGTTTTACATCACCGCGATTTGAACGGTCGAATTTGGTCTGACAGTGTGTATGCAAGACAGCTTGAACAGAATTCTGACGGAAAATTCCATCGGATTTTACCCTATCAGAAATTCCAATCGTGTGTACGAGGCATAACAGTACTTGACCCTACTCCAACTGGAGGGTCTGCTATAAATATAGTTACAAGATTTTACACTTCGACAGGTGTTTCAAGAATACTTTATTTGAACTAAAAAAAAATTAATACTAATTTATATAGAAAGTAACTATGTAATAGACTACAAAACTTTTTAACGTTTAACACAGGCCAAATCTTTTTGTGGGAAAGATTAGAACTTCAATGGGGTTTTATAACTGTGTTGGTAAGATTTTTAATAATTCCCTTTTCCGGTAATAGGTGGTCACTGAGACAGGAAGTGAGAAGCATTCTCCCCAAGGGTAAAAAGCCATGTATAATTTGACAGCGATCCTAACTATCCACTATCCAAAACTGGGGCTTCGTACACATGACCGAGGAACTCGATGGGCGAAACACATCGTTTTTCTCGTCGAGTTCCTTGTTAGGCTTGTCAAGGAACTCGACAAGCTTGCTTTGCGTACACACTATCAAGACAAAATCTCCTCGTTCTCAAACGCGGTGACATACAACACATACAACGCCAGGGGAAGTTCGATTACACTGGCTAAACTCTTGGGGCTGGTTTTGCTAATCTCATGTGTTTACGTGTTAAGTAAAAGTTTGTTAAGAGACGATTTGCACTTTTCAGTCTGTTACAGCTTGAAAAATGTGTTCTCTCCATTACAAATGCTACTTTTACTCCCGTCTCATACTTTATTCTGAGCAAGCGCGGGTTTCTTAGCGTACACACGCTCAAGTTTCTCGTGGGAAACCAGCCCGACCAGGAACTCGACGAGCCAATTTGAGACTCCCATCGAGGAAATAGAGAACTTGCTCTCTTTTTGGCTCGTCGAGTTTCTCGACAGTTTCCTCGACGAAAATGTACACACGACCTGTTTCCTCAGCAAAAAATATCTCCCAGCAAGTTTCTTGCTGGTTTTTGCAGAGAAACTCTGTCGTGTGTACGAGGCCTAACATGCACAGCAAGAGTTAAAACAAGACCCAGGAATCATGTATTAATATATAGATACATTTCACACATAAAAACTAAACAGCAACAAGCTTGTAAGATTAGTCCTGAAAAAATATAATTCCAACTTGCGAAAATGATATTGGAAGAGCTCTATGTTTAGACTCTGGTGCCTGTCTAATCAGCTTTCTTTTTTAAGAAGGTCACAAAGCAGATAAGAATAAGCTGATTATGTGTTTCCTGTTATAAGTTGTTTTTGTGTTTGGTCTGCGGATAATAATAAAAAAAAAAAAAGGCTGTTTCTTTCAGACCAATTTCAGTCTCTAAGCTTGTTAACCATATACACTATGTGCAGAACAGCATTAAACCATAATGTCTGCTTTCTTTGCCTTATTATATGAAACTGGTGAGCTTGGCGCGCTGTCATTACTGTCAGACAAAAAATTAAAATGGAGGGGGCACACCATAACATAATTTTGCTACAACAAACATAGAAAAAATCATAACAAAAGACACCTAGGGATAACATAAACCGCTCTGTTGTAACAGACAGTATTCGTAATCTGGAACATTGCTGGCTATGTCTGATGGGCTGTTTTATGATGGTAAGCACTAACTTCTTGAAAAATGGCCCATGAGCAGAGTCTGATTGTTGTCTTAAAATTGCAACAGGATAGACAGATATCTACCTGTAATATTAGGGAGAAATCTACCAACCTAGGGCAGCTTTAAAGTTGTTCTGATGTCACCTGCTGTAACCTTGATGGTGGGTGAACAGTACACTTCGGGGTTGATTTACTAAAGGAAAATCCAATTTGCACTTGCTGTAGATCTGAGGGGAAAATCAAGGGAAGCTCTGCTGATTTTATCATCCAATCATGTACCAGTAAAAATGCTGCATTTTTATTTTCCTTGCATGTCCCCCTCAGATCTACAGCGACTGTACTCCCAACTGCACTTCCAAGTGCACTTACGGGTTGTGGCAGCCCTACTTGTAGTGCACAGTGGATTTTCCTTTAGTAAATAAACCCCAAAGTGTACTGTTCACCCACCATCAAGGTTACAGCAGGTGACATCAGAACAACTGTAAAGCTGCCCTAGGTTGGTAGATTTCATGTAAGCCTATTGACAGGGACAGATGTTCCAAGGGGCTTGGGGAAAGTTTGTATGGCCTTTATGTAGCAGACTTATAGAGAAGATTTTGGGGTTGATTTACTAAAGAGTGGACAATTTTCACTTTGCAATGTAAATCTCACATTCTACATTTGATGTTGAATAACTAAAAGAGTAGAGGCTGTTCAATCAGCAACAGGGTTGCCAACCGCCAGTAAATTTACTGACAATTTGTAAAAAATCTCTGATTTTTTTTTTACAGCTGCCAGTAAAAACCAGGGGCTGATAATTTCATGCTGTGTTGATTTTTTAAGTCTAAATTAAGCAAATTACTTTGTTATAGGTTTTGTCAGTGTTTCCATCATGTTTATACTGTTCAGATATTCACTGTGTTAGTTTTCAATAGGAGTTCTGTAATTTCTCAAAAATGTGTTCCGCCAGTAAAATTTCCACGTTTTGCCAGTAAAAAATGCTGCAGGAGGTTGGCAACCCTGATGAGCAATGTGAATGTTAGAAATAAGATGAACCGGTATTTTCTTTGAATGCCTAATCTTGTGTTAGCAAAAATTCTGTTTTTTTTTTATTTTATTTCCCAGGCACATAATTGGGTATACATTAGGAACACATTGGGTTTGATTTACTAAAACCAGTGAGTGCAAAATCTGGTGCAGCTGTGTATGGTAGCCAATCGGCTTCTAACTTCAGCTTAAGCCTCGTACACACGACCGAGAAACTCGACGGGCGAAACACATTGTTTTGCTCGTCGAGTTCCTTGTTAGGCTGTCGAGGATCTCGGCGAGCCAAATTTCCCCATTCCCGTCGAGGAAAAAGAAGACATGCTCTCTTTTTGGCTCGACGAGAACCTCGACAGTTTCCTCGTCGAAAAGTGTACACACGACCGGTTTCCTCGGCAAAAAAAAAATACCAGCAAGTTTGTTGCTGGTTTTTGCCGAGAAACTCGGTCGTGTGTACGAGGCCTTAGACTATAAAATCTGGAAGCTGAATGGTTTCCATGCACACCTACACCATATTTTGCATGCTCCGGCTTTAGTAAATCACCCTCATTGCACCCAATTCACTTTCCCTTTGCAATGTGATAATTCTTTACTCCTCTAGCAAATCAGCTCCTAGCATGGAGAATGATCACTTAACCTGAAGAATAAGGACTTATGAACACAGGTGTATTACAATAATGCCTTCTACACTGAATTTTTCCGCAAAAAGCTGTCAGAAAAATACAGCATAAAAAAATGTATAACATATAGATGTGTATGTGTGGAAACGCTATTCTATTGGTTAGAATAATCATTTGGAATAGCCACTAGTGGACATGTGCACCTTTGCGGCGCATTTTGGCCACTAGCGGGGTAGTTTTACCCCCTCCTGCTAGCGGCCGAGAAAGGGTTAAAACTGTCCGCAATGCGCTGCTGGGCAGCGGTGAAGGAGCGGTAAACACACCGCTCCTTCACAGCTCCAAAGATGTGGCTAGCAGGACTTTTTTTACAGTCCTGCTAGCGCAACGCTCCAGTGTGAAAGCCCTTGGGGTTTCACACTGAAGACAATGGTGCAGCTGTTTGAGGGAGGATTGCAGGCGCTATTTTTAACAATATAGCAGCTGCAATACGCTCCAGTGTGAAAGGGATCTTATGGAGAGGGCTGACTGAGAGGCAAATTAGTCTAGCGCCCCCATATAGCGGCCGCACTGCTTCCGGTATGCAGGTGGCCGGCATTCTGCAACTGCGGTGGCGGGGGGTGCTTCTAATTTTGTCCTATCATCCTGGACCACAAACCTTCCTCACTGTGCTATATGTTTCTGCTGCACCATTGGCATGGTTATATCTTCTTAGTCCTCTCCATAAAATTTAAAATTATCAGACATTTGTGCTTAAAGTAGAACTATAGGCAACACTTTTTTTTTCATTTTGTATAGAGTAGGGTTATAGCCCCTGTCAGTTTATTTTTTACTATCCCTGTCCCATTGCAGAGATTTCCCTTCACTTCCTGCCCCACAGGAAGTAAGAGTAAATCTATGCAAATTAAGGGAATCCATTGCCCCCCCCCCCCCAGGCCCTCAGAACTAGTGTCCCCACTCGAAAATTTCAGGGTGGGTCTTAAACAGAAAAGGGTGTGGCCTTGACAGGAAGGGGTGGGTCATATTTAAATTAGGGGTGCATGAGTGTAGACAGGCCTAGGGCAGCACAAAACCTAAATACATGACTGACTGTACCAGCTGGTGTTCTAAAACAAACTCTAGTCTCTTGAGAACGTTTGAGACAATTTTTGGGGGGGAAATAATGTTGTGCAACTACTTATGCCGGGAAAAACAGTCATGAAAGAGTGTATTTTTTGTGAGGGGTAGGCATGCTGTTTCATTACGCCTAGAATCATCATTTGTGTTCACATCTGACTGACATTTCATTGATTACCACAAAGACTCAAATTATCTCATTAGCCTCAATTACTGTCTCAAATTTCCTCTCACTTCCAGCAAAGGCAGCACACCCTGGATCGAATAAGTCAATAAAAACATGGAATAGTGTTTTTTACAAATTATTCTAATCAGGTTCTCATTACCTATTGATAGTGTTTCAATAACTATCAGGTAGCTCTGTAAGTCAATATTGTGTTAAAATGTATACATCTGGCTTTCCTGATTTCTGTCAGCAATATAGGTGATGATTTACTAAAGACAATCAGACTGTTCACTTTGCAAGGAATTCGCACTTTGAAAGGTAATTTTCCCCAGAGCTTAGTGAATGAGGTGGAGCTCTGCTGATTTCATCATCCAGTCATGTGCAAGGAGAAATACATTTTTTTTATGTTATTTTCTTTGTATGTGATTGGGCATACTTTGCAAAGTGAAATTTCACCTCATTCACTAAGCTCGGGGGAGGATCCCCTTGCAAAGTATAACTTACAAGTGAACAGCTTATTAAATAAATTAATACTTTTACCTCATAGATTATTATTAGAGATTTGAGAAAATAAGAATAAAAAAAACTTAAAAATGTACCTTGCAGCATTCTAAATTTTACTTCTTATAGCAGATGTGAGAATAAAAGCTTTTATTTTATATTGAAGCTGCTGATTAAAGCAAAACTGAAATAAATAATATGTTTTCCCCAACTGGACCCCTCACCTCCCAGCTAATGAATAGATCTATGGACTTCTGAACGGAGTTGGGCATATGCAGTCCCCTGGAACTAAAAGACGCTGCTAAAATCCCTGGCCAGACCAGCAAATTTTCGTTGTTCGTCTCCTGGATAGTGGGGCTGGGGGGAGCATAAACACAATATTATTTCAATTACACCTAAAACTAAGAAAAGTAAATTTACATTATGCTTAATAAAAAAGCCATGTATATGTCTCATGGAAGTATCAATCATAAATATATAACCTGTGTAGAAGTAGTGAATTTCTTTTAGACATTGGACCATTACTAATCTTTTGTTATAACTACTGTCATTTCTCTAGGTGGCTTTTCAGAGACATACGCTGCTCTATGCGACTACAATGGTGTGTGTTGCAGAGAAGAGGTGCAGTGGGTAAGCATATCCCATGAAACTGAAACATCAAGCCAGCAGCTAAATAAACATTGAGGCTAGGTTCACACTGCTGCGAATTCAAAATCGCGGTAAAATTGCGATTTTACCGCAAATTTCGCGGCCACGATTTTGCCGCTATTTCGGCCGCGATTTAAGAGACATCTGTGCAGGGTTCAATGTAAACCGCGGCCCGAAATCGCAAAAAGTAGTACAGGAACTACGACGCTGCAGATGCGGCGTCGCACCGATTAGGACGGTGCCATTTGACATGTGAAATGGCATCTCAAATCGTACCAAATCTTACCCAGTGTGAACCTGGGCTGAAACACAGTAATGCTGACGGTGTTACCTGGCGAAATTTTTTATAATTGCCTTAATCTAGTCTTGTGATTTGCACTGCTCACCTAGGAAGCTTATTCATAGTCTGGTAAACAGGCAGGAGGCACAGAGATGATCTAGGAGCCTGCACAACTGCACTAGAAAAGCAGAGTGTTAGCTGTCTGGCTGTATAGTGTGGTCTATATGTGGTCAATATGGATCACAAAGTTTGCTTTTTAATACATTTTTCATTTTTATAGCAGATAATAATGGTTTACAAATCAGAAACATATCTTGTTACAGAATCGCATATGAAGAGTACCAGGGTACATTAAAGAATAAGTTCACCTTTTCGAACATGTTACATGTTACACCCATATTTAGGGTGGGACATGTTACATGTTTCCAGGTTCCTCTGCCCCACAGCCACTGTCACATTTTAAAATGGGCACAGCTGTACAAGGGTCCGCCCACACAGCTGCGTCATTCATTTACAGTAATCTGTGAATAAGAAAACTACAAGTCTCGTTTGCCAACGTAGAAGAAGGCTTGTAGTTTTCATTTGATGGCTTGTAATCCACACTTCCTACAGCTCTCAAACTGATAGCCCAAACAGAAGTACTGGCACAGAGCAGTAGGCAAAGCTGTAGGTGTTTGCAGGAGCCTGACATTGCACCCACAATCTAGTGATCACAGATGCAATGCTCCGCAGGCTTCTGTGAAAAAGATAATAAATGACATTTTTTTTCCTGCAAAACTATTTTCATTTATTATTTTTTTATAAAGATGAACTTATTCTTTAACAGTATAATCTAAAGGGCAAATAAGAAATTATAACCAACATATTTTGAGTTATCCAGTTTCACATTATAACCCAAGACTGGTTTCCTTTAAAGAGACAAGATGAATTCTCTAGATCCTAGATATCAACTGAAACTTATGCACTGCTATGTCTGAGTTAACCCAGATACCAAGAACATGTAATCAGGGAAGGCAGATGAGGCAGAGCAAACAAAAACAAACACAATAAAACGATTGAGCTTTGAGGGTCATAGCTTGGGGGCCTGGGGATTTGGTGGGCGGTAGCTGAAGTTCTACCCCACCACTGGTCAAAATTTGGGGCTCCTAGGGACCTAGGATCTATGGATCCAGAGATTTGGGGCTCCTTGCGCCACCTGTCAGAAGCTACATACAGCGTGGCTAGTTTAAATACTAGCTGACACTGTTTGCAGCAGACTGAGAGGATGAGCTCACAGTGCCTCTCACTTCTTGACCGAGGCACTGAGCCTAATTGACAGCTTGGACCCTTGGACCCTTGGACCAATGGTAAAGTACCATTGGCCCCAGCTGCCCAATAAAAATACTGCTGTGGAGGCTGTCCTCTGACTGCAGTTTCAAAGAAGGGAGCATGTGTCTTTCAGAGCCAGCCCAGCCCTCTTAACTACAAGGAAAAAACATTGGTTTATAGGTATTAGATTCACCGATTGTAGCAAGCCCCTTGCTTGCTCGGTTCCACCTTCCCGACACTCCTCTGCTGCTATTGGATCAGATTGCAGATCGCAACGTCTGATGGTTCGGTCATCCGATGCTCTGGGATTCGAACTACAGCTATGTGCCATTCAAATCCATTTGTGATAGCTCAGAACAAGGCAGGCTGTATGTAAGTTCAAACAGGAATCTCTCTTTATTGGATGCACACACACTTTTATACATAGCAGTTTGAACACCCTGTCCCACAACCCTATTGGTCAATTGTAAAGTACATTGTTGTTCTCAATTAGGTCCTCTTGGCAATGCAAATGAGGACTTTAAACAGGGTCAGCAGGGATTGGTCCGATAGCTTGAATAGGAGGACTGATATGTGTAATGACACAGAAGCCCCAGGGGGTAATTAAAGTACATAAACAGTCAAACACAGAACAATGCTTTTCTTCCAGACCATGGAGCCGTCTGGAGGGGGAGTTAGAAGACCCACCACTGTGTAATAGATTCAAAGGAGAAATACTTCAGTATTCCAAGGTTCATAATCCCATGTTTTTCCTCACACAGTTAAGAGGGAGAATAAGAATCTGCTGCTGCTGAGAACTGTTTTAATCAAGCTAAATCATATATTATTATGCTATATGTTATAACATAATAATTTATTATTTATCTATTTACTGTGAAATTACTGGGGAAAATCCTACTCAGGAACCCCAAGGAGAAAGGAACAGGAAAGTAAGCCCTTGAGAGTGAGGACAAGGAAGAGAAGAAATAAAAAATAAGTGGGGGGGTGTGTATTAATGGGGGAGAGGAAATAGGTTTAAGGTTTTGAGGAGTAAGAATAAACCTTGAAAGACTTTCCATCAAATCTCCAAACTCAGAAAAGCCAGTAAAGTCCAACCATTACTACCACGTTTTCTGAAATTGGTCATCTCTGTTTGCAGAGGCCAAGACATCTTCCATAGTTTTGATCTCATTAACTTTGGAGATCCAGACTCTGATGGGAAGAGGGGTCATCTGTTTCCAGGCGAATGCACAATTTAGCCACAATCAAAAAATATATCAAGAGTAAATGTGTATAGTGCTTTGCTGACAAAGGTTTAAGGTAGAGGAAGAAGGCCACGGGGTTGTCTCCAAGGTGAACATTGGTCAGTTTTAAAATAATGTCCCTCACTTGGTTCCAAGAAGTTGTGCAAGTGAGTGGGATGTATTTCAGCTTTTAAGGGTTTCAATTGCAAAGCTAAACACCTGTTTTATGAGCCTCTGATGAAAGCTGTCATTGTTTGTTGCTCTTCTTATAGGTCAGTGTAGCTGATTGCACTTGGCTCCACTCAAGTCAGTGCTCTAGATCTAGGATGTGGCCTGTGATTCAGACAATGCCGGCTTCTGTCAGAAACCAAAGTTAGCAATTATGCCTTGAAGTGCTGTGGGCTTCAATTTGAGCCCCAGCCAAGGACACTACATAGAGGCAGGTTAATTGGCTCTTGTCTAAATTGGCTTTAGATGTGTATGTATATATGTAGGGATAGCTACCTACCTTAGACTGAAAGCTCCTTGAGGGCAAGGACTAATGTGAATGTACAATACAGGCTCTCCTCACTTAATGACCAGGTTCTGTTCCAGCAACCAGGTTGTTAAACGAATTAGTCGTGAAACGAGGAGCCACAAGTAATTAATTTTTTAAGCTTTCTTAACTACTGTACTGTACTGTATTCCGAAAAAAAAAACGTCTAAACACAAAACTCCAAATCCATAACTTTGTCCTAATTTGCATAAGTACATAACACAAAAATATAAGCAACAAAAGTACTGTACTGTATGATACAATGATGTACAGTGCATCTCTCGGGTTCGGTAGAGCTGGTCAAATGTTCAAGCGGTCGTTAAACGAGGAGTATCTGTATATAGTACATATATATGTAAAGCGCTGCGTACATTTTCAGCACTAAATAAATATCTAATTAATAAAAAACAGATTCTGTTTAAACTAATGAGATGTCAGCCATATATAGGTAATAATTAGCCAAATGCATAAAAAGCTGTGTCTTTTTTTAGGATGTGGATATGATTTATCACTCTCAGGACAGCCGGGAGTTTAACCTGCAAGACTTTAGCCATCTGGAAAGCAGGTCAGAGGGTCAAGGTAAAAATGCAGTGTGAACATTCATTGGCTGAATTTTTTCCTAGTTACACCATACCTTTTGTGTTTCACAGGGACCTGGCTCTGGTTGTTGCTGCTCTTGCATACAATCAGTATTTTCTCAGGCTCCAGGCCGCAAATCTCAAACTGGTAAACATGAAATAGACTGTACATATTTGTTGGGAAAATAATTAGCATCTGGTCTTATCTGGTTATATTTTAATTGATTTTTTTTTTCTTAATTGTAGGGATCGGAGGTGACAGAGCAGATCCTGCACTGCGTCGGCCGATCGCAGCACCTAGAGGAGCTAATCCTTGAGGACTGCGGACTGAGAGCGTGAGAGAGGGAGACAGAGAAGGAGGGTTATATAGATGGGATACCGAGATAAGGGGAGAGAGGGAGATAGGAACACATTGGGCAAGTTGGGTGGATTCAAAAATAGATTGAAAAATTTGCTTTGTAGTCAAAAGGGAAAGGGACAGACTTCTGGGTAAAAAAACATGGCCTCTTAAGAGTGGCACAATCAAGGGATTGCCTAGTTATTAAGACCTATCTCGAAGGCATTGTCAGACTGGAATCATTTTATTCAATATGGAGTACAGGGGAAACTTAGTGCTACACAGTCAAAGAGCATGGCAGGATGACTGGATGAGATAAAGTGGGAATTAATAAATATGGTGTCAGGCTAGTTTTGTTATAACCAATAGCACAGTACTCCCTCTCTCTCTCATCCCTTATCTCTCTCTCTCTCTCCATTCCTCCTCTCTCTGTCCCTCTCTCTCCTACAGTGATTTTGCTCTCCGCTTGGCCTCTGTGTTGGCAGATAACTCAGCCTCCTCATTGCATTCACTGAACCTATCACACAACCCGCTGGAAGACCGAGGTAATCCAACTTCTGCGCTGTACATACATGTCAATGTCACATGCCATGGAAAAATGAAATCATGTTCATCATTTACTCTCTGCTGGTCATACAATGTTATGAACTCATTAGACAGATTTATTATTAATTATTATTATTTATTATTTATTATTAACCTTGGATTTTATTTTATCACTATCCTCTAGGAATCTCGGCGCTCTCTCAGCAGTTTCTCTATTTTCATGCCGGACTTCGGAGCCTCAACCTGAGCAAAACAAATATTACATCTAGAGGTACAAGGGTGATTTATATTGTGTTTGACTTTTTGATATTTAATTATGGTAATTAATGGTGTTTGCAATTTTTTACTATGTATAAAAGGAAACAATGTCAGGAATGGGTGGCTGATGCACTTCAAATGACACCTCTGTGCTTGTATAATGTAGTGTATGAGTGTATATTACTGTGGAACTTTCTTTCTGTAGGAGCACTCTCTCTGTGTCAGTCTCTCTGCCAGAATGCTCTCTTCTCCTCCTCGCTGCACTCTCTGACCCTCAGTAAGAACCCTGGACTTCTCGGGAGTGAGGAGACCAATGTGAGACTTCCCCCTAACAACCAAAAGCAGATATAATGCATGCTTTCATCATTCATCTATCAATACCTAATTTATAGCACATTCCTTCCAGCTACTATCTACTTTCTTGCATGCCAACCGGTTGTTTCCACACTGTATCCCATATATACTATGCATGTATGCTTGCAAATTATGGAACATCTCCCTAAACAGTTTTCAATTATTAATTTTAATTATCATCTAGTGAGGCCGATACATGTTATTTAGAATGCGGTGTCCTTTCTTTCAATTACTCAAGCTGTTTAAAAAACAATACAAAATTGGTACTAAATATGTGTAAAATAAAAAATGGACACAAAGTATTTGTATTGAGGGTTATGCTACAGATGCAGCCTGCAAAAGATATTGCAGTTTGCTAAAATATTATTGGCACGCCCTGTTATATTATAGTGTCATACAAACCTCCAATTCATAACCTATTCCATGATTTTGTTAGGAGGCTGGATGGGCAACAGGTACAGGGGGAGGAAATGACATGGCCATTATATTGGACCGGGCGACCTACTTGTTTTGTATTACATGGTGCTAAAGTTTCAGAAGCTTTTCTAGGATGATTGGATGAGAAGGGCTTATTAAGAAGGTGCCCCATTCTGAACAGTTGTAAAATTAGTTTTGCCCCTGCTGCAAAGAAAGAATAACCAAAATCTCACCATCCACGTCCATGTGGTACATAGGAAGATGGTTCAGATTAGAACTTGAGCAAACAAGAAATATATCTCCAGCACAGCAGGGAACATCATAAAAGGGTCCAACACTTTATTGAACACATTACAGCAGGAGATAGCAACGTTTCTTGGAGAAGGGCTCACCTTCCCCAAAAAATGTTGTTTTCTTCTGCCGTGAAGTGATTAATCAATAAAGCGGTGGACCATTTTATGGAGTTCCCTGGTGTGCTGGTGACATATTTCTTGCCTCGGGGTCCTTCTGGTCTCCAGCCAGTGTCTTTTAAAGCTATTACCTTAGAACTCTAACAAATCATGTCTGAAGAAATGTCCACATTAAAATATTTTTTATTAGTACCATGACAGCAGTACAAGAGAAGAAATTATCAACCAGTTATGTATTTTAAACGTCTAAGTGTCCTTACCTATAGCAGTACTAATAATGAGCAGAAGCTTTCTCCTAGTGTGCCATAGATAAAGTATGTCTCTTATTCTCTCTCTATACAGTTCATATTGTATGGGTAATCCCATTCTCAGATATCTACAGCCTAGTAAACCCTCTGTAAAATTCTCATCCATTGCTAATATTTCCATGATATGACTCCATAGAAATCTTTGCTGCTTGGTTTTCTATATAGAAACCTTTTTAAAAGTCATCCTTTGTCTCCATGTCGTAACACCTATCCTTTCTGCTACTTTACAATCCACTTACATTTAAACCTCTCTCTTCTGCACACTCCTAATAACTAATACATCTCTGTTTTCCCAGGCACTTTACACTTTTCTGTCTCATCCAAATTCGTTGGTTTATTTGGATCTCTCAGGAACAGACTGTGCTGTAGACACTGTAAGAGAATGGGAGCAGTGATATGGGTTATGGATGACAGCTGTATGCCTATAGTTAATGGCTTTTGACTGTTTTGGGAATGACGTAAAAGAGCTGTACAAGTGTCTGAATGTTTGCAAATGTGATGGTGGCAGTAGTGTGAGGTTTTCTTTGCATAAGGTGAAGAATAAATTAGTGTAATTAGGATATTAGTTCATTGGCATGGAGATCTCAAAGCAGTATGATCTTTCCTTTCAGATATTCGGGGCATTGGCTCTTGGTTGCTGCTCCTGTCTCTCACATCTTGATCTCTCTAAGAACTCTCTATCACACCGGTAAGTTTCCTTAAACAATTATATTTTAAATTTAGGGGTGATGTTTGGATTTTACATTCGATGCTGTCCAAATCCTCACTGTTGATGATAATGATGATTATAGTGCAATAACAGGTAATATATATATTTTTAGTTATTATTGCAATATTTACCTTAAATCGTTTTTTATGTGTTTATTGTACATGTACATTGTACATGTTTGTTGTTCCATATTTTTTTCATCTGTGGATATGTTAATGCTTCATCCAGTTGTATATCAGAGAAAATAAATGAGCACTATCTATTGTTTTTAGTCAGATCAAATAAACTAGTAGAGACTTTATATGTAAATTACATTTTATTGCTGACCGCAAGTACATGTATAATATATACATATAATATACAGTATATATACATTTTCCTCTGCTCTGCTGTGTGCTCTTTGTCTTTCAGTCCAACAGAGTTAGTTCTCGATTAAACTTGTGGCTGGGTGGCAAAAAAAACAGGCAGTTGAGCCAAATTTCATACGCCTCCCTGCTCCCCGATCCTCCATAAGCTGTAAAGGCAGCTTTCTGTTGTGGCATTTGGCAAGCAGTATCAACACCCAACAAGACCCATTCAAGTAAACTGGGGCCACACTGCAGCCACCCTGCAACCCCATAAAATGCACAGGGTTGCAGTGTGGTGGTGTGACATTTATAGGATTAAAAAAGATGGTAAGGAAGTGACATATTACCTCCTCACTGAATATCAAACATCTTTGAAGGGGGCACGTCCAAGATGTCGTCCTGGACGGCTGCATATCTTTGAGCTCCCCTGGCAAGCACTTATCTTATCCTCCTTCTGGGCTTTTCTATCACCCGTGTCTGGGGGATTCCACTCAGATGAGATGCCACACTTCCAGAACAGCAGCTGGCTGGGAAAAAAGGCTCCGAATCCCGCTGCTTGAGGATACAGACTCCCTGTCCTCCCACCTGTGTTGAGGCCCACGCCACGAGGAAGATCAACATGATGTTACAGATGGAGCTGCCAGAGCCGGAGGTGGACGCCTCTCCCAAGCTTCGTTGCAGACATTATGTCGACAATTGCCCTCTGCCAGTCCACACTCACCCCGAAGATTGAGGTATCATGGGCATCATGCGGCAGGACGTGGATAAGCTCCGATTCTGTGTTACAGAGATGGAGCAGCATGTGAGTCACACAGAGGACACTGTCACCGAGCATGCCTTTGCTATCCGCACACTACAGACTGAACTAAAAGCCCTGGAATATAAAGCAGATGATGCAGAAAACCGCAACAGAAGAAACAACCATTGCATAGTGGGGCTGGCAAAGGGAGTGGAGGGTACTAACCCCACTGTGATACATTTGCCTATATGTCTCAGTTCACTGCTCCCTGCTAGCCATGGGTAGAGGTAGAAAGGAATTTCATGTGATTCATTCCTCTGACAGGTTATTGACGTGCTAATGTCCCCTCACTATTTCTAAAGGTTAATTGATCTATTGTGTTGTGTGAAGGAGAGCTGGGTTTAAGTGGCTTGTGTTAATTATTCTGATTGCTTCATTGTGGTAATTATCTCTCTATATGCGGGGTCGAGCGGTCTGGTTGATGTATTCAGTACAGCTAGTGCTCAGCGTCATTGATGTCATTGTCTAAAGAAAATGTGTTTTCAGCATCGGCCCCGTCGTGTCTGCCTATAATCTGTATGGAAGCCCCAGTGTGAGGGGGGCGGAGATTTGTCATTGTAACAGTTTTGGAAATGACATATAAGCTGTGTGTGTTATAACATTAAAGTCTGTGTTGTTCAAGCAGTAAGCTGGTCTCATGTGTGGCTTTCTGGGCGACTCCAGGGATATCCCTCCTCGTGGAATATTGGGGTGATTTTCGTTATGGGAAGAAGGGAACGTTGACGGGGATATCATACCGATACCGTCACACCCACGGTGGAGGATCTGCTGCGCACCCTGCTGCCAAATGTGCACTTTTCTCCCTATTATACCATTGAGAGAGTGCACTGCATTCTGCCCAGGCCTGGGCCCTCGGAGTCTTCTTATACTATGGCTCCTAAACTTCCTGGACAGGGATGAAGTGCTCCGGGCTGCCAGAGTGTAAGGAGATGTTCATTACCAAAATAGCAAGCTGATGATTTTCCCAGACTACTCCATTAAAACACGGAAGTTTAGGAAATCCTCTGACCAGGTGAAGGCAGCGTTGTGGGCCTGCAACATTCTTTACAGTGTCCTGTTCCCTGCTCGTCTATGGGTCCAAGATGAAGAGGCGGTTTGCTTCTTCAAATCCCTGCATGAGGCCTCGGCCTGGATGGATACCCTGCCACCCCATCGCTGACCGGTGAGGTACCCTGCCTCCTACTTTTTCTCCTGGATCCCTGATGATTTTGATAATTGGGGGACCCCCTCTGTCTTTTTTTAGTACACTGCACCGTTGTTCCTTTGCAAAACTTGGTTC
The DNA here is from genome assembly GCF_905171775.1 of Rana temporaria. Classification (NCBI taxonomy): domain Eukaryota; kingdom Metazoa; phylum Chordata; class Amphibia; order Anura; family Ranidae; genus Rana; species Rana temporaria. Next base: position 255,024,376 of record NC_053489.1, on the reverse strand, counting down.
TCAACAGTTTAAGTATGGGCCCCTGCTTGCAGGTGTTTGTTTCTGCATATGGATGTTCTTTTTACCCCCCCCCGGGAAGACTATACTCTTGGTCTCTAATGACTAAATGTTCCTGCACTGATTCTACTACTTGTTCCAGTCCTTTACATGGTCTTGCCCAGAAGAGAATATACTGCTACTGCGAGTGAATTCATGTGCTGACTGCCAGCATCTCCACTGTAGTGTGAGTGCTTTTCTACACTAGCCAATCCACCTGGCTCACGTCCCTCTAGGTTAACCTTTACTGACTGGGTGTTTGGGGTTCATGCTCTTCATGATTAGGATGGGGTTGCGGGGAGCGGGGTGGGTTTGTTTGCTCCTTAAAGGTTGAAGAGGTTTGGGAGCAGTGTTATGTTCTGTTTTAAAAAAAATACATATTTTGGTGCTCTATGATCTCTTATATGACCTGGACTTTAGGGTGCTCCATTGCCTACCACAAACCGTATTGAACTGTGTATTTGGTGTGGGGTGTCTACCGTCTGGACCTTTATCCCTGTCGATACTGTTTTATGGCACTTTACTCCTACCTTTGTTGTCTGCGTATAATCCCTCATTTCTCAAATTAGCATAATTTCATGGAATGTCTGTGGCCTCAACTCGGCAGTGAAACAGTCCCTAGTGTTCAAATTCCTCCAGAAGTACAGACCACATGTCTGCATTTTGCACGAGACCCCACCTCTAGGGCTCCAAGATTAATGGTCTCCAGCAACCCTGGGCATCATACCACCTACTCCAACTGTGCCAGGAGTGTCAGTATTGTAATCCAGAGATCATTGACTTTTCGAGTACTGGAGGTGCATACTGACCCAGATGGGAAATATATTATATTACATGCCAATATTTATGACAAAATTGTTGTTGTCTTGGGATTGTACTTGCCCCCTCTGGCATTAATTGTCATACTGAACACTATTATGTAGATGATCTTAGGTTTTGATACCCCAGAAACTTTCCTGATGGGGGATTTTAACATGGTTCCTTGCTCGGACATAGATAGACTGCAGGGAGGGGGCAAGGGATACCTCTGCACTGGCTCAGTGGGCGTCCACTTTTGCCTTAGTGGATGTATGGTATCATTTACATCCGGACGCCAGGGAGTTTACTTGTCACTCTGCTTCTTTCAAATCCCTTTCGTGGATAAATTTGGCATATGCCCCAACTACCGCCCCCTTCGATGGGTTGCGGATGCAAGTATACTCCCAAGGGGCGTGTCGGATCATGGCCCACTCAGCCTGACCCTCTCACCACATTCTGGTTATAGGTTGTGGTGTCAGTTTAGGTTCTGGGCAACAGACGATCGATTGCAGGAACCCACCATGAAATCCCTGTGCAATTATTGGACTATATATGGGGACACCGAGGCCCAGATTCTTGTACATCAGCATATCTCTGCGGCGGCATAACGTATCCGATTTACGTTACGCCGCCGCAACTTACACGGGCAAGTGCTGTATTCTCAAAGCACTTGCTCCGTAAGTTGCGGCGGCATATCGTAAATTGGCCGGCGTAAGCCCGCCTAATTCAAATGTGGAAGGGGGGGCGTGTTTAAGTTAAACTACTGTGACCTGACGTGATTGACGTTTTTGCGGAACGGCGCATGCGCCGTCTGTGGAATTTCCCAGTGTGCATTGCTCCAAAGTACGCCGCAAGGACGTCATTGGTTTCGACGTGAACGTAAATGACGTCCAGCCCCATTCACGGACGACTTACGCAAACAACGTAACTTTTTCAAATTTCGACGCGGGAACGACGGCCATACTTAACATTGGCTACGCCTCATATAGCAGGGGCAACTATACGTCGGGAAAAGCCTAATGTAAACGTCGTAACTTTACTGCTTCGGCTGCGCGTACATTCAGGAATTCGCGTATTTAGCTAATTTGCATACTCAACGTGGAATTCGACAGAAGCGCCACCTAGCGGTCAAAAAAAAAAATGCAGTTAAGATCCGACAGGGTAAGAGACTTACGCCTGTCGGATCTAATGGATATCTATGCGTAACTGATTCTAAGAATCAGACACATAGATACGACGGGTCGGATTAGGACTTACGACGGCGTAAATGGCGCTGCGCCGTCGTAAGTTCTTTAAGAATCTGGGCCATAGATACGACGGGTCGGATTAGGACTTACGACGGCGTAAATGGCGCTGCGCCGTCGTAAGTTCTTTAAGAATCTGGGCCATAGATACTACGGGTCGGATTAGGACTTACAACGGCGTACATGGCGCTGCGCCGTCGTAAGTTCTTTAAGAATCTGGGCCTGAGTCTCCAACTTTGAGGTGGGATTCTTTTAAACCATGGGTCAGGGGTGCATACATTTCTATATTTGCAATACTCCAGAGAGAGGCATCCCGCACATTAGAGCTGAAAATCTTTGGGAATACTGGAAGGGGGATTTTCCCTCCCTAGACAGAGAGAACTGGGAGGATAGCCTAGAGAGCAAGGTCCCAAGCATGTAATTTCATCCGGAGATAAAATAATCCAGGTTAAGTTTCTCTACCGGGTCTATTATACTCCTGTAAGGCTGCAGAGAATGTTTCCTGAATGAGAGCCCTTCCATAATGCCTAACTGGAAGGCGGTCTTTGATAAAATGTACCTCTCCGGATACAACTAACAAACCTAATACCTTCTCCCCTTTTGGCTCTACTGGGCATCCCTGATGACAACCAGCGCTCTCATCACTCTAAGCTTCTCATAACATACCTTGCATATTATGCAAAAAAGGAAATACTACTGAAATGGTCATCCTCAGATCAACCTGCTGTGTCCGCCTGGGAGTCCATGGTAAGCGCAGCCCTGCCCTTATATAAAATGACCTACTCAAATGGGGGTTGCCATTGGAAATTTGAAAAAGTATGGTTCCCCTGGACAATGACCTTAGCAGTTGCAGGTAGAGGGTCATAACCTGATGCCGGAGGTACTCTATACTCTATTCCATGACAATGAAAATCCCCTTTGGTGACACTATAACATGCAATATTTATCTGACTTGTGAAAGAATTTTGGTCTGCAGAGTTCCTAAAATAACCAGCAAAGTCTGCCGCACATCAAGTTAGCCTAAAACACCATATCTTCAGCTGTTAAAAGGAATGAACCCTAGGCGTGCACACAGGGTGTGCCTGGGCACACCCTAATCACACCCTAATCACCCCGTGTGGTGCAGATTCCCCCTGTTTAGACCCCTGACATTTCACCAAAGCCTTCTAATGGGGCTAACTGTTTAAAAAAAACTACCAACACTGTCCACTGCCCTACTGACACCAATCTCTGACCTTATGACACTGTCCACTGCTGTACTGACAGTAGACAGTATATATACACATTCACACACAAGCATATGTGTTTGAGCTTTGGAGTGCACACGCTAATGCAATAGGCTGGGCACACCTATGGAATGAACACACTATCCTGCCTGCCTACTGTGCTACTTCTGCAGTTATTTAGCATTCGGATGTGTGAGACTTTACAGTGTTAGAAATACTGTGCAAGGATTGCAAGATATGCTAGAAACTGCACATTTAAAATCTTTGTTTAAACTATATAATATACTGTAGATGTATTGCTTGGCTAAGGTTCAGAACCTGAAACAAAATATGACTTTCATCATGACTTTACATCCCACTGAATTCTTGCACATGTACTGTATATCTAAAAAAAAAACAATCAAATAATTGAAAGGGCTAAACATTCTTTTCCTGACAGGCGTACACCGGAGACACTGCCATCTGTGGAGAAGTTTTTCGGCAGCTCTTTGTCACTGTCCCACATATCACTGAGTGGAACCAAAGTGCCCCCAGAACTCTTGAGGTAAGAAATGTTGTTTTCTATTTGTCTATATAGAGTTGTAAAGGAATGCCCATTTATTCACCTTCCTCAGATTTAGTTGCAGACCCCTTTAACTCCTTGCTTTCACTTTATATAAGCCTACCTTAAAGCTGAATTCCACAATTTAAAAAAAAATATATATTTTGCAGTGGGTCCTGCTGCACTGCAAGGGTTAACTGCACATTAGGTCTAGGGGGTAGAGGAATAAGCCATTATACTTAACTTATTCCTTACTCTTGAAAAGCAGGGCCGGGACAAGGGGAGGACAGGAGGGGCAACTGCTCTTGCCATGGGTTTTTTTCATGGGGGGGCTTATCTGTCCTGCATTACAGTTAATGATGTCAGAGTGCAACTGCTGGCCAGAGCTCTGTAGAGTGGTGGAAGGGTGAGGAATAAGGTAAGTATAACAGCTTATTCCTCTACCCCTAGACCTAAAGCGCAGTTAACCCTTGCAGTGCAGGAGGGACTAACTGCAAAATATATATATTTTTTAATTGTGGAATTCAGCTTTAAGGTAGGCTTATATAAAGTGAAAGCATTTCTGTCTGTATTCTGAGTGTGAGTCTGTATACCTACATTCAGGTACCCGTACCCACACAGATGTCATATTGGGAAACAGCGGCTGTGCCCATACAGTCGCATGTCCCATATACTTGTAGAGACAGGTATACTATGACCTACATATAGTAACTATGTTTCCTGCTGTAAAGGAAAAACAATGGGCACTGGGCAATTGTTCCCAACCTATCAATATAATAAAATTTCTATCCAAATGTATTTTTTTGGTAATTGTTTTTATCTCAAGCCCTGTTGAAGTATCATAAGAATTCAGCTTCTTAACTATGATGTTTTAAAAGGCACAGCAATGAGGTTTTAACTTATTATGGTACATCGTGTCTAGGCAATAGCAGCATTAATCAGATAGTGTATGGCATGCTAAACTGAATCAGCTTTGCAACTGATTAGAATTGGATAGTAGTTCTCTTAAGGTAAAAAAAAAAAAGACGGTTGGTGTTCTGCCACAGGCAAAACGAACACCTAATATATTTGTTAATCTATGGCTGCTATTGTTTTTTTTTCCCTGGCATCAGGAGACAGTCTGGTATTTTGCTACATGAAAACAACCTATTCAGCATCTAAAATGAAAAATTAAAAGTGTCTTTAGCCACACCTTTGACAAAATTCATAAACAATAGGGACCAGTTATAACGCAGCGGTATAGCCTTGCCAAAGCCATATGGCTGCTTAAAAAAGAAAAGAAAATAAATTTATTTATAAAGCCATGTGCTCCACAAATTTGCTAAGCTCTTTAATTGCTTTGGTGCTCTGAAGCAGGCAAAGCTCCATTTATTTTTATGAATGAGGAAAAAAGGTTAAGGGTTGAGAAGAGGCCTGGAAGATGATCTGTCAGTCATGAAGTGTGCTCAGTGCTCTGCAATGTTATATTATCTATACCCTAGCCTACATTTTATAAATTACTTGTAAAAAATCAGGCGCAGTGTTGTGTAAAGTCTGAAGTGTCTAGCAGACTGCAATAGCCGTTCTGCTTTAAAACAGGTCCTTTTAAACATAACCTGACATGGTGCTGTCTAGTCTTCACCACAGTATTTTATAAAGCCTCGTACACACGTACAGGATTCCTGGTAGTAAAAAGTCTGCCGGGAAACCCGAGGGGAGAACCTGCTCAATAACTTTTTCCCCCTACACACAACCGGGTTTCCCGACAAGAAAACTGCCATGAGAGCTTTGGTTGGGAATCCCAGCCTTGTGTATGCTCCATCGCAGTGTTTCCCATAGGAAAACTGCCGGGTTAAAAATTGCCAAGAATCCCGGTGGGAAAAAAGAGAGCTAGTTCTCTTTTTTTCCGTCAGTTTTCCTTTTGGGAAAACTGGGGTGGAGCATACACACAGCTGGTTTTCCCGGCCAAAAGCTCTCATGGCAGTTTTCCCGATGGGAAAACTGGTCGTGTGTACGAGGCATAAGAGTTAGGCCCCGTACACACGACCGAGGAACTCGACGTGCCAAACACATCGAGTTCCTCGGCGAGTTCAGTGTGGAAGCCGCCGAGGAGCTCGGCGGGCCGACTTTCCTCATTGAACAACGAGGAAAGAGAGAACATGTTCTCTTTTCGGCCCGACGAGTTCCTCAACGGGTTCCTCGCTGAAAAGTGTACACACGACCGAGTTTCTCGCCAGAATCCAGCTCCGAGTTTCTGGCTGAATTCTGCCGAGAAACTCGGTCGTGTGTACGGGGCCTTAGATGATTATCCAAAAAAAAAACTGCAAAATTGTTATATATTTATTAATGTACCAGAGCTTACCGTATGCACACCACATATCTTGTTTATCCACTATGATCCTTGAAAGATCTGACATAATTTATTCTGCCATCTGGCAATTGTGTTGCATTGAATTTTAATCAGCACAGCTAGTGCAATGTCCAGTTCTCATGCTAGTCAGATTCTTTATACCCCTCCTCCATGTCCACAGAGACAATCACAGGCGGGCGTACGGCGCTTATTCACGCCACTCTGCTTGTTGAAAGCATCAGAATGCATGTACTGTCACCTTATATGCACACACTGTGATGTGTTCTGTTGCATCTTTTATATGCCTAGATTACCAGTGATTTTTAGGATGGATGTTCCATGTGCCCTGGGATGCAAAAACATATTAATGTGGTTAAGCCTTGAAGAGAGACAGAGAATTCAAATATTGTTTGTATATGATACTGCACTTGCAGAGATTTTAAAATGTTTTCATAAGTAGACATAACACTGTAGAAGTCTTTAGTGACTTGAATGAAGGCTACATTAAGCAGTATGCTGATATAATTAACTCAGTGTTTCTCTTCCAGGGCCATGTTGCAGGGTTTATGTTCTAACACTCACCTCCAGGATGTTCACCTTGACTTAAGCAGCTGCGAGGTAAGATTTAGCTAGGTGACTGTAAAGAGAATTTTGTATTTTTGTGTGAATTTGAATGGCCAATGTTATTATTTTTAAACATTTTTCTTCATCTAGAACACTGTGCCAGAAATGACCAGGTACAGGCATGTGGTAATTTTTAGACATTTGGGTTATACTGCTGCCTTCAGGAGGTCTGGGCACTGGCAGATCTGTTGAGATTCCCTGGTAGTATGATCTCCATACCTATTGGATATCAGAGTGGCTATCACTCACCTCTCAGCTAAACTGCATTTGGACGTCCCCAATGTCTAATGCCCCACACACACGATCGGAAATTCCGACAGCAAAAGTCTGATGTGAGCTTTTGAACGGAAATTCTGAACATGTGTATGCTCCATCAGACTTTTGCTGTCGGAATTTCCGCCAACAAAAGATTGAGAGCTGGTTCTCAAATTTTCAGACGGAAAAAATTCCTATCGGAAAATCCGATCGTCTGTAGCAATTCGAACGTGCGAAATTCCAATGCATGCTCGGAAACAATTCAACGCATGCTTGGAAGCATTGAACTTAATTTTGTCGGCTCGTCGTAGTGTTGTACGTCACCGCATTCTTGACGGACGAAAGTTCAGAGAACTTTTGTGTGACTGTGTGTATGCAAGCCAAGCTTGAGCGGAATTCCAAGGTTTTTCCGACGGAAAATCCGATCGTGTGAAATAATGCATTTCCATCGGTGGATCATAAAGAAAATAAGATCTTATTCCTAAAGTCTATTGAAGGAGGCAGGTCCCCTCTGTATTTTTGCCCTTTTGTAGTTCTTACTTACAGAAATGAGACATGACATTTTGAGGTGGGGTTATACAGGAGCTGGCTTAAAGTGGTTGTAAAGGCAGAATGTATTTTATCTTAATGCATTCTATGCATTAATATGAAAAACCCTTCTGTGTGCAGCAGCCCCCCTAATACTTACCTGAGCCCCAATTCAATCCAGTGATGTATACGTGTGCCTCGGTCGTCCAGGCCGTCTCTCCCTCCTGACAGACTGATATATAGCAGGGGCTCCATCGGCTCCTGCTGCTGTCAATCAAAGTCAGTAAGTCAATGAGGAGAGGGGGAGTTGAACCCCAGCTCCGTGTTTGAATGGACACACGGAGCTGCAGCTTGACTCGGGTGCCCCCATAGCAAGCTGCTTGCTGTGGGGGCACTAAGCAGGAGAGAGGGGCCAGGAGCACCTGAAGATGGAACCAAGGAGACTTTACAATCACTTTAATGTTTTTTGTTTGCCAGTGTCACAACCTCCTGAAGGTGGCATTATAACACAAATGCATTGCTGTAGTAATTCTTACACATTTGTGTATTTACAGAAAAATGCTAATGCTATACACATAGCCTCCTTCAGCTTACATGAATTTTTTGATTTGGACATAAAATTGTAAAATGTGTTGCCATTCTCAACAGCATTACTATTTCTAAATAAATATTTGGCATCATTGTTTTTCATGATCTGTATTGTTTAAATTTACTTTACGACTACCGGTATTTGAAAACCAACCAACTTATGCCAATGCTTTCATATGGTTTCAGTTACGTGCTGCAGGTGCTCAGATATTACAGGACCATTTTCCTCCCATCAGCAGTGTTGGAAGCCTGAATATATCTGATAATGGTGAGAAGTGTTTTGTTTTAATAATCTATTTGTTTCTGCTGTCTGTGCTACATACCCAGTACTGTACATTTCTCTTCTCTTTCCCAATGGGCCCTATTTTACTCTGACCCCACCAATTCTTCTCCTTTTTCTTTGGAAACTTTTCATTATGCTATTCTGCACTTTCCAAACCTCAATGCCTTTAAACTCCCTTATAGCTAAGCTTGCATAACATCTGGGTTTAATATATTATTTTTACTTCCCAACCATTTTTGTGCCTCCCAGTCATATGGTTCAGAAGTACAAATAATCTCCTGAATTATCTCATGAACAGTATACATATACCAAAAAACAACTTACTAAAAATGCCCATGTGGCAGTGCTATGATGTAGGGCAGGGGTCTCCAAACATTCTAAACAAAGGGCCGTTTTATTGTCCTTCAGACTCTTGGAGGGCTGGACTTTGGCAAGTGGGGGGGGGTGGAAATTTTCCTGGCATCAGTGGGACTTAACATATGGTATTAGGGGGAAAAAATAATGCCCCATCGTTTGTATCATAGGGAGGAATAGTGCCCCATTAGTGGTGTCAGTGGAAGAAATGGTGCTCCACTGTTGGTGTCAGATGTCAGAATAGTGTCTTGTATCAGTGGGTGGGATACTTCCCCAAGGGCCAGATAAAGGCAAGCAAAGGGCCGCATCCGGCCCTCGGGCCACAGTTTGGAGACCACTGATGTAGGTAATTCACCTTTAATAGTACTGTATATGACAGTTTGATTACCTCAATATACTTGTGTATGTGTTGCTCTAGATTTTTTGTGTATCAGTGTTATCTACTCTTGGTTCTAACAACATTCACTGCAGCTCCAAAAGTGCAATGTATATAATAGCATCTATTCTACTGATATCTACTGTATATATTTTTTTCTGCTACATTATTTTATTCCTAATATCCTTTTTTTTTTTTTCTTGGTGCACTTTTTCACCTTTAAAATAATCTTTGTGATTTTTTATTTTTTATTATTTCTGTTAGGCTTGGATTCTCATTTGCTTTCACTTGTCCCGGCTCTGGGCAGAAGTAGACACCTTAAGCATCTCTCCATGGGCAAAAATTTCTCAGTTAAGTCACGGTAAGGGTGTTTTCTCTTTTGAAAAAAAAAACAGGAAGAATGGCATTTGATTTATTTTCTGTCTTTTGTTATCTTTTATTATTATTGTGTTATTATACTTTAGTGCTACCCCAGTGCATAAAACCTTTGTGTAAATTAAAGTGGCGGCCTGTGCATTGTGGGCGCACGGGCGCCGCCCCCCCCCCCCCCAACTCCCTTTCCATGCACCCGTCCCCTTTCAGGACGCCGGACACATTAATTACAATTGCGGGGATAGGCAGGGGGTGTGTCCTTTGAAGAACCAGATTAGAGCCAAAAGCTCTAATAGGCTTCAAAATAGGGTGGGCTCGAGTTGCAGAGAGTGCACCCTAATCCAACCAAGTTGTGTGAATTTTCGCTATTCCGCCACATTCTCCTCCTGGCCTATCACAAAGCCACTATTGGCCAGGGAGTCTTATCACTCCCTGGCCAATCGTGTCTCAGGACACACTTCTGGGTTCCAATCAGCTGGAAGGAGAATGTCTGTGTCCTCGCTTGAGTGGCCGGCTCTTCCTTCTCCATGGCTCTGTGTCTTCTCCATGCTTCCACTAGGTAAGGTGATCGCCGCTGCCTGTGTCTTCTGAGGGGGGGTGGGGGGATTTGTTGGTGCTGCGGGTGATCGCCGCTGCCTGTGTCTTCCACAAGGGAGGCTTGTTGGTGCACTGCTGCAGGGGTTATTGCTGCTGCCTGTGTCTCCTGCAGGAGGGGGGTGTGTATTGTTGGTTGTGCCGCTCCGGCCCCCCCACAAATAGCACCAGCTGCCACTGATCTGTTAATGCATGACATGTGAAGATAGCGGTGTTGATATACTATACGTGCAGGGTTTGTTCAGTTAGTAAACTAAATGTTAACAAAAAAAAAAAACACCCCGGTTGCCTTTACTATAAGGCCGGGTTCTAACGGGCAAACATGTACGATGAAACCGGTCCGCCGAACCGTTTTCACCGTACATGTATGCCCGGGGATTTCTGTATGGTGGCTGTACTCACCATCATACAGAAATCCGCGCGTAAACAATACGCGGGGCGTGTCCACGCCGTCGCCGCGACGATGACACGGCGACATGGGCGGCCCTGCCAGTTAAATGCTTCCACGCATGCGTCAAAGTCATTCGACGCATGCGAGGGATGGCGGGCGCTCGGACATGTACGGTAGGTCTGTACAGACGACCGAACATGTCTGCTGAAACTGGTCCGCGGACCAGTTTCAGCAGACATGTTCGGTCTTCTGTACGGGGCCTTAGGCTGCATTCACACCTGAGCGTAGCGTTTTTGGTAGTTTTTTCCGACGTTTTGTCGCTCGTTTTGTCGTGCGTATTCACACGTATGTTCAGGCGTTTTGGAATGGAGATGTGAACCATCTCCATAGAGAATAATGTATTTTTTCCCCTCTAGCGTTTTGGAGCTTCATGCTTCAGGCGACAAAACCCTCAGGTGTGAATGCAGCCTAACAGCCAGTGATGCTGCATGGCCCAGCCACCTGCATTCTAGCAACCAGTGATGGTGTGTAGTCTGGCCACAAACATTCTAGCAACCAATGACATTGTGCAGCCCTGCCGACAACATCCTCACTCGGCAGGGGTCTAACTGTAATGAGAATGGAAAGGTGGGATTTATTTACACTGTACAGCTCAAAAGCCCGTCACAAAAAGAGAAATAAATGTGAACCACGGTCTGCTTAAAGAAGAGAAATTCCTTCCATCTATCCATCTAAACTGGGCCTCAGTGGAAGAGCAGATAAGCTAGAAAATAAGAAATGAAGAATGCATGTTCTTCACATTTCAATACCATTTTATTGGAAAGGTTATTACAGGTATTTATGTATGAAATTGTATTTATTGCTTTTTTGCTCATGCTCATTCTTCTTTAAAATGTTTCATTTAGAGTCCTTGAAGAGATTCTGCAGAGGATTGTAAATGTTCTTCAGGATGAAGACTGTGTAAGTGTTTCTGAGATATCCATAACTGGAAAAAAAAAATGTTTTCAAGTATAGACTATAATTGTTCTCATGATACAGACGTGTTTCCAATAGAGAGACTTCCATACACTTGTCATGAAGTAACCAGAGTCCTTTTCCAGGTGGAACCTGGTGGAACTCAGTTCCATCACCTCTTGCTCAGACCCTTTGGTGCCTGCTCACTACAATCACTTGTAAACAAAGAAATCCGGTTTCTGTGTTTACAAGTGACAGCTCTGCACTCTGTGTGTAACCCCCCTGAACTCTGCACTCTGTATGTAATGCAATCCTTGTATTTAATGCCCCTTTAAGAGCCACCTACTGTTTGTGAAATCTGACCACACCCACTATTTGATGTGAATTGGAGGTTGTGTGTAGGGGAGGGGTTTTGGGGGGGGGGGGCTCGTGGTTGAGTTCCAGCACCTATTGTTTAAGAAAAAAAGCCCTGGAAGTAACAGTATATATAACGATATATATTTAACTAGGACAGAGGCAATAAAATGCAGACTGATCATTTTGTAGTTTGATTAAAAGAATATTTTCATTGCCGTTGGTGTCATTGTTACAGATTCTTTTCCACTATCTGTTGTGGTGTCAACATTGTCACCAGACCATACTGTAAAGTAAGAGGAAATCCCCCAATGAGGCCTTATGCTGCGTACACACAACCGTTTTTCGGGTTGTAAAAAATTTAATTTTTTTTTTAATGTCATTAAAAACGATTGTGTGTGGGCTCCAGAGCATTTTTCACGATGTAAAAAATGGGCATTAAAAATTTCGAACATGCTCTAATTTTTCACATCATTTTTAACGTTGTAGTTTTTTACGTTGTAAAAAAAAGGTCGTGTGTGGGCTTTAAATACAAGAAAAAAACGTGCATGCTTAGAAGCAAGTTATGAGACGGGAGCGATCGTTCTGGTAAAACTAGCATTCTTAATGGAGTAAGCACATTCATCACGCTGTAACAGACTGAAAAGCGCGAATCGTCTTTTACTAACACTAAATCAGCAAAAGCAGCCCAAAGGGTGGCGCCATCCGCATGGAACTTCCCCTTTATAGTGCCATCGTACGTGTTGTACGTCACCGCGCTTTGGTAGAGCATTTTTTTTTTCACGATCGTGTGTAGGCAAGACCGTTTTAATGATCGGGTTGAAAAAAACGTAGTTTTTTTTTAGACCCTTACAACCCGAAAAACGGTCGTGTGTACGCGGCATTAGGGTGCAGTAGGGTCCACCTTTTCTCCATAGTATCATAGGCTAAAAAAAATATTTGACTGGAGATATACTTTAAGGTAGTGCTATGGCCTCCCATTAAATAAGCGTTGCAGCACTCAAAGCAATAAAACCCAAAACAAAAATGTTTATATATTGCAGCCTACCAATCATTAGATGTGATGGTTGCATTGGATTTCTTTTTTTTTTTTTTTTTTTACCCTCTATTTCCACCAAGTGCTCTGGCCATTAACACACCTCCTGTATTAGAGTGCCCCCACCAGGGCCGATCCTAGGGTCACAGGCGCCTGGGTGCAGAAATATTTCTGGCGCCCCCACAAAGGGGGTGTGGTCATCTTACCAACTCCTCCCCTTTACAAATGTTTATATGGCAATGACTCAAACACAGAGATGCTCCCCTAAGAAGTCTTTGTTACCCTGGGATCCTCCCATGATCTTTTAATAATAAAGAAAATACTGGAAGAGCATACACTAATGAGACCTGGAGGGGAACCTCTCTGAAACTGTTAGAAAGTGCCCCAGACATAGTACAGGAGATGGTCAGAGACTGTAGACATGATACAAGAGATGGTCAGAGACTGCAATCATAGTACAGGAGATGGTCAGAGAGTGTAGACATATTAAAGGAGACGGTCAGAGAGTGTAGACATATTCCAGGAGACAGCCAGAGACTGCAGATATAATACAGGAGATGGTCAGAGACTGCAGTTCCTATTGACATAAGTAGATAATGGCCGATCGGCTCTCACCTGACCCAGCGATACAGCAACAACGGTTCCTCTGATCAGGAGTCAGCTCACTCTGAAATACTCCGCTGGGTAGAGCCCAGATCTGTATTCTGGCAATGACTCCATTCTTTTCTCCACCAGGGATGGCACTAGGCTGTGTGGCTTTCCCTCTGGTGGCGCACGGCAGCGGGGTTCTCTCTCTGATGGTGTTCTCTCAGCACTGTCCTCTCCCTCTGGAGTCCTGGGTGCACTTCCCTGAGAGCTTTCCTGGGGTCCTGGCTCTCTCTCTCTCCCATTCAGCTGAACATGCCGTGTGGGCTGCAGTTTCTTTGTTAAAGTGGGGCTGCCAGTCCTCGAACTATATGTCCCACAATCCTCTTCTCTGCTCCTTTTTCTATTCTATTTCTTCCCTGGCCAATATGAAGGCGGGGAAAAAACATAAAGGGTGGCTGTGCTGGCAAGCGCCGCTCACTAGTACAGCATTGCATGCGAAGAGAAGGAGGAGAGGGAGCGGGAGGAGGAATGAAGAGCCCGCAGCTGCAGTGGCATCACTAGGGTTGTTGTCCCCCGGTGAGGTCAAACATGGTGTCACCCCCCTTCCACCACCTATAGTCGCTGCTCAGTACAGACCCCCTCCGTCAGTGCAGACTCCTAAGTATAAACCCCCTCCCTCAGTACAGACCCCCCAGGACAAACCATCCCCCCTCAATTAGTACAGACCCCCCTCCATTAGTACAGACCCTCCTCTATTAGTACAGACCCCCCCAGGACAAAACACCCCCCCCCATTAATACAGACCCCCTTCCAGTAGTAAAGACCGCCCCAGAAGAACCCCCCCCATTAGTACAGACCCCCAGGACAAACCAATCCCCCTCCATTAGTACAAACTCCCCATGACAAACCCCCTATTAGTAAAGACCCCCAGGACAAACCCCCCATTAGTACAGACTCCCCCAAGGACAAACCCCCCTATTAGTACAGACTCCCCCAGGACAAACCTCCCATTAGTACAGATTCCCCCCCAGGACAAACCCCCCCATTAGTAAAGACTACCCCCAGGACAAACCCCCCCCCCCCCTCCGTAGTACAGATTCCTCCCAGGACAAACCCCCCCATTAGAACAGACTCTCCAGGACAAACCCCACCATTAATACAGCCACCCCCAGGACAACCCCCCCCCTCCATTAGTACAGACACCCCCAGAACAAACCCTTATCTCCATTAGTGCAGACCCCCCAGGACAAACCCCCCCATTAGTACAGACTCCTCCCAGGACAAACCCCCCTCCATTAGTACAGACTCCCCCCAGGACAAACCCCCCTTTCCATTAATACAGACATCCGAATGACAAACCCACCTCTCCATTAGTACAGACCCCCAGGACAGTCCCCCATTAGTACCGACTCCTCCAGGACAAACTCCCCTCCATTAGTACATACTCCCCCCAGGACAAACACCCCCCATTAGTACAGACCTCCCCACAGGACAAAACCCCCCCCATTAGTACAGACCTCCCCCCAGGACAAACCCCCCCCATTAGTACAGACCTCCCTCAGGACAAACCACCCCCCCAGTAGTACAGACCCCCCCGGACAACCCCCCCACATTAGTACAGACCCCAGGACAAACCACCCCCTCCATTAGTACAGACCCAACCAGGACAAACCCCCCATTAGAACAGACCCCAGAACAAACCCCCCCATTAGTGCAGACCCCCCCAGAACAAACCCCCCATTAGTACAGACCCCCAGGACAAACCCCCCCATTAGTACCGACCCCCCAGGATAAACCCCCCCCATTAGTGCATACCCCCAGGACAAGCCCCCCCCCATTAGTACAGCCCCCCCCATTAGTACAGACTCCCCCCATTAGTACAGACCCCCCCAGGACAAACCACCCCATTAGTGCAGACCCCCCCCATTAGTACAGACCCCCAGGACAAACCCCTCCATTAGTACAAACTCCCCCCATTAGTACAGACCCCCCAGGACAACTCCCCACCCATTAGTGCAGACCACCGGGACAACCCCCTCCCCCATTAGTACAGACACCCCCCAGGAAAAAACCCTGCCCCCTACATTACTACAGACCCCCTCAGTACAACCCCCCCCCCCTCCATTACAGTACATAAAAACACCCGGGCGGCAGCTGCAGAGTAGGGGACAATGTGCAGCCGCGCCGCCCGGGTGGATCACAGATCGCCGCAGACAGGACGTCACTAAGCTAAGCAGCTAGTGTCTCTCCACACAGAGACAGCCGCTCCGATCTCCGGATTCTTCACTCCCCTCCTCTTACAGGAGGAGGAAGGGGGGACAGCCATAGGACAAAGCCGCGCCGCCCGGGTAGATCACAGATCGCCGCAGACAGGAGATTTTTTATGACACAGAGACTGAGAGGAGCAGAATATGTGTCATGGACCGCCCCCTCAGCGACGTCACTGAGCAGCTAGCGTCTCTCCACACAGAGACAGCCGCTCCGATCTCCGGATTCTTCACTCCCCTCCTCTAACAGGAGGAGGAAGGGGGGACAGCCATAGACTCACTGTATAGGACAAACACAGCGGCGGCGGCTGCGGGGAGAGCCGCCGCTCTACACGAACAAGGAGAGGAGAATAATTGAGGGGAGCCCTCTGGCGCTTCAGCGCCCCCACCTCTGTGGCGCCTGGGTGCACTGCACCCAGTGCACCCCGGGTAGGATGGGCCCTGGCCCCCACTCTGGATGAAGGAGCACAAGGGTACCTTGGAACAGAATCTTTAACCTTATATAGTCAGTTACAGGCCTTAATATTGCTATAAATGCTAAGAAGGCACTTTTTAGCGACCTCCCAGAAGGAGCCCTCAGACAACTTAACACCTTAACTTTATTTAATTTCTTCCTAGCAACTAGGGTGACTATTGCCAAAGTGTGGAAAACCCCTACAATCAATTATACAGCCACTAAACAAAACAATTCTTGGGTTATGCTCCATGAAAAATTAGACAGCATCCTATGCAACAAACAGGCCAGATTTGAGAGGGTTTGGAACCCCTGGATTAATTACCTCCATTTGCCATCCTAAGGTGGGCTTTGTTGGGTCAGGCAGTGGTTGTATCGAGTGGGTCCAGTCTTCCCTTCTTTTTCCTTCCGCTACTCTCTTTTTTCTTATTTCTCCTCTTTTTTTCTTTTTTCATCTCTTCTCCTCTGATGTATGCTAAATACAATACCTGGAACTCACTCTCTTTTATATAGCTGTTATAGATTTGATATCTCAGTTTTTAGAAAATTGAATCGTATTCCAGGAAGCATTTGTTAATATCTTGCCTTGGAAACGGTTGTTGGCCCTACACCGCTATACTTCTAAATTAGGGTTGGCATGCACCCGTGCCTCTGATTGCTAAATTTCTGTATATATTATAAATTTACAATTTTGAAGTAAAGAGACTGCAACAGGCAGGAAACATTATAGTGTTCAATCTGGTTGTATTTGACAGATAACTCCTGCACAGTATGTGCTTACTATTTGTATATAGCCTCGTCCAGATGTACTTATTACCGTGACATCAAATATTGTATTATGAAACTGCTGTTCTTGTACTTGTTTCTATGATTTACAAAAACAATCATTTCAATAAAAATGATTGAACCAATGAAAATGTGGAAGTGGATGTGACTAGTACCCTTGTCACTGCTGATTCACAGGCCTGCACACAACTTCCTGAAATAACAAATAAATATGTTGCTGAATTTATATAATTCATTAACCCCACGCCAACTGTACACTTCACTGGACTGGGCTTTTTTCTGTGGGGCCACATATTTGCGCATCTCCCTTTGTGCTGGAAGCACGCCACTCGGCGCACCCTCAGCACAGAAACCTGGGTCTCACCGAAAAGCCCCAGGCCCTGTTCTAACGATCGGGAGTCGGAAAGGCCGATTCCAGGTCACCTGATCGCTGTGATAACCTCTGATTGGCTATCACAGTGATCACCCATGTTTTCTGCCTCTGTAAATGGACGAGACAGATACGTTGTATCTTTCTTTGCCCTTGCAGAGATACAAAAAAAAATAAGTGTGTGTAGAAAAAAAATATAATAGTAATTAAAAAAAAAAAAAATACCTAGATCAAGGTTTGATCAAGGTAAGCTCCAGGGTTAGTTTTTGGTTCAGGGTCAAGTGCCAAGGTCAGGGTCAGTATTTTTTGGCCAGGATCTCCCCTTCGTCCTGGAAGGAGACACAGCAGCAGTAGTTGAAGCAATCATCAATTCCCGACTTGACTACGCAAACTCCCTCTACTTAGGACTTCCCAAATACCAAATTTCACGTCTACAAATTGTCAGAACACAGCAGCTAGAATGGTAACTGGAAAAAAAAACAGGGAATCAATCACCCCGTCCCTGAGGACCCTCCATTGGCTAGCCATGAAGGATCGGGTTACATTTAAGACCCTCTGCCTCACTCACAAATGTACACAAGGAAAAGCTCCGCAATACATTTGCGACAAAATAAAGCACTACACCCCAAGTCGCCCCCTCTAGTCAACTAACCAGAACCTCCTTCACATCCCCAAGACCCACTACAAATCAAAAGGCGAACAAAGATTCACAGTTCAAGGACCCCAGCTATGGAACGCTCTACCCGTGGACATTCTCTCAGAAGAAAACCATCTGGCCTTCAGGAAGAAGCTTAAAGTGGAGGTTCCCCCTAAAAAAAAATTCTAACAATACATTCAGAAGACTGGTTACACTGCGGGTAGGCTGTTTTTTTTTTTTTTTTTTTTCGTACATACCTCGATATCGCCGTTTCATCCCTCGGCTTCCAGGTATGATTCTTGTGGGGCTGGGCGTTCCTAGTTGATTGACGTTCCTCCGACCAATGCATACTTGACGTCAGGACTTTCCGAAAGAAGCCGAACTTCGCTGCGCAGGCGCTGTATAGAGCCGACTCTATACGTCGCCTGCCCAATGACGTTCGGCTTCTGTCGGAAAGTCGTGACGCGCAGTATGCACCGGTCGGAGGAACGTCAATCAACCAGGTCCAGCATGAATCATACCCGGAAGCCGAGGGATGAAACGGCGATAACGAGGTATGTACGAAAAAAAAAAACAGCCTACCCGCAGTGTAATCAGTCTTCTGAATGTATTGTTAGAATTTTTTTTAGGGGGAACCTTCACTTTAAGACCCAACTCTTCTGAAGACACAGGTGGACACTGGCGTCAAAAGTGCCTTGAGGCGATTGAGTTTGCGTTTGTAGCGCTATACAAGAGACTCATACATTCATTCAGGATTTTTTTTTAATTAGTATCATTGTCAGTGTCGGTATAAGGTGGGATAAAAAAAAAATAAGCAAATTGCACACTATTTTTTCTGGGCTGTTCAACGGGTACAAACAACGACACATATGTGGTATCGATGCAATTGTCAGGAGCAGGATAGTTTATTTTACATTGTTCTTTGGTGGTAGGTTATGGTAGTAGCAAGAAATATATAGTTACATTTTTTTTTTTTTTTTACTATTTTTGGACAGTTTTCATTAGATAATAAAATAAAAAATATCAGGATATATCCATTACCATTAACCACCAAATTAAAGCCCAATTTGTCCTGGAAAAAAAACAAGATATAATCCACCTGGATGTACAAAGTAGTTGTGATGATATGTACAGTTTTACTAACACATGTCAAAGTTGCAAAATTGGGTTTAGGCATTAAGGGCCAGATCCACAAAAGGGATACGACGGCGTATCTACTGATACGCCGTCGTATCCCTGTTTCTATCTTTGGAACTGATCCACAGAATCAGTTTCACATAGATAGGCAGAAGATCCGGCATGTGTAAGGGACTTACACTGTCGGATCTTAGGATGCAGTACCGCATCCGCCGCTGGGGGCATTTCGAGTCGAAATGCCGCTTTGGGTATGCAAATTAGCACTTACGGAGATCCACGAAGCTTTTACGCTACGTTTTTTCTCCGTAAGTATTAGTTTGCAATCGTAAAATTAGGGCTGCTTTTACAAGGCCTAAACTGTTTAGGCCTTGTAAAAGTAGACCCTTCTATCCCGCGTCGCCGTCTTTTTTTTTTCAAATTTTTTTTTTTCCGCCGCAACTCGTATTTTTTTTTTTACGCCCGTCGCGATTCTCAAAACCCGGCGCAACGTAAAACCGCGCTAAGAACGTCGGGAAAATGACGTCGTGAGCATGCGCAGTACGGCCGGCGCGGGAGCGCGCCTAATTTAAATGGGATTTGCCCCATTTGAATAGGAACGCCTTGCGCCGGCCGGATTTAAGTTACACAGCCGAAAATTTCTAGGTAAGTGCTTTGTGGATCGGGCACTTAGGTAGAAATTTTGCGGCAGTGTAACTTAAATGGCAATATTTAAGTTACGGCGGCTGGCTGTGGATCTGGCCCCGTAACTTAAATTTTCCTATTTAAGTTACACCGCCGCAAAATCTCTACCTAAGTGCCCGATCCACAAAGCCCTTACCTAGAAATTTTGAGCGGTGTAACTTAAATCCGTCCGGTGCAAGGCGTTCCTAATCTAATGGGGCGAGTACCATTTAATTAGGCGCGCTCCCGCGTCGGACGTACTGCGCATGCTCCCGACGCGATTTTCCCGACGTGCATTGCGCGAAATTATGTTACGCCGAGTTTTGTGAATCATGCCGGGTAAAAAAAGTTGCGTTGGGAAAAAAAAGAGATGCGGCGGGAAATTTTTAAAAAAAATAAAAAAATTGACAGCGTCGCGGGAAAGAAGGGTCTACTTTTACATGGTGTACTAACTTTACACCTTGTAAAAGCAGCCCTAATTTTGCGACGGCAAACTAATACTTACGTAGAAAAAACGAAGCGTAAAATCTTCGTGGATCTCCGTAAGTGCTAATTTGCATACCCGACGCTGGATTTCGACACGAAATGCCCCCAGCGGCGGCTGCGGTACTGCATCCTAAGATCCGACAGTGTAAGTCCCTTACACATGTCGGATCTTCTGCCTATCTATGAGAAACTGATTCTGTGGATCAGTTCCATAGATAGAAACAGGGATACGACGGCGTATCCCTTTTGTGGATGAGGCCCTAAGATTTGTTATATCCTTAGGTGCGAAGGGGTTAATATGTTATAATATTTGAGTAATGTGTACACATTAATCATTGTGTTGGGGTTAAATATCTTTCACTTGACTGAACAGCTTGATCTGCATTTAAATGAGATAAATAAAGGCAGGTAGAATAAAAAATATATTTTATATACTAAATATTATGATTACATGTAGTAACAATTGTCAGAATACACATTTTTTACTATAGTGGTTTACTGTGAAAAAAAAATATTATATTGAAGATTATGACAAAATGATTACGATCTAGGGAGGAACACACTGCAGCATTGCACACTGTAAAAGCAATATGTTTGCTTATAAAATATGCTGTGTATTGCAGGCTAATGCAATGAATGTGTGATCCATTTATTGCCAGAGGCTTGCGTAAAGAGACTCTTGCAGAGCTTCTCAAATAAAATGACTGTGTGATTCATCACTCTTTGATTGGAAGTGAAGTGACACATGTAATTCTAAAGTAGGAGGTGCTGATGTTTTTCCCTTCATCTGTGCTATGTAGTTTCCTGGGGTGCGCTATACCACTGTGTGAGATGCTATGTTATGCATCTGTATTACTATTTATGCATCCCCTAGGGAGAAAACAATTCATGCTGTTTGTGTATTTCTTCCTGTAGAGAAATGTTATGGAGGATAGCAAGATTTACAGAGCTGTATAATTACCATATCTGGTTAGCAAATAAGTGGTTTGTAAATTTTTATTTTATTTATTATTATTAAAGGTCATCTCCAACCACCAGTAAATATCTTTGTACACTATCAGTTTATAATTATTCCCCAACGCCAGCCAATCCTTATTAAGTTTAACGGGTTAAAAAGTTTGCCATGATTTTAATGCAAAACTTGCTTAATTTTTCCAGATTTCAGTTCATTTCCTCCCCCATTCGAACCATGTCTGACTCTGAAACATAGGGGGGCAGATTCACATACAATTGGACAGGCGCAGCGTATCAGAGATACGCTACGCCGCCGTATCTTACCTGGCTTAAATTTGAATCCAGGAAGAATTTGCGCAGTAAATTACGGCGGCGTAGTGTATTTCTGGCGGTGTATTTGAAATTGGGCGGGTTGGGGGCGGGTTTCATTTAAATGAAGCGCGTCCCCGCGCCGAATGAAATGCGCATGCGTCGTTCCTAAATTTCCTGCCGTGCATTGCGCTAAATGACGTCGCAACAACGTCATTTTTTTAACTTAGACGTGACTTACGTCCATCCCTATTCACGGACGACTTACGCAAAAAAAAAATTCAAATTTCAACGCGGGAACGACGGCCATACTGCAAAATAGCAGCTTTAACTATACGCCAGAAAAAGCCGACTACAGACGACGTAAGAGAATGCGACGACCACGCGTACGTTCGTGGATCATCGGAAAAAGCTCATTTGCATACCCAACGCGGAAAACGACGCAAACTACACCCAGCGGACGCCAAAGTATTGCATCTGCGATCCGAAGGCGTACGAAGCCGTACGCCTGTCGGATCTTACCCAGATGCCGTCGTATCTTGGTTTGAGGATTCAAACTAAAGATACGACGCGGGAAATTTGAAAGTACTTGCTCTGTGAATCTGCCCCAGGGGGTTTATTTACTAAAGCTGGAGAGTGCAAAATCAGCCTCACTTCTGCATAGAAACCAATCAGCTTCTAACCTTAGCTTGTTCAATTAAGCTTTGGCAATGAAACCTGAAAGCTAATTGGCCTGATTTTGCACTCTCCGGCTTTAGTAAATAAACCCCACTCTGTATTACCAGGACAGGAACTGAGGGGAAATAGCCCCAGTGAGGACATGGACAACTATGGTTCCTCCAGAGGTTTTTAGAGGTTCCTTGTGTTCTGGCTGATTAGCCTCCTATTTGATGGTGCCTGCATAGCTCAGGGTTCAACACCACTTTGCAGAGCCAATTGCATGATTCCAATTCATTTTTTTCACCTGCCTGTAAGGGTGGCATTCTGACCATCACTGTAAGGGGAGAATTCTTCCCACTGACAACCAATAAGGGGCATCTTTCCTACTGACACCTATGAATTGCTTTAGCAGGAGTTCCTTAAGACATGATAATTATTTCAAGGGTTCCTCCGGGGTAAACAAGTTGAGAAAGGCTGCTCTAGAGAAATACTAATTTAGTAGCAATCAAATTGAGGTTTCCAAACAATGCATACATCAATTTTATCAAGATGTATTCACTAATTGCTATTGCTGTCTGCATACATTACTATGTACCTGTAGCTGTACTGATATGAGCTCCTGCACTTCTGCGCCCCATAGCAGACAGGATATAAACAAAAAAAACAGCTACAAAGCATTCCTCAAAATATATATTATAACGTTTTAATTATTATATAATATTATGTATCAATATTAGGCTTGATTCACACTGTACGACCTGCATTCTGCATGTAAGTAGTCCATTTATTTCAGTAGGCTTGTCCTACCAATAGAAACGTAGGGAAAGAAGTCCCTGGCTCTTTCTTTAAATCACACTGCACAAGGCACATGATATTTAGTGCACGTGAAAAAAATTTATTTTGATGTCACAATGTAGAGAATAAGATTTCCTATAATCTGTGCCCAGTCTTGCCACACAGAGTTAATCTAGCTCTGAGCAATCCTCTTTTATTGTTCAGTGAAAATTAACAGACTTCCAGATAAAAACCTGTCTAAATAAAAAGTCCTTTCCGTCCCCTTGCTTCGAGTCACATACATTGCCTGTCACAATGAAATGTGGATCACCCCCCATATTATGATAAACATCCAGGAATGTGCATGTGTCCAAGCTAGTGCACGAGATATGTAAAAACCCCGTCACTCGAAGCAAGAGGACGGAAAGGACTTTTTATTTAGACAGGTTTTTATCTGGAAGTCTGTTCATTTTAAACCACTGTATGACATATGTTGAGATCTAATAAAAAATTGACAATTATTAAAATAAATTAATTAAAAGCAGCACAGTTTGCCTGTGGGTCGAGAATGCATGTGATTTTGTGAGCATTCCTGATCTGCACAAGGGTGAACCTAGCCTTATATAAAATGTCCAAGATACCTGATGAATATGGATTCACTGGGCTTTATTTTAAATGCTGGCCATATATATTACAGTTTTATTGTTGGTTAAAAAAACTAAACAATTGTAGGTTCTCATAATATCAAATGTATTTAAAAATTGGGGAGCTTACCGGTATATGAAATAGTGATAAGGGATAAAAGGGATAAACCTGAGTGCAGACAACATGATAAAAGTAGGCAAAGCTCCCAATATCAAGCACTGCTTGGAATTTCTTTCAAATTTTGGGCTTTTTTTTAACCACATAAATCTATTAACAAGCCTTTCAAGCAAATGGGTATTTTTAGGGTTGCCATTTGAAAGGATGAAGAAACTGAACTACCATATGGACCAATGTTAAAATCTTTCAAATTGTCATATATGGGAATATACATTCTTATCCTTGGGCTTTTAAAAGTATTTAACAATACATCTACACTAAATGGAATAAAATATACAATTAACAAATTATATAAAAAGTGATGATATTGCCATCACCAAAATAACGTCTCTAAAATTAATCTAACTGGTACATTAACAAATAGTTATATTTTTAAAACCCAATGGATATTAATAGTATAAACTGATACATTATTAGATTACAAAAGGAATACACTGTTTTGGGCCTAATTTACCAGTATCTGCCGGAAATGTAGAGCATCGTTGACACTTTGAGGGCAAAATACTTACTTTCACACACATCTATGAACATGCTTATGGTTGTCGAAGCACAGCCATGTACTAAACAATCTAAGGCAGTGGTCTCAAAGTACCGGCCCGCGGGCCATTTGCGGCCCGAGGACCAGTTATAAATGGCCCGCAGGCAGGGTGGAAGTGAGGGGAGCAAAAAAAAAAAAAATTTTTTTTTTTTTTTTTTTTTTGAGCTGGAGCCATCTGGTGGTGAGCCGTTGGTATTACAAGCTATTACCACCAGATGTGAGCTGGCGCCATCTGGTGGTGGCCGTTGGTATTACAAGTTAAGCATAACAAGTTAAACAGCAATTCTAATGTCATTTTACACTATTTTCACTGCCATCTTCTTCCCTCTAATTAGAACCCCCAAACATTATATATATTTTTTATCCTAACACCCTAGAGAATAAAATAGCGATTGTTGCAATACTTTCTGTTACGCCGTATTTGCGCAGCGGTCTTACAAGCGCACTTTTTTGGGAAAAAATTACACTTTTTTTAATTAAAAAATAAGACAACAGTAAAGTTATCCCCATTTTTTTTTAATATTATGAAAGATAATGTTACGCCGAGTAAATTCATACCCAACATGTCACGCTTCAAAATTGTGTCCGCTTGTGGAATGCCGACAAACTTTTTTACCCTTTAAAATCTTCATAGGCCACGTTTAAAAAAATCTACAGGTTGCATGTTTTAAGTTACAGAGGAGCTAGAATTATTGCTCTCACTCTACCAATCGCGGCGATACCTCACATGTGTGGTTTGAACACCGTTTACATATGCGGGCACTGCTCACGTATGTGCTCGCTTCTGCGCGCAAGCTCGTCGGGACGTGGTGCGTTTTCTGGCTCCTAACTTTTTTAACTGGCTCCTAGATTCCAAGCAAATTTGTCAAACCCTGACTTACACCAGTGCTGGTGGTAATAATGCGCTCGCTGACACCAGTGCTGTGGGTTAATAATGTGTTCGCTGACACCAGTACTGTTGTTTTTGAAGTTTGAAAGTTTGCATGCGGCCCCCCCATGGGATATGAAAACTTGTCTTGTGGCCCTCAGGTAATTTGAGTTTGAGACCCCTGATCTAAGGGATGCAATTAACAAATATTAAAGTGAGAAATATCACCCACCCACAATCTCTATTCCAAGGATTAAATAGAACTATGTAAAAAGCATTTTGTTGAATATCCAAAATATATCCTGACATTATTTTGTGAATAAAAATAAATTTACCAAATATAACGCTAATAAAAATTAGCAGCTCCGTAGAGCAGTGCCAGTTAGACTCTATGCCATGCACATGGGCTGGTAAGAAAATCACTGATGGATGGAGAGAGCAGAGTGACCATAATATGTCCAATCAGCAAGCTGTGGAGAGGGAAATGACACCACTCTATTCCTTAGCTCTAATACAGGGGTCTCAAAACTTTTCAAACAAAGGGCCACTTTATTGTCCTTCAGACTTTAGGTAGGCCGGATTTTGGCCAGCAGGGGCAGAGCATGTCACGGGCCCAGCATCAGTGAGAATAAATATGGCCTTAGGGTTGGTAGCCAATAGAAGGAGATGTATCCCCCCTATTAGTAGGAGGTATAGTATCCCATCATTGGGATCGGTGGAAGATATAGTGCCCCATTGTTGGTGTCAGTGGGACAAATAGTGCCTTATATCAGTGGGAAGAATTGTGCCCCAAGGTCCGGATAAAGACTAGTGGAGGGCCACATCTAGACCCCTGCTCGAATAGAAAAAGCAGCATCACCCCCCCTAGCTGTATTGTCTGGTGGAGGTTTATTAAATGTCAAATGTCAATTGTTAGATAAAGCAGTTTACTTATGTTCATTTTAACCTTTGTATTTAGCTGCTTGCCTGGAGTCCAACTTTCATTTTTTATTTAAATTTTTTCCTATGCAGCACCAGAGATATTGCTAGCCTGTAACAAAGTGTGTCCCATGCCTGATTGACTGCTGCACAATGTGAAAATCTTTTCCCCTGTCCTGCTGGGTCCTCCCCACAATGTTGATTTTCTGGCGCTTGTGAAGTTAAAATCAGCTGCTTCAAGTTTGAAAGAGTTGTGCACCTTGCTTTTCCCGTTCAATATGCCTCTTTTATTCATCGGACACGTAGTATTATTTCCCTAGATTCAAAGTGTACTGTGATTGGAGGAGGCAGATCTTATCATTCATTTGCCCGTTTTTCAGTTACAAAAGGCTTTGCATTCTGGGAAAGAACAGAAGGAGCTCAATTAATGGAAGAGGCAGATGAGCAGTATAACATTTTTATATGCGGCTGATATTAACTCAGCAGTGCCGGAAAAGCAGCTCTGTGGGGAGGACCCAATAGTAGCGAGGAGAAGATTTTGGTGCTATGCAGCAGCCAGCCAGACATGGAACACACTGCATTAGAAGTAAGGCACATCCACGTTGCTGTATAATAAAATAATTATTTAACAAAGCTTCAGCTTTAATAATAAAGTCATTAAGCAATTTATTAGAAACACTCGCACACCTCCTTATTTATGCAATTATCTAATTAGCCAATCATGTGGCAGCATAGCACTTTAATGCAGATACAGGCCAGGAGCTTCATTTAATGTTCACATCAAACGCTAGAATGGGGAAAAATTTGATTTCAGGGATTGTGACTGGCATCCTCCGAATGCACAACATATTGAGGCCATAGGGCTACAACAGCAGAAGACCACCTTGAGGTCTATACCTGTCAAATTAGAACAGAAGGTTAAAATTAAATTGGAAAAAGGGTCACCAAAACTAGGATAGGCAACCAAAGAGAGTTGAGGACTGTAAAAACTCAGGCCTCACACGACCCAGTTTCTCGGCAAAAAACAGCAAGAAACTTGCTGGGAGATATTTTTTGTCGAGGAAACCGGTCGTGTGTACATTTTCGTCAAAGAAACTGTCGAGAAACTCAACGAGCCAAAAAGAGAGCATGTTCTCTATTTCCTTGATGGGAATGGAGAAAATTGGCTTGTCGAGTTCCTCAACAGCCTAACAAGGAACTCAATGAGGAAAACTATGTGTTTCGCCCGTCGAGTTCCTCGGTCGTGTGTACGAGGCTTCAGACTGGTCTGATGAATCCAAATTTTGCTGAGGCACACAGATGGTAGGTTAGTCACTAGATCTGAATTCAATAAAACACTTTTGGGATGTGATAAAATAGGAGATTTGCAGCATTAATGTGGAGCATCATGCAGAAATTGCATGATTCAATGATGTCAGCGTGGACCAGAATCTTTGATGAATGTTTGGGGAAGGGGGAATCCATGCCACAAAAGTTGTTTTACAAACAAAGAGAGGCCTTAACCAGTTTTAGTATATAATGTTTCTAATCAGTTGCTTGATGAGTGTATATGTTTAATAATCAGACCATGCGCATGTGCGTGTGCACAGGGTGTGCCTAGGCACACCCTAATCACTCTGTACAGCACAGATTCCCCCTATTGCCCCGCCCCCCCCATTTCCCCCACAGCGCTGCCGGCTTTCCTCTCCTCTTCCGAAGGCTGGTGCTGTGGGCACACACAGGGGGATGTTTTAGGATGAGTGGGGAAAGGGTAAATATGTAATTTACAGACTCCTTCCTTTTCTAAATGAACACAGTGAGTGATCAGTAGCATGTGTTTGAGATTTGGGGTGCACACCCTAATGCAATAGGCTGAGCACACCTATGAATCAGACATTATAACAGTAGGTATTGATATATTTGCTGCAAGATGATGGCAAGCTTTCCCTAAATTTGTTAAAGTACTACTTGTCAGGGATGGCTATCAATCAGGTTTCAGGAAGGCGTGGGTGTTGTAGAACAAGACTGAGCACACACATAAGCATTGCCTGTGATGTTAAAACTGCAGTAAGCCATAGAACCTGATTTCACTCTACAGAAGTCATACTAGGGAAGGAATAAATCCAACATGTTGCATTGGGTTAATACACTTGGTACATCACTGTTTGCTTTACTAAAGAGACCTGTGTATTTTAGGTCCTTAAATGAACTTGTTAATTATTTTTCCCCAAGTAACAGTGACAAAAATCCTCTTAAATATAAAACACATTAGCATAAAGCAGGAAGCCCCAGCAGGGAATTAATGACTCAGATGAAATAAAAATGAACAGCTCTCTTTGACTTGAGTCATAGAATCTTGCACGGGAGACATGTGGCCGACTTCAGAAGTCACCAAAGAGTTTTTTTATGAACTAATGTTAACCGTTTAGGAGTGGGATGTAGTGTTCTTCATGTGGCAAAAAATACTTTTATAATGTACTTTTCATATTTAAACACTTATGAGATAATTTAGCAGAAAGATGGTGTAACAATAACTGAGTATTGCTGCTATCTGACCTAACCTAATGAAAAGCCTACTGGAATACTTACCTTTCAGCAGGTTTGGCTTTTCTCAGTGGTAACAGGGTGGATCCAAATAACAACATGTAGGCTGGGGGGATAAATGTGTAGATAGAGTCACTTTGCTAATCAGTGCCCTAGGCTGCACACAGGTCCTACCCATTGCTTTGACTTGATAGTAGTAACATCCGTTTTAGGACCCTGGAGAGGGTTAAAGCCATAATAAAAGTTTAGCAAACAGTGGGGGTGTAAAGAGTAGGGAGGAGTGATTTCAGAAAAATGGATTTTAAGTTGGGGGAATTTCGTCAAAATTGAAACTCTCAGGTTAGCTCATTGAAACCAATATACTTTGTTTTGGTTGCTGTATTGTGGATGGTTTCATTTCTTTCATTTAGTTTATTTGTTTAATTTGGCTGTACTTTTTTTTACTGGCCAAGTTGTATGTTTTTGGGAAAAAAAGAAGATAATAGGTTATTTTTTTTTGATACAAGAACAGGTCCAGGATAGTTAAAAGGCCCATTCATAACTCTTAGGCCTCGTACACACGACCGAGTTTCTCGGCAAAAACCAGCAAGAACCTTGCTGGGAGATATTTTTTTGCCGAGGAAACCGGTCGTGTGTACATTTTCGTCGAGGAAACTGTCGAGAACCTCGACGAGCCCAAAAAGAGAGCAAGTTCTCTATTTTCTCGACGGGAGTCTGATTTGGCTCGTCGAGTTTCTGGTCGGGCTGGTTTTCAACGAGAAACTCGGACGTCTGTATGCTAAGAAACCCGCGCTTGCTCAGATTAACATATGAGACGGGAGTAAAAGTAGCATTTGTAATGGAGATAACACATTTTTAAAGCTGTAACAGACTAAAAAGTGCAAATGTCTCTTACCAAACTTTTATTTAACACGCAAACACATGAAATTTGAAAATAGGAAAAGCAGCCCCAAGAGTTTAGCCAGTGGAATCGAACTTCCCCTGCCGTTGTATGTATTGTATGTCACCGCGTTTGAGAATGAGGAGATTTTGGCTTGACTGTGTGTACGCAAAGCAAGCTTGTCGAGTTCCTCGACAAGCCTAACAAGGAACTCGACGAGGAATTCGATGTGTTTCACCCGTCGAGTTTCTCGGTCGTGTGTACGAAGCCTCAGGAGCCATTAAAAGCCCACTGCACCATTTAAAGCCAGGAAAAACATTTTAATTTTGCCTTCCTGACGTCAATGCATTTCACCAATACGGATTTATTTTTTTACAAAATCCTAAATTCTATGCTGATTATTTGGGGAAATTAAAACTCTCAATTTCAATCACGTATCACTAGTAAATAGATGAACTGTAATGACTGATTTAGAGCACCTTTAAAAGCATTGCATTTTTTATGTGGTGTATAGATCTATTTCTTTTCAGAGCACAGGAGCAATTGCGGTTATTCTGGCCTGATCTTCTAATAAGAAATCAACTTCAACTTATCTGGATACATTGAACTGTCACAGGCAAAAATTTCATTGGCTGTTATAGATTATTGCACTTTAGTTCTCTTTCTTATAAAATATATATACACAAATAAATAATTAAATATTCAGGCATCCGGACAAGAAACAGTATACTTGTCACTCGGACACATATGCCTCCTTCTCCAGAATTGATTTGGTCTATACTACTGACTCCCTGCTCTCCCAAATTCAGGAGGTGAAGATCCTGCCACGCGGCATACCTTGCAAACAGACTCGCCGGCTGGGTCTGCATTGTGGCAACTCTCTGGGTTTTGGGTCACTGATGAGCGGGTGATCCCTCTGGTTGAAGGGAAGCTGGGAGAATACTGGTCACATAATGAGGGCACGGTTCCCTCACCGGTTCTATGGGATGCCTTTAAGGCGTACACTAGGGGGCAATATAAAATTGTGATTGGACAGGTTAGGGAGGGCACGACTCTTGCACTGGAGGAGGCTGAAAAGAAAGTCCTCCTGCTAGAGGAAAGGTATGCGAGTACTAAGGATGCTTTGACTTATGACACTATGCAGTCCCTCCACAGGGAAATTTCCCTGCTGCGGGTTGAGACCACTAAGAAAAAACTGCTCTCTCGGTCGCAAAGAATTTTTGAGCAGGGGGAGAAGACGGGTAGGTTGCTGGCATGGCTGGCTCGGGAACGCTCCTCCACACCACACATTTTCCGTATTAGGGATGACAAGGGGGAGTTACACTCTGACCCCCTGGGTATCAATGCTCAATTTGCCAGGTATTATGAGCATCTTTATACTTCTAGAGCAGATTTTACCACAGACAGCCTGCCCCACTTCTTGGATCAAATAGATCTTCCACAACTCTCAGCTGAGGCCCGCACCACACTAGATGCTCCAATCACAATCAAGGAGGTGCAGGTAGCAATAGCTGCACTTCACTCGGCCAAAATTCTGGGTCCTGACGGACTTCCAGCCGAACTCTACAAGGCTAATAGTGAGCTCCTTGCCCCTAAGTTCCATGGACTGCTTCTGACTATGTTGGAGGAGGGCTGTCTTCCTCCCTCTATGGCCGAGGAGGTTATTGTGGTTATACCAAAACCCAATAAAGACCCTACGTCCTGTGCTTAATATCGTCCCATCTCGCTACTAAATGTAGACGCTAAAATAACCACTAAGATCCTCTCAACCAGACTCAACTCATCATTCTATCCCTAATATATGGCGACCAGACTGGGTTCATGCCGGGCAAGAGTACTGACATCAATTTACGCCGTCTGTATACGAACGTGTATTGTGTGAGGAGGGCGGATTCTCAGGGTGTCGTGGCCTCCCTAGATGCCGATAAGGCCTTCGACTCGGTGGAGTGGGAATTTTTGTGGCAGGTCCTTGAGCATTTCAATTTTGGCCCCAAGTTCGTCTCCTGGGTTAAATTACTGTATAGAAACCCCTCTGCGAGAGTCCGCACGAATGGCATGCTTTCCCCCTTCTTTACTTTAGATAGAGGTACTAGACAGGGGTGTCCACTATCTCCGGGACTATTTGCCCTAGCTATGGAACCCATGGCTATCTTACTTAGAGCATCCCCAGCTGTTGGACGATGCATTGTTGTATCTTCCGGATGTATCTGCCTCTTTGACGGCGGCCCTGGAGATCATCGACCATTATGGATCCTTCTCAGATATTCGGATCAACTGGAACAAATCAATTCTGTTTTCCCTATGCCAAACCTCGCCCCCCCCTGGACCCGCAGATTCCACTAACCTTGGTTTCCAAATTTAGGTACCTAGGGATTGAGGTCCAAAGGGACCCCTCTCTCTACCTGACAGACAATGTGTATCCGATCCTCCAACAATTATCCACTAAGTTTCAAGCCTGGAGATCTCTCCCCCTGTCACCTGTGGGGAGGATTAATCTCCTTAAAATGACATTCCTCCCTAAATTCCTTTATGTGTTTCGCAATACTCCTGTCCCCATCCCCAACTCCTTTTTTAAGAAGCTGGACCAGGCGGTAAACGCGTTTGTATGGGGAGGACTGGCCCCCCAGGGTTGCCCGGGCCACCCTGCAGCTTCCTCTTTCAATGGGGGGTTTAGCACTCCCCTGCTTTAAACTTTATTACTGGGCAGCAGTTGTTGTGACTGTCCGCTGGTGGTTTTCTTAGCCACGGTCCAACCCAGCGGTTAACTTAGAGGCAGCTATACTTGGATCCTACTCAGCACTGAGTAACTTGGTGTTCCGAGGACCTAAGGCACATCCTGATGTGACGACCCCTATGTGGACAATCGTTATGCCCTGTACACACGATCGGTTCATCCGATGAAAACGGACTGATGGATTTTTTCATCAGATATCCGATGAAGCTGACTTTCATCAGTCGTACCCACACACCATCAGTTAAAAAAACGATCGTGTCAGAACGCGGTGACGTAAAACACAACGACGTGCTGACAAAAATTAAGTTCAATGCTTCCAAGCATGCGTCGACTTGATTCTGAGCATGCGTGGATTTTTAACCGATGGACGTGTCCACAGACGATCGTTTTTTTCTATAATTTTTTTTTACCATCAGATAATTTTAAACAAGTTCTTAGTTTTTTCACCGATGGATAAAAAACCGATGGGGCCCACACACGATCGGTTCGTCTGATGAAAACGGTCCATCAGACCGTTTTCATCAGACGAACCGATCATGTGTACCCGGCATTAGAGTTTAGGAACAGCTTTCAGTGAAACTCAGTGGAAAAACCCTTTTCAACTGCCCTCGAAGATGTTCTTCCGCTACCTACAACTGCGACATGCGGTACAGGCCCAATTCCCTGAGGGGGTTGAGCTGCGGTCACACGGGGTAGAGACATTTCTGACTTCCAGAGTTGTGGATCGTATTCTCTCCTCTCTATATCTTAGGTTGTCTTGTGGGGGGCCAGGTGGAGGGACCAAACTGTATAACAAGTGGAGGGAGGATCTCTCTGCCCTTGCTGCTGATGATTGGGAGGAAGGTATCCAGCAATATATTCCACTGATGGTCTCAGCAAGGGATAGGTACATCCAACTCAAATTTATACACAGAGCGTATTATACGCCTTTGAGACTCTCTAGAATATACCCGTCCCAAACAGATAGATGTCCCAAATGTACTACTGACCTGGGTACCTTTTTACACGTTGTCTGGTCGTGTCCTATTATTCAACAATTCTGGTCGGAGGTAGTAGACGTTATTAACTTAGTGGGCAATTTGCATATAGATCTGAACCCAATTATACTGCTTCTGGGAGTTTGTGATAATGTCATATCTAACACACACAAAAGGCTGTTTGTATTTTACGCCTCGTTCTATGCTAGAAAGGCCATCCTACTTAAATGGAAGCAGCCCGAGCCTCCAACGGTCTCCCAATGGAGGGCCCTGGTGGACACCACGCTACCCCTGTATAAGCTTACATATATGAACCGTAAATGTCCTAAGAAGTTCGAGAAGATCTGGGGTGCATGGACCAAGAAATTAGACTTATAGGCCAGGACAATGCCACTGCGGTGCTCCTGCTGTCTCTTGTCCCCTCATTCCCCCTCCCCCCTTCGTATTCCCTCCTCTACTTTCCCTTTTCCTTGCCCCATCCTCCCTCCCTCTCCCTTTTTTTTCCCCCCTTCCTCTCTCCTCCTCCCCTCCCCCCCTTCCTTTTCCTTCTCCTTCCTTTTCTCCTCTTCGTTGCTCCTCCTGAATCTTCTGTTTGGTTTTCTTGGAACTCCACTCACTTCCTAATTTAGAGCGAGCTATGGGTACTTATGGATAGGTGATGTCATCCGAACCTAATGAGTGAAATGGTGTATTCTTTGATTCGGTGTAACGGTATGATTGTATTGTGAACTGTGCCAAGTTTTCTACTAAGATATTTGAGATTCTGTATATGACT
Organism: Rana temporaria; assembly: GCF_905171775.1. Lineage (NCBI taxonomy): Eukaryota > Metazoa > Chordata > Amphibia > Anura > Ranidae > Rana > Rana temporaria. The sequence continues at coordinate 254,990,376 of NC_053489.1, read as the reverse complement.
TTGTTTATTCTGTGTTGAATAGCTGCATTATGGTTTTTTTTTGTTCTTTTTTGTGTTTGTATGTCTTTATGTTTCTCCTTCTGGAGACAAATAAAAACTTTTCTGTTAAAAAAAAATATTCAGAAATCTAATACTGTGTAAATTTGCATTGTCACATTTTTTTTTTCTATGTTTCTTCTTAGTGCCTGCAGTCTCTGTCTCTCGCAGACTCTCGTCTAAAATCTCGCACTTGTATAGTGCTTAATGCTCTTGGGAGCAACACATCTCTTCAAGAGTTGGACATCAGCGGCAACGGAATGTCAGATATTGGAGCGAAGATGCTAGGAAAAACCTTACAGATAAACAGTACTCTACGGTGAGTTCTACTATAAAATGTAGAAGGCTGGGTGTCTAAATAGTCAACATAGGCCATGCTTGGGCAGCACAGATGTTGATTGTTATTTTCATATATATAAGATAATAAATAAAATATATTCCAGACTGGTCTGCAGTGTATTGGTGGAAAGTATACTGGATACTTTACAGTTCACTAGGTCTGCATTTCTAGGACCAAAATGCTAGAAGAGTGGGGCAACACTTAGCCCTACCCTTCTGTCATTGAATCTAGGCATACTGACAGAGTGGACAAACAGTTTCTCACAGCCTTAGTATGACGCAAAGGCAGGGTTTGACAAATTTGCTTGGAATCTAGGCGCAAGCTAAGAAAGTTAGGAGCCAAAAAATGCACCCCGTCCCGCCAAGCTCGCACGCAGAAGCGAACACATACGTGAGTAGCGCCAGCATATGTAAACGGTATTCAAACCACACATGTTAGGTATCGCCGCAATTGGTAGAGCTAGAGCAATAATTCTAGCCCTACACCTCCTCTGTAACTCAAAACATGCAACCTGTAGAATTTTTTAAACGTCGCCTATGGAGATTTTAAAGGGTAAAAGTTTGTCGCCATTACACGAACGGACGCAGTTTTGAAGCATGACATGTTGGGTATAAATTTACTCGGTGTAACATTATCTTTCACAATATAAAAAAAAATGGGCTAACTTTACTGTTGTCTTATTTTTTAATTAAAAAAGTGTTTTTTTTCCCCAAGAAAGTGCGCTTGTAAGACCGCTGCGGAAATACGGTGTGATAGAAAGTATTGCAACGACCGCCATTTTTTTCTCTAGGGTGTTAGAATAAAAAATATATATAATGTTTGGGGGTTCTACCGGCCGGTAATTGAGGCCTTCTGCAGGCCTAAGCTTCCTTGGGCGCCAGGTCACAACTTCTTGTCGCAATTGCGACCGGGCACCCGGATTTTGTCTAGCCCTGCGCTAAGGCTAAGCAGTAGACTTTTGAACAAGACTTTTGGCCCCAGAGGAAAGTAGTATAGAAACTCAGCCCTGAAAAAATACAATTAATGTTATTATTATACCTCCTGTTGGACCAGTTTTATAATTAACCAGCTGTTGAATAATTGGAGAATGTTACAAAAGGAGGGATTGGTATTAGGACTAAATAAATTCCACTGGTCATCTTTATTATTCTTTCTAACATGTTTGCTAGCAAACTAGAAAAAGCTTGATATATTATTTGTCTGATATTCTTAAAGGCCTTCTCTGAATACTGTAGGATATTATGCTTACAGTGTGATGAAAGAAAAGAGACTGACTTCCATATATTTAATCTTCTGTCTGATATATGCCTTCTCCTTCTCCAGATCTGTGCTTTGGGACAGGAATGCAGTTTCAGCTTCTGGATTTATGGATGTGGCAAGAGCACTTGAAAAGTGAGTTGCAAAATGGAACTTTTCATGTATGGACTCGGGGGCTTAAATAAACCATAATGATATTATTACTTCTTTTTATGCAAACTAGAAATAAAACACTTCGCTTCATGTCCTTTCCTGTGGGAGACATCTGCCAGGCTTACCAGAGACACCCTGAGAGAGCAGAAAGTGCCTGGAGGAAGGTAAATGGCTGGTTCATGGAAGCCTGTTTTTTGACATTTGTGGAGACCTATATTTTTTGCCTATTTAGTAAAACAGAACTGGCAGAGCAAATCAAGGGGATGGGCCCACCAACTTAAAAGACCTTTATGCAGATATGTTACTATCGAGATCTGATTGCTAGTGTTCTTTATGACCTTGAAAGGTAAGAAACACCCAAATAGGTTTTTATTTAAATATTTCTCCTGTAAAAGATTAAATGGAAAAAAATGGTTTGATATATTACTCATGCTACGAAGGTTCTAGGAAGGTGATAGGAATAGTGGATGAAAATTTATGGTGAAGTGGGTAGGATGAAAGGTAATGATGTGGTAGGGAATGGAAACTGATGGTGGAAGAGGTATAAACCCGCATGGTAGAAAAGGTGGTAGATGGTGTGGGGATGGGATTTGATAGTGGAGAATGGAGTGGGTGCTGATGATGTAGCAAAGAGAGAGGGAAAAAACTTTATTAGGATCACTTTTTGGAGACAGAGGACAGTGGGGATGTGCATGTAGGAGATATGACAGAGTTAATGAAAATTTGATAAAGCTGGGACGTTAATGGGATTTTTGGGGAGAGATGATGAAATGTATGCAGGATAGGAGCCTGCCATGAGAAATGGAGAGCAGGCTTGGATTGAAAGACTAAGCACATTCATATCTGAGGCTAAAGTGGAAAGCTGTAGTAAGGGGAAAATGAAGAAATGTGCAGTTGGGGAGTAGCAGATCAGGAACAGAAGGGAAACCTATGTTAAAAAATGAGTTATTTTGGAAAAGAAGTAACATACTCTAATGGCATTGGGGAGAAAGGGAAGAATTAACTCAAAGGAGAAGAGAAGTGACACTGACACTGAGTGATCCAGAGAATGGGTGCTAGGGGATGAATTTACGAAAGAGGAACAGAACAATCCAATAATGTAATATTTTTCTCAGATACATAGCTGTCTCCTTCGAAACTCTCAGACTTTGGTTGCCTCTGATCAAAGAGCACTGCGGCTTCAACAGGGAGTAGCAAGTAGTGCAGAACAGGTAATAGAATTCCCATTTCACTATTCCATCCCTTAATTGCATAATCTAACAGTCTTCCTCTCTGCCTTTATCCACCTCCCGCTTTTAGATGCTGCAGACACTATCGATGTTGATACATGATCACATTAATGCTTTGCGGTCATGTGACCTGGAAACTGTCCAAGAAGATATCATATGCGCAAGACAGCTTCTCCGAGATGCCAAGAACTGTCGGGCAGTAAGCCTCTCCTAAACTAATCTACACGAGTCACGCTGATGCCTGGACCACAGACCAGCAATTATTTTTTACTGTTAAAAAGAAGCTGTAATATAATATACAATATATAAATTAATATAATAAAATACAAAATACCACATATTAAGCACTTGGGGATATATAATCTAATAATGATTGTAATTACAGCTACATCCCCCTCTATGCAGTCCATAACAATGCAAAATTATTCTGGTGTTTAGCAGCGCAGTTTTACTACAATTAATGGCAACAACCTTATAAGGAATGATGCAATATACTGTCATATTACAGTATGATGTCATAATAAAGCTGTTGATCTCCAAAAATTAAGCAATTATGCATGCTGATCTGAAAGATCCTTAATTAAATAGCGCTGGTAACACTTTTTTCTTTAATGACCCACACACTGCAAGTTATCTTCCTCCATAGAGGAAGATATATTATTCCATAGTCTCATACATCATTTTCGGTGTATCTGTTTCTAACCCTGACACTTTTCCATTCTCACCTCCAGTTAATACCACGTCTCCTGGAAGCGGGCAGCTGGCTGTCTCCTTCTGGCCCCGCTCAGCGCCTCCTCGAAACAGTCTCATATGAACTGTCTCGAGCAGTGGATAGAGAACTGCAGGTACTGAAAAAGCATTGTTTCTTTCAAATGTGACATCTTTATCTTTTTTCCCCTTAGTGTCAATTTTGATGTCATATTTAGCTTCTCTTCAGTGTGTCATGTTTAACTAAATTAAATGAATGCACCTTTTTTTGCAGGTTAAAAAATATGCATTTACAATTTTTCTTGTATCCTGGAAAGCATTGCACCAGCCATCAGCAGATCGCTGATGCCATGCGGGTCTCCTACAGACAGTCCTACAAACAGTCAGTGTGAGCGTCATACAAAAGGAAGTTTCACACTGAGGCCCCGTACACACGGCCGAGGAACTCGACGTGCCAAACACATCGAGTTCCTCGGCCAGTTCAGCACTGAAGCCGCCGAGGAGCTCGGCGGGACGAGAGCTCCCATAGAACAACGAGGAAATAGAGAACATGTTCTCTATTTCCTCGTCGAGCTCCTCGTCGGCTTCCTCGGCCGAAAGTGTACACACGACCAGTTTCCTCGGCAGAATTCAGCCAGAAACTCGGTCGGAAGCTGAATTCTGCCGAGGAAACTGGTCGTGTGTACGGGGCCTGAAAGAAAGAATCAATGAACTACCAGAGCACTCAACAGTGCCGTGGTAGTTCATTGAGAACTATAAGCCGACAGCCTCAAAGGATGTAAGTACTTGTAGTTCTTTAATACACATAACTCTGTTTTCAACTTCTCCCTGTACTGTTGTCACAGGGATAGACGGGCAGTGGGAACATGTCACATGCCCCCCCCCCCTAAAAATGGGTGTAACATGTTCCCACTGGTGAACTTATCATTTAACACTTTAAGGTTTGAGAAAAGGATCATTTCTAATTTCGAACCTGGTTGATTTACTAAAGGAGTAAAACATGTTCACTTTGGGAAGTACATTTTAACTTATCTTAATGAATGAAAATTGTCTTTACAAAGAATACTGAAAAATGCAAGAAAAAAAAAGGAAACAGGATTATTGCTCATCCATGATTAGATAATTGTCAGCACTGCTTTGTAGGGGTGCAACGGATCAAAAAACTCACGGATCGGATCGATCCTCGGATCAGGAGTCACGGATCGGATCATTTTCGGATCAGCAAAAAAAAAAAAAAAGGGTCAGTTTTTTCATTGGTCCAAAAAAATATATATATATATATAATAAAATAATATATTTTTTTTTTGGACCAATTAAAAAAAAGGAACCGTTTTTTTTTTTGCTGATCCGAAAAAATAGCACAATAGCAATTCACAGGGGTGGATTAAAGAGGATGCAGGTGAGGCTGTTTGGGACTTAAAGTACAATCTTGATGTTTTTACAGCAAAATATATATATATATATATATATATATATATATATATATATATATATATATATATATATATATTTATTTATTTTTGCTGTAAAAACATCAAGATTGTACTTTAAGTCCCAAACAGCCTCACCTGCTTCCTCTTTAATCCACCCCTGTGAATTGCTATTGTGCTATTTTTTCCCCCTTCCCCCCCCTCCTCTCACACCAGTGCTTCACTGCTAACATTCCCATTCAGCTTGCTAGAGCCCAGTGCACAGCGTGACACACCTCCCCGGGGAGGCGGGGAGGCGTGTCACGCTGGGCTCTGGCAAGCAGACTGGCCGCCGCTCCGGAGCTAGGCCGAAGCCGGGGACTTTCCTAGGCCTAGGCTCCGGAGCGCTCCGCGGATCGCGGGGTGTGCCGATCCGAACGGGGTGGCCCGTTCGGATCACGGATCGGTGACGATCCGTTACACCCCTACTGCTTTGTCTGATACACTAAACTAAATAAAACTGCACTTTGCAGAGAGAAAATTCACTTATCACAGCGAATAAGGTGAAATTGTGCTGACTTCAACCATCCAATCATATTCAAGCAAAAATCCTGTTTTGTCCAATTTTATTTGCACATGATCCTTTACAGAGTGAATTTTCATTTCGCTTCACCTTATTCATTAAGCTAATTGAAAATGAACATGCCTTAATCCGTTAGAAAATCCACCTGCGTATACAGTATATGAAACAAGTCCTGCAAACCATGGTTCCATGTCTTCTGTACTGGATGAGTCTACATTACCTGTACACAAAGCTCAACTCACAAAGCTAACCAATAACATTTGCAAATTACGATAAAGATCCTTATAGTATGTAGAAGATTTGTAAATTGAGCATAATTATGGCAGCATACCGGATTGGTGATTAAACTGTCTATGTTCCTAAAGGGGAACCAAAGTTTACAAATGCATCCACTCACGCTATGCTACATCTGAAAGCTCTGTAGCTGGTGCCAACATATTCTCCTAGCTTCTTCCAGGTTCAGACTCTTCAGCCATCTAGATTGGCTGTCCTGGGATGATGTAACACCCACACATGTGCATGGGAACAATTTCATCCCATCACTTGGAATTGTAGTACATTCGTAGCCCAATATACAATGTACAGAAGATTGAGATGTTAAAGGTATAAATCCTTTATTGTAGAAGAGACATGGAGGTTTATTTACTAAAGGCAAATCCACTTTGCACTACAAGTGCACTTGGAAGTGCAGTCGCTGTAGATCTGAGGGGAGCACAATCATGTGCAAGCTAAAATGCTATTTTTTATTTTCCTTGCATGTCCCCCTCAGATCTACAGCGACTGCACTCCCAAGTGCACTTGTAGTGCAAAGTGGATTTTCCTTTCGTAAATAAACCTCCATGTCTCTTCTACAATAAAGGGTTTATACCTTTAACATCTCAATCTTCTGTACATTGTATATTGTATATCTATATATATAAAACTCAACGTGTGGGTGTATGTATGTTCCAGCATCACGTCCAAACGGCTAAAGATATTAACATGAAACTTGGCACACATGTTACTTATATGTCAGCAACAAACATAGGATAGGTGGTTTAACCCTTACCCACCCCCATTTGCCATGGTCGGGGTTTTTCTTTAAAGTCCCATTCAACTCTATGGGAAATACATGTTACTTCATAACTTCCAAACGGCTGTACATATTTCGATAACACTTGGTCACATGTTACTTATATGTCCACTTAAACTATAGGATCGTTAATTTATCCCTTAACTACCTCCATTTGTGAGGGTCGGGGATTTTGTTTAAAGTCCCATGCAAATCAATGGGAAATGTATGTTCCCACATAACTTCTGTACGCCTGGAGATATTTCAATAATACCTGGTACACATATTACTTATATGCCAAATAAAAATATATGACAGTTAAATTAACCCTTACCTACACCCTTATATAAAAGATGGGTATATTTATATTACTATGATTTTCCTCCCCAAAAGGTTAAAGCGGAGGTTCACCCCTACAATATACTTTTCCCCCTTAGATTGATGCTCGTTTTGTCTAGGGGAATCGGCTAGTTGTTTTAAAATATGAGCAGTACTTACGGTTTACGAGATGCATCCTCTCCGTCGCTTCCGGGTATGGGCTGCGGGACTGGGCGTTCCTATTTTGATTGACACTCTTCCGAGATGCTTCCGACGGTCGCATCCATCGCGTCACGATTTTCCGAAAGAAGCCGAACGTCGGTGCGCAGGCGCAGTATAGAGCCGCATCGACGTTCGGCTTCTTTCGGCTACTAGTGACGCAATGGATGCGACCGTCGGAAGCCTCTCGGAAGACTGTCAATCAAGAAGGAACGCCCGCTCCCGAAGACCCATACCCGGAAGCGACGGAGAAGATGCATCTCGAAAACGGGTAAGTACTGCTCATATTTTAAAACAACTAGCCGATTCCCCTAGACAAAACGAGCAGGAATCTAAGGGGAAAAGGTCAAAAAATAAATAAATGGGTGAACTCCCGCTTTAAGATAGGAAGACCGGGCAACGCCGGGTATTCAGCTAGTTGTATATAAGTGCGACTGCACTTCCAAGTGCACTTGCAGTGCACTTGTAGTGCAAATTGGATTGGCATTTAGTAAATCAACCCCCTAGTATGTCTCTTCTGTGATAAAATACCTTCCTTCTCACAATTTTTTTAAGGCCACAGTACAACTTTAAGATATACTTTTAGAACTTGGATCCCATGTGATCTTGTTTAATTAAGATATATAAATGTAGACTGTTTCTTGTTTGGCACTGGATTATCTACACAGGAAGAAAAGTCTAACTCTAGCCAAGACTTTATTTTGCATAGAGCAGAGAAGCATTTTGGATTGTTTTTTTTCTGCCTGCATCCCCATTGGGGAGATTTCCCCTTATTTCTTGTTGGGATTAGACATGTTGAGAAACCTTCCTAACAAGGACACAGACATCAATAGAAACTCAAGGACTGGGGAAAAGTTAAAACATCTGGCGATGTTTTCATTGCTGTCTGTGTCTTCTCGTCTAAGTAATGACCACATCCCACATTTCTTGTAAAGACAGAAATAAAAAGCTGACAAAAAAGTAAACTCCTTCCCACTCAATCCAAAACAAAAAACTGGATGGACTTTGGGTTTAGCTTACTAGGAAATTGAGTAATCTTTGTTCCCACACATTTGGAACATAGACTTTTCAGTGCCCTGTTATGCTGTGTATTATTTTCTATGTATTTTGGTATCCTATTACAAAATTATTACTACAAGATTACAAAAATGTCATTACAAAATTAATATTATTTATTAAAAAATAATACAACTAAATCTTTTTTGTGAGCAATTAAATATTTGAAGTTTGTCAACAAAATATTTTTTTTTTTTTATATGGCAGCCTATGAGACATTTCCTCTCTCATTCATATCTGCACTAGGAAAAATAATATTAAGGCTTCATTTCCATGGACCTTTTTACAGCCACTTTTCTGAGCGTTTTTTACAGCTTAAAAACAGCTCTCCATGTTAGTCTATGGCCTCATGCCCACCATGACGTTTTTGAGCTGTAGATGGCTGAGCCGTTTTTAAGCTGCAAAAAAAACCAGGACCAGTGCGTTCTGAAGCTCCAGCTTTAGAGCTGTAAAACCGCCAGACGTTAAAAAACGCTCAAAAACGCTACAGCTGCGTTTTTGAGCTCCAGCTTAAAAAAAAAAAAAATAAACATGGACAGGCGTTTTTAAGCTGTAAAAAAGGCTAAAAAAAGTGGCTGTAAAAACATCCATGGAAATGAAGCCTTAAAGATGATTGGCAGTTAGATCTAGTTTGGAACAGCAGATCCAACTTATCAAAGGTTCTAAAGAAGGATTTTTTTTTATTTTACTTTTGTAGCATGTAATTGAATTCTTATGTCCATTCTGCAATACTGCAGTGAAGGGGGTAATCTTATTTGTTGTAAAGGCCAGATTTTTTTTTTTTTTTCGTCCTTTGATATACAAGGCACATTTTCAAGCATGAGGCCCCATACACACGATAGAATCCATCCGCAGATAAATCCCAGCAAATGGGTTTCTGCGGATAGATCCTATGGTGTGTACACGCCAGCGGATCCGTTTCCGCGGAGAAATCTCCTCTGGGATGGATTCCAGCAGATCGGATATTTGCTGACATGCACAACAAATCCATCTGCTGGAATCCATTCCAACGGATGGATCCGCTCGTCTGTACAGACTTACCGGATCCATCCGTCCAAAGGGATTCCCCGCACGCGTCGTAATGATTTGACGCATGCGTTGAATTCCTAATATGACAGCGTCGCGCCGTTGCCGCGTCATAATAGCGGCGACGGCGCGACACGTCATCGCCAGAGGATTTCACCGCGGATTTCAATGCGATGGTGTGTACACGCCATCGCATAGAAATCTTCTGAAATCCTCGAGAGGATTTATCCGCGGATACGGTCCGCTGGACCGTATCTGCGGATAAATCCTCTCGTGTGTATGGGGCCTAAGACTGACTGTGTTTTTAATCACATTTGAGCAGTTTTAGTTTGTGACCCATATGCATATATAAGTATTGGAACATATTGGACCTACACTCATATATAATAGCATTGTATTCCCTTCTAAAATAACAGACTGACTTTTAATTTGCTTTTTTAGAACATTGCCGACACCATGTGGGAGGCTACTCAGGATCTTTTCCCTGGAGCAGCACGGGATGCTCAGCGAGGAGGAGCAATGCTTTGCAGACTTAGAGAACAACATGGACTCAGCCCACCTCACATCCGAGATATGCTTCGCCAAGTTGGGAGTGACATACACAACAAGCTGAGGTAAGGATTGTAGTATCAACCACAACAATACAAATATAAAACCCTGAAAAGCATTATAAATAGGGTAATTCCCACAAAATACTGAAGAAAAGAGCTACAGTAACATAAACCTGTTACGACAGTAAACAACATCTCTGGCCTCAATACTTCTTGTGTCATTGACCCAGTAGAAGCATACAGACCAGGAAAATCATAGTTAATTCTGAACTTCAGATCTGCATTTTGTTGGGATATTGACCTAACAGTACTAAAGCCATGAAGCCCAACCCTGGGCAGACATTTTCAATAAAATTGTCCCAAGACAAGGTATAGGTTAAAAAAAAGCTGCTCAGGCTGCAATAATTACCTTCAGTCCTATAACATTGGTGTATCGTTGTCCTTATGAATAACATGGTCCTGATGCATGAAGTTACAGTATTACATAGGACATAATAATGCATAATGACACTTAAAGTGTAAGGCCTCGTACACACAACCGTTTTCCTCGACAGAATCCATCAAGAAACTTGGTGGCAGAGCTTTTTTGCCAAGGAAACCGTGTGTATGTTTTTCATCGAGGAAACTGTTGAGGAACTCGACGAGGAAAAAAGAGAACAAGTTCTCTTTTTCCTTGATGGGAGTCTCAATTTCCTCAGTGTGTTCCTCATCGGGCTGGTTTTTGACAAGAAACACGATCGTGTGTATGCTAAGAAACCCACGCATGCTCAGAATAAGGTATGAGACGGGAGCGCACCTTCGGTAAAAGTAGTGTTTGTAATGGAGATAACACATTTTTCACGCTGTAAAAGACTGAAAAGTGCAAATCATCTCTCACCAAACTTTTACTTAACACACAGTAACATGAGATTAGCAAAAGCAGCCCCAAGGGTTGTGCCAGTGGAATCGAACTTCCCCTGCCGTTGTACGTGTTGTATGTCACCGCGTTTGAGAACGAGGAGATTTTGTCTTGACAGTGTGTACGCAAAGAAAGCTTGTCGAGTTCCTCGACAAGCCTAACAAGGAACTCGTCGAGGAAAACGATGTGTCTTTTCTGACGAGTTCCTTGGTCGTGTGTACGAGGCCTAAGTATGGGGTTTATCATCAAGCTTGATAATAATGCTTGATTCATCAAGAAAAGTACAGTTTCAGTCATGTTTATTGCCTGCAAGTGTTCAAGGGGAGTATTACACATTATATTTTTCATTTCAAATATAAAACCTGATTTCCATAGATTTTTTACTAAATAAAAAAGCTAGTTTTGGATCGGAATAAATAAATAAAAAGCTACTTATTTCATTGTCTAGCCCCACTGCTCCTATATTACAGGATCTAATGCTTGTCAGGCGCCTGATCACAAGCTTTGTACTGTATATATGCAGGAATTGGATGGGGAATGATTATGATTTAAAGTCCCCTCACATGGTGTTCTATTTCTATATTTTTTAAATAAACTTTATTCTGTAGCAGGCTAGTATTATTTCCACATACATTTACAAGCAGAAAAAAATTGAATATTGAGTAACCTAAGCAAGTGTAGCACCTATGTACTTTATAGTACTGGTGCTAGTCAAATTAAGGGTAGATCAGAGTATAGTTAGACTCTGATCCTGATTATTTGGTGTAAGAATAGGGCCTCTGTCTCAGCTTGGCTGTGCTGTGGGTCATTTTGCAGTAATTGGGTGTTCTTCCTACCCCGGTACTGCAGGTGGCAGCAGTGGAGTCGAGGTTTGGGTGCTCTTCCCAGCAGCCAATCAGGAGGGTTTGTCCTCACTGTGCATGCTGGGGAGGGGTATTTATGAGACAGACGCCATTGGTTCTGGGTTCTTCTTCGTCCAGTGTGGCACCCACCTTTAGGGTGGCCACATCACTGTGCCCCGGCGCTTTGGCCTACCTGGCCAGGGCGTGCGTTCCACGCGGTGTTCCTGGTTCTGGGACCATGTTGACCCGGAGCATCAGAACCAGCGATGGGGATCCAGTGAGCGACTGGGTTCCCTCTTTTGAAGATCCCAAGCTGTTTGCTGTTCGGTGGGGAGTCAGTCTGAGGAGCGTCATTGAGAGTCTGGCGGTCCAATAGGGCTTGGATGAAACCACCGGGGATCACAGGTAGCCAGACACTGTGGGACTGGACACCTGTCAGTCGGTACCTGGGCGACAAGTTGAAGGAGATCCAGACGTAACTCAACCAAGGAGGCATATCTCCAAAAATTCTACCCAGAGGGGACATGTGGCAGAGGTATCTTCTGAGGCTCTTTCAGAGGGGTCTGTGGCAGAGACTTTCTCCCAAGTTCAAGTTCACCAAGGAGGGTCTGTGGCAGAGACTTATTCCTATAATTGTCCGAGTGATACTCCGGCTGCCAGGTCAGTGAAAGAGGCCTGTCTGGGTACACTGAACCCACTCCGGCGGGAGTGGCGCAGAGAAGTGTTACGTTTGGGAGCAGGACTGTTTCCTATCATTATGCCTGAATCTGCTATCCTTCCTCCTTTCAACTTTACTTTCCTCACCACAAGTTTTATTGTTTTTACCCGGCTGGGTAATAAAGAGCACAGCAAAAGAGCACCTGTAGTGGACATTCCTTTACTTCTGTTTATGCACATACGCATTACTTGCCCCTAGAGAATTCGGAGGAGCCACGAGGTAACACGCCGCCCAAAAAATCCAGCAGCTCCAATGGGGGTAATGCTACACAAGATTCAGAATTCAAGGGAAATTTGCTGGTTGGTCCATTTGAAAGTGCTGTATTTATGGGTTGGTGCAAACTCTTTTTGGCTGCCAAGTCAGACCAGTTAAGAAGGCTCTTATAGGGAACCATTGATTTTGACATGTCATGCGACTTGTGCTCTGGAAGTCAGAGCACATGTCGGATCAGTGTGAACCGACCCTAAACCTGTTGGTAATCATTATTGCTCTAGCAGGCTTTACAAATTTTGCTAACACACATATGGATTAGTGTATTTTTTGTACCAGAGTTGCTTATTCAAAGTCTGTACCTGCAAAAATACATTTTGGCAGATAGTAATGTGTTGTTATTATTAACAGAGGGTAATATTTATCAATGTGTCTCTACTAACAACCACATGTGTAGAGCCAAAACAACCTATCAGCAGTGTCGGCTGGTGCTCACTATTTTGGGGGGCTGCACAACCAACACTCCCCCTCCGGGAGATGGGTGGTAGGTTGTCCACCATATACCCCAACCCCCCCGTGGGAGACACAGATGGTGCCGATCAGTGGCTGCCATACCTTATGGAGGCAGGGAGAAGAAAGAGCCGGGGCCCCCATTTGTGAGCACACAGGAGACATTCTCCTTCCGGCTACATAAAAACCCAGAAGTGTCTCCTGAGACACAATTGGCCAAGGAGTCCAATAGGGGCTTCCTGATTGGACTGAGGAGAATGAGGAAAAATAGCGAATATTCATTTGCTAGTGTCATACAACTGGGTGGGATCAGTGCTCTGCGCCCCGAGTCCACCCTGTTTTGAAGCCTATTAGAGTCTCTGGCTCTAATCATGTGCTTAAAAAAAAACACCCCCGCCATTGGAATCCATGCGTCCAGTGCCCTGTTTGTAGATCAGGGAGCCGGAAGCATGGATGGCGGGGCGGCACCCTGCACCCCTTATGGAGTGGCCGCCACTGCCTATCAGGTTCAAACTTGGACTGAAAAAGATGTCACAGAGAGTGAAAGTCTAAATATGGCTGGTTAAATAAGAACAGTGTGAACTGTTCAAAAGCAAACTGTTTTAATAATTGGGTCTACTATGATGTTTTATAATTCCAGAGGTGCCCAGCTTTCCCTCATGACTCGTCTCAGTAACTCAGTTTTGGAGCAAGTTCTACAGGAAATGCAGAGAACACACAGAAAATTGGTATGTATAAAATAACCAAAAATTATAATGTGGACAGACAACGTGGTGCAAAGGCCCAGGGAACTCATTCACATTCTGCGTGAGGAATGACGTTAAGAAGGAAGGGGTCCCACTCAGATGACATCATAAAATCCAGAAGTTTATTAGACAGTTAGACAGCACAAACAGCATATTCTACCCTAGGTCCACCCCTCTAACACATTTCACCCATCTGGGCTTAGTCATAAATATCTCTACGACTAAGCCCAGATGGGTGAAATGTATTACAGGGGTGGACCGGAGGTGGAGGGATGGAAAATGTGAAGTCTGTCTGATAAACTTGCAGATTTTTTGACGTCATGAGTTTTCTTTTTAATGACATGTACTTCTTGCATTGAAATGGACCTCGGTGATTATGCATGCCTTGGGTGCTATAAACAAGCCTCAGGCCCCATACACACGAGAGAATTTATCCGCGGATACGGTCCAGCGGACCGTTTCCACGGATAAATCCTCTCAAAGATTTCCGCAGATTTCTATGCGATGGAGTGTACTCACCATCGCATTGAAATCCACGCGGAAAACCTCTGGCGATGACGTGTCGCGCCTTCGCCGCGATTATGACGCGGCGACGGGTGCGACGCTGTCATATAAGGAATTCCACGCATGCGTCAAATCATTACGACGCGTGCGGGGAATCCCTTTGGACGGATGGATCCGGTGAGTCTGTACAGACGAGCGGATCCATCCGTTGGGATGGATTCCAGCAGATGGATTTGTTCTGCATGTCAGCGAATATCCATCTGCTGGAAATCCATCCCAGGGGAGATTTATCCGCGGATAAATATCCGCTGGCGTGTACACACCATAGGATCTATCCGCTGAAACCCATTTGATGGGATTTATCTGCGGATAGATTCTATGGTGTGTATGGGGCCTCAGGGTACTAGCTGTAGCCATAACAAAGATGTTGAATGCCAAGTACTGGATGTATCATTTTGTATGCCATAAAACATTGATGCACTGTTCATTGTAATGCCGCGTACACACGGTCGTTTTTTGTGATGAAAAAAAACGTAATTTTTAAAAATGTCATTTAAAATGACCGTGTGTGGGGAAAACTTTGTTTTATGTCTTCTGAAAAACGACAAAAAAAAAATTCGAACATGCTTCAAATTTTTATGTCGTTTTTCAAAACGTCATTTTTTGTGTCATAAAAAAATGATCGTGTGTAGGCTAAAACGACGTTTAAAACAACGTTTTTAAACCCACGCATGCTCAGAAGCAAGTTATGACGCGAGCTTGAATGGAACAGAGTGCCGCCGTACGTGCTGAACGTAACTGCGCTTTGCTAGAGCATTTTGAAAAAATTATGGTGTGTAGGCAGATCTTCAAAAGAGATACGCAGGCGGGTCTGCTGTTCCGCCTGTGTATCCCTGTTTCTATCTTTGGAACTGATCCACAGAATCAGTTTCCAAGAGATAGACAGAAGATCCGACATGTGTAAGGGACTTACACTGCCGGATCTTAGGATGCAGTACCGCATCCGCCGATGGGGGCATTTCGAGTCGAAATGCTGCCTCGGGTATGCAAATTAGCACTTACGGAGATCCACGAAGCTTTTCAGCTTCGTTTTTTCCCTGTAAGTTTTAAGTTGCATGTGTAAAATTAGGGCTGGTTTTACAAAGTGTAAACTGTTTACACCTTGTAAAAGCAGACCCTTCTTTCCAGCGACGCTGTCTTTTTTTTTTTTTTCCCGCCGCAACTAGTTTTTTTTCCCGAAGCAACTTTTTTGACCCGGCGCGATTCACGAAGCTTGGCGTAACGTAATTTTGCGCTATGCACATCGGGAAAATGACGTCATGAGCATGCGCAGTACGTCCGGCGCGGGAGCGCGCCTAATTTAAATTGGGAACGCCTTACGCCGGCCGGATTTAAGTTACACAGCCGAAAATTTCTAGGTAAGTGCTTTGTGGATCGGGCACTTAGGTAGAAATTTTCAGCCAGTGTAACTTAAATGGGAATATTTAAGTTACGGCGGCTGGCTGTGGATCTGGCCCACAGTTCTCACTGATATATCTACAAATCACTTTAAAGGGATCGATAAAACATTATCACTGAACACTACATGTTACTTGTTTGAGGTGTTAGTATGTTAATAGTATGTAAATAGCTAAATATCGACCTCTTTAACCCATGACATATTGTAAGAGTGAGAATTCACATTTTGGTTTATGAAATCAGTAAAGAAGAAGCTCATTGGATCTAAAGAAGTAGCTCATTGGATGAGAAAATAATGCATCTCATTCTTTTTTATTTCCCCCATAAACTTTCACAGGCTCGTCACAGATCTCAGCTGCAGAGTATTATGGAAGAAGAGCAGAGGCTGATGGGATACCTCCCGCAGACACCACCAAGGAATAAGCAGGAGACACACGAGGGAGAGATGTATTCTAGTATTGTAAGTGGCTAATTCCATTTGCATTTCAATATGCAATACAGTAATGCTATGTGATTTTTACTATCCATAATATCATGTTTTTTTTTTCAACCTAATTCAATTCCTGACCAGAAAAGGTTTATTTTGTGATATCTATGAGCTACACTTGGACAGACTGAGTTGACGGAGTAGAGCCATATGTAACATATGCCATATGTAACACGTGTAAGAGTGAAGAATGAATCATTGAATCCCATGGGAATGGCAAAATTAGGCAGAGTCTATCTAGTTTTATCAAGCCCCAAGCCTTCATAAACTTTGTCTGTTGTTTTTCAAAAAAACAAGCTATTCTGCAAATATAGCAGTTACAAGGTTGAGACAAACCATTTACACTGACAGGGGTGCTAACAACGGTCAGCCTTTATTTATTTATTTGTTTAATACGTTTATCCTAAAAGAGTAAAAAAAAAAATTGCTTTAACTGCTTAATAACTGCTTTAACTGCTTAATAATTGTTAGTTCAGCTTCAATTTGTTAATTATAAATCTGCTAGTATACCTAATACTACCCTCCCCCTAGATTAACAATGTAGCTGTCTGCAGTACCCCCGTGTTCATTCATCCAGATTGGGGACACTCTAATAGGAGGTGAGTTACTACTCAGATCACCAGGTGATCATTACATGTAGTGGCTGCATTAGCAAGGGAAAAAATATAACTAATGCAGCCATGTAATGATTGGTAGGCTGCAATATGATACAATTTTGGTTTTGGGTTTATTATTGCTTTATTTTCCCTCTTTACTAATGTCCTTATTTGTATCTCTGCAGGATACCATGGTAATAAAGAAGCGTCTCCAAGGCAGAAAAATTCGCCCTGTGTCTGCATTTATCAGTGAGATCTCTGATATATATACTATTTCCAAGTTTTCATGCACAACGCTAACATAAACATTTCCATGCAACATGTTTTGTGGGAAACATCCCTGTATTGTTCAACTATAAAATCTTTCTGTTGTAGAATATTAACTAAATTTGTATGCCCCTCATTTGGTAGGTGTGAGTGAGCAGGAATTAAGCCCCAAGACACTAGATTTGGGGTCCCCTGGCTCCCGTGAACTCAATTCTCCACCTGCGCTCTCCTCATCCGCTAGCAGTCAGCTCTCTCGCTCTCTAAGCGTGTCACTAGAAGGTCTTTCTGAACTACCCACAGAAGGGAGTAAGCTGCAGCATCAAACCCGGGACAGGCCGAAGCAACAGTCACGTAGAGCGCCAGGAGGAGGAAAGGTAAGAGAAAGCTGGGGCTGAGGGGATAAAATCACCCTAATTAAAACATGTAAATATAAAACCATTCAAGTCATCCTTGAATATCATTTTGCCCAAATTAAGAGATTCAGCTTTTTAGTACTTGGACTAAAGAAATGGTCGAGTCACATTCAAACTCCATAGGGTTCAGGGCATCGAATCTAGACATGTGCAGAATGGAAAAATTTGTTTTGTTTCAGATAAATTTGTTATGTTACTAATTTTGTTTCATGGATTTGTTTTGAGATTAATTTAGTTTTGTTTTGTTTATTAATTTTCTAATTCGAATCATTCGGAAAATGTGTAATTTCTTAGAAAACGAATAACCAAAATGAAATGAAACAAATTTTAATAAAATTCATTACTATTGTTATTCGGAAATTCAGATACCGCTGAATCTCCGAATAACCAAAAGTTTGTCGAATTTAGATTCGAACCGAAAGGAATTGCATATATCTAACCAAAGCATTTACCACCCTTGTTGTTTAATATCTCTGCTGATCAGAAAGCATTCTAATTTAAAGCAATAATTACCTGTGTATAGGAACCCTAAAGATAAACTGTGCTTTGCTCATACATGGTCAAGTATGGAGGCCAAGTGATAGATTTGGGTCGATCAACGCTGCCACAAAAGAGGAATCCATAGCCCTGTGTCCGCTATGACTTTGACAACTTGTAGCTTTCATTTCAATACTGGTGACTGAACAGAATAGTGTAGGAGTGAAAAGCAGATGAGTGTGTGCTGCTAAGGAAGTCCGCATTAAAGTGAACCAGTTGCTTTACACAGCGAGACAAAGTGGTCTCTTCCAGATTTTTTTATTTCACTTATGTGTATTGTAGCAGTAAAACTGCATTTCCACTAAACCAAGCAGATATTTTTAATGAACTAGAAGTGCAGTTCTTTTGGGTGTCACCATTCAGCTAAAATGTTCTTACGAACGCAGTGCTGCTGGTCTGCTTCCATAAGTGACAGACACCTTATACAGGTGATTATCGTGCAAAAGTTTATTTATTTCACTAATGCAACTTAAAGTGGGGTTCTGTGCAAAAAAAAATTTTGCAAGCTAAAATTAATCACATTAGATAGTCCCTAAAATATATTAATAGCTCCCCAATCATTCCAGAAATGATTGCAAACACTTGCCTTATATCCTCCAGCTCATGTTGTGGCCGTATCCATCATATGTGTGGGCATGTAAAGCCCAGTTCCTTTTTCTTCCTGGTTTTCAGGGAGGGGTGCATGCTGGCCGATTTTTAGGCACAGTAATGCCCAGAGACTCCTGGGAAATGAGTGTCATCATTTCCCAGGAGGCAATGGGGTCTTAGGACAAGAAGTTTAACCACCTAGGACCAGGAACTAGGCAGATTACGAAACTTGCCTAGTAACAGCCAGATAGAAGTGAGTAAAATATATATATATATATATATATATATATATATATATATATTATTTTTTGTTTTACATTAAAGGCAAGCTGTTAATAGAAAGTTCATTTTTAGGGTGGAACACCACTTTAAAAGGTGAAACTAATATATGCAGGATAGTTCAATTATTTGTCATAATTGTGATGATTATGGCTTACAGCTCATGAAAACCCCAAATCCACAATCTCAGAAAATTTGAATATTACATGCAATCAATAAAACAAGGATTATACATAGAACAATATCGAACCTCTGAAAAGTATAAGCATGCATATGTACTCAGTACTTGGTATGGGCCCCTTTTGCAGCAATTACTGCCTCAATGTGGTGTGGCATGGAAGCGATCACTGCTGAGGTGTTATAGAAGACCAGGGTGCTTCAATAGCAGCCCTCAGCTCTTGTGCATTGTTCGGCTTCATGTCTCTCATCTTTCTCTTGGCAATACCCCATAGATTCTCTATGGGGTTCCGGTCAGGTGAGTTTGCTGGCCAATCAAGCACAGTAATCCCATGGTCATTGAACCAGGTTTTGGTGCTTTTGGCAGTGTGGGTATGTGCCAAGTCCTGCTGGAAAATGAAGTCAGTATCCCCATAGAGTTTGTCTGTGGAAGGAAGTCCCTGGACTTAATGAAGCACAGTGGACCAACACCAGCAGATGACATGGCTCCCCAAATCAACACAGACTGTGGAAACTTCACACTGGACTTCACGCATCTTGCAGTGTGTGCCTCTCTATTCTTCCTCCATAGTCTGGGTCCTTGGTTTCCAAATGAGATGCAAAATTTGCTCTCATCAGAAAAGAGGACTTTGGACCACTGAGCAACAGACCTTTTCTTTAGCCCAGGTAAGACTTTTGTTGTTCAGGAGTGGCTTGACAAGAGGAATACGACATTTGAAGCCCATGTCCAGGATCCGTCTGTGTGTGGTGCCTCTTGATGCACTGACTCCAGCCTCAGTCCACTCCTTGTGAGAGTCCCCAACACTCTTGAATGGCCTTTTTTCTGACAATCCTCTCTAGGCTGCGGTCATCTCTGCTGCTTGTGGATTTGGTGTTTTCATGAGCTGTAAGCCCCAATCATCACAATTATGACAAATCACGGCTTGAACTATCTTGCTTTGCTATGAGTCTATTTCATATATTAGTTTCACCTTTTAAGTTGAATAAGTAAAATAAATTAACTTTTGCACAATATTCAAATTTTTCGAGAGTGGAATTTTGTTTGTATTAGATCAACTGTTTTAATCATTTTATAAAACAACAACCATTTACTACTTGTAGAATGTTTTTTTATATTTTTTTTCAGATTAAATGACCACTTAAAAAGACCATGAGCAGTATGGTTCTATAGGAAATCTGATGCTTTTGTCTTTTAATTTAGGTGCGGGGCCCAGCTTCTGATTCTGAACGACCTGATCCTGCCTTAGATGAGGGCCTTGATGAATTCTTCCATCGCACAGTGTTGACTCAGTCAAATAGGTGTTGTACATTATCCCTAATTCTACATATTCTGCATGTGTTGAAGTACAGTTATATATATCTATGCCTTACACTATGACATAGAAAAGTGAGTAATCACCTGTCATTTTATGTCCTTTCAGTGTCTCTTCAGGTCGAGGTGATACAGATGCACCTCCAAAAAGAAGGCGTCGCAGCCTGTTCCATTTCCGTAGAAGTCGAACCCCAAAGAGGGAACAAGACAGAGGGAGAATTGCTCCTCCCCCTTCCCCAGGTCCAGAAACATCAGATCATGTGAAAATTGAAGGATACCCAATAACAAATGGAACTTCCATCAGCAATGGAGCTGAAACACATAACATTGGTGGAGTCAGGGGGTTACCTGGCCGAGGAACACCGGTAAGCAGTACCTGACAAAGTGCAAAGTATAGCTGGCAATATTAAAAAAAAGGGTCACAAGGAAGTTTTTACAAACCAATGCTAGATGATATTAGAATTCTGTATTTAAAATAACTTATAATAACATACATAAGCCATTTTTCTGTATGGGAAGATTATACTTTCACACTCTACAGAGGTGTATTGAGTGTAGTTTTTGCTCTAGAGCAACCACCCCATGTACCCTTTAAAATAATACAGCAGCCTTTGCCCTAAGGCCCCTTTCAGATTGGGGCGGGAGCTGCGGTGGCGGTATAACGCCGCTAAAAATAGCGGTGCTATACTGCCGGAATTGCCGCGGGTATCAGCCGCTAGCGGTGCGGTATTAACCCCCGCTAGCGGCCGATAAAGAGTTAATACCGCCCGCAATGCGCCTCTATTCTCTGTTTTCAATGGGAAGGAGCGGTGAAGGAGCGGTATACATGCCGCTCCTCTCACCGCTCCAAAGATGCTGCTGACAGGAGATTTTTTTGTCTCCCGCCAGCGCATCGCCTCAGTGTGAAAGCCCTCGGGCTTTCACATTGAGTCTGCAGTGAAGGAGTTTTTCAGGCGCGATAGCAGCGCTATTTTTAGCGCTGTACCGCCTGAAAAACTCCTCAATGTGAAAGGGGCCTAAGTGTAAAGCAACAACATAGTGGACCGAGACTTTGAGTATGGAGAAGCAGACATTGACAACAACTGTAGTATTGTGCCAGTACCATTTTACCATGATCTCGGGGCGATGGCACAAAACAGTCTAAAATACTGTGTTCATTAAGAGCAATGGAGGAGTTGTTACGCCAGACACTGGCAAAACTGACAATCCCTTTTTGATACATTATATTCATTTTGAGAAGCAATAAATAATTGACTTTGCATGTAAAGAGCAGGTACTGATTGATAGTGCTAGTTTGTAAAACTTTTGCTACTTTACATTTGCAGGATGTAAATGTTAACCTTTGGAGAACCTATCTCTAAGGAAGCCCCCCCAAATCCCACAATGTATGTACCTGAAGGACTCATTTGAAGACCTCTGCATTGTTATATGGGGTGCAGTGAAGCATGCTTCACCCCCAATTTGCCCAAAAGTTGACATTTGCATAGTGCAAACACCAGAGGCGTAGCTTGAAGCTTGTGGGCCCCGATGCAAAAGTTGACCTGGGTCCCTCCCCACTACCACTTCAACCGTGCATGCAGATACACCCACCGCATGTCAAGATGCTCAAAGTGGCTTAAGAGTTTCAAATTTCCAGAGTTCCTCCCTACTTCAGAGGACAGGGACCCCTGGCAGGTCACTTGGCAGAACTCCTTTCCCATCCCGGCACTGTATACAGCTCCTTCCCCCACACTACACAGGGCTGAAATCACATTCCTTTACACACAGTTTGTCAGCCTTCACAAGGTATCATTTTATGTTGCCATTTTGACCTGTAAAATTCTCTGGTTGGAACGGCAGTGCAGTTGCAGTAGGCAGATACACCCTGTGCAGATCGTGGCTGACTGGCTGTGTTGTAAAGGAATGTGATTTCAGCCCTGCAGAGGAGGAGCAGTATAGAGTGCCGTAATGGGAATAGAGCTCCGCAGCCGGGCATCCAGGGCAGAGGGATGGTCAGGGGGCTTAGGGGGACGCAACTTAGATCTAGGGGGGCAAAGCCATATGACACAAAATCATCTGGAGCCTGTAGCCCCACAGGGGCCCCTCAGGAGGTGTTAAGGGATTTTTGAATTTTCTGAAGATTCTCTGTCATTGTTGGCAGTTGTTGGGGGGAGTCAAACTCCTGGAGGTATGTGTATTTTGCCCGGTTGTCAGGGAAGAGGGGTAAGCGGACATCCCTAGGTGGGGGGTACAGAGAATCCCAGCTGGTGACTAGGAGACACTGAGTGGTGTCTTACCTGACCAGTGACATCGGTCTCATCGTGACTACAGGATGGCAATCTCCTCCTCTTGCCTTACTGAGCTTGTTTGCCATTCCATGTTGCCAGCACACAGCACAGACACTTTCCCATCCTGGGCTGTTCTCACCCTGTGCTCCTCTTTCTTTTATGAAATGGCTTGCGGCTTCTCCCAGCCAATGAAAACTGAAGGGTGTGGACTATGGAAGGCAAAGTGGGCCTAGGGCAGATCGAAGTTGGACTTTATGGCGGATATGATAATATGACAGGGAGGCTGCAGGGGCCCTGTAGGGGGCCCCTGCAGCCTCCCTGTCATATTATCATATCCGCCATAAAGTAGGGTTGCATTTGTGACCCCTGCAACCCCTTATGCTACGCCCATAGCAGGGTTGCATTTGTGACCCCTGCAACCCCTTATGCTACGCCCATAGCAGACACATAAGGCTCCTGTGCACCCTGCAGCATAACTTAGACAAACTCGCAATGCCGGTCTATTATACTTTAAGTAGTGACAGATTTACTTTTATCTCACTTTTCTGCCTGAAGTCTGAAGTTTTTATCCCATTTTGTAGATTTCCTAGCACATATAAAAAAAAATGAAAATTATCGGTTGATCATGCTGTAATCAACAAATATTGTATAACATTTCTGTTTTCAGTCCTGTGAGCAAAGGCTAGAGGAAGTACAACCAGCAAGAGTACGAGGCGTTCCACTTCCAGGGATGGATGGTGTCCGGCAATGGAAGGAGGTATGTCAAGGAGGGGCATTATTACCTTTTCTAATATGTTTTGACATTTGCCCCCCCATGTAGAGCTTTATTGAGTTCTAAAATGCTACATATAATTTTCAGATTGATACATCAGGAAGTACTAGCTGTGCTTCAGAGGACAGAAGACGTTCTTCTGGGGATGGGGGTAAATATCTATTCCACCCTATGTTTTCTATCTGTACTTTTCCCATAACTCTAAAATCTCATTCTCTTTTCCCCATGAGCAATTCAATCCATGCTTGCTCTGTCTTTTTTCTGGTGTTTCTCCCCACCTATTTTCCACTGTATATGTGCTTCCTTTCTGTATGTGCAATGTTTCCCTCTTTGCCTTTCCCTACACTTCCCCTTCCTGTTTCTTCTCTCTCTGTCTCTCGCTCTCTCTCTCTGTCTCTCAGAGGAGGGTGCTACGTTTGAGGACAGACAGCCTTGTTTTTCCAACGGAGACAGGAACAATCAGAAGAATTTATCAAGAGAAGAGGTAATCCTAATATTGAAAGCTTTCCAGAGTCAGGGAAATAAAGGGGAAAAGGTGGTGACCCAAAATAATGTAAAGCAGGGAAGCCATCAGATATAATATTTTATGTGTGCATTGACTAATCCAGATCCAGATAATTGCTCATTTGTTATTCACTGTAAGTAGAAGAAACTGTAGCAATTTATTATAATATAAAATCTTTAAAAACCGAAATGAAATATTTTGCATGTAAATATACAAGACAAAAACGTTGGTAGTGCTAAAAAATTCAAACCTTAAAGTAAACAATCAACAGGCAGTAACAATGAATTTCCTAATCACAATGCTTGATATATAAGAAAAATACAAAAAACAATTAAATAAATGTTTTTCTATTGTAAAGCTGTTTTGGTCACCCCATGCTAAGGGAGGGCTGATCGTTAGTGTAGACTGAAAAGAAAAAGAAAATAATGATCCTAGTTAGAATTTGCATTTGGTTATCATGCAAAAAATGTAATGCTTAATTTAGAAGTGCTGCTCAATTTAAAAAAAACATGAATATAGCATTATAATGAGACCCTGAACAATTATTTTTTTCCGGAAATGTGTATTTGTTCACTTTACAAAAATCATAACCACTGTTTAATTGCTTTGGCAGGAGATTGGTGCTTTGTTAAGTAAACAGACTTTGGTCTGTGAAGGTAATTTTAGCGGTACCAATAGTAGATGACTGACATCTAAATCAGTCTCTCTGAGGGAAAAAAAACGATTGGTTGGGTTGGATTCGGTCAGATAATAGATATTGGTACTTGAGATAACACTAGTGTGTGTCTATATTCAATGCACGGACATGTATACATATGCAATATGAGCATACATGTCTATGCTTTAATCAGTTTAAGAATATATATATATATATATATATATATATATATATATCGCTTAGGGGTCCACAGCTGACTGCCATCTGGTTTGATTCTTCACGCTGCTACACCACTTATTGTATGCTGAATGTGGCATGTTAAGAGACATCACATGTGATAATATTGTTTGATTTATCAGAGGAAACAGTTGCATGTGTAATTTATTTATTTGTAAATTTAACACCTGATTAATAGCACGTTTAACTAGGTAAAAAGGCTAAATTTGTGCTTTAAAGATCACTTTAGCTTTCCACCTACTTCAAACATGTCATATTACAGTAGGAGTGCTGTGCTTAAAGTGTACCTGTGGGTAACTAACATGGGTAGCAAATACCTCTTCCTTTTATGAGGTATTCAAGCCTTGTTGGTCACTCAGTCACCATTGGGATAAAGGCAAGGGCATTCTTATTTTCCAGTAGAGGAAGTGGAAAAAATGAGGAAATGAAGAAACCATGGGAAGGAAAAGATCCATCTCATTCAAAAATTCTAAAAATCTCATTAAAGCAAAGTGATGTCCTCATAATTTTTGTTTTCAGTTATCTTTACATTTTAATTTGACACTTTTTTTATGGATAACAAATGCCAATCTGGTACACTAGGCATGTAAGTTGGTATCCTTTGGCAAGGAGGTAGAAAATGTATACCCCTTCCCCAACATGCATACCCTAACCTGCGTGTCCTTAAACATTAAAGGATTGCTTGAAAAGTGATTCCTAAAAAAGCAGCACGGCTCCCAAAACATACATGCCTTTTGACTCCAATTCTGGCACTGGAAAGTGTTTCAGAAATCAAAAGAATCATTATTGTGCAACCCACTTAGTCGATGATCTACTATAGAGTTCTTACCCATTAATCTTTGAGGTCAAAAACAAAAAAACTCTCAATCCGTCTTTAAAAAACAAGTAAAGTTTATTCTACATTTCACTTAATTTATTCAACATCAACTGGCCCATCACCTTCTTATATCAGAACCTGGGCTAAGGTAAATATCTAGAGCAGGGGTCTCAAACTGGCGGCCCTCCAGTTTTTGCGAAACTAAAAGTCCCGTCATGCCTCTGCCTGTGGGAGTCATGCTTGTAATGTCGCGTACACACGATCGGTCAATCCGATGAGAGCGGTCTGATGGACCGTTTTCATCAGACCAAACCGATCGTGTGTAGGCCCCATCGGTTATTTATCCATTGGTTAAAAAATTTGAAACTTGTTTTAAAATTAACCGATGGATACCTAACCAATAGAAAAAAAACAATCGTTTGTAGGCACGTCCATCGGTTAAAAATCCACGCATGCTCAGAATCGACGCATGCTTGGAAGCATTGAACTTCATTTTTTTCAGCACGTTGTTGTGTTTTACGTCACCGCGTTCTGACACGATCGTTTTTTTAACTGATGGTGTGTAGGCACGACTGATCATCAGTCAGCTTCATCAGTTAACTGATGGAAAAATCCATCAGACCATTCTCACCGGATTGACCGATCGTGTGTACAGGGCATAACTGTCAGCCTTGTAATGCCTCATGGGACTTGTGGTTTCGCAACAGCTGAAGGGCTGCCAGTTTGAGACCCCTGATCTAGAGACACTGGCTTTGAATTGAGGAGATCCTGGACAGTGAACTACAGGTGTTTACATGGCAAATGTTGCAAACTACTTAACACCTAGGGGGTAGGTAGGTGGTCTACACATAATTACCCTATACCAGTTTTTTCTTGGGCACCAGAGGTACAGAAGAATCTGAGATTGCCAGTATCTGGCAACATTACTTATTTATGAACCCTTCCCAGATCATCCCCAACTGAGGAAGGGCACGTTGCACAATATCAGCATGGCAGGTTTGAGGGTTGACATTGACTACTGTCCAGCCACAGAGATACCATTTTTCCTTCTTTGAGTACCAGACTGGTAACTTGTGTAAATTATATTAAATTAATTATTTAGAATTTAGTAACACTTACACTGTTACTGAGTCCATAAAAACAGTATTTACATAGCTTGTACTAGTCTTTAGTGGTCACCCCCCTAGTATCTATGGCTAGCTTTACAATTATTGATGAATTCTTCTGAATTAGTATGGTTAAAAAAAATCTGTTTCTGTGCAATGCAGTGCTAACTTATTTAACACATCAGTGCCTAATCATACAGATTGAATTATGTCATCGGCATTATTATTAAGCATTGATGTGTGAGTGGCTTTGTGTATCCTTATACTGCACCATTGTTGCTTAAGACAACTTATCAAACTAGCAGATATTGGAATGCAGATGCAGTTTACTTTTATTACATCTAAATTTTTGCTTTGGGCTGAAAACCATCATTTGAACTGCACCCATTCTAGCTCTGTAGCAGAACTAAAAGTTGAACAGTAAATGATTCTGTGTTTTTTCAAGTTAAATATGTTTATATAAACTTCTTTGTTCATCCGCGCACTGGAAAAGTAGGGGCCATTTGGCAATGAATTGTGTGGTGGTTGGGTCATCTACTATAAAGAAAATAGTTTAGGTTTTAATGCCGTCACTATATCTTTTGCGTCTTGCATGTTACTATGAAATACAGAAAATGTCACTAGTGTGTTACTAACAGAACTGAGTGATGGGGTAGTTTGATCTACGTTATTTTAATATGAAGCAATCTGTCCCCCAAATAACAGGGTAACAGATAATGTTTACTTCCCATTCACTGCACATTCCCGTCCCTTGTTTTTCCAGGGGGGTCTTACTGTTTCCTGCCCCCATTCTGCAGAACTGCGGCCAATTGCTGCCCCACGGGGTAGGAAAGTGTCTTGTGGGGGGGGGCAAGGTGATACCGAATGTCCGGAAGAGGCGAGGAAGGAAATTCCAGTGCCCAGACCAAGAATCAGAGAACCTGTGAAAGAGGCGGCCCCCCCAGCGGGAGGTGGGAACAGCCCATTGCAAAGACTACACAGCATGCAGTGCACACTCTCTCACCCACGTTTACCCAAGTCTGCATTTTTGCTGCCTATATCTGTTACCGCTTTCTCAGTTTTGGTTTGTAAATGCATTCAGCCTTGCTGTTTATCTCTACATTCTGCATTTGTTTTCATTTCTGACATTTGCTATCCATTATAGTTTGCTGTTTGTGTGCCCTCTCTCTTTCCATTCTACTGTGACTTACAGCAACCCTTGCTCTGTAATGTAATAACTTACTTTTTTTTAAATGCTTACAATAGATGGTGCACCACCTGTGCGTAGGCCTCCTCTTAAGCCTCAGCGATCTCGAAGGATGCAGTCATGTGACTCAGCTGAAGCGCCAACTTCTGGTGAGATCTTGTTATAACAATAAGAAAACATAATAATGTACACTCAACAATCACATACAGTGGGCAATGCAAAGAAGACATGATTGCAACTCACTGTATAGAGAAAAAAATGTTTTCTTTTTTGAAGAGCGTGGTTCAAAAAAAATCCCATTACAAAATATAATTATGTTTGGGTCCAGCTAAACATCACTGATACAGACATATGAAAACCAGAAGAAAAGGGAAATTTTTCCCCAACTGTTTAATAACCGGCCCATAAAAAACAAATTGGCTGTTTTGGTCAGCACCTTAATTAAACTTGTTCTTCGCCGAATTAGGGCAATGCAATGAGTTTGCTATAGCCCCCTATATCCATCAACATATCCTTACTTTTCCTCTACTCCCCCAATCCTTCTTTCATAAATTGAAGCCAAAGAAATACTCTTTGTACTTCTGGGTATTGAGAAACGTGATTAACAACATATGACAGCACTGGGCCAATCAGAGATATCATATGGAAAATTGATGAGTGACTTTTGGCTTACAGAGGACTTTCCTCTATCTCCCAGCATTGGTCAAGCAAAGCACTAGGATAGCCTGATGTTCAAGAGGAATTAGGAAAAGTAACACAACTAGATGTAAATCTAAGAGACACTGTCACCTTGCCCATTTAGGGCAAAGTGGTATTGTCTCTGTAAAGGGCTGACCCTTAGGCCTTGTACACACGACCGAACATGTCCGCTGAAACTGGTCCGTCGGATCAGTTTCCGCGGACATGTCCGACCGTGTGTAGAGCCTACCGGACAGTTTTCCGGCCTAGCGGACAGGTTTCCAGCGGAAAAAAGTTTCTTATAATGCTAAGAAACTTGTCTGCTGGAAGCCTGTCCATCGGACATGTCCGATGGTTAGTACGACTCATCGGACATGTCCGCTGGCCCGAAATCCCGCGCATGCGTCAAATTGATTCGACGCATGCGTGGAAGCATTGAACTAACCGGGTCGCGCACGTCGCCGCATCATCGTCGCCGCCACAACACCGCGTTTTCTGTCCGCGGGGAATTTGGTCTGATGGTGTGTACACACATCAGACCAAAACCTCCCAGCAGACATGTCCGATGAAAACGGTCCGCGGACCGTTTTCATCGGACATGTCTGGCCGTGTGTACAAGGCCTTAAAAGTTTAATGCTTGCCAGCACTCCCTCTCTGCTTCTAGCTCTGTCGCAGCCTGCACTAAAATGTCTAGTTTGGCTGGTTTCGGATGCTAAGGGGAGTGGACACAGACCTAGCGGTTGGCTGCTAGACCTGAACACTGTCACATGGGATTAGGTCACATACTTTTCTGTACTGGGAAAAGCACTGGATATTCCCACCAGTTGTGACAGAAGCGGTGAAGGAGCACTGGCAAGATGAGTATCAGGGGTTACCTGTAGGCAAGGTAACAGTGTCTCTTTAAGTATTTTTTCCCTGTATTTTAATATATAGAGAGATTAGCTATGATATTTTGTTCTAGTGACTGGAGCAGGTATTACACTGCAAACAAATGAACAGAAAATGCCTCAGACAGGTGATGCCTTGCAACGTGGACTACGCCACATGGCTGGTAAGTTCTAAACAAACTCACAGAAAAAAAAAAGCTAACGGCAGGTAAGGTTTAAAGGTAATATATCAAAAGACCTGCATGCTCCAAGTAGTGGACAGTTCCAGCTTACTCCTTGTACGCTGAGAATGAAGGCTCTGGGGACAATCTGACTTGTGTGTTGGGGATGGAGGTACAAGGAGCAACAGTCCACCCCCATATGCAGTGACTTTAATTCCATATAAACAGAACATAGTAAATGTGTTCATTACAACTTCTTGCACAGTTACAAGAATACAAAATATTTGTCTTGCTACAGTATAATCAATTATTGAATACATTCAATGCAACACTATCATGGCAATAATTAAAAAAAAACATTATGACAGAGTTTAATTTATAACAAGCCTGTTAAAATAGAAAATAGAGAAAGAAGATTCTTCTTCTGTGGAAAAGATATATTTTTCTGTCCCTGTTATTTGCCTTCAAGAGGTGCAGTTCCTGGGGAATCCACATCATCTGAAACTCTTCTATATTCACCCATGCATTGTCAGGGATTAGCGCCTTTCAGGAATTCCCACATCGCACCCCTCAAAATTTGCTAAAGTGTATGTCAAACCAAAATGTTTTCTTGATCGTACATTAAGGGACACAGGATGTATTCAGGTATCTATGGTTATGCATCTGTCTGCATTGGGCACAAGGCAAAAACAATTGTAAGGGCTGCCCAATAAAACCCCTCCCAGTCCCATCATGTCTTAGTTTTTTGCTAGTGTCCTTAGGATAATGGATGTCCTCTCTGTACTCTGAGAGAAGCAAACCATTTCCTACTTGTTATGCTTTTTATTAAGACCTTTTTCTTCTATCAAGATTTTTCAGTTGCTACAGAACCATTAGGGTTCATTGTATAGCTTCCAGGTCAACTGACGCTTGGCATAGCCTTGGACACCAAACCCAGATCCCACTGTGAGGAAGAAGCTGGACCAGCCTGTAATGTGTTCTCTGAGCACTGGCTCTGCATTAGAAGCTCTCTCAGATACCCTCAGTGTAATATGAGTTAGACGCAAAGTGCTTTACAGGTCTTCCCACTGGGAGAATGAAGGGTGTCTGAATGGGCCATGTCCCCCAGACCCTGCTTTGTTTTGCCATTTACTTGGAGTGGATCAGAAGTTGACTCGGGACCACCACTATAGTAAGTGAGGGCTTTTCCCTTATCAGAACCTAGGTGCACTGTATCTTAGAGTCACCAAAGGTATTACCTTGGGAGTTCTGGCTATGACACTTTTGGTTGCATGCCAGCAATTGTAGATGGCCCTGTGGCATTTTTAAATTTGGTGCCATAAAACAGGCCTTACTGTCCATATGTCTCCACTAAGTTTGTACATTCTCTTTTTCATTTCAAACACTGTGACTGTGCATGCCATTTTTATAGAATATGCAGTCCTCTAAGCAAGTCTGTGAACATCCTTTCCTGCCTTCTCCTCTATGGCACCCTACAATCCTCACATGTATTGTGCTCCTTGCTTTCTTCGGTGACAAGGTCACAGATGGCTTTAACCATTTCTGCTCTGCAGCTGCTCCCTTTTATCCAGGGATGAGTTCTCAGCTACTGTGTCTGAGTTTATGGGTAGAATATCAGCCATGTGTGCTGACTTAGAATGCAGGGGTGTAAATCTATAGACATCACTCCAACACTTAAGGATACCATTTTGGTCCTTATTGATGCAGTGCACATGTGTCTAGACCTGGCACAGCCTGTGTTAGCCATACCTAAGGTTACCAGTCTGCAATGTCTTAAAGGTCCCCAGCCTATTATATGCTTTCCTGTACACTCACTATTTCAATCTGTTTTATACAGTCATTGTCCTAATCCAAAGAAAGTCTTTACTCCTCCTAAGTGTTTTGCTCAGCAATTTCTAATTGAGGAGTTTCCTAAAAAGTGGCCCATCCCTATAGTGGATCCAGCCCATTTCTGTCTTAAATAGATTTTGAATGTCTCTGTTAATGACATCCTAGTGCTTAAAGTTCTTGTGGCCAAGGGCCAGATTCACGTAGGGCAGCGGCGGCGTAACGTATCGTAGATACGTTACACCGCCACAATTTTTCATTTTTTCATCGCAAGTGCCTGATTCACCAAGCACTTGCGATGAAAACTACGCCGGCGGCCTCCGGACCTACTGCGCATGCTCCGTTTCTTAACTCCCGCCGTGCTTTGCGCGCCGTGACGTCATTTTTTTGAACGGCGACGTGCGTAGCGTAATTCCGTATTCCCGGACGGCTTACGCAAACGACGTTATGTTTGAAATTTCGACGCGGGAATGACGGCCATACTTTACACAGCAATACGATTGCTGTGTAAAGTTAAGGCACCAAAAAAAAACGACTAACTTTGCGACGGGAAACTAGACTAGCGGCGATGTAGCGAACGCGAAAAACCGTCGGGGATCGCCGTAACTCCTAATTTGCATAACCGACGCTGGTTTACGACGCAAACTCCCCCCAGCGGCGGCCGCGGTATTGCATCTTAAGATCCGACAGTGTAAAACAATTACACCTGTCGGATCTTATGGCTATCAATGCGTAACTGATTCTATGAATCAGTCGCATAGATAGAAACAGAGATACGACGGCGTATCAGGAGATACGCCGTCGTATCTCATTTGTGAATCTGGCCCCAACAAGAGTCTAAAAGCCTATTCCAATGCCTTATTCTCCCTCACAGGCCCTGATTTGCAACTGGCCATTGCCACAATGTCTCACTGTCAGGCCTTGGCCAATTGGATTCTGGATCTTATCTAATGGATCCTTCTGTCCTCCAACAATTGGAGCTTATGGCAGTTGTTCTGCTCTACTGTGTTGATGGATAGATGGATATTATATATTATACGCCTAATATCCAGAAAAAGTCTCCTTTTGGTACATTTGCAGAGGACCCTTTGGCTCAAAATCTTCTACTGAGGGAATAGTCACAACAGACCCTGTCAGTCAATGTCCACAAAACCTTTAAAGACTACAGGGCTCACCTGATTCAGTTATCCATATGCTCTTAAAAGCTAGGAAGTCAACTTCTCGCCAAGTCTATTATCACTCACAGAAAGCATTTTTCTCCCATGTAAGGCAAGGAATTTCTCAGAAGGATGATTTCTGTCTCTTCTCCAGGCTCGTCTGAATCAAAATCTGGCCTTGAGTACCATCAAGTGTAACATTTTGGTCCTAGTAATTTTTATTTAAAGACTGCTTGTCTCTTATGCCGCGTTCACACGATCGGTCCGATGTGAGCTTTTGGACGGAAATTCCGACCGTGTGTAGGCCCCAATGGAATTTTTCTGTCGGAATTTCCGCCAAGAAAAATTTGAGAGCTGGTTCTCAAATTTTCCGACGGGAAAAGTTCTTGTCGGAAATTCTGATTGTCTGTATGCAATTCCGACTGAGAAAAATCCTATACACGCTTGGAATCAAGTCGACACATGCTCGGAAGCACTGAACATTTTTCTCGGCTCGTCGTAGTGTTGTATGTTACTGCATTCTTGATGATCGGAATTTGGTGTGTATGCAAAACAAGTTTGAGCCAAAATTCCGTCAACAAAAAAAATCCACGGTTTTCTTGTCAAAATTTCCGATCGTGTGTACGCGGCATAACTCTTTAATGGAAGCATTCATGCAGGATGTTGTATGTATTTTTCCCTCTGTATGTTCCCCAGTGACTGTGAGATCTCAGCCTGGTTCTTTTGGTTCCCTAGAAACCATTCTTTGAGCCAATCAGGGTTATTCCCCTGTCTACTATTAATCACAAGGTTGCTTTCTTCCTTGTCATCACCTCTGCAAAGAAACTTTCTGAGTTGGCAGTCTTAACCTTCAAGGAACCCTTTCTTCTGCTACATAAACATAAGGTTGTTTTGAGACAGAAGGCCCCTTTTCTTTCCAAGCTGGTTTCTTCCTTCCACCTTAACAAGGACATTGTTCTCCCATCTCTATGATCCACAACATCCCAAGGTTTTCCTCCCCTGTCTGGGTATGGTATTTGCTGTTAGAGTGTATCTCTCGGCTACAGTCTCTTTCTGACAGACTCATTCTTTGTTCGTGATTCCAGAGGGTCACTTTAGAGAACAGCCTACTTCTCGTGCCATTATCTCAGGGTAGATTCCTCAGCTCCTCATTTGAGCCTACAGACTTAAGGCCAAGGTTCCAATTTTCTCTTTCAAAGAGCACTCTGCTAGAGAAGTTAGGGCTTTATTGGCTTTTAGCATCAGACAAGTTTCTCATATTTTTTAAGGCTACCACCTGGTCTTCTGTTAAATACATCTTTTATAGGTTTTACTAAGTGAGTGTTCAAGCCTCATGCTGATGCCAGCTTCAGTCTTCAGGTGATCTCTACTGAGTCTCTTCTGTTATCCTGTTGCTCATGTGGGACTGTTAGCCCATTGTTTGTTGTGTTTCCAAGCCCTCAGTTGACAAACCCTCAGTTAGACTGTCTTTGGGTGTCCCTATGTAGCTTAATACATAGTTAATAATACATACATGTCCCTTAATGTACAATTAAGAAAATAGGAGTTTTTACTTACCGTAAAATCTTTTTCCTAGGGGAACATTAAAGATGTAAACGGCAGGACGTCCAGGGACGTCCACCCAACAGTTGAGAGCCGCGCTGTGGACGTCTTTCGTCTCTAGCGCGGTTCTCAAGTGGTTAATATGCAAGGTAAACAACAATAAAGACAGGGCATAAAATGACACAGCTGTCCAGCAAAAACAGTTACAAAGTCACCCAGAGTGAAACATTGAGCAGTGGTAAGGCTTGAATTATAAACCAGGCCAGGTAGTCTTTAAGATGTTTGCTCTATCGGCCATCGTTGGGGCCCTTTAAGAGCATTGATGCACTTAACAACATATTTGATGAACCTGCATGCAGTTAAGGTGTTCTAGAGAAGCGGTATAGTCTTTGCACAAATGCAATGTAGAGAAATATAGGGAGAAGGGAAGTGCAGAAGCACACAGCTGAAAGGGGAAGTGCGAGAGAAAGAGTCTGCATAACTCTATGAATTTCAGAATCAATAGATAGCGAACGTTCAGAGTGGTAACAAAGATGTAAAAAAAAATGCCATGTATATTATGTGTATGTAAAAAAAAATGTTTTTGCACTGATGTACGTTTTCATTGCAGATGCCAAAGAGAGAGATGCAAAGAGTCTGCCTTCATAAGCTTGGCTCCACCATCTGGAAAACTTGAAGTGTGACTTATTGGAAATCTGCCTGTGAACACACCATACAGAGTGCCCAACCTTAGTCTAGGTTGCACTAAGAGGCCTATAACATACATCTGTGCATTTTCAGCACCTAATAAATCTTTAAACCTTGATAAATGGTTGTTTTCTTGTATACCGAATATGTGCAAGACGATGGTTTAGAGACAGGAAATAATATTGCTTTTAGATTATTAGAATATGTTTTCCAAAGGGAGCTGCGGTGGCTCAACGCGATTGGCACTGAGCTGACAAGCCATTCACCTCTGCAGCTAGAGGTTCGGATCCCGGTCTCGGCTTCATGTGAATTGAGTTTGGTGGTCTCAGCCCGGCTCCCGGTGGGTGTGCTATGCAAGGTAAGCCTGTGCTTAGTACACCCACCCCCCTCCCACAAAAACCACCACACCTACACACGCACTCTAAATTGGGTTAACACACGCACTTTGACCACGCGGTCTCTAAAAGAGAGGCGAAGGACTAATGGGGCTGGTTGAGCGGGCTAATCCTCTCACTCCCTTATAGGGAGTCCCTCTGCCCCGTTGGGCTTCAAAGCAGAGCAGGTAGGGCGGGCTGTGTGGGAGGACCCCCTCACACACCCGCCATTGCCACCCGGGGCATGGAGAAAGATGGCAGATTGCCTCTGGGGGAGGCCTGCCTACTCCCAACTCCTGCAGTCCGGCTCCTCTCTCGAGTACACGCACAAAATACACTTTAAAAAAAAAAAAGAATATGTTTTCCAAGAGTTTGATATTGTTTAAGTCAGAGTCATAGGTAAGCTTCCTCGCACACTAGTGTGTTACTGCAGTGGCTACAACTGTTCCTGGGCCTATAAAGTCATGTGGCTCAACCGAAATTGCTATATATCCTTATTTATCTTTATTATATGTGTTGAAATAACATGTACAGAATAAAGCAGCCTTTTTCTTTCCTTCTGATCCTTTTATCTCTTATCTGCTGATTGGGCTTCTAAGGATTGAAATAGGTGGATTTCCTTTTGTTAAAAATGAGAAAATTAAGTTCTAAACAAGGTAGGTAAAGAAATCTGGATTTGAAACAAAAGGAAGCCATAGACGGTTCGAATCTCGGCCGGTTCAGCAGGGACTGGCTAAGATTCAAACCATCAATGGGCAGGCTGACTGTACCCAAATCAATCTATCAATCGT
Source organism: Rana temporaria (assembly GCF_905171775.1). Lineage (NCBI taxonomy): Eukaryota > Metazoa > Chordata > Amphibia > Anura > Ranidae > Rana > Rana temporaria. The sequence goes on along the minus strand of NC_053489.1, from coordinate 254,954,246 downwards.
CTTGAGTACAACCAGAATGTCAAATTGTACTTGCGATTGTTGCCAGCGGCTATAGCTGCTAGCAATAATCATGGTGGTCACCTAGCAAGGATGGCTGCACCCCCCCCCCCCCACTGGGAGAATAGTTCCACGAGCGGGATCCCACCATCAACATCGGCTGTTTAGGCCACCATCAACACTGGCTGTGTTGGCCATGGAATGGATGATGTTTTTCGGGGAACCAAAAAGCATCATCTATGGCCTCCCAAAGTGACAGGCCACCTTTACACCCTTCCCCCGTCTGCAGATATGATGAAAAATTCTTAGGGGTTGAGAAAACCTGTACTGCCCCCCCAAAAAAAAGTGTGAAGTCAAAAAGTTTTCAATCTGAAGCCTCGTACACACGGCCGAGAATTCTGTCGTAAAAAAAACCCGTTGTTTTTCTCGACGTGATTCTTGTCAAGCTTTCCTTGCATACACACTGTCAAGCCAAAATCTCGTTGTTCTCAAACGTAGTGACGTACAACACGTACAACAGCGCTATAAAGGAGAAGTTCGATTCCACTGGCGCCACCCTTGGGGCTGCTTTTGCTAATCTCATGTTAGGGATGATATCCCTTGGGATGAAACTAGTCAGGGCTGAACCAAGTGAAGCAGTCTGATTGTCAGTCGGCATTAGAGATCGCTCCCCTCCTCACAGCTTGATCAGCAACGAGTGTTTGGTGATGTGGATAGCCTGACCCGACCTGGGTAAATCAGTGAGATATGCCATTTTAAAGTTTTATACATGTGAGTGTATTGGATGACGTTTTTATTGGGCGATTAAAGATTTTTAAGCAGGATCACGCTATGTGTCTGTTTCCTATCATCTTTTCTATGCATGAACCCTGAGCCATCCAGAGACGCTGAGCAGAGATTGAGGCTGAGATTGCACCTGTGACACGCTGATATATATTTGCTTTGCGGTAAGAGGCTACTCAAGAGGGGGTTCTCTTTTCTCACACACCCCCCTCTTTCTTCTATGAGCACAGATGTGAAGCGGTGTCTTTCCAAACCTATCATCTTGGGCTATAGTGCTTTTCAGTCTGTTACAGCTTGATGAATGTGCTATCTCCATTACGAACGCTAGTTTTACGGAAGGTGCGCTCCCGTCTCATACTTGATTCTGACCATACACAGGTTTTGAAGACTCGGAAAAGCATACACACAAACGTTTTTCTCGTCGTAAACCAGCCCAACGAGAATCACGACCAGAAAATTGAGACTCCGAAGAGAAAATAGAGAGCAGGTTCTCTTTTTTTGCTCGTCAAGATTCACAACAGTTTTCGCGACGAGAAACCATACACACGAACGGTTTTCTCTGCAAAAAGCTTTGCCAGGAGTTTTCTTGCCATGAAAAATGAGCGTGTGTACGAGGCTTGAGACTGGGGAAGTATTAGATATTCTGTCAAGTTTTTATTACTGTATTTGTCACCACCGGTGAAATTTACTTCAATATTTTTCTTGTTGATTATTGTCACTGAGACAGAAAATTTGTAGAAATCTTTCCACATTTAGAGTTGTCAACAGAGGAAGAAGTCACAGTAAATCATCCATAGGGGACAAATGTTCTGCTGTCTAAGAGGCAAATTCCCTTCATATCAGGGAGATTTCCTCACATTTTTTGTTGTATTAGGATAGGAAGTGAGGGAAATCATCTCACTGGAAAACAGACAGCAAAAATAACCCCTCAGTATTCTATCCAAAACTACAAAAAAAGTTTTACCTTGACATACACTACAAGAACAATCACTCATGATTGGTAATGTGCGAGTATCGTATGTACGGCATATTGAAAACATTTTTGTAAAAAGTAGGAAAGTATTGAATACCCTTTTATATCCTTTACTTTTTTTTCTGCCTGTGTCCCAATAGGGAAATTTCCCTTCACTAGTGGTGATGCAACAGAAAACTGAAGAAAATCTTCCCAAAATGAAGGGAATTCCCATCTTAGGCCCCATACACACGAGAGGATTTATCCGCCAATACGGTCCAGCGGACCGTTTCCACGGATAAATCCTCTCGAGGATTTGTGCGGATTTCCATGCGATGGAGTGTACTCACCATCGCATTGAAATCCGCGCCGAAATCCTCTGGCGGTGACGTGTCGCGCCGTCGCCGCGATTATGATGCGGCGACGTGCGCGACGCTGTCATATAAGGAATTCCACGCATGCGTCGAATCATTACGACGCATGCGGGGGATCCCTTCGGACGAATGGATCCGGTGAGTCTATACAGACCAGCGGATCCATCCGTTGGGATGGATTCCAGCGGATAGATTTGATAGCATGTCATCAAATATTTATCTGCTGGAAATCCATCCCAGGGGATAAATATCCGTGGAAACAGATCTGCTGGAGTGTACACACCATAGGATCTATCCGCTGAAACCCATTCGCTGGGATTTTTCAGCGGATGGATTCTATCATGTGTATGGGGCCTTAGACAGTTGTCACCAGGATAGATGTTCCCATTGGATAATTTTACTTTTACCCTGTTTTCTGGTGACAACGCTAAGATGCCTTTCACATTGGGGTGCTTTTCATGTGTTTTTGCCCAAAAAATAGCGCCTGAAAAACGCCTCTCAAGCCACACCAGTGTGAAACCCCAAGTGCTATTAAACTGGGGCAGTGCGCTTGCAGGATAGGAAGAAAGGTCCTGCAAGCAGCATCTTTGGGGCGGTACGAGAGTGGTGTATACAGCGCTTCTTCACCGCCCCTGCCATTGAAATCAATAGGCAGCGCTACCGAAGTGCCTGCAAAGCACTCCGGCAATGGCACTTTTAACGCTTTATTCAGCCACTAGTGGAGGTTAAAAGCGCCCCGCCAGTGGCCGAAAAGTGCTGCTATAACAGCGAAAAAGCGCCCCCCCCCCCCCCGCCCCAGTGTGAAAGTAGCCTAAAATTTTAGCTCTTCCCTTATTTTCTCACTGACAGCAGTCACCAAAAGAAATAGAGGGGAAAATAGAGGGGCCATTGGCTGGGATTTGCTGATCAGGAGCTGATCGGCAGACCTTTTTCGGTCATGCCCCTTCGACGGAAGTCTGAGATCTCCATACCTGGAAATGCCAGAGAATTCTCCTGCTTTTTACTGTGAACAAAATGGTGGGAGGAGCAAAGTAAAGCTAGGTATATGCTTGGGATAGAAAGGGTGATTGGAGCACACCTGTTGTTTTGCCCTAATGAGCACGGTTGCCTTTAAAGTAACTATGTTGCTTCCCAAAAAAACAAAAACCCCTGCTGCTTGGATTGCTGATCTTTGTCTTGTTGAAGATCTATTGTTGCTGCTGAAGGATCTTCAACATCTGACAAACTTCTGGGTGTCTGGTCCCCTGCTGTGTCCTGTAGTGATGAAGGGTCGGCAGAACCATGTGTTGCAGAATGCAGGCATCTAACAAACCTACGTATGAAAAAATTACTGTGCGGATGTCTTAAAGCGGGAGTTCACCCATTTCTAAAAAATTTTTTTTTCTTCCCCTAGATTCCTGCTCGTTCGGTCTAGGGGAATCGGCTATTTGTATTAAAATAGGTGCAGTACTTACCCGTTTTCGAGCTGCATCTTCTTCCGTCGCTTCCGGGTATGGTCTTCGGGAGCGGGCGTTCCTTCTTGATTGACAGTCTTCCGAGAGGCTTCCGACGGTCGCATCCATCGCGTCACTCGTAGCCGAAAGAAGCCGAACGTCGGTGCGGCTCTATACTGCGCCTGCGCACCGACGTTCGGCTTCTTTCGGAAAATCGTGACGCGATGGATGCGACCGTCGGAAGCCTCTCGGAAACCTGTCAATCAAGAAGGAACGCCCATTCCCGAAGCCCATACCCAGAAGCGACGGAGAGGATGCGTCTCGTAAACGGGTAAGTACTGCACCTATTTTTAAATAAATAGCCGATTCCCCTAGTAATAACGAGCAGGAATCTAAGGGGGAAAAGTGCCCTCTAAGGGTGAACCCCCGCTTTAAGCATTTGCTCAGGTGCAACAAATGACTGCTGTATTGTTTGTAATATTATTATCTCCTATGATCATCAGTTCCATCTAATGGCCATAGTGCTATTTTTCTTTGTTTTTGTTTTTTTATTGAGGTATTTTAAGAAAATACTGCATTAGGCCTCATTGTACACTGCTGCTGGTAAACGGATGTTTAGGAGCAGTTGGGCATTTTTTTGTCAGCTGCCCCTGAACTCTCCTCTGTGTTATCTTATCAGTACACAGGGCCGTTTATAGTCGTTTCTAGGCAGTTGAGTTTAGGAGCATTTTTTGGAAAGCAAAAAAATGCGTTCAGGACAGATGTTCAGAGGCATTTGAAACGCCAATTGCCTGTAACAGCTGTAAAAACGCGTGTGAACGCGGTAACTTGCGTTTAGTCGCGTTTCGCCTTATGGTAACTAGATTGTGCTGACAATCACAGGAAAACCATATTACGAACAATACAGTGATCATTTGTTGTGCATGTGCGAATGCCTAAAAGAAAAGTGTGGGATTAGAAAAAAATAAACACACATACTCACCTAGGTGGATGGCAACAACATCGATCCAAAGATGTACCAACTCCTGGACCTCACTATGGAAAACTTCCTGAACAAGGACTTTGCCTCTTCAGGACTCTTACCTCTGAGAAGGAACTCACTGGGTAGCCTGTGTTTAGTTAGACAGGAATGAACTGTATCGCATTGATTTGGGAATGCTAGTGTGCAGCAAAATTGGACGGAGTGTGCAACCGAAAGAATCTGTATGTTGCTTCACATCTGCGCAAGTATGTGGTTCCAAGGGTCGTAAACCCTTGTGTTTTTTACCTTACACGCCCCCCCGTTTTACTCACCTCAGCCTTTCTATCCCTCGGCGGAGACACGCTCTTCCTCTCTGCCTGGGGTTCTCGGCTCTTGATTGGATAGATTGATAGCAGTGCAGCCATTGGCTCCTGCTGCTGTCAATCAAATCCAATGACCCGGGGGTGGGGCCGAGTGTGGCATTCTGTGTCAGGAGACGCAAATGTTGGACTCGGGAGCGCACCCGCAAGGTAACCCCCCGGGAGAGCACTTCTCCCAGGGGATTAACCGATGTGGGGAGGAGCCGCGAGAGCCACCGGGGGACCCCAGAAGACAAGGTTCTGACGACACTATGCAAAACGAACTGCACAGTGGAGGTATGACTTGAAAAAAAAAAAGAGGGTTTACAAACCCTTTCACTTCTAATCTGGGGTTCCACCTTAAAATAATTGTAAACAATCACCTTGTAAAACAACCCATTCAGTTTAACCTGTTCCCATCCACGCTATAGCTGAATGACGGCTACAGCGCGGGCCTACATTGCCGGAGGCCATCAATAAACATCCTCCCCTTTGCACGCTCCCCACGCACTCCCTGCATGTGCGTGCTGTGTTCACCGAGTCAATGAGATACAGGCCCCTTACCACGTGATCAGCTGTCAGCCAATGAGAGCTCATCACGTGATGTAAACAAAAGATCAGTAATCATTTTTTTTCTCCTCCCGCTAACAGCATGAGGAGAAAATAAAGCCGGCTTCTGTGTACGGGACATCGGTCCTGAAGAGGAAGAGGCACAGCCGCCTCATCTGTGCCAATCAGTACTACTTGCCAGTGCCCACAAAGTGCATATCAGTGCCCACCAGTGTATATCAGTGCCCCCTATCAATGACCACCAGTGTTGCCAATCAATGCCTCCTCAGTGCTACTAAGCGGTGCTGCCTATCAGTGTCACCTACCAGTGCCCATCACTGTCCATTACTGCCACCTATCAGTGCCACCTATTAGTGCCCTTCAGAGCCACCCACCAAGGCCCTCCAGTCCTGCACATCAGTGCCACCTCTCAGGGCCCACCAATGCCACCTCATCAGTGCCCACCTGTGACTCCTCATCAGTGCCCATCAGTGCTGCCTATCAGTGCCCACCAGTGCCCCCTTATCAGTGCCCATCAATGCAGCCTATCGTGCCCATCAGTGCAGCCTCATCAGCGTACATCAATGAAGGAGAAAAATTACCCGTTTGCAAAATGTTATAACAAAATATAAAGCTTTTGTATTTTCTTTTTTTTCCGTCTTTTATAAAAAAAAACAGAGGTGATCAAATACCACCAAAAGAAAGCTCTATTTGTGGGGAAAAATAATAAAAATGTAATTTGGGTACAGTGTAGCATTACAGCGCAGTTGTCATTCAAAGTGTGACAGCGCTGAAAGCTGAAAATTGGTCTGAGCAGGAGGGGGGTTTAAGTGCCCAGCAAGTAAGTGGTTAAAATAGAAATGAAAGACAAAACATTTTTATAAGTGATCACATTCTCTCGGTTCTCAGCTGCATAAGGGCTGTAATGGCTGGGGTAGGAGAAGCAGCAGCACACTGAGCTTCCCAAGGAATGGCTGTGCAGCGGGGGCGTTTCAGGACAAGTCTGATCATTGGAGGAGAACAGGCTGAATGCCAAGCATAGCTAGAGAACTGACCGTGCTGTGCTTTCCTGCTTAGCGTGGCCAGTTTTTAATAGGAAAACAAGTAGACTAGCAGAAACACCAGAGATTTCACATAAAAGAAGCAATACAAAGAGAACCGGATACTTTCTCATACAAGTACAGTATATAGTACAACAGGCATATAGCAGTATGAAGTGTTGGGATAATAATGACTTTACTGTTGACTTTCACATGAACGTTGCCCCGCCTGGTTTCAGGTTTTAGTGAGCATGTATACAAGAAAATTCCACTTAAAATTTCACTTTAAAATAATTTATATGAATAGACTAGTAATTCAGCAATCTCAAAAATATTCCAATTGCACACCTTCCTGGAGAGCGGCCAATAAGAAAAGAGGGTGCTGAAGCGATCACCAGCTGGGAACTGGAAAAGCGATCATGTAGATATATTCGCCAGCACTCTGAGGATCATTTAGAAAAACATCCAAAACATTTTAATGCATAGAAACGAGCACAAAAAAGCAACGTTTCGAAGTCGCACAGGACCTCTTCGTCAGGCAACACATCCAAAATCCCAATATTTGGCAATATGGTGTGTGTTGGGGTTGTCACAATGCACTGCAGAGTGTTCAGTGTCATAGTTCATTTAAATCCCAACTGCACACTACAAAATGATAGGCAGCCTCTCCCTGATGTATGACGCACAGGCTGTATCATTATACTCATTAGCCACTTCCCATCCATTTGCCCTTTATAAACAGTGGCAGGTTAATGGGATTCTATCATGATCATGGCTGCAGCTACAGTCATTATCCTGGTATTGTTCTTTTCAGCTGGGGATTCTCTTTTATGTAAAAGCGATCCAAGTGGCTAAACAGCCTCTGGATTGCTTTTGCAGGTGGTGAAGTTGGTTCTCCCACCTGACCCCGCAGCTGCCTTTACCAGGCTCTTCCATTCCATCAAGGAGCCCAGTAAAGATAAGACCGGCAGCATTGGCTTCCGGTCACACAGTGAGAGGAAATTATGTTGTTCCTCCCAATGTGTGGCATCAGAAATTGGAATGATGAGAATTTTCTTATTAAAAAAAAAAGAAAAATAGGTGGGACTTTAAAGTGGCTGTAAACCCTTGCTTTAAAAAAAAAAAAAAATAACAAACATGCCTATTCTTACTTGCTCTGTGCAATAATTTTCCCTTCATGTCAGAAATTGACAGCATCTAAAGAATACCATAGTAGGTGAATGCAAAGGAAGGTGCTTGATCCTAACACGTTTCAGAAATTGGGCTTCTTCAGGGGTTCAAGGGGTGCAGAAAAAAGTAGTAAAAGGGTGCCCAGAGTACAAGGAATTATGTTGTTCATCGGTTGTGAGCATAGGTGTGCACAGCCTATTGCATTAGGGTGTGCACCCCAAAGCTTAAAACCACGGAAAACGGTGGGTGTGGCCAAATTGAAGTTACTGTGGGAGGGGCTAAAAGGGATGTGGTAAAATAAAACAGAAGCTTGCCTGTATCCATAAAATATGCAATTTTTCCAAACCATGGGTGCAGTGGCTTGTTTTTTGTGTGGGATGGCTGCACTTTACTATAGACTTCTATCATGGCCCATGGTTTTGGTGCGCTTGCACTTTACTATAGACTTCTATCATGGCCCATGGTTTTGGTGCGCTTGCACTTTACTATAGACTTCTATCATGGCCCATGGTTTTGGTGCGCTCTCTGAAACTAAAAACTGAAAGCATTTTTGCTTCCAGAAAGCCGTAGGACATAATAGAAGTCTATGGCAAAGTGCAGTTAGCCCACACGATAACTGTGGGTACACTGCACTGCACCCATCGTAAGCCACAGGAACAACACTGCATTAGTCTGAAAGCCAAGCTGATCATTTATTACTACTGACCTCTGGACTCTTTGTTAATTACTACTGACCTCTGAACTATCTGTTACTTATTACTGACCCTGGAACTCTGCCTCCCTTATTATTGACCTCTAAACTCTGCCTCACTTAATACTGACCTCTGAGACACTTCTAAGCTCTGTGACCCCTACTACAGAGTTCAGCAGTCAGTACTAAGTGAGTTTCAGGCAATTTCAGGGTTCAATACTAAGTTGGGCAGAGTTAAGGGGTCAGTACTAAGTAAAGAAGAGTTCAGGGGTCAGTATTAAGTGAGGCAGAGTTCAGGGGTCAATACTAAGTGGGGCAGAGTTCAGAGGCGAATACTAAGTAAAGCAGAGAATAGGGGTCAGTACTAAGTGAGGCAGAGTTCAAAGGTCAGTAGTAAGTGAGGCAGGGTTCAGGGGACAGTACTAAGTGAGGTGGAGTTTAGAGGTCAATACTAAGTGAGGTGGAGTTCAGCTGTCTCTAAGTAAAGCAGCTTTCAGGGGTCAGTACTAAGTGGGGTGGAGTTCAGAGGTCAATACTAAGTTAGTAAAAGTTCAAGTGTCAGTACTAAGTGAAGCAGCTTTCAGGGGTCAGTACTAAGTGAAGCAGCATTCAGGGATCAACAGTAAGTGAGTCATAGTTCAGAGGTCAGTACTAAGTGAGGCAGCTTTCATGTGTCAGTACTAAGTGAGGCAGAGTTCAGAGGTCAATAGTAAGTGAGGAGGAGTTCAGGTGTCAGTACTAAGTGAAGCAGCTTTCAACGGTCAGTACTAAGTGAGGCGGAATTCAGGGGTTAGTACTAAATGAGGCAGAATTCAGAGGTCAATACTAAGTAAAGCAGAGATCAGGGGTCAGTATTAAGTGAGGCAGCATTCGGGGTCAGTACTAAGTGAGGCAGCGTTTAGGGGTCAGTAGTAAGTGAGGCAGCATTCAGGGGTCAGTAGTAAGTGAGGCAGCGTTCAGGGGTCAGTAGTAAGTGAAGCAGCATTCAAGGATCTGTAGTAAGTGAGGCAGCGTTCAGGGGTCAGTACTAAGTGAGGCAGCATTCAGGGGTCAGTCTTAAGTGAGGCAGAGTTCAGAGGTCAATACTAAGTGAGGTGAAGTTCAAGTGTCAGTACTAAGTGAAGCAGCTTTTAGGGATCAGTATTAAGTGAAGCAGCTTTGAGGGGTCAGAACTAAGTGAGGTGAAGTTCAGGTATTAGTACTAAGTGAGGCAGTGTTCAGAAGTCAAAACTAAGCAAAGCAGAGTTCAGGGTTCAGTATTAGGTGAGGCAGAGTTCAGGGGTCAGTACTAAGTGAGGTGGAGTTCAGGGGTCAGTACTAAGTGAGGTGGAGTTCAGGTATCAGTACTAAGTGAGGTGGAGTTCAGGGGTCAGTACTAAGTGAGGTGGAGTTCAGGTATCAGTACTAAGTGAAGCAGCATTCAGAGATCAGTAGTAAGTGAGATAGAGTTCAGCGGTCAGTACTAAGTGAGGCAGAGTTCAGGGGTCAGTACTAAGACCTTTTTTACACTGCTGCAATTTTCAGACATTTTAGCGCTAGAAATAGTCCCTGTAAACGGCCTCCCTTTCATTATGGATGCTTTTTACACTGCAAGCAGCATCTTTGGGGCAGTTTGTGAGGGCTGTGCTCCCAAAACGGCCCTGCCCATTGCAATAAATGCTCTGAAACGCATGTTCTTCTGCCTTGGCTCAAGTCCCAGCCAGCCGCCTGCCTGCTTATCGCCTTGCCTTTGCTGGCAGAGTGATCTTCCTCCCCTCTCCACCCAGTAGTAGCCGGGGCCCGGAGAGTAAGACTTGACAGGCTGTGAGGCCCGGTTCACACTGATGCGAGTTCATAACGAATGTGATGCGTCAAAAACATTCTAAATTCGCATGTCATTGTTTTCAGTGATGGTCCTTCACATACATGCGTTGCGATTCCTCTACGAATGCGATAAAAAAAGGGTCTTGTGCGAGTTTACATCATTGTGTTGCGAATTTAGTCTCCATAGACATCAATGTAAATCGTTCTGAAATCGCATTGATGGTTCACATATGTGCAAATTCTACCACGCTACTCTCCACAAAAACCAGGAAGTACACAGGAAGTTAACGCCTTTTTTTTTTTACATTATGATTCCATTGGCTAGAACATCAATCGCAGCTATGTCCAACTCCTGAAGTTTGCGCTAAAATCGATGTAAATTTGCACCTCACACAGGACAAAAAAAACAGAACAAATTCACAGCGCAGCAGTGTGAACCAAGCCTGAGGCAGGTAGCGATGGGCAGAGAGTGGCAGATTGCCACAATTACTAGTAAAAAAAAATGTCCCGGATTTAATTAAAAAAATCTGGTGTCGGTTCACACTGGTGCGAGTTGATAACGAATGTGATGCGTTAAAAAAAACCTAGATTCGCATGTCATCCAAAAAGTCATTGGGCCAGATTCTGAAAGGACTTACGACGGCGCAGCGCCATGTACGCCGTCGTAAGTCCTAATCCGACCCGTCGTATGTATGCGCCTGATTCTTAGAATCAGTTACGCATAGATATCCATTAGATCCGACAGGCGTAAGTTTCTTACGCCGTCAGATCTTAACTGCATTTTTTTTTTACCGCTAGGTGGCGCTTCCGTCGAATTCCGCGTCGAGTATGCAAATAAGCTAGATACGCGAATTCCCGAACGTACCCCCGGCCGACGCAGTAAAGTTACAACGTTTACGTTAGGCTTTTCCCGGCGTATAGTTGCCCCTGCTTTATGAGGCATAAGTGCGGCGTACCAATGTTAAGTATGGCCATCGTTCCCACGTCGAAATTTGAAAAAGTTACGTCGTTTGCGTAAGTCGTCCGTGAATGGGGCTGGACGTCATTTACGTTCACGTCGAAACCAATGACGTCCTTGCGGCGTACTTTGGAGCAATGCACACTGGGAAATTCCACGGACGGAACATGCGCCGTCCCGCAAAAACGTCAATCACGTCGGGTCACAGTAGTTTTACATAAAACACGGCCCCCTGATCCAAATTTGAATTAGGCGAGCTTACGCCGGACGATTTACGCTACGCCGCTGCAACTTACGGAGCAAGTGCTTTGAGAATACAGCACTTGCCCGTCTAAGTTGCGGAGGCGTAACGTAAATCGGATACGTTACGCCCGGGCAAAGATACGCCGCTGACTGAGAATCTGGCCCATTGTTTTTAATGACGCTCGTTCACATCTATGCGTTGCGATCCCTCTACCAATGTGATGCAATGAAAAAAAGGGTCTTATGCAGTTTACAGCGTGGCGTTGTGAATTTAGACATCAATGTAAATCTTTCTGGAATCGCATTGTTGGTTCAGATATGTGCCAATTCCACCACACTACTCTCCACAAAAAACAGGAAGTACACAGGAAGTTAACACCTTTTATTCTCCAGGGTCAATGGCTAATAAAAAAAAAAATATATATATATGTATTCCAAGTACTTTTCTAATCCCCAAAAAACTGACTTTCACATGCATGAGAGAAATGTAACTAATGAAGCCGTCTGCTATATCCCAGCAGTGTCTGCTCTACAAACATGCAGCCAATCAGAGGGCTCCAGGCTCCCTCACTCTTCCTACTACGGTCACCTGACACTGACGTCCATGTGACTTAGGGGGCGGAGCTGAGCCGGGAAGATGGCGGCGCCCTTGCTGGGTGAGGAGGAGAACTGAGCTGTGTATTCTATGATTGTATGACCTGTGTGCTGGTATTCCTCAGTGAGGAGTGGTAGGAGGACTGTGTGTGACGAGTCCTGCAGTCTTTATACCGAGCTGAATGCAGTGCAATATTATCTAATACACAAACAGCGAGACTCTGTGTGATTGGATGCTTGTACTGTCCTGAGTGGGAGAGGTCATACACTATACAATCAGAGTGTACAATCTTATTTAGATTTACTAAAACATTGTAATATAAGGGTGAAGCCAAACGATTCCATTTGTATACAGACAGGTCCTTACACTACATAGTTGATAATAAATCTAAAGCAGATTGTACAATCACATTGTATAGTGTATGGCCAGCTTTAGCCTACACTTTTCTGGAGGTGTGTTTATAATAGAACCAAAGGCAAAACAACTCTTTTGTTTTGGATAGAGTAAGGGAAGGTTAGAACCCCCTTAAACCCTTTCGCTACCAGAGCCATTTTTGCATTTGTTACACACATGTTTACCAGTTGCCACCTACCCACTGACAGCGGTGCGGCTCTCGTTCTGAAATTACGGCGTGTCAGAATAGCCACTCTCGTGCGAAAGTGGCCACCCTGATCTCTGTAAAGAGACGTGGCTCTTTAACCATGTGATCAGCTGAGTCCAATCACAGCCGGTCACATGTAAACACGGAGATGGCGGTAATCGGCGCTCCTCGCCTCGTACAGACAGAGTGTGTGATGAGGAGAGCCGATCAGTGGCATTTCCTCGCAGGGGACAACAAAATGTGTAATCAGGGCACTGATTTACGTTATAGCACCAGCAATCGGTGCCCACCACTGTCCACAAGTGCCACGAATCGGTGCCCAATAATGATGCTAATCAATGCCACATATTAGTGTCTCCTCATAAGTGCCGCTTCATCAGTGCCCACCAGTTCAGCCTATCAGTGCCCATCAGTGAAGTAAAAAAATGACTTGGTCACAAAATTTACTGACAGAAATTGGGTAAAAAAAAAACCAAGTAAACATTTTTTTTGTCTTTTTTTTTTTTACAAAAGAAAAAAAAAAAACCCAGCAGTGATTAAATACCACCAAAAGAAAGCTTTATTTGTGTGAAGAAAATTATAAAAATGTCATATGGATGAAAGTGTGACAGTGCTGAAAATGGCCTGAGCAGGAAGGGGGTGTAAGTGCCCAGTAGGCAAGTGGTTAAAGACGAGGCTGCAGAAAGTAAGTGGATACCCAGGGCTGGTTCACCCCACAAAAACGCACCTGGTTCCAGTATGCTATCAATGCTTTTTTCAGATGCATTACAGGTGCTTTTCTTTTTCTTTGCTGTACTGGGGCCGGTGTATTGTTGATGCGTTTACTGCCTTGCAGTACAGTCCAGTGCATGAAATATGCAGCATGTTCAACTTCTTTTTTCTGGACCCGGAAAGCCCTGGAATTGATTGTGCTGGTGTTACCAATTCCTTTGGAAACCATATAACCTACATCAAAAACACAAAGTAACAGAAAGTAGAAAAAAAAAACACACTGAACTGGACGTGGTGTGAACTGACCCTAAATGTGCATTCACCTGTGAAATGTCTTATACACCTTCCCGCCCAGACCAATTTTTAGCTTTCAGCGCTGTTGCACTTTGAATGACAATTGCGCGGTCGTGCTACACTGTACCCAAACTAAATTTTTATCATTTTGTACCCACAAATAGAGCTTTCTTTTGGTGGTATTTGATCACCTCTGGGATATTTATTTTCTGCAAAAAAAATTACCGAAAATTTAGAAAAAAAAATGTTTTTTTTGTTTCTGTTATAAAACATTGTAAATAAGTAAGTTTTTTCCTTCACTGATGGGCACTGATGGTACTGCACTGACGGGCACTGATAAGGCGGCACCAATGAGGTGGCATTAATGGGCACTAATATGCGGCACGGATAGGCGGCACGGATAGGCGGCGCGGACGGGCACGGATAGGCGGCACTGATAGGCGGCATGGATGGGCACTGATAGGCGGCATGGGTGGGCATAGATGGGCACTATTGTATGTGTTGTACTAATGGATGCCAATCAGTGCCAAACAATGCCTGCCAATCAGTGATGCCCATTGTGGGCACTGATTGGCATTCATTGCGGCACTGATTGGCATCCATTTTCGGGGGCTGGCGCCGCCATTGCAGGTAAGGGAACCCAACAGTGTAGCCTTACGGCTTCACGCCGGGAACCCTACTGCGCATGTGCGAGGCCCCGCTCCTCTCTCCTACTGGCCCGGCGACAAGGGAGCCCCGCGTTGTGACATCATGGGCTGCGGCGCTGACTCCTGGAAGTGGGAACAGGATACCCCCCCCGAAAGGTGCAAATTGTGGCACCAGAGGGGGAGAGGAGACAAATGAGCGAAAGTTCCACTTTTGGATGGCATGGAACTCCGCTTTAAGGAGGAGATCTGGTGCTAGAAATATTGATCTCGCTCCAGTGTGTGCGGCGATATGTAATGGCCTGTACACACGATCTGAAGATCGTACAAGGAATACTGCTTTCGAAGACAGTTTGTGTGATTTTCATTTAACCACTTAGGGACCAGTTGCCGCAGTTGTACTGCGGCAGGTTGGCTCTTCTGCACGAATCGGCGTACCTGTATGGCAGCTCACACAGTTGACTGCCGCACACTTTCTTGCATGCTGTGGGAGCGTGCCCGTGGGCCGGGTGGACTCGATGTCTGGCTGTGGCCCGCTATCGCCTAGTACGAAGACAGAACAGGGATCTGTCTTGTAAACAAGGCAGATCCCCATTCTGACAGCTCTGCTGTTCCCAGTGTTCGGGAACAGTGATCTCTGTCATAGGGTTGCCAACTCATCCCTTTAAAACAGAACACATATTAATTACACAGGTTCTGTGGCTGATTAAGGAGGTAATTAAACTCACTTGGTGCCTTATTTGCATTAAATTAGCCTCAGAACCTGTGTAATTCATATGTGTTCTGTTTTAAAGGGATGAGTTGGCAACCCTACTCTGTCATGTCCCAGTGAGCCTATCTTCCCCTACAGTGGGAACACACCTAACCCCTTGATTGCCCCTAGTGATAATCCCTTCCAGTGTATATTTTACATTAATCGGTGCATTTTTATAGCACTGGTCCCCTAAAAGTTTTATTTGGGGTGAGATTTGTCCGCTGCAATGTCGCAGTCCTGCTGAAATCAATTGTGATAGCAGATTACTTTTCAGAGGGCAGTTGACATTCAGCTGGGAAGTGATTTCACTACTTCCTCACTGACTTGTTTTAACCCTAAAAACCTGCCACAACTGCATGCATTACATGTGGTTGCAGTGTGGCCTCATTCACTTGAATGGGTCATATTTGGCGGCGGTACTGCCTGCCGAACAGGACAGGCGGTATAATTGTGGCCACAACATATATACAACTCCCTTCAGCCACTGTACAAAGGTAAGGGGGGAGTAGTAAAGCCACTGCTCATACACCTATTTCTTCTGACCGCGGCATGTGTAAACCCTGAACTGTATTAGAGCTGTTACACTTCCTTTCCATGTACTACTATGGCTTAATTCCAACGCTGCAACTTCCATCAGAATTTTCTGTATTCAACGCATTTGGGGGTGTCAGAGGCCTGTGCCCCCCACAAAGGTGATGCAGAGGTCAGGGAATGGAACCACAACTCACAGTGGGTAACACAGGCATTTGATGCTCCCAGAAGTGTCTAATAATGAAGTGCTTGACAAAGGCAAGAGATGGTAGGAGGCAAGGGCCACAGAGAGGAATATAAGGGCCCGTTCACACCATATATGTGGGGCTGCACTGGGGAGCATTGCCCAACACATGGACAAGGCAATTTGACTTATGTCTGATTAGTTCAGTTCATGTCGTTGCACTGTGGTGGTGTGCACTGAAAAAAAAAAGTAGGAGATTCTGTACTTTTTTTCAATGCAGACACAGTACAAAGCATTACAACCCTTAGTAGAATTAAAGAAGATAGTAAATAATACAATGTGTAATTTAGGCTCCTTTCACACTTGTGCAACCTGAAAGGCGCACGACTTTGCGAAGACTTGAAACAATGCCTGTGCACTCTTGAGGTCTATGGACCTCGAGTTGCATCAAAGTTGGACCCAAGTAGTGCAGGGACTCCTTTGACGTCGCTGTGACTTGGAGTCGCACAGATATGAATCTTGTCATGCGACTTTGCAGTCCCAGGTCACAGGACAAGTTGCACAAGTGTGAAAGGGGCCTTATGCATCGCATTCACAGTGCATAACAGTGGCCATGGTATTGCACTGCGAATGAGTCCTGACAGCTCTTCTATTGCTTGGAAATAGCCTTTCAGTTTTTATTAGGTGGTTGCCAGGGTCACTTTAAAGTAAGGGCAATGTGTTGGCTAAGAATTCTTGATCTGCATACTTGGGCCTGCATAGTATACGAGAGATCTGCAATCCATACTTCCTCAGTACAGGTTTCTTTTATTGCCTCTGGGCAGATAATAAAATGATCTTTTGCAGTAGGACTGTGCCCACATTACAAGGGGTATTGGCTTGTTTTGTCTAGGGGATCAGAGAACATTTTACTTATCTGAGCCTTCACTCACCCTGCAGGTGGTGCTCCCCCATGATCCGACGGTGGACTGTGCCTCGGCATCCTCATGTCTAGGGCAGGGCTATAGACCCAGCTCTGGTATGGATGATGTCGGGAACGTAGGCCAGTGGAGTGTGGGGGTGCAGAAGCTGCAGTGGAAGAAACGGGTAAGTATGTCTCCTCTTATTGTTCCGCTGGACTTAAGGCCCCTTGCACACTGGGGCGTTTTTCATGCGGTACAGCGCTAAAAATAGCACTGCTATACCGCATGAAAAATCATGCCCTGTAGTGTTCAATGTGAAAGCCCGAAGGCTTTCACATTGAAGCGGTGCGCTAGCAGGAGCGCACCAAAAGTCCTGCTAGCCGCATCTTTACCGCGGTATAGGAGCGGTGTGTTCACCACTCCTATACCGCGCCTTCCCATTGAAATCAATGGGAAAGCGCGGTATTAACCCTTTTTCGGCCGCTAGCGGGGGTTAACTACTTAACCCCCGGACCATATTGCTGGTCAAAGACCAGAGCACTTTTTGCGATTCGGGACTGCGACGCTTTAACTGACAATTGCGCGGTCGTGCGACGTGGCTCCCAAACAAAATTGGCGTCCTTTTTTTCCCACAAATAGAGCTTTCTTTTGGTGGTATTTGATCACCTCTGCGGTTTTTATTTTTTGCGCCATAAACAAAAATAGAGCGACAATTTTGAAAAGAAATAATATTTTTTACATTTTGCTGTAATAAATATCCCCCAAAAATATATAAAAACATTTTTTTTTTCCTTAGTTTAGGCCGATACGTATTCTGCTACATATTTTTCATAAAAAAAATCGCAATAAGCGTTTATTGATTGGTTTGCGCAAAAGTTATAGCGTTTACAAAATAGGGGGTATTTTTATGGCATTTTTATTAATATATTTTTTTTACTAGTAATGGCGGTGATCAGCGATTTGTTTTCGTTACTCCGACATTATGGCGGACACTTCGGACACTTTTGACAAATATTTGGGACCATTGGCATTTTTATAGCGATCAGTGCTATAAAAATGCATTAGATTACTATAAAAATGCCACTGGCAGTGAAGGGGTTAACACTAGGGGGCGGGGAAGGGGTTAAGTATGTCCCTTGTGTGTTCTTACTGTGGGGGGGGGGGGGTGGCCTCACTAGGGGAAACACTGATCTTCTGTTCATACATTGTATGAACAGAAAATCAGCATTTCCCCCGCTGACAGGACCGAGAGCTGTGTGTTTACACACACAGCTCCCGGTCCCCGCTCTGTAACGAGCGATCGCGTGTGCCCGGCGGCGATCGCGCCCGCCGGGCACACGCACGGGAGTCGGGGGCGAGCGGGGGGCGCGCGCACGCGCCCCCTAGTGGCGGCTATACGATAGGACGTATAGCTACGGGCTCTCGCCCAGGAGAGCCGACCTGCCGCCGTATAATGACGGTGGCTGGTCGGCTAGTGGTTAAAACCTCACCGCTAGCGCCCGACTATCACGGTAAATACGACGGTATAGCCGCGCTACAAATAGCGCGGCTATACCGTCACCGCGGCTGCACGCCTCAGTGTGAAAGCAGCCTTAATGAGCAATTAACCCTTACAGTGCGGGTATAGCCCCTTGCAAGGGATCATTTTTTAGATCCCTGAAGTTGGGCTTTTAGGCTACTGTAACAGTGTGTTAGGGAGCCATTTAGAATAAATGGCATGACAGAGTGTGTGTTACTGTGTTTCATGAAACACACATTCTATTACTACAAATAAGTGAGTGCAGAGTGGGCCATGCATGTGTATAGGTTAAAGCGGAGTTCCGGCCACAATTTCACTTTTTAAATATAAATACCCCTGTAATACACAAGCTTAATGTATTCTAGTAAAGTTAGTCTGTAAACTAAGGTCCGTTTTGTTAGGTTGTTACAGCATTTAGACACTTTATAAAATAGAAATTGACTGGGGCCATCTTAAGTGTGGGCATCATGAAGCCAGACTGTATGACTTCCTGGATTTCAGCCTTGCAGATCTTGCACATGCTCAGTGCTGCACAAGCAGTGTCAGATCAGGTTTCAGCACCTGTGCTGTCCAAGTCACATGATTCTTCGAGACTGGGGAGTGCACAGACTCCTGGAAAGTTACACCCACTACATTCCCAGGAGTCTGTGCGGTGTAGGTTAGGAAGCATTAAGCACCTAGGTGCAGGAAGTGGGAAGATTAACTATTCTGCCTAGCAACAACACTTTGAAGGCATCTAAAAAAAAAAAAAAAAAAATTCGTAAAGGACTAATGACTTTTTTTTAAAACTACTGATGTAATGTTATATTTATGGGTGGAACTCCACTTTAAGCTGTAATGCCTGTCCATTCTATGATGTAACCTTTCCAATGTGTGTGTGTGGCAGTTGGGATTGTATGACAACTGCAAATTCAAATGTAGTCATTGTATATGTTCAGCTTCTTTTAAAAAATGATCTTCAGATTTCTACCGTATCATCGCCATACACAGCTATAAACAAACTAGAATAATATCGGCTGTGATTGGAACCTCATACTTGGACAGTTTTTACTCAGAGAACTTGTATGTTTATGTTTCCAGTGACATGCATGCGGCGAGGTGTGCCCAGGACATCTGTATTATGCACATTTAAAAGAAACTTGCAGAACAGTGCTGTGCTCTTTGCAGGGCAAGACTGGAGAAAACAGTGAGTATCTTTTAATCACCATTAACATTTAGGAAGTAATAAACACAAAAACAAAATACATTTTAGTTTTAACAGACTGAGCACGATATAATACATTTCCAACATATCTTTACCCCAGTACTTGCAGTTTACAACTTTCAGTGCTCCTGCTCTCTCAGTGCTAAGAGTTGGCTGGACAGTGCAGCTTTCAGCCAGTATGTTAGTGTGAAGAAGCTTTGGCACATCTTGAAATGAGAAATATGACAGAAGACCATTGGAGCAGATAGAATCCTATATCGGGCAAGAATGGGACAACATATTTATTGGAAAATGGGAAGGTGAATTGGGAACATGGATAGATGATCAACAAGTGGCGAAAGTGATGGGGGAGGTACATGATTACACGACTGATAGAAATGAATTACTAGTGCCTAGCGAGATGGTATCCGACACATGGGAGTCCATAGAATTCAACAGGAAAAATCCTCTGTTGTGTTGGAGAGGATGCAATCAATTTGGTTACATGGCCCATATATGGTGGGACTGTATTAAAATAAAGAAATTCTGGCAAGAGATACAAATCTATATTAGGGAAAATACGGGGAAGGAGATATTAAATGACAAATGGACATGTTTATTTCATAGAATAACTAGTACAAAAAATAACCTAAAAGAACAGTGATTCCATACTTATTAAATGTAGCGAAAGGAACAACCCCCCAAAAATGGTTGGACCCCGAAAAACCTACGATAAAAGAATGGTTTGAGAGAATAGACTATGGCCCGGATTCAGAAAGGAGTTACGTCGGCGTATCTCCGAATGCGGGCCGTCGCATCTCGGCGCCTGATTCATAGAATCAGATATGCCTCAATGTTGCCTAGATACGAGCGGCGTAAGTCTCCTACGCCGTCGTATCTTGGGGTGCAATATTTACACTGACCGCTAGGGGCGCTTCCTAAGGCTTCCGCGTCGAATATGCAAATTGGGTAGATGCGCCGATTCAGAAACGTACGTCCGCCCGGCGCATTTTTTTACGTCGTTTACGTAAGGCTTTTTCCAGCGTAAAGTTACCCCTGCTCTATGAGGCGTAGCCAATGTTAAGTATGGACGTCGGGCCAGCGTCGAATTTTGCGTCGTTTGCGTAAGTCGTTCGCGAATAGGGCTTTGCGTAAGTTACGTTCACGTCTAAAGCATTGACTATTTGCGGCATCATTTGGAGCATGCGCACTGGGATATTTTCACGCACGGCGCATGCGCCTTTCGTTAAGAACGTCAATTACGTGGGGTCACGGCAAATTAGCATAAAACACGCCCCCTACAGCCTATTTTTAATTACGTGGGCTTACGCCGGCCAATATACGCTACGCCGCCGTAACTTTAGGCGCAAGTTCTTTCTGAATACAGGACTTGCCTCTCAAAGTTACAGCGGCGTAGCGTATATGAGATGCGCTACGCCAGCATAACAATACGCATTTCTTTCTGAATCCGGGCCTATATCTATAAAATGAATATCTAAGTAGTAGACAAGATGGCCAGGTTGCAAGATTCAATAATGTGTGGGGAAAATGGATAGAGCTTAAGAAAACTAGAAAGTATGCAGAAAACTTGATGTAGAGGGTAACAGATAGGAAGAGGAGTGTGTGTGTGTGGGGGGGGGGGGGGGTGGGGGGAGTGGAGAAGATAAAGAGAAATCAGAGTCACCCATGGAGGAGGGGGAGATAACAAGTATATGAGCGTAAAGGGAGTAATATTTGTGTTTTGTTTTTTAATGTGGTGATTGATACAATGAAATGGATACAAATGATGGTGATAACCTAAAACCAAATGATGTCTAAATAAAAAAAAAATGAATGGGACAACATTCCTCTCCCAAAACTCCAGCGACTGGTCTCCACAGTTCCCAGACATTTACAAATTGTTAAAAGAGCATGAGATGCTTTATGCTAAACATGGCCCTATTTTTGAGATGTGTTGCTGCCATAAATTAAAAAATTCCCTTATTTTTCTCAGTTTAACCACTTGCTTACTGGGCACTTAAACCCCCCTCCTGCCCAGACCAATTTTCAGCTTTCAGCGCTCTCACTCTTTTAATAATTGCGCGGTCATACAACGCTGTACACAAATGAAATTTTTATCATTTTTTTCATACAAATAGAGCTTTCTTTTGGTGGTATTTAATCACCTCTGCGGTTTTTATATTTTGTTTAAAAAAAAAAAAAAAAAGACTGAATAATAAAAAAAAAATACAGATCTGTTTTATATTTTGTTATAAAATTTTGCAAATGGGTAATTTTTCTCCTTCATTGATGTGCGCTGATAGGGGGCACTGGTGGGGAGCGCTGATAGGGGGCACTAAGAAGTGACACTGATGGGTGGCACTGAAGGGCATTGATAGGTGGCACTGAGAATTGCCACTGATTGTTAGCAATGATGGGCACTGATCAGCACTGGTAGGTGAGACTGATAGGCAGCACTGATGAGGTACTGACTTGCACCACTGGTGGGCATTGATAGGTGGCACTTTATTGCACTGTGGGCACTGGCAGGCGGTACTGGTGGGCACTAATGAGGCTGATGTTCCTCTTCCACTGGGGACTGATGTCCCTACACAAAAGCCGGTGATCTGCTGTCGGCGTGAGGAGAAAATAAAAAAACGATTACCGAGCTTTATTTACATCACAAGATCAGCTGTCATTAGCTGACAGCTGATCACGTGGTTGGGGGACGGGACCGGCCCCTTACTCGGATCTGTGATCACCTGAGTCTTGGTGATCACAGCACGCGCCCTGCAGGGGGGGGGGTCGCGTGCAAAGGGGAGGATGTCCCGGAAATTAAGGTCTGCGCTGTAGCCGTCATTTGGATGGCAAGTGGTTAAACATTTGATATTTTTTCTGTTTGCTATTGTGAATAAAATATGGGTTTATGATATTTGCAAATCATTGCATTCTATTCTTATGTAGATTTTACAGTGTCCCAACTTTTTTGGAATTGGGGTTGTATTTAGGCTCTGTTAGAATGGACAATTTTTTAAATTTCCTTGTTCAAATATGTTGGGGGGAAACAATTTCTATGGGGAGTTTTTACTTTTTCATATGATTGTACTTTAGAAATAAATAAGGTCTCTGTTTTTAATGATAAAACAAGTGTCCAAAATTGCATCTATCGTGAATTCACCATCTACCTGGCCAGTGGCTGCTAGGCTTTGCTAATAGCTGGTTGATTGATAAACACAAAATTACAGACTGTAAACACCCTGGTTTTTCATCTGTAGAATGTATTGTTATTAGGAAGGGAATACTTTCATTTTTTTTATGTCCTACACACAGGCATGGTTTTGCTCGCAGCGATTCAGAGTATGGACCCTTGACAGACCTTCCAGACTGGAGCTTTGCAGGTAAATTTAAGATGGATGTGATGCATTTTATCAGATTCATTGAGATGCTTGCACATCAACATTAGGCATTAGATGGAGAGGGTCCAAATTTCCCTTTTATAAAAAAAATATATATATAGAAAAGTGTTGGCTGATAAATTTACTATTTTCACGATAACCACTAGGTGGCTCACTCGCCTGTTATTTAAAGCACAGTTGATGTGCCACCTTGTGCTGCTCAACACCAGTGCTATTGATCCACTTGTTTATATCAATTGAATTGAACCACAAACATAAACTCTTGCAGCCATATTTAGTAAAGCAATACACATTCATCTTGCTTTTAATATTTTTGCTTTTTGGATGACCTAGCATGCCAGAGTAGCAAAAGATATGCAAGTTCTAAGTATGAATCATCTGTTATGGTATGAGTTATAAAATGTTGACAGTCCTTAATGGTTTCACATTTTGCTTCTTTAGCAATGTCCTGTCTACTTTGTAAGCTATAACAGAAGGATATTTAATCGGTTCATATGAAACTATGTCAGTTCTCTAATTTTGCCAGAACACCTCAGAGTCTTGGCACCCTCTCGCACAGTGGGATATAAGGGCCAGATTCACCAAAGAGATACGACGGCGTTTCTCCTGATGCGCCGTCGTATCTCTGTTTCTATCTATGCGACTGATTCATAGAATCAGTTACGCATAGATATCCCTAAGATCCGACAGGTGTAATTGTTTTACACTGTCGGATCTTAGGATGCAGTACCGCGACCGCCGCTGGGCGGAGTTCGCATCGTAAACCAGCGTCGGGTATGCAAATTAGGAGCTACGGCGGATCCACAACGGTTTTTCGCGTTCGCTATGTCGCCGCTAGTCTAGTTTCCTGTCGCAAAGTTAGTCTTTTTTTTGGTGCCCTAACTTTAGTCAGCAAGTGTATTGCTGTCTAAAGTATGGCCGTCGTTCCCGCGTCGAAATTCAAAATTTAACGTCGTTTGCGTAAGCCGTCCGGGAATACGGAAGTGCGCGTCGCCGTTAAAAAAAATTACGGCACGCAAAGCACGACGGGAGTTAAGAAACGGAGCATGCGCAGTAGGTCCGGCGCGGGAGCGCGCCTAATTTAAATGGCACATGCCCATTTAAATTGGCCCGCCTTGCGCCGGAGGCCGCCGGCGTAGTTTTCATCGCAAGTGCTTGGTGAATCAGGCACTTGCGATGAAAAATTGCGGCGGAGTAACGTATCTAGGATACGTTACGCCTCCGCGATTCTACGTGAATCTGGCCCTAAATTTCTATCCCCAAATCCAAAGGACATTTTTCAGTAAAGTTGAGTGCATTAGTTTGTGGCTTTCCTATGATGGATGACACAGTTAAAGTGCACCTGTTTTTTGGACTAGGCAAAGCAACAGATTTGCTTTATGGTGGAGTTTATCAATCTGTACTTCCTAGAAAAGATGGATTAAGGCAGAATATGGCCGTTGGTTCAAAGCCCACCAACCCTTTGACACTGATAAGGATTGCAATGAGCCCATTTGCTTTGTCTGTACTGGCATGGCCCATCAGATGCAGACTGCCTCCTTTGAGAAGTTACAGGAAGGTTCCAGAGATGATCATTTACACTATCCCCTGGTTTACTGCATGAGGATGAGTATTTCAGCTGGGCCTCCTGGATAACAACCGGGACCTAGGCTTCTGTCTAGGTTGCCTTATGAATGATTTAACTTTTCTCCTTGGTGGTGATACTTTAAGGCCCCCTTCAAGCCCACCCTCCATGTAACCTCAACTGTAACACTAACCAGCCTTAAAGGGGTCATAAAGGTTTGTTTTTTATTTTCTAAATGGGTTCCTTTAAGCTAGTGCATTGTTGGTTCACCAACCTTTTTCTTCTAAATGTTTTTTTTCTTTGTCTGAATTTCTCACTTCCTGTTCCTCCTCATTAAGCTGTTCTGGCTGACTAACCCCCAGCCAGAGCGGCTCGGATGATGGGGGCAAGCTTACCGAGGAGGAACAGTAAGTGAGAAATTCAGAGAAAGGGGAAAAAAACATTTAGGCCCCTTTCACACTGGGGCGCGAGGTGCGGTGGCGGTATAGTGCTGCTATTTTTACCGTTGCTTTACCTTCGGAATTGCGGCGATATTCAGCCACTATCAGTGCGGTATAGCCGCGCTTTCCCATTGCTTTCCCAAAGATGCAGCTAGCAGGACTTTTGGAGCGGTCGTGCTAGCGCACTGCTCCAGTATGAAAGCCCTCAGGCTTTCACACTGGAGAAACAGCAGCCACTGTTTAGGTCGGTTTGCAGGTGCTATTTTTCCTTCGATTTCCCTTAAATTTCCCTTCTAAATGTTTTTTCTTTCTTTGTCTGAATTTCTCACTTCCTGTTCCTCCTCAATAAGCTTGCCCCCATCAAGGGGGGAGACGCTGTGAACGTTCACAGCGTCTCCCTGCAGGGATATAGTCCCAAGGGAGGGGGCGAGCACGCTGACTAACCCCCAGCCAGAATGGCTCGGATGATGGTGGAAAGCTTACTGAGGAGGAACAGGAAGTGAGAAATTCAGACAAAGAAAAAAAACATTTAGAAGGAAAAGGTAAGTGAACCAACAATGCACTAGCTTAAAGGAACCTATTTAGAAAATAAAAAAACAAACCTTTACAACCCCTTTAAGGAAATGTTATTTATTGATTTCAATACTCCTCATTCCTGTGTTGCGATTGTTTGTTCCCAAGACCAACTCTTCCTGTCACCTAACGTATGGTACATATGCCGGAATCTGCTGTTCTACATTTTCCTTTTCCTTTTTTTTTTTTAGCAGGAAGTGCTTAACTGTACTATCTACCTTGAACTAAATCCTGAAAACATATTTAGCTTAGGTCTGTACATACTGTATATAGTAGTATGCCTATTGGCCTTGACCTGAACCTGCAATTTGCCACCTGCATACCAAAATACAAAGTATTTTCTGGGCCTTTCAGAAAGTGCTTTTTTCATACACCCTGGCAGGTCTGGCAAACCTTGATTTCAGCGTTGTTAGTCTATAGACTATATCAAAAGCTACAGAATTTCCTTCTACTCGTAACCATCTCACAACCTTTTTAAATTCCAAACATTTTTTGACATTGTGTTTTAATGCAAAAGCCTTTGTATCACTTCGTCCTTTTTTGTTAGACAATGAGGAAAACTGCCCAGTTCCATGGCATTAAAGAAACAAGAGTTTCTAAGTAATGCTCATAGTGGTTCCTATAAAGGGGGTTCCTTTCATCTGTCATATTTGAAAGCCCTCACTGTTGCCTACCTAGGAGTTCTTCCAGTTGACAGACTCACTTTTATTGTAGTGTTGCTGGGCTTCTTCAACAGTGTAATGTGGCCAGACTTTACGCTGCATTTATATTGCTTTAAACAAGCTGTTCCTGGCCACCACTGGTATATGGTCCTTAGAGACACGGGGAGCTGCTCTGCTTTGCACAGAATGAGAAGCCTGTACTGGGAGCATGTTTTCCAAAGCAAAGGAGGAAGTACTCTGAGCCAGGAGGCTGCAGTCCTTATTGCTGGAAACAGGGATTTTTTCAGGAGCTTCTTGTACAAGATCATAATGTATTATTTTTAATTGCTGTTCAGTTGTGCTTTATGGGACTTTCTCAGTCTGAAATAAAGGATGCTTACTTACATTTTCCCATCTCAAGAGAACTGTAACAGTATCTCAGTGTTTGCCTTCCAGGGCAATCGCTACCAGGTTTAGCCTCCTACAGTTTGGCCTGTTTTCAGTCACTCGAGAATTTGCCAGTTAGTCTGCAGGGTGTGACACTTACATGGCATTGCAGTAATTCTATACCATCTTTCTCTCAAAGGTTCTTTATTACACTTGGCAAAGGCTCATTCTATAGTTTCATAGTTGGTAAGGTTGAATGAAGACACCAGTCAATCTAGTTCAACGTGTGTGTTTCACAATACCATTTCCCATATTCCTGTATATTGCGTTCAAAGATGCCCATCTAAAATGATCGACACTTTCCGCTAACACCAATGGTTGTGGAAGGGAGTTCCATCCTTAGAGTCGGTTCACACTGCATCGGCACGACTTCGGGGGCGACTCTGCCAGTCGTCCTGAGGACGACTTCAGAGGCGATTTGCTAAACGACTTCTGTATAGAAGTCAATGCAGGTCGCCCTGAGCTGCCCCCGAAGTCGTACAGGAACCTTTTTCTAAGTCGGAGCGACTTGCGTTGCTCCTATTAGAACGGTTCCATTGCATTCAATGGGACGCGACTCGTCAGGCGGCTGAGCCGCCTGTCGTGTTCCCCAGTGTGAACCGGGTCTTACCGCTCTAACAGTAAAAAAAACCCTATGCAGTTAAGGTTGATCCACTTACCTGTTTTCATTGAGTTGCCGCGTGTCGCCTTACACTTCCTAAGACTGGATAGTTTCCTCAGTATGCTAGAATCACCATTGAGGTATTTGAACATCGCTATCATATCTCTTCTCCATCGAAAAATAAGTTTAATGTTTGTAATCTTCGTTTGGCAAAAGCATGGTGGCCTGTTTTTTTTTTTTTATCTAGACAAATTCCTACCCACTACCAGCACACCCATAGGTTCCCGAAATATGTGTCACTATTACCCATCTCACAGTTTGTCTCACTTTAACCTTTTGCATTTCATGACTTCCTTTCCATTTCATTCTGTAATTCCAATACAGCATTGTATGCACAACATTGGCATAGTGGACTTGGAAGAAAACTCATATTTCCTTTCCTTTGTCCCTTTCAGTGGAGTCTTGTTCCATTTTATTGGAGATATCTCTGGCTCTTGAGGGGATGGTCCTTTGCCATCCTTTCCTGGAACATGATTAGTGTAGATGGCAGTCTCCTGAAAAGGGGTATAGTCTTTTTTTCTAGCCTTGAAATGAGAAAAAGCCTGGTACCAATAACAGAGAAACTGAATAAGTACAGAAGAGGCTTTTCTGGCTTAAATCTAGGTAATAGCAGGTATTTCTATGTCTGCACATAGGCGTGACTTTACTTTAAAGCTTGCAGTATGGCCTTACTAACTACACAAAACTGATCTAATTACAATTCTTTTAAACTGAATATTCTCATTCATAGATGGACGTCCAGCCCCACTGTGGAAAGGCCAGATCAGGAGACTAGAGGAAAACAAGGCTTTGGCTGTAAGTGTGTTACAAGCTGGTATGATGTGCTCAGTTTTGGTATTGCTAGAGCTTTCTACTCTGATACTGCAGCAGTACTAAAGAAACTGCTAATTGCAGGAATGCTAAATCCACTTGATGTTATTGACTTACTGAGGACATTCCTTCTGCAGAACTTTGTGCTAATAAATACTGCCCTGCGGCCCAGTCTCTGAAGGGAGGGGATCATGCCCTTCTTAAGTATGTCACAGTACATGTTGGCATTCATAGTTCCCTCAAGGAACTGTAGCTCCCCAGTGCCGTAAAGCACTCATGCAGCCCCAGACCATGACACTCCCACCACCATGCTTGACTGTAGGCAAGACACACTTGTCTTTGTACCCCTCACCTGGTTGCTGCCACACGCTTGACACCATCTGAACCAAAGAAGTTTATCTTGGTCTTATCAGACAGATTCCAGTAATCCATGTCCTTAGTCTGCTTGTCTTCAGCAAACTGCAGGTTTTCTTGTGCACCATCTTTAGCAGAGACTTCCTTCTGGGACAACAGCCATGCAGACCAATTTCATGCAGTGTGCAGCATAGGGTCTGAGCACTGACAGGCTGACCCCCCCCCCCCACCCCTTCAACCTCTGCAGCAATGCTGGCAGCACTCATACGTCTATTTCCCAAAGACATCCTCTGGATTTGACGCTGAGCATGTGCACTCAACTTCTTTGGTCGACCATGGCGAGGCCTGTCGTGTTAAACCGCTATATGGTCTCGGCCACCATGCTGCAGCTCAGTTTCAGGGTCTAGGCCATTTTTATTGGGCCCAATTTGGACATTTTCACTTGGGGGTGTACTCACTTTTGTTGCCAGTGGTTTAGACATTAATGACTGTGTGTTGAGTTATTTTGAGGGGACAGCAAATTTACACTGTTATACAAGCTGTACACTCACTACTTTACATTGTAGCAAAGTGTCATTTCTTCAGTGTTGTCACATGAAAAGATATAATAAAATATTTACAAAAATGTGAGGGGTGTATATGTAATAATATAAACAAAAAAAATCTGATCTTTCTTAAATTTTTTGCATGTTTTTAGTGTATTTTATTAATCAATGCATTTTACACAGAACAAAAAAAATGCTTTTTTGGCAATCCCTTTTATCCCTGTTGCTGTTCCCCACACATATACTGCTTCAAGGTCCAGCAAGGCTTATCTTCCAGGGAGAATGATGGCAAGCATAATATAACTGCCTTCATGTGGGCCCACAATGTCATGGACACACTCCTCAGGGGTGCTTTAGAAAATTTACAAAAACAAAGCTTCGCACATGATCAAGGCACACTCGGCCTTCAATATTTATCTAAGTTGGCCACCACTGGTTTAGAGATGTCGGCTACATGTGGCAAATGCAACAACCTAATCTCTGAACTCCACAGTGGAGAAAAACATAATCCCATTTAACTTTTCCTCCAACTCCAGTGCCACAAAGTCAACTCTTGAGATTTTTCATATTTAGGACATACTTAAAACAAGCATATTTACTGTCAAAAGGTGCAACATTATACCCTGGTTTATATTCTGCTTGTACCATGTTGATAAAGATTTACTGAAATCTTAAATCGCTAGTGGGTGGCAGAACAGGAAACCTGAGAGGCTGCAGACATGTGTCATGTTCCCCAGTAAGAAAAAGCAGAATTAAAAAAAATGATCTGTCAGAAAAGTTTTATGGCGTAGGCAGGGGTTTTCCACTATGTGCCAAACTATTTTTTCTGTTGTAATATGTTTCAACGCAAACAAATCATTGTAAATATTAATATAGTATTGGTAACTGTTTATGTGCCTAGTGTCCAGCCTCCCATACTTTGGCACGTTATTGAGCAGCCCTCAGACCCATACAGACAAAATATCCCTTTGGATAGGGTCTTAAGCCATTCATAGACAGATTCAAGCCATGTCTGGGCAGGCAGATTGTACCCAAGTCGATCAACTTGGGAACAACCACCATGTTGTATTTTTCTACATACGGTTACTGCCTGTGGCTATAGTCGCTAGCAGTAACCATTGTATTCTGTCTGGAAATACCCCCCTACCTCCCTCTGGCAGAATACAATAGCACAGCAGGAGACATTCCCATAGCAACACTGACTCTGGTGATAGGGAATTCAAGCGATCTTCTTTCCTTACACCCACAAAATTAAGTCAGCAGCTACAAATACTGTAGCTACTGACTCTTAATATTTGGACACTTACCTGTCCAGTGATCCCACAATGTTGGCACCCCAGACGATTTTTCAGTCAGCTCTCGGGTGCTTTTCGCCGCCATGGTGCCTTGTGACTTCACAGCCTATTCCCTACTGCGGCTGAGCTTTGTGAGTGGCCCAGTGGTGGGTTAAGGAGGGGGGTACTCCGGGTGCGGTAAAGTCGCGTGGGAGCGGGTACCTGTACCCCCCACCCCTCAAAGGTGCCAAATGTAGCAGCGGAGGGGAAGAGGAAGCAAACAAGCAAAGCTTTCCCTTGTGTGTGGAGTCCTGCTTTTAAACTGCTGTGTGGAGTCCTGCTTTTAAACTGAGTTTTGTTTTTGTTTTTTTCTCCTTGTGCTGTCCATTCCTGTCCTCCTCCTTTTTTCTTCTTTTTGTAATGTATCTTGCTGAGAGAAATATCAAAAGTGGCACAGGTAATCGGAATAAAATTACTAGGGTTTCTTTTAAAATCCAATGTGTTGACTTCACCATTTTCTCTTTGTGTGGCGTTTTACGGCCTCATGCACAGTGGACGTTTTTTCAGCTGCTGTTTTTGGCTTCAGGCATTTTTTTCAGCAGCCAATAAACTCCCCAGCATCTTATCCTATGTGTCCGTGCACACATAGGCTGTTATCAGTGTTTTTTGGCAGGGGTGTTTTCTGGCTGGGAAAAAAATCCAGAACTAGTGGGTTTTAAGAGGAGTCTTTCAGCTGAAAAAAAAAACACTCTTAGGCCCCTTTCACACTGACACGTTTTTCAGGCGTTATAGCGCCTAAATACCTCCTGAAAAAATCCTAGTATTTTTTCAGCTGTTAGAGCATTTTAACTCTGAAAAATGCCAAAAAACTATGAAAACTTGGCTATTCTGTGTTTTTGAGCTGTAAACTTTTGTAGGAGTATAATTCTGTTTAAAAACAAAAAAAAGCTGAAAAGCGCATTTTACAGCTTTATACAGGTAACACAACTGGCTTTTTTTATAGTGTCCATGAGGCCTTAAGTTAATATCTGTTAATATCATTAGTTTGGTGTATTTTTGTTTGTTTTGCCATCTGGCTTGGCTGTACAGTATAACTTATCTCCCTCCCCTCATTACAGAGCCGAATTGTTCTTCTCAGTAATGAAATTGATGAAGGAATGAAGAAGTGGTCTGAGAAACAGGAGGACCTCGAACAACAAAAGCATTTTAAACAGAAGACCAAACTGAAGTCTAAGTCATTATTTAATAAAACACCAAGCTCTAAATAAACCTTTAAATATGAATGCTTTTGTTTATTTCTCAATACCAAAAGGACCAGGCCTTTTCTGACTCTTTTTGTTTACATGTAATAATCTTCTGTTTTTGCTCGAAAATGACTTGGAACCCCCAAATATATATATTATGTTTGGGGGTTCTAAGTAATTTCTAATATATTATATTTCTAATTTCTCTTTTTTTGCTCGAAAATTACTTAGAAACCCCAAATA
Source organism: Rana temporaria (assembly GCF_905171775.1). Taxonomy (NCBI): domain Eukaryota; kingdom Metazoa; phylum Chordata; class Amphibia; order Anura; family Ranidae; genus Rana; species Rana temporaria. Next base: position 254,922,824 of record NC_053489.1, on the reverse strand, counting down.
TATATTTATATTAGAAATATTATAAATATATTAGAAATTACTTAGAACCCCCAAACATATTTATATATATATATATATATATATATATATATATAATCTCTCTCTCTATATCTATAATAAATGTTTGGGGGTTCTAAGTAGTTTCTATTTTATTATATTTCTAATTTGTCTTTTTTTTGCTCGAAAATTACTTTGAATTACTTAGAAACATGTTGGGTATCTACTCAGCGTAACACCATCTTTTATATTTTACCAAACAATTGGGTTTTACATTGTGTGCATTAAATTTCATCAAAGTGTATTTTTGCCCAAAAATGTGCATTAGAAAAAACGCTTTACAAATACCATGTGGCAAAACCCACCATATTTATTCTCTAGGACCTCTGCTAAAAATATAAATAAATATAATATCATTTCTAATATATATTAGAAATTATATTATATTTATTTATATTTTTAGCAGAGGTCCTAAAGAATAAATATGGTGGGTTTTGCAATTTATGTCACATCAATGAAATTTAATGCACACGATATAAAACCCAATTGTTTGGTAAAATATAAAAGATGGTGTTACGCTGAGTAGATACCCAACATGTCACGATTCAAAATTGCATGCGTTCGTGGAACTATGGTATTTAAAAATATCCATAAGCAACACTTTGAAAGCCTTTACAGGTTACCAGTTTGGAGTTTCACATTAGGTCTGGTGCTAGAATTATTGTTCCCGCTCTGACATTCATGGCAATACCTAACGTGTGGTGCGATCGCCATTTACATATACGTGTGGGAGCAGCACATTCGTCGTGCACGGGGGATGGAAATCCTTTAAACATTTTTTATTTTATTTTTTTAAACTGTTACTTTACAATTTTATTTTTTTTATCACTTTTATTGCTGTCACAAGAAATGGAAACATGCCTTGTGACAGCTATAGGCAGTGGCAGGTACTCTTTGGGAGATGTGTATAAAAATAAATACTGCGCAGGTCTAAACAATCTTATATAGTGAGAAACCACTTGAATTGGTTCAAAAAACTGTGAAAAAAATAATAAACAAAAAATAAAAATAATAATAATTAAAATAACAAATATGAAACTAAAAAGCTGCTGCTGCTCAAAATGTCAGATAAACATAAATTGCAAGTAATAGTGGTATAAGCTGCGCTGCAATGTGATGTGAAAAATCAATATAACAATCAAATTATAAAGAATATGATGCACACAAAACGCTAGTGCAATGTGAAATGATCAGGTGAAGGTGCAAAGTCCATGTAAATGGATGTATCTCAGGGAAAATCAGGATGACAGAAAGTTCTCCGAGTGTGTGAAAAAGTATCCAAACTTATCCAGTGAATCTGTAGAGCAGATAGCAAAGTCCTCCACCGTTAAATCCTAACTGCTTACCACAACGATAAGTAAATCAAGCATGTAACCGTGACTGCCAATTCCAAGATTCCAGGGGAAATTTTTCACTTTATCTTTGTTTCAAATATCAGACTATTCACTTTCCAGAGTATGACCCAAAAGAGAAAAGGCTGACATAGCGTGATACCGTAATAAAATTCGTTTATTAGTAAAAGTGTTGCACTTACAGTTATGCAGTAAAACAATGCGTGTGTAGTAATAGCCGGCCGGCTTAACTGTCCGCTCGTCCTTCCGGATAGAGTGCGCAGTACGATTCGTGGTGACGTCAGCACGCCGCTCCTCCCTACGCCGTTTCGTCACAACAATGACTTCTTCCAGGGGCACAAGCGGCGTGCTGACTCGCCACTCTTTTAAAAGCAATAACAACATCCGGGACCGCCCAGCTCTGAACCTTGGAGATCGCGGGCGCAAACCGCCATGTTTGAATCGGGATCCCTGCCACCAATGAATAGTAATGCAGGCAAAAAAACTCAAAAGCGGGGATATATATAGAATAAAACGTACAGTCTAAATCAATGATTCATACGCTTAAGGAGATAAAATTTTGAAACGAACGATTAAAAAATGGAATTAAAAAGATAAACAGGTTTGGTAAATGTGAGAAATTATATGATGAAAATTATCTCACATACCACAATATCCTGAAAAAAGAAAAAATATTTATAAGCACTGGTTGCAAGTGCCAATAGGTTTTGTGACCATAAAAAAAATAAAATAAAATAAAAATTAAAACACTTCCAGCTGGATTTGCGTTAATGGTTAATTGTCGACAAGAGTTAGCTAGTTAGGCTGCCCTCTTGTGGCCACAACAAAAAAGACTCAAATCACAGCTAGAGGATAAGTAATGCAAATACAAAACATGACACTTGTGACAAATGTCAAATTTCAATTTGATAACAGTTCTTGTGAGCCAAAAATGGCTCAAGATATATCTATATCATAATGGATATTAATGTTAATAAAAAATATTATTAGATTAACCAAAAAAAAACAAAAGAAAAACTTGAATATAGAAAAAGCCCAGATAAGCCAAAGATCAGAGCTGGTGTACAAGAAAAAGACATTTATGATAACAGGAACATAAAAATTAGCCATTGTCTATGAAGGCATTAACATCGGTGTCTATATTCAGTCCAAAGGGAACATATGTCCGGACTCTATATATCCAGGCCATTTCGAGCCTGGATAGTTCTCTTACTAATGAGTTGCCTCTCCAGTGGGGATCAAATTTATCAATCCCAATGAAGAGAGTGCCTTCTGGGTTTCGATCATGAAATTGGTCGTAGTGATTGGACACAGAATGTTTTGGGAATCCAGATCTAATATTGGTGATATGTTCACCTAATCTAACATTCATTGGTCTTTTGGTCCTGCCAATATACTGTAACCCACACGGGCATTCTAAAAGATATACGACACCAGTTGTACTGCACGTAATAAAAGGCTCTATCTTATGTTCTTTCAGAGTGCTTGTAGAGATAAAGGATAACGTTTTCTTAGATTTTATCTTATTTATCCTACACACTGTACAGTTTCTACATTGGTGATAGCCCTTGATGTCTCGTTGAAAAAAAGACACCTTTTTCGTAGGAGGGTCAACCACATTAGGGGCTATTTTGTCCCGTAGTGAGGGTACACCTCTGAAAATTACTTGAGGGTTTGTGGGTAAGAATGTACTTATGATCCTATCATTGGACAGCAGGTGCCAATGTTTCTTAATCAGTTTTTTTATGGCATAATGTTGGTTGGAATAGGTAGTGACAAATGGCACTATGGGTCTATCCCCACCAGATTTAGTACCAGAGGTCAACAATACATTCCTATCCAATGCAGCAACTTCCTTAAAGGTACTATCCAAGATTAAAGGGTCATATCCCTTCTCCAGTAGCCTGACTTTAAGTGTCCCAGCTTGGGCTTCGTAATCTTTCAGGGTGGAACAATTCCTCCTCATCCTAATAAATTGGCTTTTGGGAACAGAATTTAGCCAATTATCGTGGTGACAGCTTCCTATTGGAATAAATGCATTCCTGTCTGTCTTTTTAAAGTAAGTTTTAGTCAAAAATGAGTCATTCTCCTTCATAATGGTAAGATCAAGGAAGTCAATAGACTCCTGACTGGCTTCAAATGACAGACATATACCTCGCTCATTGATATTGAGTGAGGACATAAAGGAATCCAATTCTGGTTTGCTGCCTGTCCATAGGAGGAGGACGTCATCTATATACCTAGCCCACAATTTAATGTGGGGATGGGGATCCAGGTAGATGACGTCCTCCTCCCACTTGGCCATAAACAAATTGGCCAAGCTAGGCGCGTACTTCGCGCCCATGGCAACTCCACGAACCTGTTTATAGTAGTTATGGTCAAACCAGAAATAATTTTGGCCTGCAGCATATTCCAATAATTCCATGAGGAAATCCTTCTGTGATGGTAATAAGTCAGAAGAGAGATCCAAGTAGTATTTGACAGCTTCTAGGCCCAAATCATGAGGGATGATGGTATACAGAGATTGAACATCTGCGGTTACCATCCATACTCCATGATCAGCCTTTAATGATGACAGCATGTTAATAACCTGTTTAGAGTCCTTAAGGTGCGATGGCATCTTCTGAACCAGAGGCTGAAGGTAATAGTCAATATATTTGCCCACCCTGGATGTGATCGAATCTATGCCACTGATAATTGGGCGTCCAGGGGGGCAAGTTAGACTCTTATGCATTTTGGGCAAGCTGTATAAAATCGGAACCCTTGGGGCCTTTGGCACCAAAAACAGTTGTTCTTTATCATTGAGTATCCCCAATTGGGAGCCCTTCTGGATCAATGTCTCCAATGTCTCTTTATATTGGATGATCGGATTTCCCGGTAAAGGAACATAAGTATCTCTATCATTAACTATTGTTTTGATTCCATCAATATAGAAGGTCCGATCCATAACTACTATGCCCCCTCCTTTGTCCGCTGGACGTATAACGAGATCCTTATTTGTACATAAGGTGTCCAAGCCTATTTCTAGGTTATGGTCCATCTTATGGCCAGACACTTTAATTTTTTCCAAGTCCCTGAGCACTACATCTCTAAAGACTCGCAATGAAGGAGCCAAAGTACCAGGGGGGTTCCAAGTAGATGCATTGGCAAGTCCCGAGTGTTGTACAGTTGATTCACTCACAGCTGTATCTCTGGATGGTAAATCAGCAAAGTAGCGTTTGATGTTGACTTTGCGAATGTATTGATGAACATCCATATAGGTTTGAAACTTGTTGAGTTTCCTCGGGGGGGCAAATTTAAGTCCTTTATTTAACAATGCAATTTCTGGCTGGGTTAGAACATGGGAGCTAATATTAAAAATACCATCCCCTTTTAAGTTCTCGATTTTTTTGGAATTTGTTCTCCTCCCCCCTCTGCTCCCTCTTTTCCTTCCACCGGTCTTTTTGTTCCTTTGTTTGGTTTGGGAAAACCCCAATGTTCACCTACATTCTTTTCCCATTGGCCTAGAGGGAAATCCCTTGAGGGTCCAAGGCGATATAGTTCATGAACCTGTCTCGCCTGTTCATAATCGACCGGTCCACTATTACTGGGGCCCTCACGGTCCCTTAGTGGATAAAAGCGATTTTTGGTGTCAAAATCGCTGTCATAGTCAAGGTCCTCCCTTGGTCTTTCTCCGTAATAGCGGGGATCTTGATAAGATCTCTGATCCAATGAAGGACCATATTTGTAGTAGTTACCCTGGCCTCTTCCGAGATCCCTTTCTCTTCTTGGGGAATCCCTGTAGTGATGATAGTCCTGAGGACCGTTAATCCGATCTGGATTGGCCCCATAACTATCATGTGAGGGTTTATTCCAACCAGAGTTTTTGGTCTGTGGATAGTTTTTTGAGGTACCTGATGTCCTATTAGGTGAATGATTATTCGCCTTTCTCAGCCTTTTTCCTCCTTTTTTATTATTATTAGAGGGTTTAGGGGTCTTTATCTGATCCCCTACAGGCACAGGATGTTGTAAGTGAATTGCTGTTTTCACTGGGCTATTATCTCCCTGTACAATAGCTTCCATTCTTGAGTTGGCCTCATTTTGCTGTTCGGCCGCCAGTTTCTTTTGCCAATCGAAGACCAAACTGGCCTGGTAATCCCCAAAATCCCTATTATATTTTTTTCTTTTTTTAATTTTTTGTTCTTTTTCTTCTTTGTCAAGGATCACCAAAAGATGAGAGGATCGTTGTTTATACTCATCACTCTCTTTGCTTGATGCTAATGTTTCTTTAAGTGCTTTTATCTCATTATCCAATTTTTCTAATTTAGTGGTTTTTTTGGTTACTAAAAAACGTAAAAAACTCTTTGGGAGATATCTGGGCTCTATTGGACTTTTGATCTCGCCTCTGCCCTTTTTTAAAAGCATTTGATCACACCGAAATCAGTGTGATCAGATACTTTCATGGCGATGTTTATTTTCGGGGAAACCAGAAGTGGCAAAGTACAGGTTTCTTTCGGTCTTCGAAAAGCTCTATGATAAGCCAGCGGAACCACTGAGTTCTCTAGTGGGATGAAGAGGCGACTGGGGGTCGACCACTCCCGCCATCTATAAAAGCAATCCAGCGGCTAATTGGCTGCTTGGATCCCTTTTAGGAAAAAACAGTACCGGGATGATGCCTGTAGTTGCAGGCTTCATCCCAGTATAACCACTTGAAGTACAGATTTAAAAGTACATATTGTGGTCTTCAAGTGGATACACAGGTTCTTCTCTATGTTCCTTTGACACCTTCCTTTTGGATCTTTCTGATGCTCTAAATTAGGCCCCTTGCACCTGGGGATGTCTATCAGCAATGAACCCGGGATGGATAAGTGCAGCATCCAGCCCTGCTACCTCCAGCCTATCAAACTCTATGTCAGGCTTTGGCCGGATGGTTCTGAACACTGTACCAAGTGGTGGCAGTGTTTGGGCCCCTATGCATTCAAAGATGAATGCAGGTCTCTTGAATTCTGTGCATTTGTCCCTGAACACCTAGGGATGTAAACGTGGGTACCACTTGTTACAACATTAAGCCACAGCCTGACATAGACTTTTAAAGGCTGCAGGCAGCGTATCGGCTACATTAAAGCTCCATAAGTTATGCAATGCAATTGGACAACGACATACACAAGGGATGTAAGTTTAATTTTTGTATAGACAGTGTGGCTTCTGAATGCAGCCTCTATTGCAGGTGACTAGCACTTGTCTTTATCAATCTGTATTATACTGCTTTCAAGAGCTGCTTTGTACACAATAAGCCGAAATGAACCCCTGTTGAGTGTAGATAGAGCCTGTGCTGAACAGATCTGTCAGGAATAAGCATATAAAGAAGGCACCCCTTAACCACCTCAGCCTCGGAATGTTTTACCCCCTTAATGACCAGGCCATGTTTTGCAAAACGGCTCGGCATCACATTAACTGACAATTGCAGGGTCATGCAACGCTATAAACAAATACAGATGTCCTTTTTTTTCCCAACAAATAGAGCTTTCTTTTGGTGGTATTTTATCATACCTGTGGTTCTTATTTTTTGTGCTATAAACGGAAAAAAACACGTACATTTAAAAAAAAAAAAAAAAAATTTTTTTACTTTCTGCTATAAAACACATCCACTAAATTTAAAAAAACAAAAACAAATTTCTTCTTCAATTTAGCCCAATATCCCAGTAAACGTATATTGATTGGTTCGCACAAAAGTTATTGCATCTACAAATTGGAATATTTTTTCAGCTTTTTTATTTATTTCATTTAATTTTTTACTAGTAGTGGCTTCGATTAGCAATTTTTAGGGGGATTGCGGCGGATAAATTACACTTTTTTTGGGGGACCAGTGACATTATTACAGTGATCAGTGCTAAATATATGCACCGTTACTGCACTAATGACACTGGCAGGGAATGGGTTAACATCAGTGGCGATCATAGGGTTAAATGTGTCCCTAGTGGGAGCTTGCTAACGGGGGCGGGAGGGTTCTTTGTCAGATGGGCGATCTGCCTTGTTTACATAGGCAGACTGCCGTTCTGCCTCTCTCGGGAATGATCGCAGGTGACCCGCTGATTGGCTTCCCCTCTGTCCAATCAACGTGCAATCGTGCCTCTGGCGGCGCGCGCCCCAAAGTGGCTATTGCACAAAATGATGTGCAGGTATGTTATTTCCCGCAATAGAGCTGACCTGCCGCAGTACAAGTGGTTAAAGGCTTTACAGCGGGTCTCCACATTTTGATAGCTGACACTGCATTCCAGAATAAAATACCTTTACTTTAGAGGCTTCAGAGGCATTATTATTCGTTCTACACGTGAGAAAATTATTCTGAGACAGCGGAAGTACAGATGACACACCTGATGGATACATATTGCACACAACTTTTAGGGGAAGTTTGACTGAGTCAGATTTCCCTCCTGTGATTTGCAGCTGATGCTACAGCAATTCTTGGTGTCCGTGGTATTGCATACGGATGTGTGGAATGTGCATATGGACTACATCTGTTTGTGGATTTAGAAGTTGAATGTTTTGCAGCACTGTTGTTCATGACATCAAGGTTGTGATATATATACACTATATCACCAAAAGTATTGGGACGCCTGCCTTTACACGCACATGAACTTTAATGGCATCCCAGTCTTAGTCCGTAGGGTTCAATATTGAATTGGCCCACCCTTTGCAGCTATTACAGCTGCAACTCTTCTGGGAAGGCTGTCCACAAGGTTTAGGAGTGTGTCTATGGAAATGTTTGACCAATCTTCCAAAGGCGCATATGTAAGGTCAGGCACTGATGTTGGACGAGAAGGCCTGGCTTGCAGTCTCCGCTCTAATTTATCCCAAAGGTGTTCTATCGGGTTGAGATCCGGACTCTGCATGCCAGTCAAGTTGCTCCACCCCAAACCTGCTCATCCATGTCTTTATAGACCTTGCTTTGTACATTGGTGCGCAATCATGTTGGAACAGGGAGAAGCAATTCTCAAACTGTTCCCACAAAGTTGGGAGCATGAAATTGTCCAAAATGTCTTGGTATGCTGACGCCTTAAGATTTCCCTTCACTGGAACTAAGAGGTCAAGCCCAACCCCTGAAAAACAACCCCACACCATAATCCCCCCTCCACCAAATATTTCAGACCAGTGCACAAAGCAAGGTCCATAAACACATAGGATGAGTGAGTTTGGGGTGGAGGAACTTGACTGGCCAGCACAGAGTCCTGACCTCACCCCGTTAGAACACCATTGCGATGAATTAGAGTGGAGAGTGCGAACCAGGCCTTCTCATCCAAAAATGATGCCTGACCTCACAAATGCGTTTCTGGAAGATTGGTCAAACATTCCCATAGACATACTCCTAAACCTTGTGGACAGCCTTCCCAGAAGAGTTGAAGCTGTTATAGCTGCCAAGGGTGGGCCAATTCAATATTGAACCCTACGGACTAAGACTGGCATACCATTAAAGTTCATGTGCGTGTAAAGGCAGGTGTCCCAATACTTTTGGCAACATAGTGTATATGTATGTACAGTACATAGTGTGTGTTGTGTAGAAAAGAAAATCCTTTGAGTTGAAATAATGAAATGTGTTTTCATTTTTTTTTTTTTATGTTGACAGCTTTATCAGCTAATAATAGATGTGGCAAGAAAAATAAGTAGCACTTATTTCTCCTGCATGAAAACTGTGTAAAAACATCTAAAAAAGTGAAAGAAACCTGACAAGAATATCAATATCAATGAGTTTTTCTAGTGCAGGATTCTATATTATCATGAATAATTAATGCTGGTTTCCAGGCAAACAACTAAACATGCTGGAGCTTTCACCTACCAAAAGATTTGCCAACACAGCACTGATTGAAAGCTTGGTAACCTGACTTTTCTCTGCTGCAGTTAAAGCGAAAAAAAAAAAAAATGTTTTATCTTCTCCTTGCAAGGTAACCTCATAATGTGTTAGTATGCAACGCATACTAGCACATTATGAAAAACATACCCTGACAGGGCATCCATCTTCAGCCAATCTTCCTTCTGGGTTTGCGGCCTGCTGTCCCCTACGCGGCCAGGCCATGATGACGTCACTCCTGCGCATGCACGAGAGAGTCAGTGTGTGGTGTGCCACCTCTTCAGAGCACATGTGCCAGTGATGTCCCTGGCTGCAGGGACACTGAATATCACCTAAACGGTGAACGTTCAGGAGTTATTCCTTGTACCTACAGGTAAGCTTTTATATAAGCTTACCTGTAAGTTGACGTTACCAGAGGGAATTTACTACCATTAAAGCGGATCTTCACCCAGTTTTTTACCTTTACATTTTTTTTGCCCCCCCCCCCCCCTGAACCCCCTTTACACAGCCAAGGGTTTATTTGATTTTTTTATTTTTTACTTTTTTTAACTTGTCACACAGGACTTCTAGGCGAAAATGATATTTGCCCGCAGCAGTCCGGGACAACATAATGCATCCAAAGAGGCTTTAGAGCAGTGGTTCTCAACCTGGGGGTCGAATGATGAGTTGCCAGGGGTCACCATATCCTGGGCTGTTCCCTAAGCCCACACCTCTCTCCCAGCCTTTTTGCGGCCGTCCAGCAGGGCTGTCCCTGGAGCCTGTGGCCACCCAGCTGGGCTGTTCCTAAAGCCTGCAGCCGCCCACTCAGCCTCTTCACAGCCGCCCATTCAGTTCACGGCATGGCTGGGGGGCAGAGTCTAGAGGTCAGCTGACTGGTGAGGAATGTGAAGTTGAAGGGACTGAAAGAGACCCTATCTCCTGATGTTGGCATAGGTGTCACTGCTACGAGACACCACAAAGTCGGAGACACAGTGAGTAACACTACCCGTGATTATAGTTGCCCACTAAATTAAAGTCCCCACTACAATTCTCAGATGACCTTGATCAAGAGCACCTAAGTAGCTGATCAGAACTTCCCCCAACATTGCCACTCATGCCGACTCCCTGCCAGCACTGCCACTCATCCCATCACCCCCCACCAAGGAGTAGGAGAAGGAATAAACATAGAGAATACATGGAAGGGAGAAGAAAAGAGGGGGAGGAACAAAGAAAAAGGGATAAAGAGAAACAAGAAAGACGGCTAGAGAGAGGGATGAGGGTAAAAAACAAGAAATTATGATAGAGAGAGATAAAAGGGAAAGAAAGGAGAACAAAGAGAAAGAGTTGTACACCCTAAAATGTACCAGAAGGGATTTTAATACTGTACGGGTGGAAGGGACTCAGGGAGCGCTAAATGTCCCTGGGTTAGGGGCGCAAATGACTAATTTTACTGTTAGGGGTCCCCACAACGTGTAAAATTTTATCAAGGGGTCATGGCACTAGAAAGGGTTAGAACCACTGCGTTAGAGCCATTTTCCCATAAAACACATACGCAGAGTGTGCCATTAGGGGGCCGAGTGCTAGAACCCGTAAGAGACAGCCATGCTATATTAACGTAACCCAGTGGTAAAGTAGGAAAAGGTTAAGAGAAACCACGTGGTAGAGTTCCTCACTAAGCAACAAAGTTAGGTCACCTCTCTGCCCCAACTTGTGACTGGAAAGTGTAGGAGTCGTGCGATAAGGTCATCTTTGCTCTCTCCTCCTGTGGACACGTTCCTTGACAGCACATGTGAATGCAGGTCATTGACTAGACCCTAGTGCTGCTTCTTCCACTGACACCAACAATGGGGCACTTTTCCTTCCACTGATCTGAGACACTATTTCTTTTCACTGACACCAACAATGGGGCACTTTTCCTTCCACTGACACCAACAATGGGGCACTTTTTCTTCCACTGATACGAGACACTATTCCTTCCACTGACACCAACAATGGGACCTTATTCCTTCCACTTATATGAGACACTATTTATTCCACTGACACCAACAATGGGGCACTTTTCCTTCCACTGATCTGAGACACTATTTCTTTTCACTGACACCAACAATGGGGCACTTTTCCTTCCACTGATACTCGACACTATTCCTTCCACTGACACCAACAATGGGGCACTTTTTCTTCCACTGATACGAGACACTATTCCTTCCACTGACACCAACAATGGGACCTTATTCCTTCCACTTATATGAGACACTATTTATTCCACTGACACCAACAATGGGGCACTTTTCCTTCCACTGATCTGAGACACTATTCCTTTCACTGACAACAACAATGGGGCACTTTTCCTTCCACTGATATGAGACACTATTCCTTCCACTGACACCAACAATGGGACCTTATTCCTTCCACTGATATGAGACAATATTTATTCCAGTGACACCAACAATGGGGCACTTTACCTTCCACTGATACGAGACACTATTTCTTCCACTGACACCAACAATGGGGCATTATTCCTTCCACTGATATGAGACACTATTTCTTCCACTGACACCAACAATGGGGCAATACTCCTTCCACTGATACGTGACACTATTCCTTCCACTGACACCAACAATGGGACCTTATTCCTTCCACTGATATGAGACACCATTCCCTCCACCGACACCAACAATGGGACCTTATTCCTTCCACTGATACGTGACACTATTCCTTCCACTGACACCAACAATGGGGCCTTATTCCTTCCACTGATACGTGACACTATTCCTTCCACTGATACCAACAATGGGGCCTTATTCCTTCCACTGATATGAGACACTATTCCTTCCACCGACACCAACAATGGGGCCTTATTCCTTCCACTGATATGAGACACTATTTATTCCACTGACACCAACAATGGGACACTTTTCCTTCCACTGATATGAGACACTATTCCTTCCACTGACACCAACAATGGGGCCTTATTCCTTCCACTGATATGAGACACTATTCCTTTCACTGACACCAACAATGGGGCCTTATTCCTTCCACTGATATGAGACACCATTCCCTCCACCGACACCAACAATGGGACCTTATTCCTTCCACTGATACGTGACACTATTCCTTCCACTGACACCAACAATGGGGCCTTATTCCTTCCACTGATATGAGACACTATTCCTTCCACTGACACCAACAATGGGGCCTTATTCCTTCCACTGATATGAGACACCATTCCCTCCACTGACACCAACAATGGGACCTTATTCCTTCCACTGATACGTGACACTATTCCTTTCACTGACACCAACAATGGGGCCTTATTCCTTCCACTGATATGAGACACTATTCCTTTCACTGACACCAACAATGGGACCTTATTCCTTCCACTGATATGAGACACTATTCCTTCCACTGAAACCAACAATGGGGCCTTATTCCTTCCACTGATATGAGACACTATTCCTTCCACTGACACCAACAATGGGGCCTTATTCCTTCCACTGATATGAGACACTATTTATTCCACTGACACCAACAATGGGACCTTATTCCTTCCACTGATATGAGACACTATTTCTTCCACTGACACCAACAATGGGGCACTATTCCTTAGACTGAAACGTGGCACTATTCCTTCCACTGACATCAACAATGGGGCACTATTCCTTACACTGATACGTGGCACTATTCCCTCCACTGACACCAACAATGGGACCTTATTCCTTCCACTGATACCAACAATGGGGCCTTATTCCTTCCACTGATATGAGACACTATTCCTTCCACCGACACCAACAATGGGACCTTATTCCTTCCACTGATATGAGACACTATTCCTTTCACTGACACCAACAATGGGGCCTTATTCCTTCCACTGATATGAGACACTATTCCTTTCACTGACACCAACAATGGGACCTTATTCCTTCCACTGATACGTGACACTATTCCTTCCACTGACACCAACAATGGGACCTTATTCCTTCCACTGATATGAGACACTATTCCTTCCACTGACACCAACAATGGGACCTTATTCCTTCCACTGACACCAACAATGGGACCTTATTCCTTCCACTGATACGTGACACTATTCCTTTCACTGACACCAACAATGGGACCTTATTCCTTCCACTGATATGAGACACTATTCCTTCCACTGACACCAACAATGGGACCTTATTCCTTCCACTGACACCAACAATGGGACCTTATTCCTTCCACTGATACGTGACACTATTCCTTCCACTGACACCAACAATGGGGCCTTATTCCTTCCACTGATATGAGACACTATTCCTTTCACTGACACCAACAATGGGACCTTATTCCTTCCACTGACACCAACAATGGGGCCTTATTCCTTCCACTGATATGAGACACTATTCCTTTCACTGACACCAACAATGGGACCTTATTCCTTCCACTGATACGTGACACTATTCCTTTCACTGACACCAACAATGGGACCTTATTCCTTCCACTGATACGTGACACTATTCCTTTCACTGACACCAACAATGGGACCTTATTCCTTCCACTGATACGTGACACTATTCCTTTCACTGACACCAACAATGGGACCTTATTCCTTCCACTGATATGAGACACTATTCCTTCCACTGACACCAACAATGGGACCTTATTCCTTCCACTGATACCAACAATGGGGCCTTATTCCTTCCACTGATATGAGACACTATTCCTTTCACTGACACCAACAATGGGACCTTATTCCTTCCACTGATACGTGACACTATTCCTTTCACTGACACCAACAATGGGACCTTATTCCTTCCACTGATATGAGACACTGACACCAACAATGGGACCTTATTCCTTCCACTGATACGTGACACTATTCCTTTCACTGACACCAACAATGGGACCTTATTCCTTCCACTGATACGTGACACTATTCCTTCCACTGACACCAACAATGGGGCCTTATTCCTTCCACTGATATGAGACACTGACACCAACAATGGGACCTTATTCCTTCCACTGATATGAGACACTATTTCTTCCACTGACACCAACAATGGGGCACTTTTCTTTAGACTGAAACGTGGCACTATTCCTTCCACTGATATGAGACACTGACACCAACAATGGGGCCTTATTCCTTCCACTGATATGAGACACTATTCCTTTCACTGACACCAACAATGGGACCTTATTCCTTCCACTGAAACCAACAATGGGACCTTATTCCTTCCACTGATATGAGACACTATTTCTTCCACTGACACCAACAATGGGGCACTATTCCTTACACTGATACGTGGCACTATTCCTTCCACTGACATCAACAATGGGGCACTATTCCTTACACTGATACGTGGCACTATTCCTTCCACTGACACTAAAAATGGGGCACTATTCCTTCCACTGACACTAAAAATGGGGCACTATTCCTCCCAATGATACAAGACACCATACTATCCAAATACCAAAGATGAGGCACTCTTTACTACCAATGACCCCAGGACATTTTCTCCTCCCACTGCCCACAGTCGGGCCCCCCTAAATTCTGAAGGGCGGTGCACTGGCTCTTTGTTTAGAAAGTTTGGAGACCCCTGCTATAAGGCATGGCTTATTTTCCATAACAATTGTTATTTTCAATTGTACTGAAGCATTATGGAAATATCTATCATAATAGGTTAGAGAATTGAGACTATTTTAGAACACCTGTGTTATACATACGCGTTTCCCTATGTTGTAGGGAGGAATATAGTATGCTCCTACCTTACTTTTTGACATGACAACGCAGTGCATAAATGCTATCAGTTTGTATGTACATCATAGTGTTTCTTCTTTCTGACCACGAGCTGCATCATTAACTACTGAATCAATTCCACAATTCCTTTCACAGCAGATGAGAGCAGCTTTCCCTAATGCAAGTAGGTAGACAGAAGGACTGAGTATTATAGGAATTTTATGTGATGTATGTCACCATCTAATGGCAAAATGTGGTATTTTCTGTTTAAATCAATGGAAAACATTCAAACAGCACAAAAGCCAAATAACATTCATGTGTTTGCGCCAGAACAGAACAAAGGTACAGGCAATTATACAGGGCGATCCACTGTCAATATTTTTTTTTTTTTTTTTTTATAAATACACCCCTTAGTTTCCTCTCTATTAGAAATAATGCTTCATTCACACTGGTGCTGAGGCCTGTACAACAGGAATGAATCTTTTGTTAATGCAGCTGGAGCTGTGTGCAGGCAGCCTAAGTTACTGAATAGGGACGTGGTGGCTGTTTGGACACGAACGCACATCCTAAATTGACAGGCGTGCAGCAGGAGGGTGCGTGGCCCTAAATGCAGACAGTGTGCATTCTGGGATAAGCATCAGCCCCTGCATGCCTGTCAAATGCATGTGTCTGTACAGCCGCTGCATCTCCGTTCAGTAATATAGGCTTCCTGAACATGGCTAGAGCGGCATAAACAAACTGCTTGTTCATGCTGTACAGGCCTCAATACTCATATGAATGAAGCCGGAGGAAAACACTGCACTGTATACCCCCATTATAATCCCAGCCAGCAATTTGGCACTCACATGCGCATACCTTCCAACTTTTTGAGATGGGAATGAGGGACACCTATCAGCAAAAGTATGCAGGCATGGGACACACCCCTTCCCACGCCCCCTTAACCACTTAAGCCCCCGGACCTTTAGGCAGCTAAATGCCCAGGCCAGGTTTTGCGATTCGGCACTGCGTCGCTATAACAGACAATTGCGCGGTCGTGCGACGTGGCTCCCAAACAAAATTGGCGTCCTTTTTCCCCCACAAATAGAGCTTTCTTTTGGTGGTATTTGATCACCCCTGCGGTTTTTATTTTTTGTGCTATAAACAAAAATAGAGCGACAATTTTGAAAAAAATTCAATATTTTTTACTTTTTGCTATAATAAATATCCCCCAAAAACATATATAAACATTTTTTTTCCTCAGTTTAGGCCGATACGTATTCTTCTACCTATTTTGGGTAAAAAAAAATCGCAATAGGCGTTTATCGATTGGTTTGCGCAAAATTTATAGAGTTTACAAAATAGGGGATAGTTTTATTGCATTTTTATTATTTTTTTTTTTTTACTACTAATGGCGGCGATCAGCGATTTTTTTCGTGACTACGGCATTATGGCGGACACTTCGGACAATTTTGACACATTTTTGGGACCATTGTGATTTTCACAGCAAAAAATGCATTTAAATTGCATTGTTTATTGTGAAAATGACAGTTGCAGTTTGGGAGTTAACCACAGGTGGCGCTGTAGGAGTTAGTGTTCACTTAGTGTGTGTTTACAACTGTAGGGGGGTGTGGCTGTAGGACTGACGTCATCGATCGAGTCTCCCTATAAAGGGGATGACACGATCGATGCAGCCGCCACAGTGAAGCACGGGGAAGCCGTGTTTACACACGGCTCTCCCCATTCTTCAGCTCCGGGGAGCGATCGCGACGGGGCGGCTATAAACGAATAGCTGCGCCGTCGTCCCGGATCGCTCCCCGCGGGAATCCGGACCCCCCACCCGCTAGAAGGCAAGGACGTACCTGTACGCCCATTTGCCTGTACGTGCCATTCTGTGGACGTACATATACATGCCGCGGTCGGGAAGTGGTTAAAGGAGAATTGTACAAAAAAACAAGATTAGTTAAACCCACAAGTGCTTTTTTTACCACTGCTATTCCTTTATATTGGCTATTAGAATTTACAAATGCAGCAATTTACAAATCAGATGGAAGGTTTAGCACTGGGAAACGCTTTTTGATAGATAAAAAGTGCATTGTATATACATTTTATATAGATCAGACCAAAATGAGGGACAAATGAGGAGAAATGAGGGACATTGCTCCAAATCAGAGACAGTCCCTCGAAATCAGGGACAGTTGGGAGGTATGCATGCGGCATTTGGCTACAGTTAGGGCTATACAGGCAATTACAATTTCTTGTTACAGAGACATTTGCCCGTTGGCAGCCACATGATTTAAAGCACACCTAAATCAGTGTGCTGTTAAATAGGTGATTGTTAAAGAATAAGTTCACCTTTAGTTCCATGTTACGTCAGTATTGAGGGTGTAACATGCTACTAATGGAGCAGCGCTCACCTCTGATCCCCCATTGTGACAGTGGGTGGCGGATCTTCTCCCTGCATCCACTATCACAATTTAAAGCGGCGGTCAAGCGGTACAAATTTATTTTTTTAAAGTCAGCAGCTACAAACACTGTAGCTGCTGACTTTTAATAAGCACACTTACCCGTCCAGGTTGCCCGCGATATCGGCCACCCGAGGCAGATCTGTCCCTCGGACCGGGTCCCGGCGCCGCCATCCTCACTAAGGGAAACAGGCAGTGAAGCCCTGACTCCCCGTTTCCCACTGTGCATGCGAATCGCGTGGCTATTTGTGAATGGGAACACCGTCCTGTGTGTCCCAGAATGCATCGCGCCTCCATTTCCCAGGAGGCAACAGCGAGGAGGAGAACACAGAACCTCATTGCGGAAGAGGCAGATTAGGATGATCTGCCCAGTAACAGCGCTTTCTGGCAAGTATATACATTCATTCTTTTTTTGGGGGATTTTTTATTTTTTTTTGGGTGGACCTCCTCTTTAAAAACAGCGTGGCTCTCTGTCATTCAGTCACACATATCTGTGAATGAATCAACTACAAGTCTCTTCTACCACTGCAGAAAATGGATTGTTTTTCTCAATGAACTATGATGGCTCTGATGAGTACCCCTGTAGCTCATTGACACTTCCTGCACTTCAGTAAGGGAGGTACGGGCAGACATCTGTACTGACTGTCTGCAGGATCCTGGCATTGCGCTGCAGGCTCAAAAATAATTCATGCACATTTTTTTAACTGTAAAAAAAGTGAATTTATTATTATTATAAAAAAAAAAAAAATAGCCCTTAGGAATGTGCTCAATAACACCCTGGTAGGTGTGTGCCTGAATATTTGCTACATCATACATTTTTTAAATGTGTTTATTGCTGGTGATGTATACATTGGTGGACACGTCAGCCGCAATGTGGTTCATGGCCTACAAAGCTGAGAGCCCCTGCTCTACAGTCAGTCACTGGCTCCTCTTTTTCAGGAAGCACATTAAATGTGCTATGTATGTTATGTACTGGCTTTTTATTGAAATGCGCTGAGATTTATTCCTGCGCCATTGTTCGTGAGGTCATTTAGAGTATGAGATAGCTGTAATGAATCACCTCTGTCACTGTTATAAAGATATATGTATGTCTTTAGAACATAATATGTACAGAAATGACGGCAGCGATATTATTAAAGTGTATTAAGCAGACTCGCTAAATCCCAACAGATCTGATATTTGGGAACAATATTGTTCTGGAAATAATGTTCTGAATGAGCAGAGCTGCAACAAAGAGGATCTGTGTGATCATTTTAAACAGGAACAGTAGCATCATTCATTAGCATGCAAGTTTCTGCTATGAGTAGTCCATTACATTTATAACCATCTAAGGATTGGCGTAGGCTGATGACAAGAAAAGTTTGTACTTCCTTCCATGGACTGGCCATCTTTTCTGACTAATGTTCATTCACAGTATTTGGTTTGTCCTCTGCATGATGTAATTTAATGTCCTGTTCACACCTGACCTCTGTGCTTTGATGTCATTTATAAGGTCCATGTACAGTGCCTTGAAAAAGTATTCATACCCCTTGAAATATTCCAAATGTTGTCATGTTACAACCAAAAACGTAGATGTAGTTTATTGGGATTTTATGTGATAGACCAACACAAATTGACACATAATTGACACATAATTGTGAAGTGGAAGGAAAATTATAATTTTCAATTTTTTTTTACCAATTTTTTTACCAATAAATACGTGAAAAGTGTGGCATGCATTTGTATTCAGCCCCCTTTACTCTGATACTCAAAACTGAGTCACCTAATTAGTAAATAGAGTCCACCTGTGTGTAATTTATTCTCAGTATAAATACAGCTGTTCTGTGAAGCCCTCATAGGTTTGTTAGAGAACCTTAGTGAACAAATAGCATCATGAAGGAACACACCAGGAAGGTCAGGTATAAAGTTGTGGAGAAGTTTAAAGCAGGTTTAGGTTAAAAAGAAATATCCCAAGCTGATAATATCTCAAGGAGAACTGTTCAATCCATCATCCGAAAATGGAAAGAGTATAGCAAAACTGCAAACTTACCAAGACATGGCCGTCCACCTAAACTAACAGACCAGGCTAGAAGAGCATTAATCAGAGAAGCAGCCAAGAGGCCCATGGTAACTCTGGAAGAGCTGCAGAGATTCACAGCTCAGGTAGGAGAATATGTCCACAGGACTACTATAATGCCGCCATGGGCGTCCACTCCATAGGGCAAGGGGGGTTGTTTGCCCCCCCCCCTGGAATCGCCAGGGAGAGCCAGGAGCAGGGCCGAACTGGCCCTGGGGCCGATTTAAGCGGTGACTGCATCGCTACCCTCCCCTCTAGTTGTCCCTTATTTAGAGTGCCTGTCCCTCTTCTGGAATCAAATCCATTTGTCCCTCATTCCAAAAGGTTCCTCTTTTAGACCTGAAATAAATATACTGTCAATATAGTGTAGTGTTTCAGTCAAGGGAAAGGGGTGCTGTGTAATGTAAAGGGGTCCAGAGGTGAAGGGTGCTGTGTAATGTAAAGGGGGCCAGAGGTGCAGGGTGCTGTGTAATGTAAAGGGGGCCAGTGATGCAGGGTGCTGTGTAATGTAAAGGGGTCCAGAGCTGTGGGGTGCTGTGTAATGTAAAGGGGGCCAGAGGTGCAGGGTGCTGTGTAATGTAAAGGGGGCCAGTGATGCAGGGTGCTGTGTAATGTAAAGGGGTCCAGAGCTGTGGGGTGCTGTGTAATGTAAAGGGGTCCAGAGGTGCAGTTGTGGAGAGTACACAGTAGTGACAAAGAGATATTGAAAGATGCAGGGGGCACAGTGGGGTGTTTTTACATTTTAACGTGGGGGGGGGGCGCTTTTAACCCCCGCTAGCGGTCAAAGAAAGGGTAAAATGCGACTGTGTATCGCCGCTGCCGAAGCGCCCCCCTCTGAAAAAAATTCAGCGGATGCCCATGAATGCTGCATACACATGGCCAGACTTTCCAACGGGAAAAACTCAGTCAGAACTTTCGACAGAAAAATAGAGAACCTGCTCTCTATCTAAGTCCGTTGGAAATTCCGGCAGAAAAAGTCAGACCATCTGACTTTTTCTGCTGGAAATTCCTACCGTGTGTACGTGGCATTAGTTGTACATTCCACAAATCTGGTCTTTTTGGAAGAGTGGCAATAAGAAAGCCATTGGTAAAAGAAAGCCATAAGAAGTCCTGTTTGCAAGAAGCCATGTGGCAGACACAGCAAACATGTGGAATAAGGTTCTCTGGTCAGGTGACACCAAAATTGAACTTTATGGCCTAAAAGCAAAGTACTATGTGTGGCGGAAAACTAATACTGCACATCACCCTGAACACACCATCCCCACCGTGAAACATGGTGGTGGCATCATCATGTTGTGGGGATGCTTTTCTTCAGCAGGGACAGGAAAGCTTGTGAGAGTTGATGGAAGATGGATGGAGCAAAATACAGGGCAAACTTAGAAGAAAACCTGTTATGCCGTGTACACAGGATTGGAATTTCCGACAACAAATGTTTGATGTGAGCTTTTGGTCGGATATTCCCACTCTGTGCATTCTCCATCGAACATTTGCTGTCAGAATTTCTGACAACAAATGTTTAAGACCTGGTTCTCAATTTTTCCGACAACAAAAGATCTTGTTGGAAATTCCGAATTGTCTGTATGCAATTTCCGACGCACAAAAATCCTACGCATGCTCAGAATCAATTACACGCATACTCACAATCATTGAACTTAATTTTCTCGGCTTGTCGTAGTGTTGTACGTGACCGCGTTCTTGACGTTCGGAATTTCCAACAACATTTGTGTGACTGTGTGTATGCAACACAAGTTTGAGTCAACATTCGGTAAAAAAAAAAAATCCACCGTTTTGTTGTCAGAATGTCCCATCATTAGAGTCTGCAAAAGACTTGAGACTGGGGTGGAGGTTCACCTTCCAGCAGGACATTGACTCTAAACATACAGCCAGAGCAATAATGAAATAGTTTAGCTCAAAGCATATTCATGTGTTATGCCCCATACACACGATCGGAAATTTTTCTTGGCTAGTCGTAGTTCAGAGAACTTTTGTGTGACCGTGTATATGCAAGCCAAGCTTGAGCCGAATTCTGTCCAGGCCCGGATTTCCCACAAGGCCACTGAGGCCAGGCCTTGGGGCGGCAGGGCGCCAAGGGGCGGCAGTGGCATGGAGTCCCCCGACGTACAGTAACATACAGTTAAGGGCGGTAAGTTATGTCACAACAAGTGATTGCGGCGATGTCGCCGAAATCACTTGTAAAATGTGTGCTCTCGTCTGTCCTCCCCTCTCCCCCCACATATCTCTCTTGCTGGCTCTGTCTTCTGTCACTGCTGCCGATGTACACAGTGAGAGGGGAGAGATGTGCTCTTCCCATCTCAGCTGTGACAGGAGTTCTAGCACAGTGCTAGAACTCCTGTTTTGGAGGTGACAGGGTCAATAAAGAGAACATGTCACCTCCAATTGCTATCACACAGGGAATTGTTTTCTCCTGTGTGATAGCAAAAAAGTTAAGTGAAAAAAATTGATAAAAAATAAATAAATAATAAGAAATAATAATTAAAGTAATAAAATAAACATGTAAAGAATAAGAAAAATAATAAGTAAAATAATAAGAAAATTATACAAAAATTAATAAAAGTAAGCGACAAGCTACAAAAAAAGTGATAACGTAAAAAATAAATAAAAAATATTTGAACTAACCGTGCGTCCATTCTCCGTTGATTTGGGGGGGGGTTCGGTTGGCGGGGAGGGGGCGCATTGCAGAACCTGGCCTTGGGGCGGCAGGGAGAGCAAATCCGGCCCTGATTCTGTCGGAAAAGTATTGCCTCGGGGGGCCGAATACAAATGCACGCCACACTTTTCACATATTTATTTGTAAAAAATGCTGAAAACCATTTATCATTTTCCTTCCACTTCACAATTATGTGCCACTTTGTGTTGGTCTATCACATAAAATCCCAATAAAGTACATTTACGTTTTTTGGTTGTAACATTCATAATGTGGAAAATGTCAAGGGGTATGAATACTTTTTCAAGGCACTGTAGAACCGATAAACCAAAATAAGGCCTATATGCCAACAAGACATTCATTTTAATACAAGCACAGTGCAGATTACCAGTGTTTCTTAATAGGAGCTTCAGAGGGTGTACTTGGCAGGATGTCAAGCAAGAATTTGTGAATGGAGCCTTCAATTCCATCACTAATGTCTTCATTCTTGCATTTTTACTGACAAATCCTATTTATCCGACCCCAAAAGATTGATGTGTAGCAGTTGCATTCAATTTTACATAATGGGGGAATTCATAAAGGAGTGTCGTAGTCATCCTCTAAGTTCTGTCCGCTCTGAAATTATTGGTAGTTGCATTAGATTCATGTACATGTCAGAGACATACTGGACACGCAGTGCACCTTCCCCCGACCACTACACTAGTCATACTGAAAGGAGCTACCTCCAGAAAATAGCAGACCTGCTATGACCACACATCACTTGTCAGAGGGTGGTAAGCACTGCCGCTTTATTCTTTTCTCAGCCATGTTAAAAGTTTAAAGGGAGCATGTGAGGATAGAAGTTGTAACTGCCTTTGCAGGCACTAGGGCTAACCCCACCCCACTAACCTAGATCAAGCATGCAGGACAGTTAAAGTGGATGTAAAGCCACTCTCATCCTTTCTAAACTACTGCCATAGTGCTGATCTATAAGGATATGCATGCCTCCTGCATGTATCCTCACCTGTCAAATTTCTCTCCTCTGTCTGTTATGAGAACTGAAAAACTGCAGATTCTGTGGGTGGGTCCACTGTCTGGAGCTCTGTGGGTGGAGTCATGATGTCAGTACACTCCCCGCCCACCTCTACACTCCCCTTGTCAACATGCATTTTCTCCTGTGTATTCCTTACACTAAATTCTGCTTCGATCACTAACATCCAGTCAAAATCCAGAAAAGTAACCACATGACTTCAGAAAAGGAGTGGGGGTGGCAATTAAAAAAATAATGCCTGTCTCAGGCTAGTTCATGAGATATGTAAATAACCTGTCACTCACAGCAAGGGGGAAGAACGGCCAAACGTTTATCTCACTGAAAAAAGAAAAGAGGATTGCTCAGATCTGAATTAACTCTTTGTGGCAAGACTGGACACAGATGATAGGAAATCTTATACTCGGGTTTACATCCACTTTAAGGCTTAATTGGCTGCATATTTGTTTTCGGCTGCTGACTTGATAGCTTGAGGCCAGAATGTTAGTTTAATGGCCAGCTTTTTTATTGTCCCCTCAGATTATTTCACCTGTTTAAGATCAGATGCCAAGAGCCTGTTGTTACTTGTATTATGCAGAAATGCTTCCTCTGTGCACCCCTAGACAGCTAGCTTAACTGTATTACTAAAATCCTGATTTGCTTTAGGTGTGCATAGAGGTGGCAGAGGGGGTGTTCACCAGCAAAATAAAGCATAGTCATGTGTCACAATAGGGGGTCCCAAGTCATTTCTTCGATGAAACATGACCCTGAATGAAGAGGACATTTGAACAGGTATAGTGGTTCATAGTCCCATCCACAGTGAGTTAAGCAAGAGTGAGGTCAGTAGCTATGGAAGCATTGTCCAGCCACACCGCCAGCACATTAGTAAACCCAATGAACACAGCAGCCCGTTCGTGTATGTATCTTGGTAAAGTGATAAGTTAAAGTTCACCAGATTTTTCCAAAGTAGCAGAGATAGGGGTGGTTGGCTTTATTCATTACATTGCAATGGCTTTACACGCGTACAGTAGAAGTGCAGTAGGCCAAGTAGTGTCCATTTAGTTGTCATTGAGAATAAGTGACTGTGGTTAAACTGAGCTAAGCCAGCTACAGTTGAACATCGGATTACGAGCATAATCCGTTCCAGGAGAATGCACGTAATCCAAAGAACTTGCATATCAAAGCGAGTTTCCCCATTTAAGTCAATGGAAACGAAAATGTTCCGCATTGACTTCAATGGGATGCAATACCACATTCGGACGGAGGTGGGGGGGCACCGGAAAGCCTTGGAAACGACCCAGGAAAGGAATGACCCAAGGTCGGCTGACCTTGGCAAACGTCGAAAAGGCTCAGAAACTGAGTTTTTCTGTGTATTTCCGTGTCTTTCTGAGCATTGCCGAACTGCGCCGATTAGCTGTGATCGTCGCTGTTCAGCTCTGCTTGGCTGCGGCGCCCCCATACCTCAGGCCAAATGCGGTAATGCAGGCCCTATTAGATTGAATTCTGCTCGTCTATCGAGACAACACTCGCAAACCGAGTCAGAATTTATAAAAAAAAGTTTCCCGCAAATCAAAATGCTTGTTAACCGCGTTACTCTTAAACCGAGGTTCCACTGTACTTAGCCTAAATGACAACTGGGTCTTAGGAGACATTGAGAGAGTATTACATGTGATAGCCATGATACAATCAATCACCTCCTGTGTAAAGTTTGAGATCTTAGGGCAAATCCAAAAGATGTAAAAGAATTCTCAATCCATTTGACTGCAGCACCAGCAAGCAGGTAAAACCATAGGGTTCAGCTTGTTGAGTCTATGGGGGATGCAGTACGCTCTATGAAGGGTCTTGCATTGTATTAATTGCCTAAGAATTGCCATTGTTATTCTAAGAATTGCCAAATAGGTTTGAATTAGGATAACAATAAGACGTCACTTCACATGGGCATTCACCTGCAGATATTAGATACCAGCGGCAAGAATCATTTGATTCTTGCAGTTGGAATGACGGGTGTGTGTAATTAGTAGCGGCCTGTAAAAATTAATTACAGGCTGACAACAGCCATTGCTGCTCAGATGTAGTTACACACCAAGTGGTTACCTGCATTTAGGGACATATGTCCAAGCCTGGACACATCTGAGTGTATCTAGGCTTGGGCATCCATTCCTAACTGCAGGTAACCGCTTAGGGCTAGATTCAGCAATGATTTCCGCTGGCGTATCCATAGATACGCCGCGTAAATTCAAAGCTGCGCCGGCGTATCTTCTTTCTGTATTCAGAAAGCTAGATACGCCGACATTAGCCTAAGATACGACTGGCATAAGTCTCTTACGCCGTCCTATCTTAGGGTGCATTCTCACGCTGGCCGCTAGGTGGCGTTTTCGGCGTAGAGTATGCAAATTACCTAGTTACGCCGATTCACAAACGTACGTGCGCCCGGTGGTAGTTTTTTACGTAGTTTGCGTAAGGCATTTTCGGCGTAACGTTGCTCCTGCTATTAGGTGGCGCAGCCAATGTTAAGTATGGACGTCGTTCCCGCTTCGAAATTTGAATTTTTTGCGTTGTTTGCATAAGTCATTCGCGAATAGGGCTGGACGTAATTTCCTTGCGACGTCATTTGAAGCAATGCACACTGGGATATGTACACGGACGGCGCATGCGCCGTTCGTAAAACACGTCAATCACGTCAGGTCATCACATATTAGCATAAAACACACCCCCCCTCCACATTTGAATTACACAGGCTTACCCCGGCCCCATTTACGCTACGCCGCCGCAACTTACGGAGCAAGTGCTTTGTGAATACTGCACTTGCCCCTGTAAGTTGCGGCGGCGTAGCCTAAATACGATACGCTGCGCCGCCGTAAGAAGGGGCGCAGCTACCTGAATCTAGCCCTTAGTGTGCAGCTACATGCGAACAGAGAGCTGAGCGGCAGTCGCTAATTGCATTCACTTGTCATTCCAGCGGCAAGGATTTACTGATTCTTGATGCTGAAATCTGATGTCTGCAAGTGTTCGTCCATGTGAAGGAGGCCCAATACTTGTACCAACATATCGTAAGTTCCTTACATTAACAGCATTTCCAAATAATGTTTAGTCTTCTGTGTTGTTATTAGAGGATGGTAAAGAAGAAAATTAAGTTATAGAACATTGTTCAGGACGTGTATTTACTGGCATAAAAGAAGTATGGCATTTTTCATGCTCCATCCATAAATCCACAGCTACACCCATGCAAACAAGTTTGCACTAATTACTTGTAAGAACGTGCTTTCTGGCATTGGATGCCAAAAATAATTGTAACAGAAACAGACATTTAAGGAGCTATTTCCGGCAACAAATGAAATGAGTAAACTAAGCTAATGCTTTCTGTATGGTAGAGGCAACAGGTATGTTTTGGCAAACTACAAATTCTTAAAAGTGATTCAGTTGCTATGTTAACACAAAGAAGGTTAATACTTACCTCTACCACTGGCCATTCTACCACACATTTCTGGAAGTGCTAATCTCCTGTGTCCCTGCAGAACTCAGTGGTTCCTTCTACTGACCCCTACACCACTACTGTGTCCTCAACGGCACAGCACAAACAGGAGAGGTAAGTATTTGGCCCCTTTCACACGGGCTGTCCGATCAGATCCATCTGTCGGTTTTTCAGGCGGACCTGATCGGATCCTCCAGTCTCTTTCATGGAGTGGCAAATGCCTATTCCCCATCTGTCTGACGGATGGGGTCAGAGGGCAATGGACAGGCAGTCATTCAGATTAGTAGAAAATGCCCTTTACAGGCAGGGACCGTGTGCTCCTTTGGTAGTGTAGCAAAGTCTTAGTGCCCAGCTGTCCTTCTGTGGCTACTGATCCCAGCACCACCTCTTTAGGCACCACCATCCCACCTGGCTGCAGCTGCACCTTTTTTCTAGTCCTCTTGGCTACATTCCCAGAGTCCTCCCAGACTGACTCTGTATTCATCTCAGACTGCTCTCTCACCCAGTACTCTCAGGCTGCCTCTCAGTCCTCCCCGACTGAAACATTCACCCACCCATCTGGCTGTCTTCTCCTTGGAGAGCTCCCGGATATGCTCACTGGTTCCTGCTGTCCTCACACCTGCTCCCATGCCACAGGGACAGGATACCTCTTGGGTTGTAGAGTATCCCTCCTGCACCCTAGCTCCCAGACCCGAGGTCACACACCCCAGACTAGGGGGTTACCCTCAAGGGTTCACCGACAGCCTCCTGGCACTCCATCTCCAATCTTTTACGCAAACTCTCCTGCCCCAGCTGGGCTGACCTCGAGTATTTTATCACATTTCTTCTGCTCTCAGCTGTATAAGAGCAGGGGGGAGGAGAAGCAACAGCACACTGAGTTTCCCACTGAGAGGCTATGCAGAGGGGGGGTGTCAGGACAAGTCTGATCATTGGAGGAGAGTACACTGAGTTCCCAGCATAGCTAGAGAACTTACTACTGTGTGTTCTCATGCTTAGTGTGGTCAGTTTTAATAGGAAATCAGAAGGACTGGCAGGAATACCATGGATTTTACACATAGGAAGCAATACAAAGAGAACAGGATACTTTTTCACACACGTACATGGTACAGCAGGCACATATCAGGAATATGAAATGCTGGGGTTAGGCTCTGAACAAGTATGTGGTTTTCCCTTTATGCCTGATTGTTATGTTCAAAACAGGGTCTCTGTCTCAGCTTGGCTGTGCTGTGGGCTCATTCTGTTGTACTGGGGTACTTTTCCCACCCCTGTGCAGTAGATGGCAGCAGTGGAGTCAAGGTTTGGGTGCTCTTCCCCAGCAGCCAATCAGGAGGGTTGGGCTTTGCTGTGCATGCTGGGGGAGGGTATTTATGGGGCAGACGCCATTGGTTCTGGGTCTTCTTCGTCCAGTGTGGCACCCACCTTTAGGGTGACCACATCACGGCGCCACAGCGTTATGGCCTACCTGGCCGGGGCGTGCATGCCAGGCAGTGTTCCTGTTTCCGGGCCCATGTTGGCCTGGAGCATCTGAGCAGCGACGTGGACCCAGTGAGTGACTGGGTTCCCACCTTTGAGGATCCCAAGCGGTATTGCTGTTTGGTGGGGAGTCCGTTTGAGGAACGCCAATGAGAGACTGGCGGTACAAAAGAATTTCGACAAACCACCGGGGATCAAGGTAGCCGGACACTGAAGCATTGGTCACCTGTCAGTCGGTACCTGGGCGACAAGTTGAAGGAGATCCAGGCGTAATTCACCTAAGGAGGATCTCCTCCATAACTACAATCAGAGAGGGCCTGTGGCAGAGGTGTCTCCCTGACGTTCACCAAGGAGGGTCTGTGGCAGAGAGTTTTCCTCAAGTTCAAGTTCACTAAGGAGGGTCTGTGGCAGGGACTTTATCCTAAAAAGGTTCGAGTGATACTCTGGCTGCCAGGTCAGTGAGAGAGGCCTGTCCGGGTGCACTAAGCCCACTCAGGCAGGAGTGGTGCGGAAAGTGTTACATATGGGAGCAGGACTGTTTCAAATACTATGCCTAAATCTGCTGTCCTTCTTACAAACTCTATCCCTTTCATCACCAGTTCATTGTTTTTACCCGGTTGGGTAATAAAGAGCACAGCAAAGACACTTGTTGCAGACATTGGCCCAGATTCAAGAAGCACTTGCGCGGGAGCAAGTGTGATTTGCGCCGCGCAAGTACTGATTTGCTCCCAGGCAAATTTGCGGCTGATTCTGTAAACCAGCTAAGCCTGAAATTCTGCCTTTTTCCCACGCACGCAGCCTCACTGCTCCGGAGCAATTCTTGCGCAATTTTGCGCAGGGTGTAACTTGCGCAAACATGTTATTCCCTCAGCTAATATGCAAATTAGGTACTGCCGATGATTCTGAAACATGCGCGTGTGAGGCGCATCTTGCGCTGGAAGCGCGCAAGCTTTTTTCCCCGGGCAAACTTGCTCCTTCTAAAAGCAGGGGCAAGTTAGCAACAGATAGGCACATGTCAGCTGCAGGAGCGCGCAACTTCAGCAGCACCTAGACAGACGAGCTGAACAAGCAGAGCACCCACATTTTCGGGACCTCACATCTGTGCACCAACATGCCAGGGGCAGCTATGGTTCTTGATATTCTATTGACTGAGCCGACTCGTAGGAGGGCACGGGAGAGGATTTACAGAGGGCGCTACAACCTTTTTGATATGAGTGATAATGAGGTGTATCGCATGTTTCGCTTCAGCCCTGAAGTCATCCTTGAGTTGGTAACAATCCTGCAGGATGACATCAGCAGCCCGACCCATCGGGGACAGGCATTGCAGCCACTGGTGAAGGTAGTGGCAACCCTTCATTTTTTGGCAAGTGGCTCATTTCAGCGCACAGGTGGAATGGTGGCGGGGATGTCCCAATCCAGCATGAGCAGGTGTGTGCACCAAGTGATCCCTGCAATACTCAGACGCATGGGCACACAATTTATCAAACCAACCACGGCTGACCTGTGGCAGAAGGCAATCAGTGATTTTTACGAAATAGCCAGATTCCCACGCACTGTGGGTGCAATAGATTGTACCCATGTGGCACTACGCCCCCCCCCCCCCCCGGCACCTCGAGCATATCTACTGCAACAGGAAGCATTGGCATTCGATAAATGTGCAGGTGATTGTGGATGCACATGGCCTCATATGGCATGTCCGTGCCAAACACCCAGGGTCAAGCCATGACAGTTTTATTTACCGACACAGCCCCATCCCAACCGAGTTTGACCAGAACATGTATGGAGACAGCTGGCTGATTGGTGAGTGACATGGGTGTCAGGTATGACTGCCCCCCCCCATGATGCAGACATCACAAGGGGCACATGCACGACTAACATCCTCCTGTCTTTTCCCTTCCAGGTGACGCAGCATATGCCCTGGGACCTCACATGATGACCCCATTTCGTAACCCTCAAACACCAGGAGAGGAAAGATTTAACAAAGCCCATGCACGTACCCGTGCGGTGGTGGAGCGCACATTTGGCATCCTTAAATCTCGATTCAGATGTCTGGATAAATCAGGGGGGACCCTGTTGTATTCACCCAACTTTGTGTGCCAAATCATCGGGGCATGTTGTATTCTCCACAATTTTGCTGAGAGAAGGGGCATGCACATTGAGCTACGCAATGACCTTACCCCAGAACCACGCAATCCCCCCCCCCCCCCCCCAATAAACACTACCGATCTTCTGAGGGAAGAGCAATCCGGAATGGTCTTGTGGAACGTCTCTTTGCACATTAAACACACCCTGATCTTGTCACAAGTATAATGCATGTATGCACACCACTGTGGTCCCTAGCACACACACGACACGGCACCCCAAATTGGATTAGACCCAACAATACCACATGGTATTAGGGAGCAGCAACGCCGCGTCAAGGCTCCAATTATGTTGCTGTCCATTCATACACCTTTCACATGGCAGAGGGTGACACCCCTTTTCCAGCAGGAGTGCCATCCCCCCCCCCCATTCACACACCAGTCACACTGTAGTATACACTCCTCACCGTGTGTAGGGACTACAAATAAATATAAAAGCTCATATTCTGAGCATATAATAAACAAAAATAGCTCATATTCTGAGCATATAATAAATTTTCAAATTAGATAAAAAAAAAAATTTCTTCTTTGGGCCAAGGGTGCCCCGGCTCCGGCTCCTCAATCTCCGTGGTGCGGAGGAGGCATGGGGTGGGGATGGAGGGGGGGGAGGAGCATCAACCCCTACTTCCAGACTCCTCGCAGGTGGTGGCTGCATGCCCTCCATGGCGTTGGCCAGGCGGGCGAGGATGGTGTTGGTCTGGCCCAACATCCGCATTTGGCGGGTGGTGGTGTTCCGCTGATGACGGCGGGTAACTCTCCCCTCCTCCCGCACAGCAGCGGTGTTGGCCTCCACCGCAGCTGCCAACCTGCTGACCTCAGCGGTTAATAAAGCGGGGGCGTTCTGCTGAGCCACCAAGCAGGTGACCATGGCCTTGGAGTTGCCACTTAGTTCATCCAGGCTCCGTGAGACATGTTTGTCCCGGTCTGCATGCAGGGTGAGGGCATGCTGCACAGAGGTGGAGGTGGATGCCATGCTGTCCGCCATACGTCTTACATCTCCCACCATGGCCCCTATATGGCGGGTCTGCAGGGCCTGCTCCTCCAGCAGACCCTGACGGAGGCTGGAGGGTATATCCCTGGTTTTGGACAGAGCCTTCCTGGGAGGAGAGGCTCGGGCACGGACAGAGGGAGAAGGGGAGAGGTCCACAATGGAGGGGCTTGCCCTGGAGGGGCTTGCCCTGGAGGGGAATGACGTGCTGGCCGGGGGGGTGGTGGGTTGATCAGGGATGGTGGTATCCTCCTGGAGGGAGCCAGAGTCCTCCTGGATGATGAAAAAGGACTCCTCCTCCAAAACCACTTCCTCCACCATACTTGTCCCCGGTAGGATCTCCTCCTGTACCAGCATTGCCATAATGTCCATGGGGCCTGACTGGACCCCTGGCTCAGGTATGGATGGCGTGGGTCGCCCCGCAGCCGAAGACGGCCCAGCTTCATCATCCTCATCACCACCTGTGGATGACACCAAAAAAAAAAATGTTGCTAGTGCAACACACTTCTCACATGTTCACTTCTACCCCCAAATATGTTCACTTCTACCCCCTCCCATGATGCACAGCAGATATGAAAAAAAATAACTTACCAGTCCCCAAGTTCCCAACAGTGGAGTCGTACCCTGCAAGTCCCTCCACCTGCTCCTGCACTAGACTTTGGGCAATAATCTCCTCCTCCTGATTTAGTCGTATCTTACATCGTGGTCCACCTCCCGTGCCACTGGTATGTTTGCGGATAAGAGCCAGTTTCTCCCGGACCCTGTGCCTCATGTCATTAAGTTTTTTCTGGATGTCATCCCAGGAACGCTCTTGATTACCCAGGGCATTGATGTCCAGGGTTATGGCTTCATAGATAGCCCTCCTTTGGGCAACGGTGGTGTTTGCCCGCTGGGCACCATATAGGACTTCTTTATGGCGCAGGAGTGCAGCAATTAGGATGTCCATCTCCGCAGCCACGAAGTTGGCCTTTCTTTTTTTCGTTCCTTTGGGAGGTGCCATCTCTTCAAAATGGGCTAAATTACCTTGCTCAGGGGGGGTTGGAAAAAGCAGGATGAAATTCAGCAAAGAACCTGCGCAAGTCTGCTCCTATTTATTTGCTCAGTGCAAGCAGCTGAGCAGGATTTGCCCTGAAAGTATGATAGGCGCAGTTTGACGCATGCGCAGACGGAAGCGCCATAACTGCGCATGCGCGCGCCCGGCGCAAACCTCTGCTGAGCCGAAAAATGCTCATTTACATAGGGGCACACCCACTTTCACTTGCGCGGCCTTGCGCCCTCAGCTTTGCCTTAAACAGGAGCAAATTAACTGAACAAACGATTCCTGAATCAGGTGGCAATTTGGCTAAATTGCCCCAGCGCAGAGAAATTCAGCTGAGCAGCTCATGTGTAAGTAATGGGCAAATCTACCTGAATCTGGGCCACTCTTTTACTATTGCTATATGCACCATTCACCCCTAGGGATTCGGAAAAGCCACGAGGTAAATGTGCCACCCAAAACAACCAGCAGCCCCTCCGGGGGTAGTGCTACAACAACATCACTGGAGGGTACTTAACCAAGTTTTTCTTTTGTAAATTTGGATAAAGTAAGTGTAAATTTTGCAGTATATAAAAATGAGGTCTGATAATGATGTCTGATGAACCCCAAATCCCACTGTCTTACTGAAAACAATGCCACCATAATTTCTCCAATATTTGCAAGTCAGCCATGAAGGTGGTCAGATTGAAATCTCCAGACTGAAACACCCTTGACCAAAAAACAACACAGTCGGCTAAAGACACAAAGTAGAGCCATCATCACTTACATTAAAATATTCTAGTTAAATTATCTTTGACACGACACAGGCAGAGAATACAGAAGTGTCCTTAAACTTCATTAGCAATATGTCATAAAATTCAATTGAGCCAAAGTCTTCTGAGTCATGTTGTAAAATTCACATCTGGTAAGTGACTCCAGAATACACATTTGCAAGTCTGTTTTTTTGAACTATCAGAAGTGAGTTTAATACAATTTTCATTGTTCCTGCTATGATAGAATTTAATTAATAAAAAATTACTATGCTAAGGTATAAAAAAGTAACAAACAGATAGACACCAAACATGCCTATTTTACCAGGTCAATGACACTGATGGGGCATTGGACCTCCTAGGAGAAAAAAACCTTTGGGATTTACCAAGTTTGGTGTCTGACAAATTGTAATTTCATTCTGTTCATTCAAAATGTTGGTTGTTGAATTGTAAAGCTGGTCATTTGGAAATATATAGATATAGTTCAAAGGGTAACTCCACTTTTATGAGAAAAAATAAATAAACTAAAAAAGAAATAATATAATGTATAAAATTGCGACATAAGTCACATTGTAATTAAATGTTATTGAAAAATACCTTTCCTTTTCAATCTGCAGCTCTGTATTTTTCTGTAAATTTCAAGGCAATATGGCTACCTGGAGATGTTCTGTACACAGAATGTGTACAGAACGCCCCCCCAGAAACATAATTTAATGCTTTTGTGATTGGCTTACTGATTTTCCCAGAAGTCTGTACTAAGAAAAATGTCAGATATCAGTCATCAAGAAAAAAAAGGAGGGCGCACCAACCTTGTGCATTACCACTTAAATGTTTTATTAAATACAGAATAAAAAGCAATAGTCCTACTCACAAGGAAATTTAAGTAAGCGCTTTTCAGACAGCTGGACTGGATCTTATGGCACCTGCCAGTAGAACCTCAGACATCTGGACGGCTGACGCGTTTCTGGGGCGTACCCCCTTCTTCAAAGCCTAAATGGTCCAGTTATAGAAATTGTGCTGTATAAAATTGTATGTAAATACAACCAATTCTATATTATGTAGCACCCTGATGTTTAGGCAGGGTTGCTATTAAATTTAGTTGCCAGGCGATTGTTGCATTGGCTTATTGTTAGGAGTTCAATTGATTTTGCCCTAATTCTGGAATTGCTGCACTTTTCTCTTCTTATGCTAGGTGGCCTGGTTTCTGGTAACATTAGATAAGACAAGGGCAAAGCAAGGACAGATTAGGAATGAATGGGGTGTCTCAGCCAATGGGTAGGGATCTTCTTGGGTCCCTAGTCCTGCTGGGAGACCCTATTTATTTGGGTGAAGTCAGGTGATCAGTGTTCTGTGCCACCTGGACAGCTGTCTGGGTGGACGTGTGTTGTATTGCCCCGGGCTGCTAGGCCAGCAACCTAAGGCTTATCCCAGGGACATCTGGCTGCTAGGCTGTTTGAGGGCCAGCCTCAAAAGAAGGGAAAGCAGCATAGGGTTGGGACTGCGGACTTGTAGTTTAACCAGAAGTAACGGTTCTGCCGGCCAGGGAACCAGTTGTGGTCAGAGGTAGAGGGGAAGCTGTCGCCACTAAGGGACCATCCACCTTGCTACCGAAAATCACTGTGAGTAAGCTGAGGCCAATAGCAGAGCAGACTTCTGGCCAGTCAGGGATGGTGAAGAAGTGTGAAAGCTTTAGCAAGTGCCAAGTCAGGGACCCAGCGGGACAGCAGAGGTGACGCTTGTGAAATGCCAAGCCAGGGACCTAACGTGTAAGCAGGGGTGAAGCTTGAAGAGTATCTGCGAGTGCCAAGTCAGGGACCCAGCAGGAAAACGGGGGTGATGCTTGAGGAAGATACTAAGTGCTAACAGTGGAAGAGCTCAGGGGATCCAGTGGCTAGTGGATCTGAAGTCTAGTGAGACCTTGTTGAGCGAAAACCCACAGTGAGTGAGTGTGGGGTAAAGAGAACTGTTCGTGTTGCAAATAGTTGAATACCATTACCGTTAGTAACAGCTACAAGATTGTTGCCATAGGAGACAACAGTCCTATCTATACAGAATTGGGGTCCGGCTGGGGGCCTTCACCTGTTTAACTGTCTACCTATAGAAGTCTCGGAGTCTGACAATTTTCTTTGCATCTACCTGAGGATGTCCTGGCCCTAACTCTCCCACAGTTCTGTTTAAAAGACAACAAATCTCTTTGCATTCAAAAAGTGTCTGTCGCCCACCTATTCATCTTGCATTACACCCACCATGCCTTGTAACTTCCTCTACACTGAAGGAGGTCAGCTCGCCCTAACTCTGGAGGTAACTATTGGGCCTAAAGAGGCCTGGGACTCTGCTACAATTATGAGGTATGTGATAATTCGCAGTCAAATATTACTCAATAGCTGTGAAATAATTTGTGTACAAACACAAAAGAAATCAGAATCACCTCACTATGACCCTATTTCCCCCCAATATTTGGTCACATACTTTGGAAAGCTATATGCCATAAAGCAGGGTCCTGGTCTGATTACAAAGAATATGTAACATTCTAAAAAGGTATAAATGACAGGCCCTGGCAGAAAAAAATAAACACAGGTAAAATGCATGCAGGAACATGCAGACCAGCTTCACGTGCCCTTCACATTACCTCAGATTGTTAACAGGGTAACAAAGCCATGTGACTACTTCCTTAATAACCTGGTTTAACGATATCAGTAAATGTAGCAATGATCTTATCTGTTTAAAAAAATGTAGCAATGATAGTGTAGATGGTAATGTAGCACTACCCCTGCAGGGCCTGCTGGTAACTAAATCCCCTATTTATGCACAGCCAGGTAACATGCATTTTTCCATTTGCATCTGAGCACAAGAAATCAGTCCCTGATGCCCAACTTGACTAAAACAACAGTTGGAGACAACGTTCCTATGTACAGAGAAAATAACCTGTACTGTTCTCCTTCCTGAATACAATCACTCTTTAAGGATCAGTGGCAAAAGTCCCTTGCAGACTAGGAGCTCCTAGTCCCCTTTGAAAAATAGCACAAACGTTGCAAAACTGCATGCAGGAGTATCTCCTCTCCTCTTGTACAATTGCTCCCAGCTCCACCACCTGTAGGTACTACCAGCCCTCCTGGTGGCTTGTTTACCAGCCTACCCGGTTGTTTGGAAGATCTCCCAGGACAAGAGATAAAAGGGTTAAAGTGTTTGTTAACCTAAAAAAATTGGATGCTGTTCCCTCAAAGCGTGATATATAGCACAGTGCTTGTGCTGTGTAATTTGGCCCCCTGTATCACCTGAAATACCTGGCTGATCCTGCCTGGCTATGCCCTCCCCTCTGTAAACTGACCATGGTGTATCATGGCTGCTGAGCCGCTGACCTCATGGCCAGTTTGCGTGCCTCTGTCATCCGTAGCTCTCCTGTCTCTCCTGTCATCCTCTCCCTCCCTATTATGCAAAAACTGATCTCAGGCTAACCCTGAAGAGTATCTTAACCCCAAAAACAAAAATGTAATGTAGCCCTCTTTTTATGGGGAACGGGGTAATGGAAAATGGCCCTCTCCAAACACGGTGTGGTGCCAAACCTGTACATAATTAGGATAACCAGAACAATGCATCTCATCTAAACACTGGGTTTCAATATACACAATATATTACCAAAAGTATTGGGACACCTGCCTTTACACGCACATGAACTTTAATGGCATCCCAGTGTTAGTCCGTAGGGTTCAACATTGAGTTGGTCCACCCTTTGTAGCTATAACAGCTTTGAACTCTTCTGGGAAGGCTGTCCACAAGATTTAGGAGATTTAGGAGTATGTCTAAGCAGGTGTCCCAATACTTTTAAAATTTAGGGGATGACATGATTTTTTTTTGTTTATAAAACACTATAAATTGACTCCTCACAGTCAAAAAAGCTGCTGATGGGTATATTGTGTTGGAACCTAAATATTTCTGCACATACAGCCTCACTCTGACTGAACACCAGGCCATTCCAATTAGACAACACTCTTTCTAGTAGTGTTAGAACTAGACATTCTCTTATGCCTGCTGTGACAGGAAGTCAGGTAAATCTGTGGGTGTTGTCACAGACGGAACATACATTTCTGCCTTGTTTAGACAATACACCAATCGTTATTAGGGGTCGGCTGGAAAATGTAGCCAGGAAGGCTAAGGGCCGTTGGAAGACTCCAGCTGTTCAGAGTGAGGCAATTAAGGCCTCTATAAGAAGTCCAGAGGGTTACCACTAATTGCTGCATCATTCCTAAGGTTTTGTGAGTAGGAGAGCAGCACTGAAAGTCTTCTGAGGAGGTGAGGAGAGGAGTGATTTTTCTGTGTGATAAAAATCAAAAGACTATTGTTTTGTGCTGTACGACCAGTACTGTCTGCCCAGCGCTAGGCTGAGTCAGACTCCATAGATAGGTTCCTGTGTGGAAGGTAGACGCCCAGAGTGGCTAGGGTTTATTTTATGTTTGATTTTGTTTATGCTGTTTGGATGCTTGCAATTGTTTTCCAGCAAGATGGAAAAATAAACAAAAAACTTTGTTTTCAACCGTCTTCAACTGCCAGTCTGTATAAATTCAGTGTGTGGTGAACCCATCCATGGGGTCACACACCCCGCTACCGAGCTAACCCCTTACACTGCTCATAGAATCCATTTGGCCTATCGCTATGATGGGCTGTTTAACAGGCCAATAGAAATGTGTGGAAGGCAGGAGGGGGTTTGGCTTCAGAAAAAGTTTGATGAATGCACTATAGCTGGCCAAAAATGACTTAAAGGAGTTGTAAAGGAAAATGTTTTTTCACCTTAATGCAATCTATGCATTTAGGTGAAAAAACATCTGATGCTGCCACCCACTGCTGTCAGAATACACTGATCAGCAGCTGCAATCATTGACTGACAACATTTTCCAGCATGCCCTTATGTCGAGTGGGGATGACCAGATACAGATTGAAATTCGGCCAATCCCTACTGAACTGGATGAATTTTGTTGAGTGTATGGCCATCTTTAAAGTTACGAATAAAAGGAAATGTATCGCAACGCA
This sequence comes from Rana temporaria, assembly GCF_905171775.1. Classification (NCBI taxonomy): domain Eukaryota; kingdom Metazoa; phylum Chordata; class Amphibia; order Anura; family Ranidae; genus Rana; species Rana temporaria. The sequence goes on along the minus strand of NC_053489.1, from coordinate 254,884,846 downwards.
CTTATACAGCTTGTTACCATGTTGTGACAGTGCTATGCCCTGCAACTGTTTTAGAAAAGGTAAAAATAACAAAGGGTTTTCACTGTTGCAGGTTAAGGGGCTCCAGAATGTCTATTCTGAACAAATATAATTTTTTTTCTAATAGTTACCATGATTGGCAACTCCTGGATTGGGTTCTGGAGTTCAGAGACTTCAAAGAGTCTGACTGGAAACCAGAAGCCTGAGTGGGTAAGTGTGCACAGGTTTTTTAGTCAAGGGGCTGGCTATAGTTCACTGCTACTTTCCCCTGGCTATAGCCACTATCAATAATCACTGTGTTCTCCTGGCAGGGACGGCTCCCTGCAAAACGCCCCCCCCCCCACCTTGCCATGAGAACACAATAGCTCCACAGGAGGGATTCCCCCATAAACGCTGACTGTGTTGATGGGGGATTTGAGTCATTCTCTTTCCTGCACCCCATGGTTGCAGGAAAAAAATTTGCATCATCTATAGCCTGCCTTAGTCCCCTTTCACACCTATACGACTTGTAGCAAGATTTTGGATGGCAAATTGGTATGACAAGTCATTCTTCATGATTTTCAATGACTACCATTCATACTGGCACGACTTTAATGCCGCATACACACCATCACTTTATGTGATGAAAAACAACGACATTTTCTGTGAAGTAAAAAACGACGTTTTTGAAACTCCAATTTTCAAAGACGAAGTTGCCTACACACCATCGTTTTTCTCACAATGCTCTAGCAAAGCGAGGATACGTTCACCATGTTTTTCCATTGACGCTCGCTTCATAACTAGCTTCTGGGCATGCGCGGGTGTAGAAACGTCGTTTTAAACGACGTTTTTTGCTACACACGGTCAATTTCTGTGAAGTAAAAAATGACGTTTTGAAAAATGACACATAAAATTGAAGCATGCTTCAATTTTTTTTTGTCGTTTTTCAGAAGACATAAAACGACGTTTTCCCCCACACACGGTCATTTAAAGTGACGTTTTTAAAAACTTCGTTTTTTTTCATCACATAAAGTGATGGTGTGTACGCGGCATAAGTCGTGCCAACTTCAAAGTAGTTCCTGCATTACTTTTTTTGTGAAGTCAGATCAAAGTCGGATTCCGTATTAACAGATCCAATTTTGGCATGCGACTTGTACACGCCTTGTGCATAAGGGTGAACTCCACGCCAATTTTTTTTTTTAAAAAGGGCATGGGTTCCCCCTTCATGAGCATACCGAGCCCTTCGGTCTGGTATGGATTTTAAGAGGAACCCCCCACGCCGGAAAACCGGCGTGGGGTCCCCCCCAAAATCCATACCAGAACGGGCTGGCTGCCGCTAGTAAAAGAGCTTCAAAGAAGATAGCGGCGGCCAGCCCCGAAGAAGGCACCGGAGAGCGGGCGAAGAACCGGGGAGCACGGAGAGCAGAAGAAGAGAGCGGAGAAGACTAAAGAAGACCCCAGAAGTCAGAAGAAGACCCCCGGAGAGCAGAGAAGTCGGAAGAAGACCCCCGGAGCTGACTAATAAATGATTTTAAAAACCTGTGTAGTGTGTTTTTTTGACACTTTTCCTCCAGGTGAATGGGTAGGGGTACGATGTACCCCCATACTCATTCACATAGGGTGGGGGGCCGGGATCTGGGGGCACCCCCCATGTTGAGGCTATGCGGCCTGGTATGGCTCAGGAGGGGGGGGCACTCGCTCGTCCCCACCCCCTTTTCGGCCGGGCTGGTGCTCGGATAAGGGTCTGGTATGGATTGAAGTCGCACAAGTTTGAAAGGGGCCTTAGCCAGAAAATTAAATCCTGCTAGATCACTTCAGACTGGTTCCTTTTGCAGGTATAGCTGTGTAATACCTACGTATACTGTTAAAAACCCAGTGATAGACTGTCTCACCCTGCTCTGCACATGGCTCTGTTGCTCTCCATTTAAAAAATGTTTTGGCATTGTGCTGAAAATCACAGCCACTAGAGGCCGATCTAAACCAGTCTAAAGATTTACTTCTGCTCAGGGGCTCTGGGCTTCAGCAAATTGCCAGCCTCCACCAAGAAGATGCAGGGGCAATGCTGCAGGCAGTTTACAGCACAAACTAATTTTGGTAACATAATTATTAATGTGGAATCAGTGGAGGCTGGTGCTCAAAATTTTTGGGGGGGCGCAAACGAAAAAAAAAAAATTGCAGCCTCACTGTGCCCATCAAATGCAGCCACTGTGCCATCAATTGTCACCACTATGCCATGCCATCAAACGCAGCCACTGTGCCATGCCATCAAATGCAGCCACTGTGCCATGCCATCAAACGCAGCCACTGTGCCATCAATTGTCACCACTGTGCCATGCCATCAAACGCAGCCACTGTGCTATCAATTATCACCACTGTGCCATGCCATCAAATGCAGTCACTATGCCATCAATTCGCACCACTGTGCCATGCCATCAAACGCAGTCACTGTGCCATGCCATCAAACGCAGTCACTATGCCATGCCATCAAACGCAGTCACTGTGCCATGCCATCAAATGCAGCCACTGTGCCATCAATTGTCACCACTGTGCCATGCCATCAAACGCAGCCACTGTGCCCCTCCATTGTCGCCACTGTGCCAATTGTCGCCACTGTGCCAATTGTCACCACTGTGCCCTTTAATTGTCACCACTGTGCCCATTGTTGCCACTGTGCATGCCACTGTGCCCTTTAATTGTTGCCACTGTGCCCATTGTCACCACTGTGCCCATTGATGCCACTGTGCCCTTTGTCACCACTGTGCCCTTTGTCACCACTGTGCCCATTGATGCCACTGTGCCCATTGTCACCAATGTGGCCATTGATGCCACTGTGCCCTTTGTCACCTCTGTGCCCATTGTCGCCGATGTGCCCTGTAAAATGCACTTACCTTACTCCTTCCACGTCCCTCGATGTCTTCTCCCGCCTTGGTGACGCTTCAGCCAATCAGGTTACCGATAACCAGAATCGGGGGAACCTGATTGGCTGAGACGGCCGTCAGTCTTATCCAAGAAACGCACCCCCCGTACGTTCCGAGGATAAGACATCCGAGGGCCGAGGGCTGTACTCGGAAAGCCTATCAGAGCCGCTGGCTCTGATAGGCACTTCCGCACAGCCAACCAGCTGCCGTTATTCAGGAGGCCGGTGCTCAAGTTCCGGACATCTCTGAATAGATCAGCGGCAGCTGGCAACAATAACATACATTCATGCAAATGGACGAACCGCCACTGTGTGGAATGCATGCTCCTTGCTAAAGAAAAGTTGTTCTGGGTAAAGTTCCGCTTTAATGACAAACACTACACTTGAGCGAAACCCCCACAATATTACAATGCATTGCAGTAAAATGTTAAAACACAAGTTTTAGCACATATTAATGCAAGCACATAGGTGTGTATCCCCTTACTGTATTTACCACATCCTTGTTTTACTTTGTATTCAGTTGTGGAATAAATCCTCACATGATACTAAAGGAAGATCAATTAAGGATACTTCAGAGTGTATTTCAAAGGGGATACACCGCAGCTTTAAAACAAAATAAAAAGTTGTATTAATGAAATGCATAGCATTTGTTAGAAATGTGGAAAACATTCCTTTCATCAAACATTTTATTCCTTGTTCATCCAGGTGTTGCTATTTCGGTTACATCCTGAACTCATGCAGTGGCACAGGAGTCATAGACAGATTAATGAATAGTGCACAGATCACAGATGAAAAGCCACCATCAAACACAAAGTAAGACCAGCATATTCTGTAGGAAATGAAAGCTTATTTCAAATTACCAAAGGGCACTCTTGTGACTCAGCTGAAGTTCAGCAACCACTTAACCATGAGAAAGGAAGTGATTAGACAGGACATGGTTATACTACACTTCCTCAGATGTCAGTGTATTGGGTTAAATGGAAATAGGAAATTCCTTTGGAAACTGGACTTACGCGCTAGAGGAAAAAATTGAAAAAAGGTGTGAAATATCTTTGTCAACATGTCTGGTCAGAAAGAGGCTTAGCAAAGGAAATATTAAAATAAGCCAAGATAGTAAAATTTAACAAATCATTTCAATCATCATGACACAGTTTTATGAGCCAAACTGTAGATTAAAATGCAGGTTAGAGGTTCTTACGGAACGCAGCCAAAGTACACAGGACATTTATAAATGTAGACAACATTTTATCTCAAATGGTAAGGATAGGTTGATGAGAGAGTAAGAATAGGAAGGGTCAAACAAATGGAAAATAGCTCAACACTGTTGAGGATGACATCAGTGTTTTGTCTGCTTCTACAGTCCCCTAGTACAGCTGGGGGAATCACACAACCATTTTGCATTATTCTTTCCAATAAGGATGGGGTCAACCTTTTCCAGGGCAGACTTCCTGTTTCCACCCTCTAAATAATTTACAATACCTATTCATAATTTAAGATGAAGTCCAGGCAAACAGCTGAACGAAAAAAAAAAAAAATGTGTGAACTGTCCCACCTGCCAAATGGCTTATATTTCTATTGGGCTTGTAATCCAGACAACCCTTGCCATATAGCACAGCCAACTCCTGGGCATCTCTCCAAATAGTGCATCTGAGCAAAATAGTCTGACCAATATTTACCCTAGCTTGTAATTAGGAGTAAGCAGCAGCACACTAGTGAGGTCATCACTCAGTGCTCTCCTCCTGTAAGATAGCTTCCATTGTTAGAAGGACAAAAGTGTCTAAAGCTAATTTTTATGAACTGCGCCCAATACTATGTAGCGCCTGTGTACTTTTTAGTACAGGTGCCATGGTTAAATTTAGTTGGGGAATGGGAGAGTTATTTGCTCCCATTCATCTGATTTGCTAAATTCGGCTGTCGCTAGCCCTGAACTGTTCTCTGGGTCATTCTGTTCTCCAGAGATGCCATTTCATCTCTGGACAGTAGGTGGCACCAGAGGGGTAGACGGAGAAGACGGAGCCGCTTCTTCCCAGCAGCCAATTAGAGGAGTTTTCCCTCACGGAGCATGCTGGGGAGGGGTATTTCTGTGGCGGAGGCCGTTGTTCGGGGGTTCTTCGCGGGTTCCTGGTTCCAGGTGCGGCACCCACCTTTAGGGTGTGCGCACATCACAGGCCCCGGCGATATGGCCTACCAGGCCGGGGCGCACGTGCTACGCGGAGTTCCTAACTCTGGGCCCTCATGGTCCGGAGCAACTGATGCTGCTAAGGGACCCCAGTGACTTACTGGGTTCCCCATCTCTATTGAGAAGATCCCAAGCGAGTTGTGCTGTTTGGTGGGGGATCGGTCTGAGGAGAATCCGGAGGCAGGTGATCCAACAGGGCTTGAACGAATCATCGGGGATCTGGGCACCGGACACTGACAGGTTGTATGCAGCAAACTGTCAGTCGGTGACCCCAAGCGATACTTGTTCCTTCCCAAAAGTATTTAAGTGACGCTCTGGCTGCCAGGCCTGTGAGAGAGGCCTGTCCAGGGGCACTTTACCCACTCTGGCTTGAGTGGCGACGAGGAAAGAGTTACTACCAAAAGCAGGACTGCTTTTGCTTATCCATCGCCTGTATCTCCACAGTTTATTCTTTCACCAATCTTTCCTGTCTACCTCAAGTTGACTTTTGGTCGTGTTGGACCAGAAATAAAGCATTGAAAAATGTCAACTAACTGTCTGGACATTCCGTCACTGCTCTCACAACCATCAACACCCCTAGACACATCGCAGAGGTAACTTAAATACGCCGATCCCAAATCTAATCAGCGGCTCCTCCGGGGGTAGCGCTACAACTAAAAGACATCAATTTGGACCAAATCCTAGAAACATTAAACGCAGAGGAAACATGGGAATGCTTTAGGAACAGATTAAACAAAGGTATCACACAGTGCATTCCAAAGGGCAATAAATATAGAAGAACGAAGGTTAAACCTGGGTGGCTAAACCGTAACCTAAAAGTCTTATTAACGAGAAAAAAATGTCCTTTAATTTTTTTAAAGGGGATGGGTCATTGTCAGCATTTCAACACTAAAAGGAATGCAATAGGAAGTGTATGAATGCTATTAGGGCATCTAAAAAAGACTATGAGAGACACATCACGGAGGAGAGTAAAAATAAGCCCCTCAATTTTTTTTAAGATATATTAACAGTAAAAAAACGAGTTCAGAGCACATTGGCCACATAAAACGGAATAAAGGAAGGATGATGACACAGAGAATGCAACTGTACTAAATGCTTTCTTCTCCTCGGTTTTTACATAGGAAAAGGAGGTGTGTACTGACTGCAACTGTATTGTTAGTAACACATTGCAGGATGTACCCTTGTAGCTTACAGAAGCTATTGTCCTGAAAAGACTAGAAAAGCTTAACACAAACAAATCACCAGGACTGGATGGCTTACACCCGGGAGTGCTCAAAGAACTCAGTCAGGTTATAGCCAGACCATTGTTCCTAATCTTTATGGACAGCATATTAATCAAAATGGTACCAGCTGATTGGAGAAAAGCCCATGTGGTACTAATATTCAAAAAAGGGCAGAGACCTATACTGGGAAACTACAGACCAGTCAGCCTAACATCAATAGTATGTAAGCTGTTGGAGGGGATTATAAGGGACTATATCCAAGAATTTGCTGATGAAACAGTATCATCAGCAGGAATCAGCATTGGTTTACGAAGGATCGTTCCTGCCAGTCCAATCTGTTAACATTCTATGAGGAAATGAGCTGCCATCGAGACATTTTGCAAAAGCATTCGATACAGTTCCCCATAAACGCCTATTCTGCAAATTGAGGTCTGTAGGCATGAACCATAGAGTTTTTTCATGGATAGAAAACTGGTTACAGGGGTGTGTCCAAGGGTGGTGATAAATAACGCGTACCCAAGGCTCTGTGCTGGGACCAATTCTGTTTAATTTATTCATAAAATGATGTAGAGGTCAGTATAGATAGCACAAAAGTAAGCAGGGCAATACCTTCACATCAGGATATATACATTTTACAGAAATACCTGTATAAAATAATGGGGTGGGCAACTACATGGCAAATGAGGTTTAATGTTGAAAAATGTAAAGTGATTTTAACAGGCGCTCTCAGCGCTGTGATGCGTTCCACGCTGGAACGCATGACGGCGACCGCGCGATGACGTCATCACCCGGTGCCGCGTGCTTTCCAGCTTGGAACGCGAAAGTGCTCATCACCGCCGGCTCGAATCTGCGGTTTTCTTGAATATGAGTGCTTATGCACTGCACCTGGCATACACCTGTTAGTTGCCTATAAAGGCATTCAGACTTCATAGAAGCCCCGTTCTATTATTGTCAGCCGTACCGGCCATGCTACAAGACAGGCAACATTATGGCCAGCTAGCAAAAGACCTTCACTGCGTCCAGCCTGCCATCGCTGCGGACAAACTGGGAGTTCTTCCTGGCTGATGCCCTACACTACAGAGTCCCTTGCTGCTAAAACACTGAAGCCCTGCAAACGGATAAGTAGCAATTGTGTCACTTGTAGTTCTACAGAAAGATCTGCTGCATACTTTCCACCTAAAACAATTGCTGTTATTTATTATGGCTTTTGGCTATTAACATACTACTTAGGATAGACTGTTGTGCCTATGATAGTTTTCTAAGGAATATCTTAAAGGGACATCTACACTCAAATTACCTGAGCTATATTTGCCTCTTATGAGCAACTATTAGTTGTCCCTGCAACTCCTATTTACTACGGGTACTCTCAAATTATCTGAGCTATATTTGCCTCTCATATGCAATTATTAGTTGTCGCAACAACTCCTATTTACTACGTGTACTCTCAAAGTACCTGAGCTATATTTGCCTCTTATTTGCAACTATTAGTTGTCTCTACAACTCCTATTTACTACGTGCTTGACATAAGTGTTATTTGCTTATGGGCCTTGCCCTAAGTTGCGGAACATGTTCGCCTAAACTTTTCTATGCTAAGGGTTGACGTATTTCATACCTTCTCCCTTAGTGGCCTAATGCACGAGGCTATGTAATACTGATAATCGCTTGCATACAGTTGTGCATTGCAATCTTTACGTGCATACTATAATTTTAAATGCTAAGCTTTGGTTGCATGTTGTAATGTGTCCAAGCTCAGTAGCTCAACACCTTTCTTTATGTGAGAGAGAGATGATGTAGAGAACCCTCAAACACCTGTTTGTGTGGAGTGATGCCTGGGGCCTAATACTGAATTCTTACATAAAGAATAGCATTGAAATCCTTGCTACCGCAGTTGTGGTTCACTCCGTTCACCAGAACCGTTACAGTGAATGCTCTTGGGGACTGTCAGGGACCTGCCAATAGGCTCCGGCGTGCACGCATGCGCACACTTACTGATGGTCAGAATCAGCACCAATCGCCTATTCATGTGCGCAGGCGCGTCCCACATGCACACGGATATGAGCCAAATGCGCGCATCTGTGCGCCAACTGTGCGCGCTCGTATGCGCGCGCATGCGCCTAATACACGCGCACGTGCACGATGGCGGGAACGCGCGCGTGCGCGTTAATGCGCGATTGGCCCCACTCAGCCTTTAAAAAGCAAGCAGCTGCAGTGACACTTTGCTGTCTGATCTGCAGCATTGTATCTGTGAAACTTGTGACCTGTTGTAACCTGTTACCTCAAACCGACCCGGCTCCGTCTGACCATCCGACCCTCTCCACTCCGACCCCTGGCTTGCTCTGACTCCGCTCTGCTCTCCTGCCCATCGTTACCAGATCCTGTGCCTGAATCTGACTACGCTTGCCTAACCCACCTGATTATCTGCTAACCCGGTTTTGCTTTACCAGCTCCTGCTATCCAGTGCCTGTGCCAGCTCCAGAGACGCTGTCTCCTACAACCACCGTCCCGAAGGACCACCACTGGTGCCGAGCTGCTATCATCACCAGGCACTCCTACCTCGCCGTGCTCCCGAGCTTGCTGTCCCAACTCCAGCAGCTCCAGAGCCGGGGCTGTAAGAGAGGCCTCCTCCTGCACACTAGGCTCTGGCTACAAGGTACGTTCCAGTACATAACAGGGACTAAGACTATAGATGCAAACTATTCACTAGGGGGAGAACCGCTGGAGGAATCAAGGATGGAAAAAGATCTGGGGGTCCTGGTAGAAGACAGACTGAGCAATAGCAGGGAATGTCAAGCTGCAGCAAGCGAAGTCAGCAGACTATTAGCTTGTATTAAAAAAGGAATTTACTCCAGAGAAAAAGCGATTATTCTGCCACTTCTCCCCTGGTCTCATGGATCGCACACATACCCCCCCCCCCCAGCCTGAAACCCCCCCCCCTCAAAAAGTAAAACTTCTGTTCTTCTAACTATGCTCCAACCCCCCTTTACTTTTATTTTTTATTTTCTCTTCTCTATTCTTCCTCTCTTCTGTTTTCTAACTATTGAAAATGCGGAGCGACTGGCCCTGCTGGCCCTAGACCACAGAGGAGGTATGGGTGGCTGTCCGCTTGACGGCCCTTCAACAAGGGCGTATGCCCTTCCACACACATCTTTTCTGGGCCCTGTGGGGCCGCGGGTGTCCAGCCACCCTGCCTGGGTTCTGATATGGACCCATATATTTATACTTACGTTTGTCCACTGCACTTTTACATGACTGTTTTATGTATAATGTCTCAATGAACATGTTTCTGATGCACGTTGTTGTTGTGGTCCGTGTGGGCCAGTTTTCTCTGCTTTGAAAAAAATAAAAATAAATAAAAAATGTCTTCTTCTTCCCTGCTTCTTTCTCCTCCAGGCTTCTCCCGCTTCTTCCTCATGTCTTCTCCTTCTCCCGCTTCTTTTTCCGGTCTTCTTCCTCCCCCGTCGCTCCCGCCGATGACCCTCCTCCGATGCTGCATCCCGCTGATCTGCTTGCGCAGATGTCAAGCATTTGTTAGATAACTATGTGGCGTGGTCATGGGATGGCATCATCTGGAGGCCCACCCCCTCTTGATGTCACGGACCCATCATGCCCTGGATGGTGAAGTCATGATGGGCAGGGCCTCCGGGTGACGTCATCCGATGGCCAGGCCCCGTAGTTATTTGAGAAATGCTTGACATCAGCGTGGACAGATCAGCGGGATGCAGCATCCAAGGAGGGTTGTCAGTAGGAGCGGCGGCAGAGGAAGAAGAACACCAGACAAAAAAGACAGGAGAAAGAAGGAGACCGGAAAAAGAAGCAGGAGAAGCCTGGAGGAGGAAGAAGCGGAAGAAGCCCAGAGGAGGAAGATGCGGGGAGAAGAAGAAATTTTTTATAAAGGACATTTTTAATAAAGCACTTGTTAAAAACTGTCTATTGTCTTTTGTCACACTACACCAGTGTTTCTCAACTCCAGTCCTCGAGGCGCCCCAACAGGTCATGTTTTCAGGATTTCCCTCAGATGAAATGGCTGGGGTAATTACCAAGGCAGTGAAACTGATCAAATCACCTGTGCAAAATAATGGAAAGCCTGAAAACATGACCTGTTGGGGCGCCTTGAGGACTGGAGTTGAGAAACACTGCACTACACAACTTATTTTTTGGTAAATGGATAGGGGTACAATGTACCCGATACCCATTCACATAGGGAAGTGGTGGGATCTGGGGGCCCCCTTGTTAAAGGTGGCTTCCACATTCCCATAAGCTCTCTGCCCGCAGACCCCGACAACCACCAGGCAAGGGTTGTTGTGAAGAAGCCCTTGTCCTCATCAACATGGTGGCAAGGTCCTTTGGGGTGGGGAGCCCCACCCCCCATGTTGAGGGCATGCGGTCTGGTATGGTTTAGGAAGGGGCCCTCGCTTGTCCCCTCCCTTTCCTGACCTGCCAGGCTGCATACTCATATAAGGGTCCGAATCCATACTAGAACCAAGGATTTTTTTTTATTTTTTTTAGCCGGCAATTCTTTTTTTTTACATTCAGCTGTCAGCGGGGAAGCACGCCGATAGCTGATGACTCATCGGTTGTTAAGGATGCGGTGGCTGACTTCCTGGTTCCCTCCTTGGCAACCAGCTATATACAATGTAAACAAAAACGCAAAACGCAAATCGTGGAAAAATCGTAGTAAAAACTCCTGTCCAAAAATGCAAGCACCACAAAAAGCACTGCAGAAACACTCAAAAGCAACATGCATAGATGTGAATCAAGCTATACTGAGCATGCATTTTATGTGTAGTGTGGAGTGAAAGTACCCTAATGCCTAGTACACATGACCGGGTTTCCCGACGGGAAAAGGTCTATCTGAAATCCTGAGGGGAAAACCAAGAACCTGCTCTATACTTTTCCCCCGTACAGACGACCGGTTTTCCCGTTGGGAAAACTCAGATGAGAGCTTTTCTTCGGGAATCCCGACCATGTTTATGCTCCATCAGAGTTTTTCCCCACAGGAAAACTGCCAAAAATGACCGGGTTCTGCTACACATGGCCGGGTTTTCTAATGGGAAAAAGTCAGGAATCCCAGGGGGAAAAAAGAGAGCTGGTTCTCTTTTTTTTTGTCCGGCAGGTTTGTCAGTTTTCCCGGCCAAAAGCTCTCCTCGCAGTTTTCCCGTCGGAAAACCTGGTCGTGTGTACGGGGCATAAGGCTATGTGTACACTAGCTTTTACAGTAAAATGCCCTAGCTTACTGCGCAAGCTAGGGCACTGTTGACTCCAGCAGAGAGCAGTGCAAGGCATGTTTTAGTGCTTTGTTATGCTTGTTTTAATTTTTTTTATTATTATTCACATAGGGGTTTATTTAATAAAATCTGGTACAGCAGTGCATGGTAGCCAATCAGATTCAAATTTCAGCTTGTTCAATTTGACATTTTGACAAAAAAAAGGAATGCACCGGATTTTGCACTCACCATTTTTATAAAATCAACCCCATAGTGACACTTTATTCAGGTCATTGCACAGCAGCGTGGCATGCTGAATTTTTCTGCACTGCAATGTGTCTTCCTTGTGCCCTAGTAGTGAACTGCGTTTATCTAGTGCGGAAACGTGCAGGTCACCTCAGATGGTTTAAACAAGCTCTTTACTTCTTTTCCCTGTTATGGATTTCCTCATGGAACGCTTTCAAAGCGCATCACATGACTTAGTTGAACTAACTATTCGCCAAATATGGCAATCAATGGGTCCATAATCGCAATAGACATCAGCTGCGCTAGGCCCTTTCACATCTCACCATCTGAGTCTGTCAGCTGCATTTCCCTGCGATTTCGCTTTGAAAGAAAAGTCTGGCTTCAAGCCCTCCTCATCTTGCCATATACAATCTGCGGTCAGCGTAGATGTGCACAGAAGACGGGAGAGAGAGGCTATAGGAAGGGCAAAGTAGGAGACACAAAGAAAATGAAAGGGGGGATGAAAGTAAGGAGGGGTGTGGGAGGAAAAGTAGGCCGGAGTTTTCAGGAAATGGGGATCATAAGGAAGAAAGGTGGGGGGAGCAGAAATCACGGCTCAGCAAGAAACACACCCAGAGTTTGTGCTGAGACAGGATTTCTGGGGTTGAGCGGTGTGGGGAAGGCACCTTGCCAAGTGCTCGGTGGGGGCTAACATATCATGGGATGCTGTGGAGAAGAAATGGCGAAGGGGGGGACGGGGGACTTTGTTGTGTAACCTCTTCTCTACCGAAAGGTGAAATGCACATTTTTTTTCTCTTCTCATTCCCTGAAGGTCTGTTGGTCAGAGCTGCTGAGAGGAGGGATTTTTAAATGACCACTGCTGTCTACAAAGCACTTTTCCAACTTTAGTTTGCCACACAGAGGGATGCTTAGCGCAGATATTTTACATTTTGGACTGCCTCCTGTCTGTACCCTTGCGTGACCCTGCTAAAGATTCCTTTGTGTGTCATATGTTATTGTATTACTATTAACTCCATAGGTGTATCTGGCGTGTTGCTGAGTACAGGAAAATAAAAATCTTTCAGTTCAGCATTACTGGCAGCTGACCCTCATTTCCTATGTGCTGTTTGTCCCATAAAAATATTTTGCTGTGACAGGGTCATGATCCGTTACCGATTTACAATATGTTCTGTGTGCCGGATAACAATCTACAGATCTTTTTTAGGCATTCTAAAACTAAAAAAAAAACAAAAAACACTTCAGCCAAAACTCTATAGTTCTATCAGGGAAGCTGTCAGGTTTTTATTGCTATCTGTGTCCATGTTAGGGAAATTGACCATCACTTCCTAAGGTCGGGTTCACACATATTCGGCTGCAGGTGTGTGCCTGGGGTCCAATGTGTTCCTGTACACCGGTTCAGGTGTGACTCAGGCCCAAATTTTAGCCTGAATTCGCACCGGACCTAAAGATGCACCAGACCCTTTTTCAATCTGGACCGCGGCCGCACCGGACATGTGTAAACGGCTCCATTGAGAGCCCGTCACACTTGCCTGTCATGCGAATTGGATGCATCCAATTTGCATATGTGTGAACCCAGCCTAAGGATTGAATATGATGGCAAATCTCTCCAAAGAGGGTACAGACAAAAGCAATACTTTTGGTAGCTCAAGGAACAGCTAGGGCTCTTGCACAGAGATCTGTCTTAACCCCATATTTACAAATGCACCACAACTTTATGCCTTGCACGAGGTTGTGGTGTGTTTACAGTGCTTACCCATCTACTTGAATGTATAGCATTAGGCGGGTAGCACTGCATGTCAGGTAAACTTTGATGAAATACTCACCTAAGTCCCAGGTCCAGGCCCCTCACTGCTGCTGGTTTCTGGTGCAGGGGACAGCTGATCTAGGGCTGCAATAGTCCCCCAAGGTAATCAGTCCCCTGCTGTTCCCCTGTTTTAAAGTAGTCCTCTTCTCTCTCCTAATAGGACTCTGCTGGCGACCATTCCACCTCTCCTCACCCTTGCAGAAAAGGAGAAGACTCGGGCCGGTTGTGTCATGGGTGAGTTACAAAGGGCATGGGATGGTAAACAGTACTTAAAGGGGTTGTAAAGGAAACATTTTTTTCCCCTAAATAGCTTCCTTTACCTCATCCTTTACTTACCTCATCATTTGATTTTAGTTTTAAATGTCTTTATTTCTTCTGAGAAATGCTCACTTCCTGTTCTTCTGTCTGTAACTCAACACAGTAATGCAAGGCTTTCTCCCTGGTATGGAGAAAGCCTCTTGAGGGGGCGAGCAGGCAAGTCAGGACACTCTCTACTTTGCAGATAGAGAAAGGAGCTATGTGTTAGTGGGCGTCCTGACACTCCTGCTCACCCCCTCCCCCCTCAAGAGGCTTTCTCCACACCAGGGAGAAAGCCTCGCATTACGGTGTTGAGTTACAGACAGAAGAACAGGAAGTGAGCATTTCTCAGAAGAAATAAGGACATTTAAAAGCAAAATCGAAGGATGAGGTAAGTGAAGGAGGACTGCACTAAGGTAAAGGAATCTATTTAGGGGGGGGGGGGGGGGAATGTACTTTACAACCCCTTTAATCCATATAATTTCCTTCTATAATATAATTAATGATAATAAAAAACATTAGACATACTTTAATGGATTGAAATTGGCCGCGGACCTTTATTATTGGCAATAAATTATTATATTTGAATCCAATTTCATAACACATGCATTTGACGTTTTATCACCAAATATTTTCACACCAAACCAAAATTATTATATAATTTACACACATCTTAAATTCATATACAATAACTCAGCCATTACAGCTCGAGTTATAACTATTTTAACCAAAAAACTGTCCCCTTTCATTTACAGAAAGGGACGGATACACAACAAGGGCCGCGACAAGGGAGGGTTGGAAGCTTCTTCTTCTTCTTCTCATGTTGAGCGCCGACTGAAAACTGTGGCGCAGATCTTTTAAATTTATATAACTTCTGTTAGCTCGTGCCCTGACAGTTGTGACCATGTGACCTCCTGAACCAATTACATTGCAACATTAAAAACTACCTGTTGCTATGGGCTTTAAACTATGTATATAACTGTCACGCTCCAATTGGTGTGCGAGGAAAATTACTTGCTCGCACATTTTTTATTCAGATTTTTTTTCTAAAGCGATCAGTTAGAGGAGTGTAGGAGGGGGTTTCGTTTTACCCCAGAGAGGGGCTTTGAAGCCTAAAGGTGGATACACATTATACAATTTTTGTTGGTTAATTTTCTTTAGTTTTATCATCAACTGGGTAGTGCAAGGACTTGCCTGATTGCATAAAATTAGTGTTTAAGTTTGACCTCATATTATACGGTTATGGTAAATCTAAAGGAAAGTTGTACAAGAAAATTGTAAACTGTATACTGTTTAGCCAGATTAAAGCGGAGTTCCACCCAAAAATGGAAGCTCCGCTTATCTCTCCCCCCCCCCCCGGTGCCACATTTGGCACCTATTGGGGGGAGTGGGTTTCCTGTCAAGAACAGGTACTCTCTTCCACTTCCATATAAGGGCGCCACGGCGACCTACAGCATTTCTGGCCCCTCCTCCCCTCCCCCCACTGCCTTTGGGAGACACACAGGTCCCAGAAGACAGCAGGATGTGCAGCGCGACTCTCCCATGTGCAGTAGGAAACAGGCTGTGAAGCCGTAAGACTTCACTTCCTGTTTCCCTTAGTAAAGATGCCGGCACCTGCACCCGAAGCCGATGGACGGATCAGCTTTGGGTGCTGACATCGCAGGCTCCCTGGACAGGTAAGTGTCCTTATAAGTCAACTTACATTTTTTTTAAAATACAGGCTGGAACTCCATTTTAACTCCAGTAAAATGAATAAATCCACCCTTGCAGTGGGTCCTCCTCCCCCACCCTGCAAGGGCTAAATGTTTGGGAGAGAGGAAGAGGCTTCCAGAGTTGGGTTTTCAAAAGTCTTATGAAGTTAACTTTTTATGCCATACCCAATACCTTGTTGCTTATTAAATTGGAACTCCTGTAAATCATTTTTTATTCATTATGATATGAGTGGAAATGGTTTTAAAATGTCCTAAATGAACAGATTTATGTAAGCAAACAGGAAATAGAGATAAAGACAGCAATTAAATTTTTTTTTTTTTTTTTATAATAGTGTGTGGAAGGTTTTGAGCTTCTGTCAGTTTTATATTTGTACCTGTCGAGGAAGTGGTCAGAAAACTTACCAACAGGAACACAGATTTCCATAAAAACCTGACCTACTCCTCCACTACTAAAAGTTTTGGTTGGCGCTCCACTTTAAGTGAACCTATGCAGTCTTGGAGCTGATACATTAAGGGGTTCTAACTAGAGTTGAGCGAACCCGAACTGTAAAGTTCGGGTTTGGTATGGACTTTGGGTCAGGTATGGTTCGGTACGGACTTTGGGTCATTCGCTGGGCTGTGTCCAGCGGTGAGAGGAGGTCGGCGATGCTGCGCTCTGGATGGATCTTCTCATCGCTGGAGATCACCCGCACCAGTCGCTGGATCTTCTCATCGCTGGAGATCACCCGCACCCGTCGCTGGATCAGGACAACGTTGGAGCAGGAAGCCGGGAACGAGTGGATTATCACCGCTGGAGTTTTTTTATTTTTATTTTTTTATTAATAAAGGACTTTATTCTACGGTGTGTGTTTTTTTTAACAAGAATTTACACTTCCTTCGTAAAATGGTAGGGGTACAGTGTACTTCATTACCATTTCACACGGGGGGGGGACAGGATCTGGGGGTCCCCTTTGTTAAAGGGGTCTTCCAGATTCTGATGAGCCTCCCGCCCGCATACCCCCACAACCACCGGGCAAGGGTTGTGGGGATGAGACCCTTGTCCCCATCAACAACACCCCAAAGCACCCTCCCAATGAATGAATGAATGAATGAAAAACTTATATAGCGCGGCACATGCGAACTGAATCGCCTCTGGGCGCTTGAATGTTGAGGGCATGTGGCCTGGTGCGGTTCAGGAGAAGGGGGCCGCACTCTGTCCCCCCCTCTTTTCTGCAGCCGGCCAGGTCAACGTGCTTGGATAACGGGTCTGGTTATGGATATTTAGGGGGAACCGCACGTCATTTTTTTTTTAAATTGACGGCGGGGTTCCCCTTAATATCCATACCAGACCTGAAGGGTCTGGTTATGGATATTTAGGGGGAACCGCACGTCGTTTTTTTTTTAAATTGACGGCGGGGTTCCCCTTAATATCCATACCAGACCTAAAGGGTCTGGTTATTGAATTTGCGGGGACCTCCGCATTTTTTTTTTCTAAAAGTCCGTGTCATATTGACTACAACGGGGTTCGGAGTTCGGGTTCGGGTTCCCGAACCCAAACTTTTTTTTTAAAGTTCGGGTTCGGACCCGAACCCGAACATCCAGGTGTCCGCTCAACTCTAGTTCTAACAGCAGAGGCAATACATGGGCTTCCTGCTTATGTGATGAATGATCACATGATCACTGCGATTACCTGTGACAGTGACAGTGATCATGTGACTGGGAACCCAAACTGTAGGCTCACGTTCAGTGACAGCGCCGGCACAGTACTGGGAACGCTGAGTAAGCAAACCCTCTACATAAAACAGAGATGCTGGTTGTACTCATGTTTGTGGTAGCACAGCAATACCACCATCCTGCTGCTACTTAACTTATATGCACGTGGCCGGCATTGCTATTGCAGAAGTTTTTACAAAGAACTGAATGGTCTTCGTAAAAACTGGTATCAAAAAATGGTCAGCAGCATTGTCTATGGTCTCCCTACAGCAAACCTTTCTCCATTCCTGACTTACTATAACTTGTTCTGTGCTGTGTCCCTGTGTGGAAGTGGCCATCTTCAGTGGCGTCTCCAGCTTTCATATTTAGGGGGGCACATGGGGGGACAGGGACAAAAGTAGGGGGGCAACTATAAAATGCAATTTTATATATATATATATATATATATATATATATATATATACAGGGCCGCCATCAGGGGGGTACAGGCAGTACACCTGTCAGTGGCCCGGAGGCCCCCAGGGCCCCGGATGGCAACCCCCCCTTTTTTTATTTATTTTTTATAAAAAAATATATATTTTTTTAATATATTTTTATTTTGTTTTTTATTAAAGGGACATTTTTTTATTTATTTTTAGGGGTCCGGAGGTTCCCAGGGGCCCGGAGGCCCCCAGGGCCCCAGATGGCAACCCCCTCTTTTTTTATTTTTTTTTATAAAAAAAATATATTTTTTTTAATATATTTTTATTTTATTATTTATTAAAGGGCCAATTTTTTTTTTCTTTTTTAGGGATCCGGAGGTCCCCAGGGGCCCGGAGATCCCCAGGGCCCTGGATGACAACCCCCCTTTTTTTATAAAAAAAATATTTTTTTATATATCTTTATATTTCTTTTATTTTTATTTTTATATATATATTTTTTTATAAATGTTTTATTTATTTTTTTATATATTTTTTTATTTTTATTTTTATCAAAGGGCCCAGAGGTTTCTTTTTTATTTATTAAAGGGCCCAGAGGTCCCCAGGGCCCCAGATGGCAACCCCCCTTTTAAAAAAAAAATATATATATTTTTTTATTTCTTTTTTTCTTTTTATTAAAGGGCCCAGAGGCTACCCCCTTTTTTTATATATATTTTTCTTTATTTCTTCTCTAATTTGTAAAGGCCCCCCCCCCTGCTTCTCAATTCACGACAGCCCCCCCCGCTTCTCAATTTCAGGCGGCAGCACCCCCCCCCCGGTTCTCTGCTCCAGGAGTGCCCATGCCTGAAGCTGTGTAAGGGGCCCCATAATTCCTGATTGCGGCCCTGTATATATATACATATATATATATATATATATATATATATATATATATATGTAGCGCCTGTGAACTTTCAGTACCGGTGCTATTTTAATTTTAAGGGGGATGAGAGAGTTAGTTAGCTCTCATCCAGTCGATTTGTCTAAATTGGGTCTCTGCTTCAGCTGGGCTGTACTGTGGGCTCATTCTGTTGTTGCTGGGGTGCTATACCACCCCGGAGCGACAGGTGATGCCAGTGGAGCCTCTTGCCAGCAGCCAATCAGGAGGGGTTTTCCCTCGCGGGGCATGCTGGGAGAGGGTACTTCTGGAGCAGACGCCAGTAGGCGGTCTCTTGTTCCGGGTGCGGTACCCACCTTCAGGGTGACCACACATCATGGCCCCCGGCGAGATGGCCTACCAGGCCGGGGTGCGCGTGCCATGCAGTGTTCCTGGTTCCGGGACCATGTTGGCCCGGAGCAATTGAAGCTGTGGGGGGGCCCCAGTAATTTACTGGGTCCCCAAGTTCTGAGGAAAGATCCCAAGCGAGATAGCTGTTCGGTGGGGAGTCAGCCTGAGGAGAGCCAAGAGAGGCAGGCAATCCAATAGGGCCTCGACAATCCATCGGGGATCAAGGTAACCGGACACTGAAAGGTTGGATGTCAGCCACCTGTCAGTCGGTGACCCAAGTGAGAACTACCTGAGGGAAATTCAGGCATAAATACTACTGAAGAGGATTTTCCTCCATTATCTACGTCCTAGGAAAGGGTCTGTGGCAGAGACTTGTTTTCCTCAAAGTTCCGAGTGATACCCTGGCTGCCAGGTCGGTGTGAGAGGCCTGTCCAGGTACACTATACCCACTCCGACTGGAGTGGTGACGAAAGTAAAGTGTCGTGGGAAGCAGGACTGCTTCCGTACTACTGAACCTGAATCTGCTATTTCTCCTCCTCATCCATCTTTGCTATCTACCTCAAGTTTATTGTTTACCGTGTTGGGTAAAATAAAGCACAAGAAAAGACACCTGCTGTTTGGACATTCCATCATTGCTGCTCTCATCATCTACCCCTAGACGCTCACAGAGGTAACACGCCATCCCAATTCTATCCAGTGGCTCCTTCGGGGGTGAGCGCTAGATATATATATCCTGGGGCCCTTTACTACGATCCCACAACGGGATATTTCACATGTTCTGCAGTGAGCTCCCTTCCTACTATACTGGGGCCCCCCAGAGTGGCAGAAAACAAGAGATATATGTCACCAGCACACCAAGAAAATATAAGGGTCCAAAGCAGTGGGAGAACTATCAGGGTTGCAAAGGTTGTCTTGCCACCGGGCCCTGGTGTTCTGCCACTGTGGGGTTCCCCAGCTGTCTTGTCCCTGCTATTAACAGTGCTGGTCTGGCATCTGACTCCTTGGCAGCGGTGGCAGTCTATTAGGACCTAGTGCTGGTGACATTATGGGTGCATGCACGGGGAAAGCTGGCACTATTGGTTATAGAGAACCAAGCCCCAAGCTGGTCACCTAGCAGCAGTAATGCTGTATAACCTTCTCTGTTGACATGCTGATCGGGATGAGATCCTGGTGATGCTCCCAGTCAGATCTAATAAACACAGTATTTATTAGCATCAAGAGTACAACCACATATATATAATCAACCGTATATTCAGCAGCCATGTGGGCTCTATGCCTGTAAAGTGTGGGCTTTGATCAATAAAATCACTGATATTTAACTCTAGGATTTTACTAGGAGCATCACCTGGATTGCATCCCGATCAGCTTGTCAGAGAAGGCTCCACTGCTGCTAAGCAACCTGCAGGGAGCTCAACTGTCTACAACCAATAGAGATGGGCTCGGGTGTGTTTGAAATCCCACATGCCCGATCCCGCCAGGAAGTCGACACTCCACAGTGCTAATCACAGCCACTGAGACATTTCCTGATTTGTGCAGCTGTGGACCGGGAAATGTCTCACTGCCTGTGATTAGCGCTGTGCAATGTGGGCTGCCTGGCAAGCTCTGGCATGTGGGATTTTGAACATGCCCAGCCCATCTCTAACAACAAATTGTGCTGTACATCAGCCACATAAAGTAACCAGCACTGGGTTCCAATGTGCTGCCGCCACTGCCATGGAGACAGGGACCAGCGCTGTGAATAGCCGGGATAGGACAGCAACTCTGGTAGTTCCAGCACTGGTCCACACTGGGAGGATTCCTCATCCACCTATAATGTGTAGATGGGGGAATTGGATCATTTCTTTTTTTTTTCATTCAACCTAATAGTTGAATGAAAAAAAGTGATCAATGTATGGGCTGCCTAAGAGCTAAGACCAGCCATAGACAGTTTAAATCTCAGCTGGTTCAGCAGGAACTGGCTGAGATTTGAACCATTAAAGCAGATTCTCTTATGATTATCACTAGTGGTTGATATAGCCACTAGTGATAAGTTTGTCGGGAGAATATAATTGCTGGGCAGGAGGGATATTCCCCTGTCAGGACTGTCTGTGTTGATGGGGAAATCATGCAAGTTACTTTCCTGCAATCTGTGGATGCAGGAAAGAAATTTGCATCGTATATTACCTGCCTAACTGAAAGTGAAAGTAAATTGTGAATGCCTTGAAAGAACAGGAGAGGGGGAGGGAGACAGATGGGGGAGAGAATGGATGGAGATAATGCAGTTCAGTAATTACAGTGTACTGCAGTCTGCAGTGCACACACTTACCCACGGTCCAGGCTAGAATCTCAGGCATCATTCACACACAGCCAGGAATGCTGCTGATTTTCATATTTCCCGCCCACACATCCCCTTTCTTCAGATACAGCACACAGGGATAGTGTGGGCGGGACTGAAAGGAGGAGGAGGAGCTGTATTCCTCCCTGCTCATATGTGAGGAGAGTGAGGGGGTGGCTGGATTTGCTGGGCTGTGAAAGAGTGTCATAGATTGACACTCGGCTCAGCTTGCAGTCACCACTCTCGGAATTTACAGGCTGGTTCTCCTGTCCTAAGGACGGGAGAAATCAGTCTGTTTTTTCAGTAACTGAGATGAAGACTTGGGCCCCCCCCCCCCCCCACAGTGCTCGTGGAGTCCTTCCTGCAACTCGCTCTTCTCTGTGCCAGTGAGAATGCAGGGGAAGGAGCAGATCGGGCGGCTGTGGTGTGAGCGCTCGCATTATGCAGTGTCAGCAAGCAGAGGGAGGGGGGAGGAATCCCCCGCAGAGCTGATTGGGGACGCTCTCCCTCTCAGGAGAGACTGTTACTCCAGGGGCGGCCCGAGCAAGATACAAAAAATGCAAACAAAAATTAAAAAGATTCTTGGGCGGGGGGGCACATGGTGGGGCACAGCATAATGTTGGGGGGTCAGGGCCCCCTCTGCCCCCCCTAGGGATGCCATTAGCCATCTTGGTAGAGGCAGGGCTTTCCTTCCGCATGTTAGAGCCCCTATAGCAAGCACGAAGTAAGCAGCACAGCAGTGTTATCCTCAAATCTCACTCCAGTTCTTATGAGACCAGCAGTCAGAGGCAGCAGTTCCCTAGATCTCACACTGTTATACATCTATGAGGCTTTAGGTACTCCCATATATCAGGAAGGGCACTGGTATTCGTGAAGAATTCTAGACAAAGGGTACAGTTTTCAGGGTGCTGCTAAGGCACAATTAATATTAGATTTTCTAGATTTTCCCTATAAATTTTTCCCTATAAATGTTTGAATTCAGTTCTACTTTAAGTCAGTGCACATAAAACAAAAAACATAATTTTTTTAAATGGACACATTAGTAAAACACCTAATACAGTCTACCCTCATGACAGCATGTAAAAGTAAATAAAGCTGCCTTTCCCAAAGTGAGAATCTCACCAAAATTCCATGTTCTGAAGCCTGGTAAATATGCACAGAAGCATAGTGCAAAACATTTGAGGATACATAAAGCCACTTGAATATTAAAAGAATAATTGTAACCAAAATGTAAAATGTAACCTTGAGATGTGTAGCCATAAGTACACCAATCCACCTAGTTACTTTTGTCAGCAGTCTGGTGATCTAGAAACCTTGGCCTATAATACAAGAGTTGTGTTACCAAATACACGCACTGCAGAATCGCATATGGAAATCTTGATGTAAACTAAGATTTACTAAGGTTTTACTAAAGCTGACCATACACTAACCTAAAAGATTCCTCTATCCATGCAAACAACATGGATGGATGAATCTATCCCTGAAGGTTATTGTTAGGCTAGGTTCACACCACGATTTTACCATCCGATAAACGGACCGTTAAATCGGATGGAATCGTATGTGACAAAATCGTATGTAATCGTATGTCAAAATTGTCACTAAAAAATCGGATCCTGATTTTAAATAATGTCTGGGAAAAAGAAGATTTTTGAAGTTATGGATATTCAGGGGAACCCCGCCGTCAATTAAAAAAAAAAATGACGTGCGGTTCCCGGTAATATCCATAACCAGACCCTTCAGGTCTGTTATGGATATTCAGGGGAACCCCGCCGTCAATTTAAAACAAAAATGACGTGCGGTTCCCCCTAAATATCCATAACCAGACCCGTTATCCGAGCACGTTGACCTGGCCGGCCGCAGAAAAGAGGGGGGGACAGAGTGCGGCCCCCCTCTCTCCTGAACCGCACCAGGCCACATGCCCTCAACATGGGGAGGATGTCCCCATGTTGATGGGGACAAGGGTCTCATCCCCACAACCCTTGCCCGGTGGTTGTGGGGGTATGCGGGCGGGAGGTTTATCAGAATCTGGAAGACCCCTTTAACAAAGGGGACCCCCAGATCCTGACCCCCCCCCTGTGTGAAATGGTAATGGGGTACACTGTACCTCTACCATTTCACGAAGAAAGTGTAAAGTATTGTAAAAAAAACACACTGACACAAAAGAATAAAGTCCTTTATTAAAAAAAAAAAAACATCCAGCGGTGACAAATCCACTCGTTCCCGGCTTCCTGCGTTGTCCTGATCCAGCGACGGGTGCGGGTGATCTCCCGCGATGAGAAGATCCAGCGTCGGGTGATCTCCGCTCCGGCGATGTGAAGATCCATCCATCTGGCGCAGCAGCATCCCGGACCTCCTCTCACCGCTGGGCACAGCCCAGCGAATGAGCGGCTGAAGCGGTGACATTTCTTATATAGAGGAGGCAGAGCCACCCGTCACGTGACCCCGCCCCCTCTGACGTACCCTCTGCTACGTCACTGGGGAAGACCAAGAAGAGGAAAGACCTTTACCGCAATGCACGTCGGGAAAGTTTCCCGACGGAGCATGCGCCCTACGCTCGGCGCGGGAACGCGCCTAATTTAAATGATTCCCGCCCCCTACGGGATCATTTAAATTGCGCGCACTTACGCCGGGCATTTTGCCGGAGCGCCCACGCAATTTACGGAGCTACTGCTCCGTGAATCGCGGGTAGCGCAGAAAATTTGCGGGGGCGCAGGGCAAAAACGGTGCCCTGCGCCTACGTAAAAAAAGCGCAAGGCTACCTGAATCTGGGCCAATGAATATATTTACCCTTTAACGGCTAAAAGAAAGGGCAAAAGCGCTTTCCCATGTGCTGCGACTGTGGACCGACTAGGAACCATGTAACTGCCACCAATACACCGCATGACCCCTGTGGAGGCGGGGGAGCTAAGATGGAAAAGGCTCGGCTGAGTGGGCAGACCAAAAAAGGTCTCCGAGCCTGTGGGGGGCCGCACTGATACCCCACGCGTGGGGGGCGAGGGGGGGATCTGGAGGGAGAGACCCAAAAGACCAAAATGGTGGCCATCAAAGACTGGAACCGAAAAAGGGAGCACCCCAAGCTGTAAAAGTAATAATATTGTATTGTATTGTATTGTATATTGTAAAATGTAACCTTGAGATCCACCTAGTTACTTTTGTCAGCAGTCTGGTGATCTAGAAACCTTGGCCTATAATACAAGAGTTGTGTTACCAAATACACGCACTGCAGAATCGCATATGGAAAGCTTGATGTAAACTAAGATTTACTAAGGTTTTACTAAAGCTGGCCATACACTAACCTAAAAGATTCCTCTATCCATGCAAACAACGTGGATGGATGAATCTATCCCTGAAGGTTATTGTATTCTGACAGCCAGTGCCAGTGGCCATAAGCTGACTGGCCCACCGCAGTCACTGTTCAGCCAAGAATTATCCACCCAACACCTTTAATTTCTGTATTGAAGGATGCCAGTCGTAGCATACTGACAGCACCACTGACTGCTTCAGCCAGCTTAAGGCCTCTTGCACACTTGACATTTTTGGATGTTTGTACAGCTGCTGTTTTTGGCTTCAGACGTTTTTTTTGTACAGTCAATAAACTTCCCAGCATGTTATCCTATGTGTCCATGTACACATAGGGGGTTATTTACTAAAGGCAAATCCACTTTGCACTACAAGTGCAAACTACAACTGCAAAGTGCACTTGAAATCGCACTGCAAGTGCACTTGAAAGTGCAGTTGCTGTAGATCTTAGGGGGACATGCAAGGAAAATAAAAAGCAGCATTTTAGCTTGCACATGATTGGATAATAAAAGTTTTTATAATGTTATTATAACGTCCAGTGTGCATGAGGCCTTATAGCTATTAATCAGAGATAAACCATTTTTTGATGGCAAAAGCTTCCAGAAGTATACTTTCAGTGACTTTGTAAGATGTTCTCTTAATTCTGTCTTTAGTGGATACTTACTTAGTCTGATGCTGCACCTGTCCCCCGCCAGCTCTGAAGCTTAGAACCAAGCAGTTAAACACTGCTGATTGCTTGGTTCTCAGAGCTCCCTGAGCAGACTGTCAGTCACTAGCTCTCTGCTCTGCCCCCGCTCTCACTGGAGTGCTGGGCTGTGGAGGGGGCAGTAACAGCCGGCTCAGGCTCTTAGCAGCTCGCTGAGAGGCTGAGCCGAGTGCCGATACAGGCATGTGCCTGGACCGGCTCTGTGATGTCAGTCGTCAGACACTTGCAGCTGCCCCCGAATCATACATAGATGACAGCTGGATGGGGTGGCTGCAAGAGCCCAGAAGAGACAGCAGTCCCCTGCTGACGTAAGTAAAGAAGATGGCAGCATGAGACCTGGCATGCAGGGGATCAGCAAATCGCAGAAGGACAATTCTGGATTTGTAGGATCTTGAGGATAACCCAGCAAACGAGGCCAGAGTTGATTAAAAAAGGATAACATGGAGGTGATGGGTCAAGTTCCTCGTTAAAGATTCCTTACAATGGGGCAATTTACTACTAAGTATGCTAGTTGAGCATATTGACTGAGTAGAAAAGTCAGTTTTGCATTGCGCTTCAGTCCCTCCTGCCTGCTTTTTTTTCTTCCTTCTTACCTGTTATCCCGGGTCGTCCTGAACTCAGATAATCACCTGCCCAGCAAATTCAGCATTGTCCTGCTGTTATCCGCAGCCTGGGTCCTGTGCCACCGTCTTTCAATCCGACTTCTGTGTTCAGGATGCCAACCCCTGATGATGCGTGCAAGGCACGCTTACTTGTCACTGCTCGTGCAAAATCCTGGGATATCAAATGTGATTTTTTTTTTTAAAACCTATTTAATTTTATAGAAGGTGGTGGGACAGGCTGCAGGGGGAAAAATTCCTTTTGGGACCAAAAGTCTGCTTTACAGATCCTTATTAGTCAGGGGGTTCATTTTGCACACTGATCACAGTAACACTTCTAGAGCCCTGATTCACATTGAAGCAATTTGGCATGCGTTTTGACATGTCAAATCGCATGGCAAATCTGCTGGAGTTGCCGGTGTTCTGACGAATAAGTTCCCCCCGGCGGATAAGGACCCCCCCTGTACTGCGCAGGCGTGAACTGAGCTCCCAAAATAACCGAACGTAGAGCTGAGAGTCAGCTCTAGACGGCGCCTGCGCAATGACGGGCGGGTGATTTGAAATGTCGATTTAAATAGTTATTGCAGCAGGTCCAGGGCGACATGGACCTCGCTGCAAGTGGCCAGTCAGCCTCACGTCCTCGCTTCGCTCGGACATTCTCCATGTCCACGGCGATGTTAATGAATGAGCCTGGATGTTGGTGTGCGCAGGCGCCATCTAGAGATGACTCTCAGCTCTACATATTCGGCTATTTTCGGAGGCTAAGTTGACGCCTGCGCAGTACAAGGGGGTCCTTATCCTCCGGGGGAACTTTTTAGACAAGACACCGGCAGTGGCACTGTCCGAATCGGTGCAGTGCCGCATATGCGGCGCTGCACCAATTCCCAAAAGTAGTTTCTGTACTACTTTTGGTGACTTCGGGGTGCAATTTCCATTGACCACTGTGCAGCAACCCACACAGATGTCTCTGAAATTACCCCCGAAATTGGGACTGACATGCAGGAATGGAATCGGTGAGTTCAGATGAACTCGCACAATTTCAATCCCGCTGTCAGTGTGAACCTGGGCTTAAGGTAAGACATGCTGCAATGTGCAATCAGTTTGAGAAGAGTTTCCCCTTAACTTGAACATCAGTTCTCTTTGTGGACAAAGTTAGATATTTTATTTCATTTATAATAATGCTTTATTTCATTTTTAACGTTTTTTTTTTTTTTCAATTTGAAAAATATGTGATTATTTTACATTAAATAATATTAGTTATACTTAGGTAGTAGCTTAAAACCTACAATACAAAAACCCATCAAATCTTAGTCTTTTCTTTGTTCTGTGGTTTACTTTGAAGAATGTAGGTGGGAAAGGTCTGTAGTTTGCTGAATAGCTTGTTTTTTGTGTTCCCCTCTAGAGGGCATAATGAAAGCATTGAAGAAAACCCTTCAAACTCCAGTGGTTTAACAGACCACGTCTGCAGTCTGGATAAAGGAGCAGAGGGGAGGGCACACAGGAGGCTTGGAAAGTGGGAGTTGGGAGGGAGGGAGTGAAGAAAAAAAAATTAGAGAGATACACAGAAGCTTTGGAGAGAGTGTGTGATAGAGGAGGGTAACAAAGAGTGGATGGAGGGACAGAAGAAAAGTAAATGACATTGAAAGTAGACCAAGCACACAATAGTTAAAGAAGGAAGAGGGTCAGGAGACGGTATCTGAAAAGGGTGGAGGTGGTAGAGCATAGGACTAAAGGTCCATCATTTTTTGAGGTTTCCAACTCCCCACCTCCAATAGTCTCAAAGACTTGTGTGCAGTCCCTGACCCTCAGGATGGACGCTCTGAGAATTGTCTGGATATGGCTCCTGCTCTGCACGGTATACAAATCCAGTATTGCAAAGTTCAGCCCAGAGGTAAGTAACCTTACTTATGTATATGTCTATTCATCTAGTGGTCGGTCTTTGTGTATATGCACCCTTTATTACATCACTATCCCAGTTAGGCAGTAACCTATAGCAACCAAAAAAAATTCACTGTGTTGTAACTTCACGAAACAGAAATGCAATGCTATATTTTACCACTTTTTCTGATTTGCTCTCTGTCCTGATTATTGTGTAAGTCCAATTGTATCAATATTTTCATGCACTCTTTTTCCCCTTGAAACCCTTTGCTCCTTTCCCTCCCTTCCTTTTTTTTTCCTGGAGAAGCCGTTCTGGGCTCTCCCTGGAATCTGAGGTCACACATGAATCCTGTTAAAATCTGGAATTGCTCTCTGGAAAAGATTCAGTGTTTGGAGTGAGCGAATAAGGAAAAGATCCAGCAAGAAAGTGTGTTGGGGAGGAGGGGTTGGGTTAGGCGCTCACACTATTGTGAGAGCCCACTTGAAGATTTCTAGTTTCTCAGGAAAAGAAGAGTTAAAAAAAATAGAGAGAGGGAGACTCAGTATGAAAGTACGAAAGAAAATTAGGACTCCTTTATACTTGGGTAGAGAAAAAGAGATCAGCTAATGCCAATTTGAAACATTTGGATGCTTTGGTTCATTTTGCAGAATTAGAGATTGTAAGTTAAAATTTGATTTTGTTTGATTGGAGGAGTCCACAAACCTATTTTTACAATTGTAATAATGCACTTGCAAAAACAAAATTAACTCTACAAATTTTATAACTTATCCGCAAAGAGAAAATCATGAAACTGTAGATAAATCTGTATTAATGTAATGTTAACATCGGTAGATGAGACCATTGTAGCCAATATCCAGTTTGGCTTTCATCATGAAATACTCAGAACAATTTTTCTGGATGAATCTCACTTTGAGAACGGTTGATGTCAGATAGTAGAGTCCAGTCCAAGCAAAGGGTGACAGAAGGGTAGAGAGAGGGGAGGGATAACGGGCAGGCGGTACAGTGAGAGGCTTTGGAGGAAAGAAGCTATGCACCCTAAGTCAAAGCTTTAATTCTATTCCAAGTATATTTTAAAAATTGTTTATTTTCTGCTTTATGACCTACAGTGTCATTTTATGGACTTGGCCTTGATATCAAAGGGCAGAATTAAAAATGCTACAGAGAGGTTCTACCAGGGAAGAAAGGGTGCAGAGAAGAGGGAATGAGGAGAGCCATTGTGGGAGAAAAAGGAGGAGAGAGAGGCCACTTGGAGGATCTTCCATTTGGCCAGGCAGCTTCTCTTTGGTCTCCTTGTCCTAGCTAACCAGAGACATGAGGCTCAACAACAGGGCTATGTGTCTTGTGAATGCTGCATGGCGACTCCATTTACGTAGTTATTCATTGCATAATGGAATTCATTTTAAACTCATTTCATAGATGTTTTGTAATTTTGCAGCAAGGGTTTCGGTACTGGTCCAGGTACTTGGCCAAGTCACTCACAGCGGAATGTCTGGTTTGAATTGCTCCAGTAATAGTTTGAAATTCAGGGTGCAGTTGCAGTCTGTGCTTTAAAAGTGCCTATAGAAGCATCTCTTGCATTCTAAGTCATTGAATAAAAAACACATATGATTGTTTTCCATTTTCTTTATTCCATTGTTCTTGTCTGAAAGTTTTCATTTTAATATTGTACTCACCTAATTTGATTGCAGACAGCATTATACTTAATTTTTTGCAGTATCTACTAAACTTTTCTGCATTTTCCTGGACCAGATACTCTTGACAAAGGGCAGTGTTATAAATTAAATTTGTATGCTCTAACCATCTGATCAGTCTGCAGCTATAACTGTCCTTAGCTATGTGCTACGTCGGCATAGGAAAGCATCTAGAAAAGGGTTGTCATTAAAGCTTTGAATTCATTGTAGCATTTGTAGCATAGATGGTATGCTACTAGCTAGACAGTTTTTTTCATCTGGTGTATCTATCACCCCCATTACCTTTTTATTCCCTTTTTTTTTTTTTTAAAGCACCACCCCAGTGCCTTGTTTTACATGAGTCAAGCAACCATATTTCTCACAGCTCCTCAAATTCTGCATGCTGAAGCTTTACAGATAAAATGCAGTCTGCATTTCAGAGTTTAGCTGCATGCAGTGTACTTATTACTCTGCTTCCCACCACAGGCATGAAGGAAGTATTAATAAATGTTGCCACATGCCCATCCTACCATATAGCACATTTCTAGGAGATGAGGCTGCTTTAACTGAAAAAGGGGGAAAGAGGGGCCTTAAACTGAACCTGTGGCCAGGTTATGGACATTGAAGTATTTTATTCCTCCTAACAAATAGTAAATAAGCTTCAAAACAACCCCTCACTGACCTCTGTAGCTGCAGACACTGTGAAGCAATTCATCCTCAAAGGTCACAGCAGAAACACTGCAATCCTTCAAGTTGTTCTCTCAGTAGTTAATTTTACCCTGCTAACCCTTCCAGCAGTAATTTGGCAGCCTTTTTGCCTCCTAAGTTCTAATGTAAAGAGAACTGAAGCTCTGGAAAGAGGAGCAGGGGGAACACACAATTTGCAACCATAAAGGAGTTCTTTTGTCGAAGAATACACCTTTATAACATGAGCATTGTAATACTGTAGCGATACAAACAATAGTTCTTATTGAAAATCCAACAAAAGTTCACCTGAAAAATCTCCTTTTATGTTGTGGGTTCTATCTACTGCCCATCTGTTTCCACAACTACCTGGATTCTCTGCTTGCTTTACAGTTCTCCTCTGCTGTTTGTTTTCATTTTCTAAGACCCCTTTCACACTGAGGGCGGATTTGAAAGGCGTTATATCGTTAAAATTGCGCCTGCAATCCGTCCTAAAAGTGCTTCTCTATTGTCTCCAGTGTGAAAGCCCGAGGGCTTTCACACTGGAGCGTTGCGCTAGCAGGACGGTAAAAAAAAGTCCTGCCAGCCGCATCTTTGGAGCGGTGAAGGAGCGGTGTGTATGCCGCTTCTCCACCGCTGCTGCCCATTGAAATTGTACAGCACCGCTACACCGCCCGCAATGCGCTGTTTCAATAGCACATTGAGGGCGGTTTAACCCTTTCTTGGCCGCTAGCGGGGGTTAAATGCGCCCCTCTAGCGGCCGAAATGCATCGCAAATCCACCCATAACGTCGGCGGTAAAAATAGCGGCATTTTACTACCGACGCTATGGGCGGCTCAGTGTGAAAGAGGTCTAAGGACTACACATGCAATGGTACCTTGCTGCCTACAAGCAGTGATTCTTAAAATGACTGTGCTTTTTGAAACTCATCATTGCCTACTCACAGGGCAAGTAAGTTTACAGACAGGAGTAGAATAGAAATATTTGAAATACAATGTGGAACTCAATTTTGATTTTACATTTTGACCATAGATATGCTTTAATGCTTCTGCTGCAAACTTTGAGGTTGAATTGCTGTACAGTGCCTACAGCTGCAGAGATTAGTTTAAAAGCTTGTTAGCTGCTTGCAAAGCATATGTAAAAACATGAATGCCCATTGCCTTCACTTTAAACATTTTAACTTCGGACTCATATAACTTAAAGCTAACCTATTTGCTGCAGAAATTAAAATTAAGCACTGAAGGTTATTTAAACCAGGACGTGTACAATGGTGTAATACATTTAGGATCCCAGTGGGTATAACCAGTACTAAACTATTTTTTATGTCTTCTCATAAAGACATTACCAAATGTAGCAGTAATTTACACAAAGGCATGTTGCGATCCCCATTATTCATTTGCCACTTGGTGCTGCTGGGCATACACTTGACTGTACATGGCCTGTATTTACCTCCATGGGTATGAGAGTGTGGGTCAGGTGACAGAACCTTTCTTTGAGCACAAAATTGTAGATTTGTGCAGATTGGACATAATGGGGGTTTTCAGTGCAAATTCACTTTGCAAGTGCACTTGGAAGTGCAGTCACTGTAGATCTGAGGGGAAGATCTGAAATTAGGGGAAGCTCTGCTGATTTTATCATCCAATCGTGTACAAGCAAAAATTCTTCTTTTTTTTTTCCTTGCATGTTCCCCTCAGATCTACAGCCACTGTACTTCCAAGTGCACTTGCAGTGCACAGTGGATTTGCCTTTCGTAAATGACCCCCAATATGTAATGCTGCCATCCCCTTTGTGTTTTATAGCCTTTGTATACAATAGAGCAGTGGTCTTCAAACTGCGGCCCTTTGCTTGCCTTTATCCAGCCCTTGGGGCACTATCCCTCCCACTGACACAAGACACTATTCTGCCATCTGACACAGACAATGGAACACCATTTGTCCCACTGACACAACTAATGGGGCACTATTCCTCCCTATGATACCAGCAATGGGGCACTATTCCTCCCCCTAATACCAGCTGTTTACTAACAATGATGCCAGGAAAATTTCCACTCCCGCTGGCCAAAGTCCGGCCTCCAAGGCCTTGTACACACGAGAGGATTTCCGCTGGAAACGGTCCGCCGGACCGTTTCCAGCGGATAAATCCTCTGGCAGATTTTGATCTGATGGCTGTACACACCATCAGATCAAAATCCCCGCGGAATACATCCGTGGTGACGTGCCGCGCTGTCGCCGCAACGATGACGCGGCGACGTGCGCGACCCTGGAAGGTAAATACTTCCACGCATGCGCCGAATCATTACGACGCATGCGAGGGATGGGAGCGGACGGACTGATCCGGTGAGTCTGTACAGACGACCGGATCAGTCCGCTGAACTGGATTCCAGCGGATAGATTTCTTAGCATGCTACGAAATTTTTATCCGCTGGGAATCCGTTGGCTGGAGAAATCTCCGCCGAAAAATGTCCGCTAGGCCGTACACACGACCGGATCTATCTGCTGGAACTGATCCGCGGATCAATCCCAGTGGATCAATCCGGTCGTGTGTACGGGGCCCAAGAGTCTGAGGGACAATAAACTGGCCCTTTGTTTAGAATGTTTGGAGACCCCTGCAATAGAGGAAGGAGATTTCAGCAACAGAATTTCAGTTGTATGTGAACAGACCCATTCTGTATGATTTTTATTGTGAAAGATGCCTAGCCAAATCATGACTTGACGTTCAATAGCAATGCAACCAACCCAGGCTGATGCTAAATGGTCAGAGCAGTGGTCAGCATACAGCTGCTAATATTCAAAGGCAGCAAGCATTCTAGCATCATGAAAATGTCTGACTTGACATAGGATTGCTTCCTTCTCTCCAAAGAAAAGGGAACAATTTGTTCACTGCTGCTGAGAGATCTGAGAGATCTATTTGTGACCTGTCTTAGATAAGACATGCTATTCTCCCCTTCTCCCCTAGAAGAATAGGAGTCTCAATATTTTGACCATTAAATACACTAGACCAGATGTTTTTTATCTCATGGCTTGTGGTCTAGAAAGTGGGTCACCATACCATTTTGGGTGAGTCATAACAATCCTCTGGTTTAATAGTTCAAAATTTCTATCTACACTGCCATGTTCTGCCATGTGATGTAAAACTTGCTGATTCAACACAACCAATCCAAATATATTTATAAACATTATTTTTTAATGGCAGTCACAGTGGTATTATTAGTTCATTAAATGTTTTCCATCCAACTCATTTATCAAGTGCAGTGTAGTCTTCCCCCACCAAATTCTGTATCTGCCTTTTAATCAGAGGCGTGGCCTAGCCCTATCATTACTACTCCTTGGATCTGTCATGATACCGGGTTTTTAGAAAGGACCACAAACCCAGTTGTCAGGTGCAGGGCAGCCATCAAAAAATTTGGGGCCCCTTACACCGCTTTAGGCCTGGGCCCCCTGGCGATTGACCGCCACCATTCCCCAGGGCCTGTCCACTGGCTGTCCCTACCGAATCCACCCACTGGCCATCCCACCAAGTCCTTCGGTGCACCCCATACCCACCTAGAATTATCCGCATCCCTCTCCAGGAGAGTGATGGATGATGGAGTTCAGTGGCAGGTAGTGCTCTATCGGTAGGGGTGGAAGACAGACTTACCCTTGGGGCACGGGGAGGAGAAAACAGGCAGTGGCCTGTGTTTACTATTGTGGATGCCGCGTGGCTGACGGCTGCCTGACGTGCTAACAGTTCAATCCATTTAGCTAATGTATGGGGGTGCAGGCGGGCCCCTTGGGATGCTCAGGCCCCTTACAGGTGTATTTCCTGTACCCCCCTGATGGCAGCCCTGGTCAGGTGTGAAACAGGGTATATCGTTAGACCAGTCTTTCTCAACTAGTAGTTTACACAACCCTTGTTGAACTTTTTACATGTTCAGGGGTACTTTATGGTAAAAAATGTCCTCTAATCATTGCCAGTTTTTGAAAATACTTATGTATTGGTTTAGTAGGCAGTGCCAGAAGACTGCACTTGCCCTCAGTCAGCTTCTCGATCACCCTGGCAGCCCTAAAGCCAAGGGAAGTCTTAAAATTGTAATAACGACTTGGCCTCACCTCCTTTTACATTTAGTGACTCATAACTGACCAAACAGGGTGGTGAGTGGCCTTTCATAGTAATCATGAGACCCGAAAGCAGGTCATGTAGAATGGTTCTGGTAGTGACCTTACCTAACCCATTTATGCAGACTAAAATGACTGAGACTTCTCATGAAATCTGTCTGGACAGTTGATCATTGTGCTTGCCAAGTTCATGTTTGTAGTTAATTGAACTCTCATTTTTAATTTAGTCTGGAAAGCTTCAACAAACACTAATGCATTTGTAAGTTTCTAGGCCCAAATATGATCACTTACGGCTGCTAAGATATTGATCAAAATTAGTTTACAGCTATTATTTCCTTTCATTTTTGGATATGTTATGTATATAAGTGTTTGGAGCTCACTGAAATTAAGATGATTGAAAATGACTGTACAAATCATGTAAAACCATATAATAAATGTTTGCCTAATTCTCTCTCTCTCTCTATATATATATATATATATATATATGTGTGTGTGTGTGTGTGTGTATATATATATATATATATATATATATATATATATATATATATATATATATATATATATATATTTATGATAATTCTAATGATTTTAGAACATCACACTTTTAAAGTGGAACTTCACTCTCTCTGTTTCAATCGTTTTTATAAAAATTTTCTTTGTCAAGTGAGAAAAAAAGGGAGGAACAATTCAAAGCAGGATAACAAAAAAAAATGTACATAGCTCTGTATACATGGTACAATTGATACACAGAAATAAAATGGATCATAACAATGGCGTTGAACCATCCAGGAGGTCCAGTATGGGTGCATACAAATAAAAAGTCCAAACATGTAAAAAAGTGATGAAAAACTCTACATTATAGTCCATCAGCATGGTAATTAATAGAAGAGGTCCATCTAGAGCAGGGGTAGGCAACCTGGGACAGTCCTTGATGGGACTTGTAGTTCTGCAACAGCTGGAGGGCCCCAGGTTGCCTACCTCTGATCTGGAGAGATAACAGGTTCAACTATGAAACATTGCAGAGCCCATGAGGCCTAAGATGGGAACTTCAGTCTCTCACTCAACATTGACTATTTTAAACCTTATGCTGATGCATTAGTAAATAGATAGGAAAGTCTATCATATTATCTTGTTTTTAACTTTTATTTCTTCAGTTACTTCCTGGTTTTCAGACCTAAGCAAATTATGTCATAAATCACAGGAAGTAAATGCTACATGAGTCATCTGCCCTCACTCAAGATGGCTGCAGCCAGAAATGCTAGGGTGTTTTTTTAAAGTGATTTCTCAGCAAAATAAAGCATGGAGACATGGAGGATGGGGGAGTTTTCTTTGAATAATCAAAATTAATTAAATAACATTTTTGATTTGTGGTGCTCAGATGAAGTGAAGTTCTGCTTTGATGAGTCTTATCAAAAATCATCCCATGCAAAGCTAGCCTAAAACCACCTACAGACATAATATGGTGCTGGCTAGAGCAATGGCGTTTCCTCTCCTTCATCTGAGGTTTGGTGTGCAGGGAGAGGGGAAGGGGATGCTAAAGGGAAAGCAGATTCTTAAATACTAGATATTAATTAAAAAATAAATGTACATTTTATTAATGAATAGATAACTGTTTTCAATTGTGTGGGTTTTTTAAAACGTGCCTGTTTATGCTGGCCCCACACAGACCAACTACCCAATCTCCCGCTGCATAGAAGCTATGTCTTCTTATTGACTGATTGGCAAGACAGCCAAGGTCACTTTCAGAGCTGAACTTGTCAAAAACTACAGCTGCTAACTGTCTTACTGTATTTTACAATTAGACTTGGAAGAACGCAGTGTTTGTCTATGGGAAAATGTATTTCTCTGCAGTAACCCAGTCAATCAAATAATGTGGTTAAAAAATGTTTTTTAAAGGTCTGGTGGGACTACTGTATGTTACTACACGAAGGAGGTATTTTTCTTTCTTTAAGGGTCTCTCCAACTCCTTTTGATCTATGGCATAACGTGGCAAAAGGAGAATTGGCCATGCTTTATTAGGAAGAAGGGCAGATTAAAGGAACCTGGGTGGTCAGTGATCTCCACTTACAAGGTGATGACTGTAAAAAGATGCCTGGCTTGCCTCTAACAGCATGTCTAGGTCCATGCACATATTTATCCTGGGCAACAGATTATCAGTGGTGTAGAATGAGTCATTCTTAACAGATAGTAGGTTAGACACTGACCATGTACGCACATAGCTTTGTTCTTTTTACCACAAGTGACCTGTACAGAACTCTGCGTCATGTTGAGTCTTGATCTCCTTTTTTCTTTTCTTTTTTAAAGAATTGATGACTGTGATGTACTGAGAAATATTCTTCCACTGAGTCATACACTTTAAAAGGTTTAGTGAATGGTAGTGCACTAAAGGCACACATTATTTACATTACAAAGATCCCTTTTTATTACCTTCTGTATAAGGCTAGCTTAAGGATTCCTAAGAATTCTTTGTACAGCCTTAATATAGAACAGGGGTCTCCAAACTTTTCAAACGAAGGGCCAGTTTATAGTCTTTCAGACTATAGAAGGGTCAGCAGGGGCCGAAAATGTCCTGGGCCGAGCATCAGTGAGAATAAATATGGCCTCAGGGTTGGTGGTCAGGAGGAGGAGGAGTAGGGCCCCTATCAGTGGGAGAAATAGTGTCCCATCATTGGTATCAGTGGAAGAAATAGTGCCTCCTTGTTGGTGTCAGTGGAAGGAATAGTACCTCATATCAGTGAGAGGGATAGTGCCCTCGGGCTGGATAAAGGCTAGCAAAGGGCCACATCTGGCCCTCGGGCCGCAGTTTGGAGACCCCTGATATAGAATCTTCCTAGTTCTATAGCAAAGTTTAATACATAAATAAAAATGTGCGGTTGTACTGTATATTAGAGGGTCTACTCGTACACAATGTAATGGTACAATATTATACATATCTTGAAACATATACCTAAATGGCAATCTTGACATGTATAGTACTTCAGACATTTCTATGTAAGGTTACTATAAAAAATAATACAAGTTCTGTGCAGCCCACCAGAGCACACTAGAGCCCACCACACCTAGAATGATTAAAGTTCATTTCTCAAATTACTTTTGTTAATGGAGCTGTGTAGAAAATTGTCAGCTAATCAGATGCAGGCACTGTTTGGGTATTCTGACAGCTGGCAGTGGCAGCTGGCAGAATACTATAGCCCACAACACCCACACAATTTGTCCATCTGCACTGTTATGCCGCGTACACACGATCGGACATTCCGACAACAAAACCGTGGATTTTTTTCCCGACGGATGTTGGCTCAAACTTGTCTTGCATACACACGGTCACACAAATGTTGTCAGAAATTCCGAACGTCAAGAACACGGTGACGTACAACACTACGACGAGCCCAGAAAAATGAAGTTCAATAGGCAGTGCGGCTCTTCTGCTTGATTCCGAGCATGGATGTTTGTGCGTCGGAATTGGCTACACGCCATCGGAATTTCCGACAAGAACTTTTGCTGTCAAAAAAATTGAGAACCAGCTGTCAAACATTTGTTGTCGGAAATTCCGACAGCAAATGTCCAATGGAGCCTACACACGGTCAGATTTTCTGACAACAAGCTCACATCGAACATTTGTTGTCGGAAATTCCGACCGTGTGTACGCGGCATTAGTGTGAATAGAAAAATCAGTTTGAAATCTATACATGTGTAGCCATATTGAGGTTGTTTCTCTTTCATGCTGTAACCTGTAAGTAATAGGCCAAACATTTTGTTTAACTGTATAGTACCTTAAATAGAATGCAAACATTACAACTGTAAAAATCAGTCAACATAAAGCACATTTTGCCAAGTGCCGTGTTTGTTGAAATTTAGATATTTAATATTAATATTATTATACAGGATTTAAATAGTGCCAACAGTTTGCACATAGCTTTAAAATGTTAGGGCAGATAGTACAATAATCAATTTAGTACAGGAGGAATCAGAGGGTCCTGCTCTTTAAAGCTTACACTCTAGGAGGGAGGGTCAAGTAATACAAAATCGTAAAAAACTGTGGGGAATTAAAACTTTTATTTTCAGACAAGCCTATTCTGCCTTATATAATCTAAGGAAGAATAGGCTTCTCTGAAAATAAAAGTTTTCAGGGATCGCCTAAAACTGGATAGATTTGGACATAATCTGACAGCTTGGGGTAGGGAATTTCAAAGGATAGGAGAGGCTTTGGAGAATTCCTGGAGGCGAGTAAGAGCCAGTTCACACAGGAGCGACCTGTCAGGTGACTCAGCCGCCTGACAAGTCGCGGTCCGCAGTAGTCAATGGAACTGTTCTAATCGGAGCGACGCAAGTCGCTCCAACTTAGAAAAAGGTTCCTGTAACACTTTGGAGGCAACTTGCATTGACTTCAATACAGAAGTCATTTTGCAAGTTGCCTCTCAAGTCGCCTTGAGGTCGCCTTGCCGAGTCGCCCCCAAAGTCGTGCCGCCTGTGTGTGAACCGGCTCTAAGGGAGGAGGTGATGAAGGAGCTAGAGAGCAGGAGGTCTTGGGTGGAACGAAGACAACGATTTTATTGGTATTTTGAGACTGGGCTAGTGATGTAGCTGGGGGCAGAGTTGTGGATGATAGTTATGATTAAATATTTTCAAGTAACAAGAAACAATTATTGTTGGATTACCTCATCAGTGTTCTGCTGCTTCTTCATTGTCCAATCAGCAGGCTGGGCAGTTTGGCTAGAGTTCTTGACCAGGCTATCTTAAGAACAGTACTCCAAAAAGTAAGGCAGGTATAGCAGATCTTCTTATGTAATTGATTATTCTTTGAATATGTACATACAGTATGTACACAGTATGATTGAATGAAAGTCATAAAACTGTTAACGGTGACCTCCAACATTTACCTTTAGCCTTGTGCAGACCAAGATGCAAATGGTCTGCTTGCCAGCAATGCATTATCTTCACTGGATTCCTCAAACAGGATGAACTTGACAATCAGTAGACACATAGTTCAAATGCTGGATGTGTCCTATTGTTTCCTTCCCAATTTCAAAGTATATCCCTGACTTTGTGACTTTTTCATTGTTCTTTACAATATCAATAAAATAATAAAAATATGCATAAGCATAGTTAGACATTTGTTCACTTTTCTAACACTATTTTTGCCTAGTGGTATCAGCTAGTGATTGAAAACTTGCTATTAAAATTTTTTGTTTGAATTGCAATTTTTTTTCCAAGTATCAGCTTTATGGTAAATGCGTTGGTTGTGGTTTACATTTAAGACTATTTTATAAGTGCTTTATGAAAAAGTCAGCTGGCTGTTAAAACCTGCCCGCCCCAGGTCATAGAATTAATTGCACAAAATGTAAAGATTTTCAAATGCCCCATGGCCTGGACCGTTTTCCTGCTTCATCATCACAGTGCTATCCCACAGAAAATATATAAAGGCTTGCTGTTCATTCACCTCGTAATTGCTGCTAGAGCTTTTATCCTGACACTTTGGCATAGGTAGGAACCCCCCTCCCCACCCTAACACAATGCAATAGTTTGCCGGACTCATAATATTAAACTCAAAGGAGACCTTAAATATACAATTAAGGTAACCAAGGAAGCTAAAAGGGAGAAATGGTTGTGCTAGATAAAATAAACCCATACTATGGACTATATCTCTACCCATACATCAACTCTAACTTGAGAGGTATTCTGAAACACCCCTTAACCTGTACAGGACATTGGTACAAACAGGCACCAGACACCTTAATGCAGGGACCTACTGCTACCTTCCTTCCCTGCCTTTCTACGCTTCCCCTCCACCCTTCTGACACTCCTTCCTCCCTCTCCTTCCTTTCCTATCCTTTCTGCTTCTACTGTTGATGTGCATCCTTAAAGTGATTGTAATTCTTGAGTTTTTTTAGGTAAAAATAACAAACATGTCATAATTACCTGTTCTGTGCAGTGAATTTGCACAGAGCAGCCCGGATCCTCCTATTCTCGGGTCCCTCTTGAGTGCTCCTTGCTCCTTCCTCCTGTTAGGTGCCCCCACAGCAAGCAGCTTGCTGTGGGGGCATCCAAACCGAGCCACAGCTCCTGTATCCATTCAGACACTGAGCCCCGGCTCGGCCCTGCCCCCTTTCTCTCCTTATTGACTGACTGACTTTGATTGACAGCAGTGGGAGCCAATGGCACCGCGCTGCTGTCTCAGCCAATGAAGAGGGGAGTTCCGGGCAGCCGAGACAATCCTATAACTTGGCTGGATCTAGATGGGGCTCAGGTACATGTTGAGGGGCTGAGGGGGGCTGCTGCACACAGAAAGGTTTTCATCTTAATGCATAGACTGCATTAAGATAAAAGACCTTCTGCCTTTACAATCACTTTAACTTTACCATCTCTTTTTCCACATCCTTCAATGTTTAAATAGCCAATACATGGCAGGGTTCACAA
This sequence comes from Rana temporaria, assembly GCF_905171775.1. Classification (NCBI taxonomy): domain Eukaryota; kingdom Metazoa; phylum Chordata; class Amphibia; order Anura; family Ranidae; genus Rana; species Rana temporaria. The sequence continues at coordinate 254,844,229 of NC_053489.1, read as the reverse complement.
AAACTGCACATGCTAAAGTTTAAATCTGGCCATACATGAGTCCAATTCTTTTCTGTGGCAACATGAGGTGAAATCGAAAGTTCAGTTGGCTGAATTTCAAAATCAATGGTGGCACAATCAGATCACAAAACGCACTAAATTTCTGATTTTCTAAAGAAAATTCGACCCATGTGTGGCCTGCATTAGTCACGTTTTTACCTTGTTCTACAAATAGTAAAATGTTTGGCACACTAAAGCTGGGTAAATATTATACAATTTTTGTTGTTCAATTTCCTTTAGATTTACCTTCATCTGTGTAGAGCAAGGGCCTGCCTGATTGCATACAATTTGAAAGTGTTTAGGTTTGACTTCATAATTATATGGTGTTGGTAAATCTAAAGGAAAGTTGTACAAGAAAATTGTATAAAAATTGTATGGTGTGTAGCCAACTTAAGGAAGATCCTAATGTAGGGGACAGAGAGACATGGATTCAGACCCCCATCATCAGCCCCCACCACACACGCACACACACACACACACACGCATACACATACACACTTACTCCGGCCATACATGGTTCCAATCTCGGCCGAGATTCAAACCATTAAGGAGCAGGCTGAATGTACCAAGTTGATCAATTGATCAACTTGGGTACAACTAGCCGGCCGTTTTTTCTTTCAATTATCGCAAGTGGCTTCTATAGCCACTAACAATAATCACTGTCTTCTCCAGGCAGAGACGACTTCCCCCTCTCGTTCCATTCCACCCCCCCCCCCCCCCCCCAGCCAGGAGCAGTATATGGCTCAGCAGGAGGGATGGGGGGAATTGCACGAAATTCTTTCCAGTAAGCCATGGCTGCAGGAAAGAAATTTGCACCGTCTATGGCCTGCTTTACTTGTTAATGCAGCTAACAATCTGATTCCAAGATTTTGGAAACAAACTGCATCTTCCACCCTTCTGGACTGGAAGAGTGAGTTGTATCAACTTATGAAAGCTGAACAATGGGTGGGATGGATATAGTACTATAGTAAACTTGCAGATAATAAAGTTCAAGGTTCGGTGACGGTGAATGATTTCCTATAGCCCCTTTTTACACTTCAGCCAATATGATGTAATATTATACTTGTCAGATAGGTCCTAGGATCTCCTTGGCTGCTGGTATTCCATGTTTCTAGTATTTCTATTTATCTATTTCCCCCTTTTTTATATGTCCTTTTCTGAAAATCTCCCTCAAAAGGAGACCAGAACAGTAATAAAACCCCAAAGGGTTCCAAACCTCCCTGTTTTATTTAAAACAAAACATTTTAGCTGGAGTTATGATTTAAAGGGGATCAAAATACTATGTAAGTGTAAATGTGGCAAGTCTAAATTTTTACTACTTCAGGGTATCAGCACCCGAACAATGTATGTAATATATAGGTCGAAAATCCTCATGACAACCAGTTTGGTATTCTTTTTCATTTTATAAACTGTACTAGAAAAATGATCGTTGGATGTTTTTGGCATGAAAAATATTTTTTTTTGCCTTTTTTTTTCTCCCTGTAATGTTGGTAAAACATTTTTCTTATCTTTATATGCTTCTGGCATACCTTCAGGGGGATGAAAATGGTAATAGTTATCATCTGCTCTGACATAGTACAACCCCACCTTATATCATCATGAGGAAAAATAAATACTGGGAGAGTTACTCACTGGGGACTTATCTTCACTGACACACCTTTTCAATACTATTTACTGGAATGCATGTTGTAAAATCTCTGTGATATCAAGTGCAGCTGTAAGGAATTTAATGTTTAATTTTGCCTCTTTATGTACATCAAAAAATTGTTGTTATAGGATATAACTCAGGTTCCTATTGATTATTTGTATGACAACACCCCTACAAACTACTGTACACTATTGTACACAGCACTGTACAGTATCACAGCAACACGTCCCCTACTGTAGATACTAGTTTCCTAGCTGTAATGCTGATCTAGTGGCATCAGTACGTTCTTAGAAATGGACCTAGAACAAGTAATTGCTGATATTTCCAATTTGCTTGCTTGTTCCAGGCAGTGCCGATCCTGACCTACCTGGGGCCATAAGCAAAATGACATGTCACATTAAAGTTGAGAAGCAGGGGAGGGGGGGCTGCCGACAGTGACGTGTCACATTAAAGATTATAGTTGAGAAACGGGGGGGGGGGGTGAGGGAAGGAAAATTAAATTTCACCAGGCGGGACCTTTAGTAATTTGGGGGCCCTCCGCAGCTTTATGGGGTCCTAAGCGGCTTGCATAGTGAGCCTATAGGGCGGATCAGCCCTGCTTCCAGGACCTGTGATTTAGAAAGTCCTTAAACCAGAGCAAGGAACTAGCATTTTCCAGAGGTCAACAATGGCGTCCTCCATAGTTCTCTCAGTGTAGGTTTTCTTGAACATATTGTATCCGTTTCAGTTTTTCTGAAGTTATCATAGTATTTGTTGCACCATATGGATTGTCCTATAACCATACAGAGATGCCATTATTAGAGGTACTGGATGAGTGAAGGAATATCCCCCAACTGTCCCTTACTTGAAGGGACTATCCCCCTTTTGGAACCAAATCCCTTTGTCCCTCTTTCCTCCTCAGTTGCCCTCTTTGTGGTGTTAAGTACATATCTCTATGAAAAAATACTAGGGCTGAAAACAATATGCGGTGGGTTGCTTTTAAGAGGACTGTATAGCAGCAGCTAGCAGGTGTCCATGAGATGCAACTGCTGTCTTCCGCTGTCTTTTTTTTTATATACTTTTCTTTCTTTTTTTTGACGAACTGCAATTTTACATTGCGGAACTAAGCTGCAACTGTGAGTATGTCTTACTCGCACTTGTGGTGTAGTGTGGCCTCGTTGATTTCAATGGGTGAGTTTGACGCCTATCAAAATCTGCATCCTGAAAAAAAATTGCATTGAATGCGTTTTACATTTAGATCATTGGTTACTAGGACAAAGGCCGCATGCGTCCTAGCAGTCAATGAATCACACTAAGTTTTTGGGGGCTGGAGTCTGATGGGGAACTCTGAGAGACTAGTTCCCCTTCAGGTCTGTTTTGCCTGTGACAGTGAATGACGGTGTGCCGGTTCCATATTTCTATTTTTTTCTATTCAGTCCAAAAGTGGCCTTGGAATCAATCCACTTCCACCCAATGTCATCCACAGGATTGACAGGAGATTTTTAATCCAATAGGCTTTAAAATCTGCCAACTGCACTGCCAATCAGAGCAAGGTGGACCTGATGGGGAATTAATCTCAGGCCTCGTACACACGACCGAGGAACTTGTCGGAGAAGACACAGTGTTTTCCTCGACGAGTTCCTTGTTAGGCTTGTCGAGGAACTCAACAAGCTTGCTTTGCGTACACACGGTCAAGACAAAATCTCCTTGTTCTCAAACGGTGATGTACAACACATACAATGGCAGGGGCTGCTTTTGCTAATCTCATGTTACTGCGTGTTAATTAAAAGTTTGGTAAGAGACGATTTGCACTTTTCAGACTGTTACAGCCTGACAAATGTGCCATCTCCATTACAAAAGCTACTTTTAACGAAGGTGCGCTCCCGTCTCATACATTATTCTGAGCATGCGCGGGTTTCTAAGCATACTCACGATCGTGTTTCTCGTTGAAAACCAGCCCGACGAGGAACACGATGAGGAAATTGAGACTCCCGTTGAGGAAAAAGAGAACTTGTTCTCTTTTTTCCTCATCGAGTTCCTCAACAGTTTCCTTGTTGAAAAACGTACACTCGACTGTTTTCCTCTGCAAACAAGCTCTGCCACCAAGTTTCTTGATGGATTCTGTCGAGTTTCTTGGCCGTGTGTATGAGGCCTCAGAGTTCCCCATCAGGCTTTGTCCACCCAACAACCAATATTCACAGCTACTGCGCCTGTTGGGTAGGCGGAGCCTGATGAGGAACCCTAGGACTAGTTCAACATCAGGTTCGCCTTGTTAGTGATAGACAGCAAAGTTGGCGGACTAAATATCGGCTATCAATTTACCTACTGCTATGTGCTGTCAAATAAAAGTAAGGAGGATCTGATAGGGGACTAGTCTCCCAGTTCCCTATCAGGCTCTGCCTACCCCTACTACAAATCTCCTCGTCCATGTGACTATCAGTGTGACAGATGCAGTGGCCGGAGAGGGAGTGCCCTGTGGAACAAGTGTACTGTATGGACTCTCCTTCCTCAATGCAGACAAGGATAGATTCATGTTCCTATCTCTGACAGGTACTTGAATAGGGCGCGAGCACCAACATATTCGGTGCTGTGCCCTGAAGTACTTCTAAAGGGTGTGTACGACACCATTTATGAATTCCCCTGATTGTGCTAGAAGGTGTCCCCTATTGGAAGTAATAATGTCGGTAGTAATAGTGGTAAGATCTAAAAAAGAAAGGTACTTTCCAAGCACCAGTAAACCACCTCTCTCACTCCCGCTCTGCTCTCTGCACTGGATTTCTGCTCACTGTAGAAACAGGGGAATTCAGGCCTTGCCTAAAATGTGTGGGAGCCACAGTTGAAAAATACAGTATGATGGCGAGTACCAAACGGAAGCCTTTTTTTATCAGAGCTCACAGATTCAATCTCAAGTAATGACAATAAACAAGTAAAAATTATTCCCCGGCCACTAAAATACATACCAACTGTTGCATGGCCCAATTTCCCTATATTGTCCTTTTTGAAGATTTGTCCCTAGAAATATCTCTGTTCTAGTATTTAGATATTGCGGATTGTCTAGATTATATCTAAAGTGAAAACCTTGCTTTTCATTTAGAGTAGAGTAGGGAGTGATTAGGGCCCCATTGACATTGTTGTGATGCAGTAATGCATTATGCATGTTAGTATGATGCAGTGGCATTCATTCTGAATGAAACTCCAGGACACTTTTAAATGCATTTTTATTGTAGTGCAACATAAGACACAGCAATGGACTAACATGCATGTTGTGCTGCTGAAAATGCTGCATGCTCCTTTTTTCATGTGTTTTAGTGCATTAATGCCACCTATGTTAACACATGAAATAATGCATGGGCACCGCAGACAGTGAGACAGCCTAAAATGTGTCAGGTGTCATCTGTATGCCATTGTGGACATTTGCTCATCACTTCACCTGGAAATCTCTCTAACCAGAGGGAAATTACCTCGTAGTTGTCACCACATCAGGTGTCCCCAATAAAAGATTTACCCTCTATGCATGCTCTGGTGACAATTAAACATTTTAGATTTTCCCCACTTTCTGTCCTGATGATAATGACCTCCAAAACTACCAGGACAAATAGAGAGGGTGCATCATCCCTAAGGAGGACACAGACCGTGATAAAAACCCAGAGAGAGAGAGAGAGAGAGAGAGAGAGAGGACTTTAGATACATTTAAATGTCATAGTATGTAGTTATGAGAAGAAGCAATGTTGATGCAATATTTTTACCTTGATTCTTTTCTGTTCAAAACTCAGTGGAGTTTACATGTGCTAAGTGCCAAACATCCAATCAACCCTGGCTTAAAGCCAGCCATAGACGGAGCAATTTTCTTTCCTGCAACCCTGTCAACACAGTCAGTATTGATGGGCAATCCCTCCCACAGAGCTATTGTGTTCTCCCGATGGGTAGTGGGGGAAGCCGTTCCTGCTGGGAGAACACTATAATAGCCGCTAGCAATAATTGCATGTAAAATCTGACAGGGTGGTTGTACCCAAGTTGATCGATCAATCAACTTGGGTACCTTCAGCCCGCTCATATATGGTTTAAATCTCGGTCGGCTCAGCAGGGACTTTCGAACCGTCTATGGCCGGCTTAAAGCCAGCCGTACTTGCAAAGATTTTTGTTGTATAACCTGCGGGCTGAACAGTAAAAAATATTTTAGATCCCTCCTTCTACGCTAAATATCATGGATGATGGAATCTCTCCTGCTGGCTATTGAAGGACCTACAGCTGCTGCAAAACCCTAATTCCGCGTACAGACGATCGGAAATTCCAACAACAAAACCGTGTATTTTTTTCCGACAGATGTTGGCTCAAACTTGTCTTGCATACACACGGTAGCACAAATGTTGTCGCATGCGCGCCGTAGACATTGAGGTAGTCTTTTCTGCAAATATCTCCTAAACTGTGTAGGTTTAGGATATGTTTGTTGCACGTACAGGAACGCCTTAATCTAGGCTTACCTGTAGGTTAAAGTGGTCTGTAAGGGTTTACAACCACTTTAAAGGATGAGTTCACTTTAAGACAAAGTGCACTTATTCTTTTGCCTTCTTTCCCTGGCCTAACCTAACCTTTACAGCTCCATAAACTTCTATGGGGTTAAGGCTGTAGACAAAGAAATGCGGTCCTATAGAATTCTATGGGGCTGTAATGCGCAACTGCGGTCAACATGTCTTTGTATTCTGGCAGCATAGGCGTGCACACAGGGTGTGCCAGGTGTGCCTGGGCACACCCTAATCACCCTGTGCTGGGCAGATTCCCTCTGCTGCTTGGTTGCGAGAAAGAGACTGGGGAATCTCTGTCCCCAGTCCCTTTCTTTGTCTCAAAAGTGAGACATCAGGGGCCTGTTTAGACCCCTGATATTTCACCAATAGGGCACGTAAAAATTGTAAAAAACAATAATAAAAATTATTGTAAAATTTTAGGTAAAGATGTAATAATACAAAAAAGAAACTACTGACATCAACCTCTGCCCTACTGACATCGTCCACTGCTCTACAGAACACTGTCCATTGCCCTATATATTTATATACACACATTTGTGTTTGAGCTTTGGGGTGCACACCCTAATGCAATAGGCTGCGCACACCTATGTCTGACAGCAAGGAGACTTCTCTATAAACTGCCATGCTGATCGAGCAAAAATTTTCTATAAAGGCTTTGGAACGAAAGTGGATTGGTAGATCGACTTCTGTTCAACCACAGTGCCCACACATGGATCAAAATTCGACCAGTCTGTTGAACCGGCTGAATTTTGATCAATGTATGGGCAGCTTAAGACCTAATATGTAAAGTTTTCTATCAGTTCAAAAACAAAAGCCCTAAAGCATTTAAACAGAACAAAAAATGCTGATGGATTGTAAGGTGATAGGACAGTAGTATGTGGAAATAGTGCTGCTGGGTAGATGTATAATAAAGATTCACAGGTCTCTGGCCGGTGTGTAGTTTCTGCAGTCTAAACTCAGACTCTGCTTATTATTTGTGGCTTGTCAGGATCTGTACTCCTGCAGGTCGAAACCTGCACTTCATTGTGAGCCAGCATAAAACATGAAGAGCTGAGTGGAATCAGAATTACTGAGGGTAGTAAAAACACACATGCATAGAAAGCAGATTGAGAGTCTGGTTTTCGTTAGTCACTGCCTTGAAGGAAGCACTGGATGTAACAATAATTCATCCTTTATATTTTGTGCTCGCTAAATTGTCGTAGGCTTTTTTTCTATTAGGAACAGCTTACAAAATACAAAAGGATGACTTCCTGTACAGGGAAAGTTTTGGTTATACAAACACTCATTAAAAGAAAAAAAATACATATACTCGATCCAATACTACATCTGTCCCCCACAGGCTCTGCAATGAGAACTGAGCGATCAAACACCGCTTATCGCTCAGTTCTCCCTCTCAGCTCTGAGCTTATTGAGCTGTGGATGGGGTGGAAAGGGACTGGTTCAGGCTGTCAGCAGATTGCTGAGGGCCTGAGGCTGGTGACTCTTTAGTCATCTGGGTAGATCCAGACCATATAGTCTGGATCTTTCGAGAGCCTGCATCGACTGAGTGATGTCAGCTGAAATTGGACCTTAGCCCGCTGTCGGTTGAACAAATTTCACTCCTGTGACCTACAGGAGAAGTATGGACACAAATAGCTTTGGCTATATTCCTCCTTTAAAGCTCAACCCAAGCTAAAACTTTAAATTTCTTATACCCGTGTTTCCCGTCCATGCAACATAGTATTAAATGGACAGGAAATTATGGGAAATCTTTCCAGTGGAGACACACTTTTTTCAGAAGATTGGTGAATGGCTAGGAATAAGGATGGGATTGCGTTCGATCCAAACTCATGTTCAGCGGAACCTGTAAGGAAGCTATTGGTGCAAATCCAATCAACTGCGGTGGAGGCATTGCCTGCCCCACAGCTGCATGTGCACAAATGGGTAGGGATGCTCATGACATTGTTGACCTGACTTGATCCCATGGCCTTATTAGGTCAATGAAATTGACCTAATAAGGCCATGAGGCCAAAATAGGTTAATAATGCCTCACATATCCCTAACCCCTTTGTATATCTGCAGCTAAGGAGCGGGGAAATGCCACCACCATAACTGATTGAGCCCAAACTGACAGCTTACAGGTGTGGGACAAACCCAAGTCCATCCCTAGTTAGGAACTCTCTGAGGCTGCTATTGCTGTCAGTGCCCTCCTGTCCCAGTGACCTCCTCTTCCTCGCATTTCTTGTCCTGAGATCAGATAACATTTGAGAAAAATCTATCTAGTGGAGTAACAAAGAGCAATACTCTGGGGTTGATTTACTAAAGCCAAATAGACTGTGCACTCTGCAAAATGCAATTGCACTCTACAACTGCAGTTTCTCCCAAGCTTAGTAAATGAGGTAAGGTTAAACTTTGTGAAGAATACCCAATCACGTGCAAGGAAAATGAAAGAAAATAGAATTTTTGCTTGCACACGATTGGATGATGGAAGACAGCAGAGCTTTCCCTCATTTACTAAGCTCTGGAGCAACTACTCTTGCAGAGGGCCACTGCACTTTGCAAAGAGCAACGTTTATTTGCCTTTAGTAGATTAACCTTACTATCTCAAAGAATGAAAGTCTCAATAATCAATGTCCCTGACAAGAAAAAGAGTAATGCCGTGTACACGCGATCGGTCAATCCGATGAGAACGGTCTAATGGACCGTTTTCATCAGACCAAACCGATCGTGTGTGGGCCCCATCGGTTATTTATCCATCGGTTAAAAAATGTGAAACTTGTTTTAAAATGAACCGATGGATACCTAACCGATAGGAAAAAAAAGGATCGTTTGTAGGCATGTCCATCGGTTAAAAATCCACGCATGCTCAGACTAAATTAGGGGACGGGAGCGCTCGTTCTGGTAAAACTAGCGTTCATTATGGAGATAGCACATTCATCACGCTGTAAGAGACAGAAAAGCGTGAATCGTCTTTTACTAACACGAAATCAGCTAAAGCAGCCCCAAGGGTGGCGCCATTGGATTTGAATTTCCCCTTTATAGTGCCGTCGTACGTGGTTTACGTGACCGCGTTCTGACACAATCTTTTTTTAACCAATGGTGTGTAGGCATGACTGACCATCAGTCAGCTTCATCGGTTAACTGATGGAAAAATCCATCAGGCCGTTCTCATCGGATTGACCAATTGTGTGTACAGGGCATAAGTATTTACCTCTACTGTAACTGACCGCCACTGTGATAAAAACAAATCGGTGAATAAAGTATCTTAATAACTGACACTTCCAAAAATGTTGATCTTCTGTGTTCCCCACTGCTCTCAGATATTTTACTCTAAAAATTAGATTTTTTTTTATAAATACACTCCTAAGACTGTATAAAGTACTATTTTATTATTTTTATTATAGTAAAGTACTTCTTATAAATGCATGTGCCACCCTTGAAACTATTTGGAGGTTTGGACTCAAAAAATATAATGCAGGCCCTTTAGGATCAGCTATTTGGAATGATCCCCCCTGTCTTTATGGACAAAAAATGTCATTGATTAATTCCTCTGGATTTGGAAACATTATATACTGTATAAGCATGGAGAATCTGCTGCAGTTTCCAATAACTAAACACAGGCTGGCTGGAACACAGCATATGGCAAAGATAGGCAAAAGAATTGTCAAGGTGAGGAGCAGACTGGAAATAGCATTAAAAGGGCCAGCAACCTCTTAATTAGCATTATTATCTCAGCCAAGCAGTGGGTAGTGTTCTGTGGTGTTGTGGCTGTACATAATAAGCGATGTTAGTTCTTGATTTGTGTCTGGATGTCTGCTGAGATGTGGAAACGTCTTACGCATATAATTCTTTCTCTAAGCATCGGATCTTCTTTCTCTCTTAACAGGAAAGTATGCAGATGCTCAACTTGCTAATACATGACTATGTAGCCAGGTCTATGGACATGGAATCATTTTTTACTCAACTGCAATTACTATACTATCTTATGCATTTTTGATTATTATCAGTAATATGGTGTATTTCTTCAAGACAGTAATCCTATAGAGATTAACCTGGGTAGAAATTCTTCTTCTGCACCACATTCTATTAAACAGGAGCAGAAGCCCTAGATAATGGGCAGAGACAAGCAAAAAATTAGCATGTCAAATCCCTTGTAATATCCCTATCTCTAAAAAGTCTGCCCATACAATCATTCACACTGCATTTCTAAATCCCTTGAATGCTCATGCATTTCACCAAAAATTACACAAGCCAAGAAAAGTGATCAGATGCATTGGTGGTTTCTACAAAGATGGACAAATCTCTAGTTATCTACCCATCTATATTTTTCTATGGTAGCTGTACGTGGCTATATTCATGCGTGTACACATATAGGCAGATTCAGAAAGACTTAGGCCGGCGTATCAGTAGATACGCCAGCCTAAGTCTGAATCTGCGCCGACGCAAATTTAAGCGTATTCTGGTAACCAGATACGCTTAAATTAGGCTAAGATACGAGCGGCGTAAGTGTCTTACACCCTCGTATCTTAAAGTGTAATTTTTAGGCTGGACGCTAGGTGGCGCTTCCATTGCGTTCGGAGTAGAATAAGTAAATCACTAGATATGCCTATTCATGAACGTACGCCCGGCCGACGCAGTACAGATACGCCGTTTACGCAAGGCATTTTCAGGCGTAAAGTTATTCCATCAAATAGCTGGACTAGTAATGTTAAGTATGGCCGTCGTTCCTGGGCCGAAATTTGAAAATTTTACGTCGTTTGCGTAAGTTGTCCGTGAATACGGCTGGATGTAATTTACGTCCACGTCGAAACCAATACGTCCGTGCGGCATACTTTGCCGCAATGCACACTGGGATATGTACACGGACGGCGCATGCGCCGTTCTTAAAAAACGTCAATCACGTCAGGTCACAGTTAATTTACATACAACACGCCCCCCACATCCTCATTTGAATTAGGCGCGCTTACGCCGGCCCCATTTACGCTACACCGCCGTAACTTAGCAGGCAAGTACTTTGTGAATACAGTACTTGCCTTGCTAACTTACCGCGGCGTAGTGTAAATACGATACGCTACACCGCCGCAAGGATGCGCCCGCATACCTGAATCCAGCTAATAGTTCCCAACTGTCCCTGATTTTGAGGGACTGTCCATGATTTGGAGCAATGTCCCTCTGTCCCTCTTCCCCCCTCATTTGTCCCTCATTTTGGTCTGATCCTCATAGTTGGATATAAAATGCACTTTATCTTTCAAAAATAGTTTCCCAGTGCTAAACCTTTCATCCAAATTCTAAATTGCTGCATTTGCTAATTTTTAAAGCCAATATAAAGGAATAGTAGTGGTTAATTCTCCTTTAAGGGGGTGTGGCAGGGGGTATGTCCTATATCTACATACGTTTGCTAGTAGGTGTCCCTCCTTTCCATCTCAAAATGTTGGGAGGTATGGTGTATATGCAAGTATGTGCATAATTATTCGTATGAGTATTGGTGTACAACTATCCACAAATACAGGAACAGCAAAGCAGTAATCAACTTTTTCAAACCCAATGGTTCTTTTTCGGAGCTCAATTATAAAATAGGATAATAGACTTTAATAGGTGATCACATTCCCTCTGTTCCAAGCTGCATAAGAGCTGGGGGAGGAGGTAAGCTTCCCAGTGAATGGCTGTGCAGCGGGGGCGTGTCAGGACAAGTCTGATTATTGGAGAAGAGCACACTGAGTTCCCAGCGTAGCTAGGGAACTGGCCGCGGTGTTCTCTCCTACTTAGTGTGGTCAGTTTTTAATAAGAAAGCAGAGGGGACTGGCAGGAACACCAGGGATTTCACATAAAGGAAGCAATACTCGAACACTCAGAATACCTTATCATACAAGTTCATACAAGTTCATGGTACAGCAGGCATATATAAGCAATGTGAATTGTTGAGGTAATAAAGGCTTTAAGTTTATATTGTATGCTAATATATTTACACTATACAATGCAAATGGGCAGTTCACAGAATAATACAAATTTTAGTAATATTTATATGGGATTCAGATGGGGTTTTCTATAAGTTTCTATAAGTTATTTTATGGTTTGGTTGTTGATAGAAAGGTTGTTGGGCAGGGGTCAAGTCCTGGTGAAAAAAGTGTGGGAACTCCCACCCAAGATCCACTCCCCCACCAAAAAAATAAAATAAAAAATGATACGTTCATATGCATAATTACTAAACCAAATGTTTTTGTTTTTTTTCGATCCACTGTACCTTAGTAATCCTTTATGTTACTGGCCGCTTCCTGTATATGGGGTCATCGGGTAGTGTTCGAGTAGTCCGTCACTTGCTCAATGCCGCAATGTCTTCTGGGAGCTTTTGTCATTGTTCCCAGGAGACATTGCGGAGGTCTGCCGCAAGTTATTGCGGGATTTAGAAAGAACTTTAAGCAAGTACAAGTACAGGAAGCGGCCAGTAACATAAAGGATTACTAAGGTTTGCCTGTCCCTGACAGTGACTCGAGCTGGGCATCGCCGCTTAGTGATGGATTGGCTCGGCTGCTCTCGGCTGCTCTAGTCCTGCAAAGGGAACTGCGTTCCTGCTGTGAAAAAAGTGCAGGAACTCCGTTCCCACGCGTACCCGCGGGACTTGAGCCCTGTTGTTGGGTCAAAAAAATGCAGAAAACACTACTTAATGGAACCATAGAAACTAATTAGAATCTCAACCAGTTCAGCACGGATTGGCTGAGATTTGAACCATCTATGGGCAAGCTGAATGTACCCAAGTCGATTCATCCAGCATGCTGGACTTTTATTTGTGATTATTGCCATCGGCTAGAGCTGCTAGCAAAAATGACTGTGTTTTCCCATCAGGGACTGCTCCCAATGTACCCGTCCCCTTCCCCCCTGCCAGGAGAAAACAATAGCTCCGCGGGAGGGATTCCCCCATCAACACTAACTGTATTGATGGGGGAATTGAGCAATCTATGGCCAGCTATTAATGGAGCAAATATCTTTCCTGCAACCACAGGTAGTAGGAAAGAAATTTGCTCAAATTCTCCATCAACACAGACAGTGTTAATGCAGGAATCCTTCCTGCCAGGCCATTGTCTTCTCCTTGGCGGGGAGGGGCAGGAAGGGTAGGGGAAGCAGTCCCTGCCGGGAGCAGACATCGATTATTATAGCAGCCGCTAGCAATAATCGCAAGAGAATACGGAAAGGCTGGTTGTACCCAAGTTGATAGATCAATCAACTTGGTACATTCAGCTTGCTTATTAACGGTGCAATTTTCGGCTGGTTCCTGCCAAGAATCAAGCCATGTATGGCCATCTAGTCTGTTATAGGCTAGTACCTCTGGGCAATAGCTGATAGGGAACAATGGGAAATGAATAGTGAGGAGGGTACATGCAATCACCTGATGATATCATGTGTATAATGATGAGCAAGTGATTGTTGGTCCTGTTAGGGAAAGCTGGACACTCCTAACGTATGAGTGAGGGAAAGATTACAGTATACATAATGAAGGAAGGAAACGCACAAGATTGTCTCAGGAAGTGCCAAGGGTCAAACACCAGAGAAGGAAGCCGTCTGAGAGCGGGGGTCAGAAACATTTTAGCAAGACAACAATATCACAAAAATAGAGACTGAAAGAAAGACAATCAGAAGTTGCGTCATCAGAAAAGGCCTCAGTGTTGGGGGTTGCGGCAGGACATGAGAATGTGTAGTCTTTGTCAGAGCTCCTGGTGATGGAATTGTGAATGTCACACTCCTAGGAAGTGTCCCCTCACTGGTGACATGCCAGAGACAGATAATAAAACAAAGGGACTGTAAAAGCTTTATCCTATCCACTGATAAGCTATACTGGTTAAAGCATAATACAAGCTGAACCTAGCAAAGGTCAAACTAGAAGCCAACTCATGCAGAACTACACTGCATCTGAACACCGCAAAACAACAAAGCTAGTCAATTCATGCATGTCACCATGCTTTATTTTGCTAAAAATCACTTTGAAAAACACCCCCTAGCCTTTCTGACAGTGGCCATCTTGAGTATCAGCTGATGATTCATGTCGAATTTACTTTGTGGAACTTGCCTGTCCAGGCATGCAGACGCAAGGGTGTGCTTAGCTGAGAAAAACCCATCCACCACTCTTATAGACTCTTGGGATAAATGACATCATTTGGAAACCAGGAAGTAACTGAAGAAATGTTAAAAAATGTTTCAAAACAAGTAAATATGATATACAGTATCTCGAAAAAGTCAGTACACCCCTCACATTTTTGTAAATATTTTATTATATCTTTTCATGTGACAACACTGAAGAGATTACACTTTGCTACAATGTAAAGTAGTGAGTGTACAGCTTGTATAACAGGGTACATTTTCTGTTCCCTCAAAATAACTCAACACAGCCATTAATGTCTAAACCGTTGGCAACAAAAGTGAGTACACCCCTAAGTAAAAATGTCCAAATTGGACCCAATTAGCCATTTTCCCTCCCCTCATGTCACTCGTTAGTGTTACAAGATCAGAGGTGTGAATGGGGAGTAGGTGTTTTAAATTTGGCGTTATTGCTCTCACTATTGGTCACTGGAGATTCAACATGGCACCTCATGGCAAAGAACTCTCTGAGGATCTGAAAAAAGAATTGTTGCTCTTCATAAAGATGGCCGAGGCCAGTGATGGTGAACCTTGGCACCCCAGATGTTTTGGAACTACATTTCCCATGATGCTCTTGCACTCTGCAGTGTAGCTGAGCATCATGGGAGTTCCAAAACATCTGGGATGCCAAGGTTCGCCATCACTGGCCTAGGCTATAAGAAGATTGCTAAGACCATGAAACTGCGCTGCAGCACAGTGGCCAAGACCACACATTGGTTTAACAGGACAGGTTCCACTCAGGCCTCGTCGTAGTCGACCAAAGAAGTTGAGTGCACGTGCTCAGCATCATATCCAGAGGTTGTCTTTGGGAAATAGACGTATGAGTGCTGTCAACACTGCTGCAGAGGTTGAAGGGGTGGGGGTTCAGTCTGTAAGGCTCAGACCATATGCCACACACTGCATCAAATTGGTCTGCATGGCTGTCGTCACAGAAGGAAGACTCTTCTAAAGATGATGCACAAGAAAACAGTTTACTGAAGACAAGCAGACTAAGGACATGGATTACTGGAACCATGTCTTGTGGTTTGATGAGACCAAGATAAACTTATTTGGTTCAGATGGTGTCAAGCGTGTGTGACGTAACCAGGTGAGGAGTACAAAGACAAGTGTGTCTTGCCTACCGTGAAGCATGGTGGTGGGATTGTCATGGTCTGGGGAAGAGGCGGATCTTTAATTAGGCAAATTAGGCGGTCGCCTAAGGTCTCGCAGTCACAGGGGCCTCGCGACTGCCTAATTTGCCTCTGCTCAATCACTGTGTGATAGGTCTCTTCATTTGCTTGAATTTTTTTACCCATTATTGGCATGGTGGGGCCCCCCGTGTCTAAGTTTTGCTTAAAGCCTCACAAAGCCTAGAGCCGCCTCTGGTCTGGAGCTGCATGAGTGCTGTCACTGGGGAGTGACAGTTCATTGAGGGAACCATGAATACCAACATGTACTGTGACATACTGAAGCAGAGCATGATCCCCTCCCTTCGGAGACTGGGTCGCAGGGCAGTATTGCAACATGATAACGACCCCAAACACACCTCTAAGACAACCACTGACTTGCTAAAGAAGCTGAGGGTAAAGGTGATGGACTGGCCAAGCATGTCTCCAGACCTAAAACCTTTTAAACATCTGTGGGGCATTCTCAAACAGAAAGTGGAGGAACGCAATGTCTCTAACATCCACCAGCTCTGTGATGTCGTCATGGAGGAGTGGAAGAGGACTCCAGTGGCAACCTCTGAAGCTCTGGTGAACTCCATGCCCAAGAGGGTTAAGGCAGTGCTGGAAAATAATGGTGGCCACACAAAATATTGACACTTTGGGTCCAATTTGGACATTTTCACTTAGGGATGTACTCAGTTTTGTTGCCATGGTTTAGACATTAATGGCTGTGGGCCAGATTTATTTTGAGGGAACAGCAAATTTACACTGTTATACAAGCTGTACACTCACTACTTTACAAAAAAAAATTATAATAATCCTGTGAGCTGATAAATTCCCATGCTCTCTGCCTTTGGGCTGTTATCAGTAAGCATTGTTCCCTGCTATCTCCATGGACTACAAAACACTTACCCTTGTTATAGAACAGAGAGGGAGATAATATGTAGTTTTAAGGTGGTAGTAAACTCTGAATTCTTATTTTAACCTACAGGTAAGCTTATATTTAAGCTTACTTATATTTAAAGCGGAGCTCCACCCTAAAGTGGAACTCCCGCTGTTCGGAACCCTCCCCCCCTCCGGTGTCACATTTGACACCTTTCAGGGGGGGGGTGCAGATACCTGTCTAAAGACAGGTATTTGCACCCACTTCCGGCCACAGTCTGTGGGCAGACTGCGGGCAGAACGTCACCTCCCGTCTCCCCCGTCCCCCGTTGTGCTCTGGGAACACTCGGCTCCCAGATCACAGCGGGAGCCAATCAGCAGGCGTAGCGCAACTCGCGAATGCACCGTAGGGAACCGGGAAGTGAAGCCGGAGTGCTTCACTTCCTGGTTCCCTCACCGAGGATGGCGGAGGGGCAGAGGATGGCTCGTCCTCTGTTGCGGACGGCGCTGGACTCCAGGACAGGTAAGTGTGCTAATATTAAAAGTCAGCAGCTGCAGTATTTGTAGCTGCTGACTTTTGATATTTTTTTTTTTCAGCGGACATCCGCTTTAAGCTTACAGGGGGAATCTCTGTTTAGACCCCTGATATTTACCCAAAGTCCCCCAACGGGGCTCCTAAAAAATTGTAAAAACATATTTTTGTTTTAAATAAAATAAAAAATGACTGACACCATCCACTGCCCTACTGACACCAATCTCTGCCTTACTGACAACGTCCACTGCTGCACTGACTGACACCATCCACAGTCCTGCTGACACCAACCTCTGCCCTACTGACACGCCCATTGATCTACTAATTGACACCATCAATTGTCCTACTGACACCGTCCATGTTTTAATACATTAGAAAAGGTTTGTTTACATCTATTTATAAGAATGTGTCTCTGTGTATATATGTATACACACACACACATACATGTGTGTGTTTGGGGTTCACACCCTATTGCAATAGGCTGCACACACTTATCTATAATATGGGGCCAGATCCACAAAAACCTGACGTAACTTAAAAAATCCAATTTAAGTTACACTGGCTTAAAGTTTCTACCTAAGTGCCTGATCCACAAAGCACTTATCTAGAAATTTCAGGCTGTGTAACTAAAATTCCGCCGGCGCAAGGCGTTCCTATTCAAATGGGGCGAGTCCCATTTAAATGAGGCGCGCTCCCGCGCCGGCCGTACTGCGCATGCGCGTCGCCCGTACTGCGCATGCGCAAAGTTACGTTACGCCGAGTTTTGAGGATCGCGACGGCTTAAAGTTGCGTCGGGGAAAAAAAAAATGACAGCGGCATGCATTCCTGAGGGAGAACTCCATGCCAATTTTCAAAGAAAAAACCGGCATGGGTTCCCCCCCAGGAGCATACCAGGTCCTTAGGTCTGGCATGGGTTGTAAGGAGACCCCCCCACGCCGAAAAATTGACGTAGGGGGTCCCCCTACAATCCATACCAGACCCGTATCCAAAGCACGGTACCCGGCCGGCCAGGAAGGGAGTGGGGACGAGCGAGCGCCCCCCCCCTCCTGAGCCGTGCCAGGCCGCGTGCCCTCAACATGGGGGGGTTGGGTGCTCTGGGGCAGGGGGGCGCACTGCGGGCCCCCCCACCCCAGAGCACCCTGTCCCCATGTTGATGAGGACAGGACCTCTTCCCGACAACCCTTGCCATTGGTTGTCGGGGTCTGCGGGCGGAGGCTTATCGGAATCTGGGAGTCCCCTTTAATAAGGGGGCCCCCAGATACCGGCCCCCCACCCTAAGTGAATGGATATGGGGTACATCGTACCCCTATCCATTCACCTGGAGGCAAAAAGTAAAAGTTAATAAACACACAACACAAGGCTTTTTAAAATATTTTATTATTCTGCTCCGGACGCCCCCCCTGTCTTCGTTATTAGCTCAATTACCAGGGGGGGCTTCTTCTTCCACTCTCCGGGGGTCTTCTCCGCTCTCCGGGGGTCTTCCGCTCTCCGGGGGGGCTTCTCCGGACTCCGGGGGGGCTTCTCCGGACTCCGGGGGGCTTCTTCCATCTTCTCCCCTCTTCCGCTCTTGACTCGGCGAACCCCGGTTCTTCTGCAGCTCTCCGGTGCCTTCTTCTTCAGCGCTGGCTGCCTGCTATGTTTGTGTGTTAGCTCGATTTCAAACAGGCAGCCGGCGCGGTCTTCTGTGGCGTCAGGGTCTTCTGGTCTTCTGTTCTTCCGATGTTGTCTCGTCGCCTGTTGTCGCTGTAATGATGGAAGCGCGCCTTGCATCACATTTATATAGGCATCACCGTCCCATCATGCTCCGGTAGGTACCCACGTGGTGGGTGCACGTGGGTAGGCACCCACCACGTGGGTACCTACCGGAGCATGATGGGACGGTGATGCCTATATAAATGTGATGCAAGGCGCGCTTCCATCATTACAGCGACAACAGGCGACGAGACAACATCGGAAGAACAGAAGACCAGAAGACCCTGACGCCACAGAAGACCGCGCCGGCTGCCTGTTTGAAATCGAGCTAACACACAAACATAGCAGGCAGCCAGCGCTGAAGAAGAAGGCACCGGAGAGCTGCAGAAGAACCGGGGTTCGCCGAGTCAAGAGCGGAAGAGGGGAGAAGATGGAAGAAGCCCCCCGGAGTCCGGAGAAGCCCCCCCGGAGTCCGGAGAAGCCCCCCCGGAGAGCGGAAGACCCCCGGAGAGTGGAAGAAGAAGCCCCCCCTGGTAATTGAGCTAATAACGAAGACAGGGGGGGCGTCCGGAGCAGAATAATAAAATATTTTAAAAAGCCTTGTGTTGTGTGTTTATTAACTTTTACTTTTTGCCTCCAGGTGAATGGATAGGGGTACGATGTACCCCATATCCATTCACTTAGGGTGGGGGGCCGGTATCTGGGGGCCCCCTTATTAAAGGGGACTCCCAGATTCCGATAAGCCTCCGCCCGCAGACCCCGACAACCAATGGCAAGGGTTGTCGGGAAGAGGTCCTGTCCTCATCAACATGGGGACAGGGTGCTCTGGGGTGGGGGGGCCCGCAGTGCGCCCCCCTGCCCCAGGGCACCCAACCCCCCCATGTTGAGGGCACGCGGCCTGGCACGGCTCAGGAGGGGGGGGGGGCGCTCGCTCGTCCCCACTCCCTTCCTGGCCGGCCGGGTACCGTGCTTTGGATACGGGTCTGGTATGGATTGTAGGGGGACCCCCTACGTCAATTTTTCGGCGTGGGGGGGTCTCCTTACAACCCATGCCAGACCTAAGGGCCTGGTATGCTCCTGGGGGGGAACCCATGCCGGTTTTGTTTTTTACAAATTGACGTGGAGTTCTCCCTCGGGAAAGCATACCAAATGCCGTCGCTGCAATGGGCCTTTACAAGGTGTGACTAACTTTACACTTTGTAAAACGAGCCCTAATTTTACACTTGCAAAATAACACTTACGGCGCAAAAAAGAAGCTAGAAAGCTTTGTGGATCGCCTTAAGTGCTAATTTGCATACTAGCAACGGCATTTCGACTCGAAATGCCCCCAGCGGCGGATGCGGTACTGCATCCTAAAATTAGGCAGTGTAAATCAATTACACATGCCGGATCTTCTGTGTAACTTTGGAAAAAGCCTTTTGAGGATCGTTTCCAAAGTTACACACAGACTGAACAGCACTTAAGTCGGAGTATCTCTTTTGAGGATCTGGCCCATAGTATCTACATTTTGTTATTGGTTTATCGGTAAAGCTTAGGCCCTACTTTCCAGTTCTTCTGGTCCACCCTCTGATGTACATTAGCAGAGTGGCTAAGTGACGTTCTTGTTTTTATGGTTCTGAATCCTGGGTCCTCCAGGGACAATATCTTCATGGAGGTTCTTCCACAGTGTCTATGTGTGTAATAGGAACATTAGTTCAAAAGTTCCTTCAGGGGCAAAGTGTAAATAGCTATATACATTCATTAAAGAGCGACATATTGTATTGGCGCTATATAAATAAACAACTAATTGTGCTGGGATGGGATAAGAGTCAACTGTTTTCTTGTTGCGTTGCACATATTGTACTATTATTTATAATGAAGTGGAATCAGATGAAAGTGGGGGAGTGGGGTGATTGCGCAAAAGCTTAAATTGTACAGCTTGTGCAACTGTTCATGTGACAGTGTCTTCACTAGTCTCAATAACAATTTCTCCTTTCCCTTTACTACTGGCCTCTTCTTGCCTGTCCTGCATCTGTATAAGGTTTTCCTGTAACTTTAAACGGCTTCCTTTATGCCCAGCACCATAACCATCCCTCCCCCACACACACTTTGAAGTTTCACATCCATTATATGTAGCCTCAGGGGAGATATATATACACAGCATCAAGAACATCCCCCATCAACCTCTCTTTGAAGAAGCAATAACATTGCTGTTAACCCCTTACCTGCCAAGAGACTGCCCAACCTAAAAGTTTTGCCTTTGCATTCATCTGTTTATGCCTACATCATATTATGTTGCCTAGCATACAGTATATCAATACTGCTTATTACCCGTCTAGCTATAATAATTTCACATTTGATGGTCTTTATTATGTTTTTGTTTGTGATATCACATTTGTTGAAGGGTAGCTCAACTAACAGCAACTAAATAGAGCTAGTCACTTAAGACAAGGGTCTGTTACAGTCTTTATAGTTTTTAATAAGAATGCACCGATAACGATACTGGTACGATACTAAGCATTTGAGCGAGTATCGGTACTCCAAATGCTCCCGATATCGATACTTTCGGATTGATGGATGTCCTCGTTGGTTGCCCGCACAGCACTGTCTCCATAGTGGAGCACTTCCGCCTGCTCCTGGCATTTCCCCCCAACCGGCAGTGACAAGCTCTGACCGCAGCCGTCATTTCTGGGTGCGCCAACCGTTGCCGGCTCTGTCCACCGATTCGGCATCCATTTGGCTCACTGCCCGCCCCAAGGAGCTTCAGGGTTAGAGGCAGCCGTTTACTCCACCAGGCGCCAGCAGAGTCAACTACGGAGCCCGTTTGGCACACTACCCACACCCTGCATGGTCTTGTGATCGATTTACCTAACGTCACCAGTCTGTTCAGTTTTTCAATAAATGATTGCTGCTTTGAACTTTTAATCTGCCTCTACCTATTTACTAGAACAGCGCTCCCTCTGCTGACTTTTTGTCAGTTCTAAACTGCCCCCCAGATGGCTCTTCTATATACACACGGAAATATCATGCGATTCTTTGAAGTGCAATTTGTGCCAATTTTTTTCTATTAATGCAAATCGCACCACAAAGTATCGGTATTCGGTATCGGCAAGTACTTGACTAAAAGTATCGTAACTTGTCCTCGCCGATAAAAAAAGTATCAGTGCAACCCTAGTTTTAATAGATTGTAAAAAAAAATAAACAACTTTAGAAAAATATTAAGGCTGCCATTGTTGACCCTTTTTTTGAAAATTCTATTTTTGAAAATAGTCTAAAAGGTCTGTAAACCAAAAAATTATTTATTCAACACATACAAATATCAATAAATATACAATTAAAAGCAACAAAACAAAGGCAAAAAAAATAAAACTTATTTTTTTTATCTGTTTTGTTGCTTTTAATTGTATGTATTAATGTTTGTATGTGTTGTATTGATTCTTTTTGGTTTACAGACCTTTTAGACTATATTCAAAAATAGAATTTTAGAGAACTTTCATGTTTATAGAGAACGAGTCACTCATTGGTTTCAGCTGTTTTTTCAGTATTTACGTGGACCTGTGAGGGGTGTGCTCTTGTTATGATTAAGTGCAGATTGCGTGAAACGCGTTACCAGCTGTTCCCTGTCCATCTGGAGCTGTGATGTTGCTTTGACATGTTATATACTCAATAAAGTTTGCAAGATTGTTTTCTGCGGACCAGACCTGCACCCAAGTTTATAGACAGTGGGCAGATTCTAAATAGTACAGAGAGCCATGCTGCGTAATGGCATGCCACTGCTCTATGCAGAATTCTCCTGGAAGTCCAGGGTGGTGGGCAGAGCCTTCACTACCTCAGTTCACAGGAAGTGGGTTGAATGATGATAGGTGTCATTCGAACCAAAAGAGGAGTGGCGCCATCTGTAACAACTGTAGTTACTTTGTTTTTGTTTTTAAAGCTGCCAAGGAGTTTTTTTTACATGTGCTCAATCTGAAGATGGACTTTAATACTTATGTTCTTATGTGCATACTTTTTCTTGGTCAAAGTATCAAGCTAGAAAGTCAGGAAGACAGCCAGAGAGCTAACATTTTCAGGTGTGGTCAGCAGTGATATCCTCTGTGGTTTACACTACATTACTCTATTACCGCTATTCAAAACCACAGGGGTTCTTAATCATCTTATCATCCACCTTATCAGGGAGGTCCCAGTTCTACTTTGCACAAAACTGCCAAGAGTATGTTTTCCATATAGGTCATGGTTTTCCATGTCCTTCCTGTGGACTTATCATTCAGACTTGTAAATGACCCATAGAATTATTACTGGGCATGGTGATCTTGTGCTTTTGCATTTCCAGATTGGGCCTGCAGCTCTAATAAACACATCACATTCAATGTGCATATTTATGTAGAATTGCATGCTTTTTGGTTCTCATTTTCACCTTTTTTTTCAGCTACGGTATATCAATTTTTTTATTTATTTTTTAGATATTTTCTAAGTAAAGGAGATTCATATTTGTCCATGAGCCATTTTTGAACCTGTGTTCTTTTATGGTTATTATGCTTAGATAATGTTTCCCTGTTTTTGGAATATTGTGGATATTAGAGATAATTTTCCATTCACAAAAAGCTGCTGGCCTTGGGGGTTAAGGATGAATAGAGATGACGTAAAGGCTCATTAGTCTAGATCCATTAACTCTTATACAGTGAGCTGCTGAAATTTATGTCACCCTTTTAGTCAAATTGAAGTCTTCACTGTTGTTCAAGGTAGCTGGTAAGAGCTTTTTTTTTTTACAACATTGCTATACACATTAGTATTCATCAATGACATTAGCCAATAGCCAATATATCTAATATGGAACCTAAAGTGACCTGGCCTCCATTACTGTAATTTTCTTGGAAATTCACCTAGAGACTATTGTCAGCTCCCTGGAAAAGCACATAATGCCAATTGATAATATTGTACTATGAACAAGAATTGTTAAATGCATTATCACTGCATTGGTTATTAACATGTAGATGTTTTAAAAACTACTTTCAACGTTTCTGAACTTTAAGTGTCATGGTTACTTTGTGTATAAAATTAAGGAATTAAAATGGCCAACATTGTAGTGATTAAAAGTGATTCTGGTGGTAGTTTTTGTCATAATGATATGTGAGTTCAGGATTGAATATAACAGCTGTTACAACTTATTTTTTTTCAATTGTGTGCTCACATTGTATTACAATTAGGTTTGATTTCCCTGCCTCACCCACTTTGCCTAAAATGAGAGAAAAAAAAAAAAGAAATGTGGTTTTAACTTACAGCTGCACCTAGCGATTCTGTAAGCCTGTTATGAAATGTAGTTGAACAAAGACTTAATTGCCATTGAAAAAATAAATAAAATATTCCATTATTAGTAAAAAAATTAAAAAAGAAGACTCAACTGTCACCATTAGATGACTAATAATTATACTGCAAACAGTAAGAATATTACAGGTAGTCTTGCCAAGTAAAATCTACGGTACATATACAGAATAACATTGGCTCAAAGTGGAGCTGACATCCACTTCCCATCCTTCTCTGGCGTCTTTTACATCTTCAGATTGTTTTCTCCACTCTTCCGGTACTCTTCCGATGTCAAATAAGGTGAACTGAACTGTAGTCTGTAATGACTGCTCTACTTACCATTGTGCAACTTATATTAGGACTGATATGTTTTTTAGCAATCTTTTTTAGAATGATATTGAAGCCATCAAGAACGATAAATGCATTTTTGTGAACCCACTCAAGTTACGTGTCTTTTAAGCTGCTCTCAAACAGTCTCTTAGACAGTCACAACAGCAGGTACAGCAAAGTGTGTGCCTTTAGAATTCTCAATGTTCCCACTTCAAATAAGAGAGAGCCTCCACATCTGATGTTTCTCATTATTTGTGGATTAAAGACCGAAGTACATGGTTTAATAAGGCAGCTTTATTTTAATGAATATACTGCTCAAAATGCACAGCTGTCAACACTTTTCTCCATGGAGTGCCAAACTAAACAATATTTTCAGATAATTTTTTGGTTTGCACACCATGTTTCAAAGATAAATGTGTACTAGAGAAGTGATTTTTTAAACATCACCTTAAATGTTTAAGCTGTGCCCAGTTTTCAATTACCTTTAAAGGCATTAGAAGGCTCACGTGCAAAATCCAAAAGCATTGTTCCATAGCAGGGATAGAGTACCATTGGGCCTGCAAGCTGTATTGGAATTACAAGTGTCGTCATATCCATAACCTCACTATAACACCCCTTTATACCAAGCAATGTATTATTAAACCCACTTTTCTGTTCCCCTCCACCCACCACGTGCATAGGCGTGCGCAGGGGGTGTGCCTGGGCACACCCTAATCAACCTGTGCAGGCAGATTCCCCCTGCTGACATTTCACCAAATCCCCTTAATGTAGCTCCTAAAAGAATTGTAAAAGATAAATTAAAAAATTAATTAATAAAAAAACAACTGACACCATCCGCTGCTCTACTGACACCATCCACTGCCCTACTAACACTGTCCATGTTTTAATACATTTGGGGTGAACACCCTAATGCTATAGGCTGCGCACACCTATGACCACATGGTTACTGATTCAAACCTAAAATCGGTGAAATATGACAGGGCTTCAATCCTCTATATTCATACCATGAGGTATGAGCATGTGAGTGAGACTTAGTTCAAACTATGTGATCCGGCGCTGGAAAGTAAAAAAATGCAAGACAAGCGTAGAAAATAGCAATCAATATGAATGTATTTAACCTTGCAATTTACTGACATATCACTTATAGATGCCAGCTGTCCAGCAAATAATGAAATTTATAGTTCTCAATTATATAACATAATACATACAACATTACAAAGAAACTATAAATTGGCATAAATTGGAGCCCATAATCAATCACTGCAAGATTATGTTCCAGTATTCATAATATAACAAAAAGGGAAAAATCAAGCATGTACTGGATAGCAGCCATGTGCTCAGATGTATACAATACAATAGATTTATTATAACCATAAACCATTCATCACCTACTGTTTCAGTCAATCCATCACTCCTTACCATAGCCAAACCAACCCTTTCCCTCTTTTGTGGCTGATAGCCATAAGCCAGCTACAACTGCAATTTGCAGCTATTAGCCACCAACTACTCTATCTTTTGTATCTATCACTTTTCTTCTATATCCAAGCAATTTATCACCCCTCCATACTTTACATCATCCCATTTTGAAACCTCTGGTCAACCTTTTTTATCCAATCCATCACAACTATTTTCTGTAGTGGCCATCTTTGTATCTCCTTCTTTGTAAGTAGTCATGTTTTCTTTTTGTAGGTATTGCATTTATAGCCAACTTCACAGCCCAAATCAAAAGGAAGAAAAATACTTTCTTCAGAACAGTTTCCATATATTGTAGCAGTTGTCAGTGTAAAAATTTGTGACTCAAACCTCGAACACATAGCCGGTTTTCCCGACGGGAAAACTGCGAGGAGAGCTTTTGGCCAGGAATCCCAGCCGTGTTTATGCTCCTAGCAGTTTTTCCGACGGGAAAACTGCGAGGAGAGCTTTTGGCCAGGAATCCCAGCCGTGTTTATGCTCCTAGCAGTTTTTCCGATGGGAAAACTGCCCAAAAACCACCGGACAAAAAAAGAGAACCAGCTCTGTTTTTTTCTGCCGGTAAAACCGGCGGAATTTGGCAGTTTTCCTTTTTCATGTTGGGAAAACCGGCCGTGTGTAGGGGGAAAGACTGCCGAACAGGTTCTCGGCTTTCCCCTTGGGATTTCCAACGGGAAACCTTCCCGTCGGAAAACCTGCACGTGTGTACGGGGAATGACTCCTACTTCTGTGGTAGTTGACAAATGGGATTAGTAGATTTCCACTTCCTCTTTACTCCATGCACATGTTTACTTAAAAAACCTGGATCTGGGTGGTGTGGGCACTATGTGGTGTATCAGGTTGTGCTGTCAACAACCAACAGCACAGTCAGGCCTTTCATGAGGAGAGAAGATCAAGGAGATCAGAGGGTTTAGGTCAACTGTAAGCCACACTCTGAGAGATAAAGAGAGATTTGACTTGGCACTTGGGTATGTACTGTTGCCAATGGAGTGCATCACTATGGGTCATGTATTCCCACTGAGGGTGACCCCCACACACACACCAAGCTATTGCCCAAGACACTGGCCCACAGGAATCAATTTTACAAATAGGGCCATGCATATATAGAGACACGCTAGCTGACAGAGTACGTTGGAGTTGTTCCTTAATAGAATACTGGCTACAGGTTGACTATGTTGGTCTTATGGTATTAGATGGATTGACTATACAGAGGGAGTTGGCAAAATGATGGTGTTTGAAATGCTGTAGGTCATCTCTATGTTTCTAATAAATACACTGTTCTCTTTGTTTACATTTTATGTGCTTTCTGGGAATTTTTCCAATTAGTTAAACTAGATGGAAATCAGAAACAGAACAAAGAATCAGGAGCTGATTGGGTGTGCTGTTTTATTTCCTTATTCATGCACACCCTCTTCCAGATTTGTAAGGCGGGAGTGAGCTCGCTGACCTCACATTAACAGCTGTGCAGCAGTCTTTTTTTCCCTGCCTGTGGAGTCCATATAGCACTCCCTGCCAAACAGAAAAAAATCTTTCCTTTGGCTTGCCAAAAAGTGTTCCATTCTTTCATTGCTGCATATCTGCATCCAAGAGAATCAGCTTCAAGCCCCATGGCTTTAGTGAGCTTGGATTTAAAAGCACGGTTGTGATAAACAAAGAAGCATGCCCTTGCACAGCACTATTTTCACAAAACACACAACAGATTTAAATGTTCTATTATGTTACAGGTGACAATTTAATCCCTTTTCTGTTAATTATGAGAAATCATACAAAAAAAATATGTTGAGCAACACAGTGGCTTAGTGGTTAGCCACTCTGTCTTGCAGCACTGGAGTTCCTTATCTACGTGGAATTTTTGTTCGCCCTGTGCTTGCGTAGGTTTCCTCTAGGTATTCGTGGGTTTTCTCCACGTACTCCGGTTTCCTTCCACATTCCAAAGACAAGCTGGTAGGTTAATCAGCTCTTGTCTAAATTGGCCCTAATATGTGTGCGTGTGTGTATGCATGCATGTGAGATATCTTGTAAGTTCATTGAGGACAAGGACTGATGTGGACTGATGTGAATGCACAGTGTGTAAAGCGTGGCATAAATTGTCAGCGCTATATAAATGCCTGTTATAATATGTTTGCCCACATTAAGCTCTCATAGGTCAGAAATAAGTCAGTAGTAATAAACTTTGTTTATTTGGGTGCTACATAATAACATTATTACAATTCTATATTTTGTATATAGATTTAAGTGTGTGATATCATATCCTGATTTGGATTCGTGTTTTTTTGTATCCACAGGGCTGGCTACAGCAGTATGGCTATCTGCCTCCAGGTGACCTCAGAACTCACACATTACGCTCCCCACAGTCTATGTCTGAAGCCATTTCTGCTATGCAGAGGTTCTATGGGTTGCCAGTGACAGGGAAGATGGACAGTGACACAGAAAGGTATGTTATCTTTCTCTAAATGTATACTCAGCACAATTTGTTAAAATAAATAAATACATATTAGTGTTAACCACAAACATGCACATAGTGGGAATCTGATCCAATCATTTTATTTATCTAGTTTACATGACCAGTTTAGATAAGTCCCACCTTGTTTTGTGTCTGCCTGAACATGAGTACTCACCATCCCCCTTGCTACTAACTAAATTAATGAGACCTCACATGAATTGGAGTACAAATGGCTATAGCCTTTTTATGAACAAAAACAACTTATAAGCCTGTTGGTCTTATGATGGCACCCAGAATTGCAACTTGTTCCACTTGTAACACTGCGGGACCTTTACCATACCAGGCCTCCAGCCGTGACACACCAGCTCGGTGACAACCCACACCCGCAGTGCAACCATTACCGTATTCCAGCTAACCTTAGTAACTGGAATACACCAGAGAGGCACATACCACCGACCACCGATGAGCCCCCCACACTTCCATCTCAACTGAATTTTCTTCCACCGTCAAAAGACCAACCACACGATCAGCTGCCAAAGACGTCCTTTGCTCATATTGCACCTGCAAAGAGATAAAGCAAACCAACCAAACAAAACACAGGGAGGGTGGGTGGCAAACTGCCTGCTTGTCACCTGTCCCCTCTCTGCTGTCCAAAAGACCCCAGCTATCCCTTAACTAAGTACCACAAACCCCTCTTCATCCTGTTGCCTCAACCAATCCATCTTTCCCCCATTCTCCACCTACAGTCCTTAACCCCGTAGTTGCTTTCCCTTCTCACACTGTCATGCCGGCCCTGCACTATCTTTCATTTTATTTTCTCGCGCTTCGGGCCTTACTTTGTCAATCATGCATAATTAGTCTTGTGTCAGCATTCCAAAAAAGCAAAATATACACATTAATCAATGTATACATATGACCGGTACAACTTGTACCGGTTACTGGAACATCATAACATTTTCTCCAGGCTCCCCCTCCTCCTGCATGCACAGCACTGTGTAGACATAAAGGAGGAGGGGGAGGCGGCTTCACTGTGCTCGGCTGTGAAAGCCGCTGCAGAGACTAATCAGAGCTGCGACCACGGAGGGAAAGAGAGAATGGGATTGTTGCGCCGGGTCCCGGGTGTGCCGACTGGCTTGGGTGCAGCTCGCAATACTCCCCCTGCAAAGCCACTACCTCGGGCTCTCCACGTGTGTCCTGTCATCGCTTGGTGCTGCTGTTTAAACCCGCGGTGCTGTCTCCGCTGTCTTCAGTTGCCGAGGGGGGGGGGGCGCCGGCCAGTGTGTGGCACCTGGGCGCGGGCCTGCCCCCCGTCTCCCACTTAGTACGCCACTGCCCAGGTCTATATTGTTATTATTGTTGTTGATAATAAATGTAAAACATAATGTATATACATAATACAAATAAATGTTTGTGTATGATATATTTGTTATAGAGACACATGTTTGGCATGCCTCAAACATACATTATTTCTTGTGCTTCTCACATGGTGGCAGTGTATATCAAGCATCTAGAAGCATTCAAGTGTGCATAATGACAATGTTATATTTATTCTTACATACTAAACCTGGTTATCTTTAGGGCTATGAAAAAGCCACGCTGCGGTGTCCCAGATAAATTTGGTGCTGAAATCAAAGCCAACGTGAGGAGGAAAAGATATGCCATGCAGGGTCTAAAATGGCATCACAAGGACATCACTTACTGGTATATCAAAACATATATTTAGAAGGAGAATATGTTTATATTAACATTTCAGCCTTACTTTTAGTATAACGCTTGTTTTCTCCCAGCATACAGAACTACACACCTAAAGTTGGCGAATATGAGACATATCAAGCCATCCGGAGAGCCTTTGCTGTTTGGCAAGCAGTAACTCCACTGCACTTCAGTGAAGTTCGATACGTGGACATTAAAGATGGACATGCAAAGCATGCTGACATCATGATCTTCTTTGCTGAGGGGTTCCATGGGGACAGTACCCCTTTTGATGGAGAAGGGGGCTTTTTGGCACATGCATACTTTCCTGGGCCAGGTATTGGAGGAGACACTCACTTTGATTCTGCAGAGCCATGGACATCCAGAAATGATGATTTAGATGGTAAGCACAAAGTCACACTCAGAACGAGCAATGTTTATACAACATGGAGGATAAACAGATTAAAAAGGAATCAGTGATATCAGTAATACAAATGTTAATACTTCTGTTTACCTAGGCAATGATCTGTTTCTTGTGGCTGTTCATGAACTGGGACATGCGCTGGGATTAGAACATTCCAATGATCCATCGGCAATCATGGCCCCATTTTATCAGTGGATGGACACCCAGAACTTTCAACTACCAGATGATGACCGTAGAGGAGTTCAGCAGATATATGGAAGTGGTAAGTGGCTTGAGACAGCACAGTTAAATGAAATACTACAAGCTATTTCAAAATATATATTAGTTGAATAGCATTTTAGGAATCCATATACTGTATATAAACAATATATGAATGTTTACAATTACGCATAAATCAATAGAACATGTACATAATTTAAAGATTGGTTTCCTCCTATGTTTTGTCCGAAAGTTAAAGTGGCCATAGTTGGTTAGCATTTTTGGTTCAGCCACCCAAACCAGGTGGGTGGAAAAATGCCCAACCCCCCCCCCCCACTGGGACATTGTATTCAGACAGCAAGACCCAGCCCTGTCAGAATATGCTGATCGACAAACATTTTCCAACTTGCTCATTCAGCAGAAGTTAATCTACCGATCGCCTTCAGGGACGGCCACTAACGGATCAAAATTTGGCAGGTCCCTGCTGGCCAAGTTCAAATGTCTATGAAAGTCACTTTCTATATAGGTGACTGGGGTGACGGGGATAACTAAGCTTACTAAGTTACTGACTTTCCACTTAGGCCATGGAGAACCACCAACGCGCTCACCACGTCCCACACGTGCACCTCAGCCTACTCCACGATACCGCCCAGATGTCCCTGATGATCCAGATGTTCCTCCATACGGACCAGATATCTGTCAAGGCAATTTTGACACCGTTGCTGTGTTGAGAGGGGAGATGTTTGTGTTTAAGGTTTGTGGTTAGCAATCTTTCTTCATTTAAAGAATAGGTTATCATCTATCTCTTGATTTAAATAAAATATCTCTGCAGGATAAATGGTTCTGGCGTGTGCGCAATAATCGTGTAATGGATGGTTACCCACTGCCCATTGGACACTTTTGGCGTGGGCTCCCAAACTCAATAAATTCGGCATTTGAACGAAAAGATGGAAAATTTGTATTCTTCAAGGGTAATTAATTAATAGTATGGATTTTTTTGCATTTAATTAAAAAATTATTAACTATCAATTAATAATAAAAACAAGACACATATCATGTTATAATCATTTTAAGATATTTGTATTTATCATTATTTTTTATGTCTTTTTTTTGTGTGTGTTCAGGGGATAAATACTGGGTATTTGATGAAGCAATTCTTGAGCCTGGATACCCCAGAACATTAAAAGAAATGGGTCGGGGATTACCAACTGATAGAATTGATGCTGCCCTGTACTGGATGCCAAACGGAATGACCTATTTCTTCAGAGGAAGCAAGTAAGTGATTTTTGTGGATTGAAAAGGGAGGAGAAATAGGACATTTCTTTTACTAATGTCTAAATTAAAAAGACAACTGGCAAACAGCTAATTCCACACAAGAAGATGTAGAAGATCTTTTACATGCCAATGCCAAAAGATTTCTAAAGGAATGATCATGTTTTATGACCAGTTATGACGACTGGATAACATACTCAAGGTGACTACACTTTTTAGAGCCTATACTGTAATGCCGCGTATACACGATTGGTTCGTGTGTGGGCCCCATCGTTTTTTTTCTCATCGGTGAAAAAACTTAGAACCTGTTTTAAAATTATCTAATGGTTAAAAAACCGATAGAAAAAAAATGATCGTCTGTGGGGAAATCCATCGGTCAAAAATCCACGCATGCTCAGAATCAAGTCGACGCATGCTCGGAAGCATTGAACTTCATTTTTCTCTGCACGTCGTTGTGTTTTACGTCACCACGTTCTGACACAAACGTTTTTTTAACTGATGGTGTGTAGGCAAGACTGATGAAAGTCAGCTTCATCGGATATCTGATGAAAAAACCCAACCCGTTTGCATCGGATAAACCGATCGTGTGTACAGGGCATAACTGTGCAGGTTTCTATTGACTTTAACTGAATACTACTATGCTGTTGATGCCCAGACTGAAGCTCACTCTCGCCTGTAAGCCTTTCAAACTTCCCATTGTTGTTTATAAGCTTACACAGCAGGCATTTCCGCTGTAAGCCTGCATACTAAATATTAGTTGACAATTCATTATAAAGACAGAGTTTACGAAATTAAACTAGCTGACTTTTTAAAATAATTTATAGGTTAACTTATTTTTGCATAATTATTTATTATTATTTAAACGACAAGTATGGCCAAAGCTTTTTTGTCATATTTCTCTTGTGGGCTCTGAAAGGATATTGTCAGGTTTCACCCGGCTGCCTGGTTGATAGCTGGTTGCCCGCCCTTCTCCTACCCCGGCACTCCAGTGAGAACTGGAGGAGCACAGTGGAGGGTGATGACTGACAGTCACTGCTCCACGCTTCGAGAAGACCAATAACTGAATGATCAGTGGTCATGTGATCGCTCAGTTCTTGGTTTTAGAGCTGATGTGGGAGAGCTGCAGCAACACAGCTAAGCTGCAGCATTGAGGTGAGTATGTGTGTTTGTTTTTGTATAACCCTTTAAAGGGGTTGTAAACCCTCCCAGTTTTTTCACCCCAATGCATTCTATTCATTGAGATGAAAAACCTATTGTAGTGCACCAGCCCCCCCATTTTACTCACCTGAGCCTGTTCTTTTCCATGCCGGAGACATGCACACCCTCCACTGGCCAGTGTCTTGGCTCTTGATTAGATAGATTGATAGCAGAGCAGCCATTGGCTCCCGCTGCTGTCAATCAAATCCAATGACGCGGGTGTCGGGGGGGCGGTGCCAAGTCCTGCTGTCTGTGTCTTTGAAAGCAGCAGCAGGACACAGGAGCGTGCCCACACAATTGCTTCTCCGACGGGTTAACTCAATGCGGGGAGGAGCCAAGAGGGACCCCAGAAGAGAAGGATCGGGGCCACCTTGTGCAAAAACAACTGCACAGAGGAGGTAAGTATAACATGTTTGTTATTTAAAAATAAAAAAAACTGAACCTTTAGGCCGTGTACACACGGTCGGTCCAAACCGATGAAAACGGCCTGAAGTCCAGTTTCATCGGTCCAAACCGACCGTGTGTACGGCCCATTGGTCTGTTGTCCTTCGGACAAAAATTTGAGAGCTTGCTTTAAAATCGAACCGATGGACGGCTGACCATCGGTCAAAACCGATGGTTAGTACACAAAAGCATCGGTTCAAAACCTGCGCATGCTCAGAATCAAGTCGACGCATGCTTGGAAGCATTGAACTTCGTTTTTTTCAGCACGTCGTGTGTTTTACGTCACCGCGTTGTGACCCGATCGGTTTTTGAACTGATGGTGTGTACACACATCTGACCATCGGTCTGCTTCAGCGGTGAACCGATGAAAAAGGTCCGTCGGACCATTCTCATCGGATGGATCGACCGTGTGTACGCGGCCTTAGTGTCCCTTTAAGTTAAAACCTGTGCTTTGACCATGCAGGGCAAAGCAACAAATGAGTTTTACTAACCCTTCAGGCCATCAGCATATACCATTCCTTTGCTTCCCCACCCCTCTGTTCAGATTCTGGGAATGAATAAGAAAAACATCTTGGTGTAAGCTTCATGTTGCTGCAATTACAGATTTACCAGGGCTGAGGACTTTACCTATTCACATTTGGCAGTGCTGACCCAATCACCAACCACCAGCACTGGTAGAGCTCTAATGGCAGTAACATAGAGTTAGTCATACGCTACCCCATACCCAGATATTCCAGGTATTTTTCCCTAAAAAAAAGCAACGGATAAGTTAAAAAAAGGTGAGTATACAGTATGATGCTTTGGTGGAGGGACATTAAAGCTCTGCATAGACAAAACACAGCTTTGCAATTAGAAATATTTTGAGGTGTTATTCACATATTTTGTCTCTTGTTTCTTTCAGGTACTATCGGTTTAATGATGAGATGAGGGCTGTAGATTCTGATTACCCAAAGAGTATTAAAGTATGGGAAGGGATCCCTGATTCTGTTCGAGGAGCATTTATGGGAAGTGATGGAGGTAAGGAAGACATATTCTTACAAGTTAAGAGGAATTAATTGGTTTGTCATGTATTCGCACATGTAAAAAAAACATTTGAATATACCATGTTAAAATGGTGGTTTATCCTGAGAGTTTTGAACATACTACATTCTCTAATGTTTAAGAGCCCTGACTGACTTTGTGACAATGTTGAATTCACTGCATATGTCTATAGACATTAAAGGACAGGATCTGTAGAGCACTCCATAAACATGTAAGTTTAGGTTTATCTGACTCAAGGGGGAGTGGGAAGGAGAGGCCGCAAGACACAAGTGGCATCAGAATTTGAAGTCAAGTTTTCAAACCCATCTAATCTCTCATTCCCCTTGGCAGGGCTTGTTGGCATTGTCAGTCTCTGCCCATACACACAATATTGTAGCCCAATCCAACAGTTCCTGAGTTACATTTCATGTCAGTTAGTACTGTCAGTTAGTACTTTTAAACTTATTTCCATAACTAGTTCCAGGGTCAGTGCACGTAATAGTTGAGACGGGGTAAGAACATTTTCTCAAAAAGATATTGTTTACTCCTTGATAAGCCACATCAGAGGTGTCTAACACAAAAAGTAAAGCTGGGTAACACAGCACATGCCTCTTGTTGTTTCCAAAAGTTTTTGTCTATTATAAATCTTGAGTCTTTTGTCTCCCGTGCCACACGTGACTTGCTGATGTCTGAACCCCTTGCTAGTGGGATCTGGTTTGCTCTCCTTCCAGGGGGCTGGTTTGATGAGGTGGAGGTCTCTTTATACTTGGTTGATCGCTCAACCGAGGCTGCAATATTATCCTTCACAGATTTTGATGACGTTGGTCTAATAATCCATTAAACATTGACAAGCCATTTGACCAGCCTTAAAGACACTACAATTATTACCTAACACTTTGTTAGAGATGAATATAAGATGCTGAAGGGTGAAGGTAATCGGGGTTCGTGTAATAATCCATGAAACATGTTGTATTCGCCAGAACTACACCATTTTACCAGCATTAAAGACACTACAATTATTATATAACGCTTTGTTAGAGGTGAATATAAGATGCTGAGGGGTGAGGGTAATCGGGGTACGTTGTGAAGGAATAGATGTATCTGTTGTCTGATAGTCTCTATATTCTGGATAGTAAAAACTGTATTATCAACAGCCTTAAAGAGGCTTGTAAATGTGTGTTTTAAGGATTAATTAACTAGTTTTAATGGACTTAAAGGTTAAAATAATTTTATGTGGTTTCTTATATCTTAACTGGCACCTGAAAAGCCCCAATTCAAGGCAAGAATCTTATGGAAAGAACCAAAAATACTTGCTGTTCATGCCTCCCCCCATCTCTCAATAGCCATAAATGTGATAGTTAATGTTAAGGGAAGTGCTGGCTGACACAGATGCCCATGGTTTGGGTTTTCCTGTACATTCAACCACCCTCTAGTATGTTTGGCTAGTTTATAGCTTATCTAAAACGAAAACAAGAATTTAATATATTTCAACTTACAAGTCCTCATATGTGATGGCTGCATTCATTTTTAGCCCTTTTGTCCTTTACTTTCATCTTCTAATAACACACTTCATCCCATCATGTCTACACTCATTTCTCCACTGTATGAATGGAGGATGCCATGGTTTTCACAAGGGCAAGACTTTTAATCTCCCAGAAAGTTCAGTGCCTTTTTGGCAAGTTTTGAAAATGTTATCAGCATGAAAAGGGAAACAAATGTAACTAGCACACCTAAGGACTGGTAAGCTGCCATATACTGAAGTGGAATTCCAGCCTAAAACGTACATTTCTTAAAAAGACTCCCCCCCCCCCCTTCTAACATATAGGCTGACTAACCTGAGTAAGAAAAATATGTACACATACCTATTTTCAGCCTGCTTTGGCTGCCATGTGTCAGTCAGCGGTGACTGCAGGGGAGAGGAGGGACCGCCGACAACGGGTGGGCCATGGCAGTCTATGGGTGACACCACTCCCAGGCATTCCCAGCCGCTGTCATGCTCTCCCCTGCGGTCGAGAAGAAGAAATCACCGCTCCAGGTGGGTCAACTATGCAATCACAGGCTAAATCAGGATACCGTGGGTGCTGGCAGTGCAGTAGACATGCATAAGAATTGAGAGAATGGATAGCCGCGCTCCAATGACCGTTGAGGTTGTCTTTATTTAAACGAACAGCAGATACATCACAGGGTTACAGCAATAGAAACAAGGGAACAGCCGACGTGTTTCGCACTGGATTAGTGCTTATTCATGGCATGGCGGATAAACAGGCTGCTAATAGGTAAGTATATACATCTTTTTTACACAAGTTAGTTAGCATAGGTGCTAGGAGGCGAATAGGAGCATTTTTAAAACTAGGTTTATTTTATTCCTTAAATTGTTTTGGGGTTTAGATATGCTTTAAGATGAGGGTTTTGGGGGTTTTATTAACCTTTTTATTTTACCGTAGCATTTCTTAATTCTTAGGTTCTCTTTCCTTTTATGTGTTGCAGCCTTTACCTATTTCTACAAGGGTAACAAGTACTGGAAGTTTAATAACCAGCAATTGAAGACAGAATCTGGTTTTCCCAAGTCTGTTCTGCAAGACTGGATGGGTTGCAGGACCGCCAAGCAACCTGAAGATAATGATGTTGATGATGACAGAGAAGTAGTAATCATTGAAGTTGATGAAGCCAGCGGAGAAATAAGCATGGCAGCTGTTGTAGTTCCAGTGCTCCTTTTGCTTTGTGTCCTGTTCCTTGGACTGGCCGTCTTTATCTTTAGGCAGTATGGCACTCCCAAAAGGCTTCTATACTGGCAGCGATCCCTGCTGGACAAAGTGTGAGACTTCACATATCTGGACCCTCCCCCCCATTCCTGTCTCTCTGGCCCTCCCATGCCTCCCTCACACAGATTTCATGGGGAGCAGTAATAGCCTCCTGGGGAGGGAGGAAGGGAGAGAGGCAGTTTGCACCATCTTTGCCGCTATTTATGTGGCACACATCATTGCATTTAACCCCTCCATTGCCAGACTGGAGCCATGTCTTCCATAATGGTTATTGCACGGGTACAAGTTGTAGTTTTTCATTAGTAATTTGTTGGGAAGTGCTCTCAGTATAGCCACCACTTGCAGGAGTCAGAGCAGAGATGGACACCCTTTTAAAGGGTCTGGAGACATTACCTTAAGTTGTGTGTTCATTCTTTTCAGAACACTAAAGTCCCTTGCTAAGATGAATAGTTTTTTGCTAAGAGCACCCAGCGGGAACCTTAATCATGGCTGGGGTAAATGGAATTGCAAGTGGGGGAAGACCACCCTGTCTGTGAGCTTTTGTCCAAAGGTTGTTTCCTCTGTGCCATACTGCCAAAAGCACAGCTAGCTTTACTAAGAGCCAACAGAAGGACGTTGTTAGTCAGTAAGAAGATATTGACTTCTGAATATAACCTGGGTCACAGCTGTGTAATGGGGTACAATGTTCCAGACTTTGGTAACAAAAGCATTTATAATAATTTGGTAAAATATAAGGGCCTGAGGTCCAATTTAAGTTGAAAAAAAAAAAAGAAAAAAAATATGTTTTCATAGTAACCAAACATGTGTGACAAGGACAATAATGGTTTGTCCTTTGGAATTTCAAGTACTGTTTGTGATATATGATCTAGAGGAAGCTGAGATAGGTAAGTGTATTTTTGCAGAGCAGGAATCTGTACCTGGAGAAAAAAGAGGGACAAGTTTAAGGTCAGTGCCACCCAACTCCCAGAGTGCCTTGAAAAATGCCCTGTAAACCCATCCATTGTACTTCTACGATGCCTATATGCTCTATTCTTATGAGTATAGAAGGAAAACATTTCAATCTCAGGGTCTTCTCCTGGTATCTGACTTAGATTATGTAGATAGATGCTTATATATACTTGGTTTAGTCACTACTTTCAGGTCCTGGCAGAGGCAGCATTGTGTTGGCTTTCTGTGATGTAAGGGGTTGATCACTGCTCTGAAAGATTCTTGCAGTTCTCTTGTCAGAGAAAGGACTGGGCTCACAATATTTCAGTCCAAAAAAAAATTGTTAACAATTGCTCTGCAGGTCTCTGGCTGTGGTGGGGTTAATCATGGTTGCTTAGTGCCCCTGTAATTGACAAAAAGACAAAAAGAAATATCAGTGCTCTGTGAATCTCATGCGCAGGGAAGGAGTTATTCACAGCTCTGCAGGTTTCTGTCGGGGTGAGGTTAAGAAGGGCAAATCACATGGTACGGTCAGGGGGTGGGGGTCACATTTCCTGTCTTGTTTCCCGTCTTCTTATTTTTTGTTTATATTTGATTATTATAATTATTATTATTTGATATTAAGGCAGCTCCTGCAGGTCAGGCCGCTTTGCATCTCCCACCTGTCCACTGCCAGAAGGATCAATCTTGTTCCAATGGTCCCTTTAGCAGTGAGTGGGTGACCTCTTCACCCCTCCCCTCCAAGCATGGAGCTTGGGGTCAGGGCTTGCACAAGATTATAGGGGCAAAGAGAAGCATGTGCCCTTTCTAACCTAACCCCCAAGTGCCTTATATCACCTGTAACCTCAAACCTAAAATGTGCATCATTCCCTTATGTTAATATGTGCGTGGAGGGGTATGGGAGATCTACCAAATGGAATTAATTAAAGCTTCTCTCATGTGGACAAAATTGTGGTTTTTATTTTATTATTTCCTGAAGTCTTTTTTTAAAAAAATCTACCAGAAACTATTTGTTATGGACCTATGTTTTTTTTTAAATATTAGAAATATAAAAACAATTAAAAACAGAGCTTTATCTGTGTTCATTTATCTCACATACACGACGTAGTAAATTTTAACCAATTGTGAAACCTTTAACATTTGGTTGAGTGACCATCATACCTTTGTTTTGGATGCAGACAAGTCTCTGTACGAGTGAGTATCTTCACCTGGCCTAATTTCATGTGTAAATATACGTGCACAAATAGAAATAGTCATTTTATTTGAGTATTAAGCAATCCATAACACCTTCATACATTTTATATTTTCCTGAATTGTGCTCTTTGTGTTTCCTATACTTATGATTTTTGGTAATCTTCGAATCCAATTTTAACGCCACATATTTCACACATTTTGCATCACAAATGGCCTTTTACTGGCCTATAAATGAAGCCTCGTACACACGACCGAGGACCTCGACGGGCGAAACACATCGTTTTCCTCGTCGAGTTCCTTCTCAGGCTGTCGAGAAACTCGAAAAGGCAAGTTTCTCCATTCCCGTCGAGGAAATAGAGAACTTGCTCTCTTTTTGGCTCGTCGAGTTTCCTCTACGAAAATGTACACACGACCGGTTTCCTCGGCAAAGAAATATCTCCCAGCAAGTTTCTTGCTGGTTTTTGCCGAGAAACTCGGTCGTGTGTACGAGGCCTGACTGTGTTTTTTCATGTTTTTTACTGTTACTGCAAGTGATCAATGCAGTAAAGTGATTCACATTTTTAAAATGTATAAAGGGACTATGGGATAAACATACAATAATGCATCAGAATTGTCATCTAGTGCGCATTTTTGTCTGGGCAGGTTTTTTCAGGAAAAAAAAAATTAGATTTGTGCATTTTACCTTAATATGAAATTTGTATTGTATTCTGCTGTGCTTTAAGGCTATATGCAAAAATGTTTGAACTTAATAAATTTGCAGAAGGTAGAGGAAACGAATAGATGAATATCTTATATTCTGTCTAAAAATGATGTCAGTCTCCTCTGAGACCTTAAGACTTGGGCTTAGTGTTGCGAAGAAATCAATCTTTCCAGGAATTCTTTCCCTGTACTATATGGAAAATCCATTTAAGTTATAGCTCTGACTTTCTGTACTTCTGGTGTGCAATATAACACTGAGCTGAAAAGCACTGCAGTAGCTTACTGGGAAGCGGTTTGTCCAATTTTCGGCATGCGGTGGCCTTTGCGAAGAACCCCATTTGCGGAAGTGGTAGACTATTTCCCAAATGACACTTCGCTCCCCTAGCAATTATAAGCGCAGTGCGGAGGCTACAACTATAAACAAGCTATAAACCCACGCAATATACAGCGGTTACTAGGATTGAGGCAGAATATTATTTTGGGTCAAACAAGTTAGGAATAGCTTCATGAGGAGGATGTAGCATGCTGATCGGCCATCTCGGATGGCTGGTAAATGTTTCACGTAAACTGTATTACTAATCTGCAAGTGTCAATAGGCCCTTAGAAGGATTTATGTGGGATGTGGGGTTAAGTATGCATAATATGACTTAATTACCAAACACTGGTTGGCTCTTTATCATGGGTTAAAGATTTAAAATGCCACTTTGTTAAGACTTAATAGGAAAGTGTTTAATCGCTACAGAGGAGGGCAGTGGGGACGCACACATATATATAGCAGTACAGATGATAGAACCCACACTTGTATAAAGCCCACACAGGGTTTAAAACTTTGCAGTGGCACAATGGAAGAGAATTTACAAGACGTGTTAACTCCACTGAAATCTGGGGGACTATTGTATTTATTTATTTATGCTTAAAGCTTATGCAGCTTTCCAGAGACTAAAACAGCCCATAGATGAGTCAAATTGATTGAACAAGAAAAAAAAACTGACGTAATTCTCCAATTCACACAATCAATGTGGATGGGGGAATCTTCCCCGCTGATCTATTATATTCTGAAGCCTCGTACACACGGCCGAGGAACTCGACGGGCGAAACACATCGTTTTGCTCGTCAAATTCCTTGTTAGGCTGTCGAGGATCTCGACAAGGCAAGTTTCTCCATTCCCGTCGAGGAAAAGGAAGACATGCTCTCTTTTTGGCTCGACGGGATCCTCGACAGTTTCCTCTGCGAAAAATGTACACACGACCGCAAAAAAAAATCCCAGCAAGTTTCTTGCTGGTTTTTGCAGAGAAACTTGGTCGTGTATACGAGGCCTGACAGCGGGGGATTTCCCTGCCATTAGAAGACACCGACCAGCATTGCAGGCTATAGCCTGCAGCACTGATCATGCTGGGACAATTGTACAGAACTGAATAGGTAGATCAACTTCTGTGCAACCTCAGTGCCCATGCATGGATCGAAATTTCAATCCATGAATGGCTGGCTGGCTTAAACTAGTTGGAGCAGCCAGGTTGTCGTTCAAGCACTCTACAAGATATTACGAATCTACGTAGGTGCTTGTCTATCCATTTGTATTTCTATATGCAAAGTTTTGAAGCTTCCCTCGGACAGAAAGTCAGCTGGATAAATACTGCAAATACAGCCACAAAACTTGTTGATTGGTAAGTCTAAAACCTTGTACACACGACCGAGGAACTCGTAATTCTCCAATTCACACAATCAATGTGGATGGGGGAATCTTCCCCGCTGATCTATTATATTCTGAAGCCTCGTACACACGGCCGAGGAACTCGACGGGCGAAACACGTAGTTTTCCTCGTCGAGTTCCTTGTTAGGCTGTCGAGGAACTCGACAAGGCAAGTTTCTCCATTCCCGTCGAGGAAAAAGAAGACATGCTCTCTTTTTGGCTCGACGGGATCCTCAACAGTTTCCTCGTCGAAAAATGTACACACGACCGGTATCCTCGGCAAAAATAAAAATCCCAGCAAGTTTCTTGCTGGTTTTTGCCGAGAAACTCGGTCGTGTGTACGAGGCTTAACACCAGCCACAGGAAAATATCTGAATAGATTTTTTATGAAGAAATGGGATGTATAGATAAAGAAAACAAAAATAATAAAGTATGGATAAATACTCAACAGTCCATCTCTAAAACATCAGCTACTACAGTCTGATTAAAAGGAACATTTTTTTTTGTGCTAACTGCAATCAAATCTACAGTGTGATTGTGAAGTGTTGGTGGTGCCCAGGGGTCAAGTCCTGGGGAAAAAAGTGTGGGAACTCCCACCCAAGATCCTCTCCCCCACCAAAAAAAATAAATAATGATACGCTCATATGCATAATTACTAAACCGCAAGTTCTTTCTAAATCCCGCGATAACTCGCGGCAGACCTCCGCAATGTCTCCTGGGAAGAATGACAAAAGCTCCCAGGAGACATTGCGGCATCGAGGAAGTGACGGAACGCTACCTTTTTTTTCAATTTTTTTTTTATTATATATTTTTCATTGACAAACAACTATCATCGACATAACATTCTTACACAGTATATACTAACAAACATATAACAACACATACATGGTCTCCTTACGGTCCCTTATTTTGGTCAAGATATAGTGCCCCTTCTTTCGCTCCCTAAACCCTTCCCTATCACCATCTCCCGCTTAACCCAGACACATAAGGGCAACCTCCCTGGGAGATACACAGTTTGACACGACAAAATCCCTGATGTAAATCCCCATAGAGAGAACAGGAGAGTAGACAGAGGAGAAAGGAGAGGACGGAGAGAGAGAGAGAAATAAGAAGAGAAGAGAGAGAGAAGAGAGAAAGAAAAAAGAAAAAAAGAAAAAAAAAGAAACCCTCCCCGTTTTTAGCTATAACTAAAATAAATCATCCCCTTCATCAGAGACACCCCGTGCTTAACTTATTTAAATTAGAAATTAAGTTTCT
This sequence comes from Rana temporaria, assembly GCF_905171775.1. NCBI lineage: Eukaryota > Metazoa > Chordata > Amphibia > Anura > Ranidae > Rana > Rana temporaria. The sequence goes on along the minus strand of NC_053489.1, from coordinate 254,801,384 downwards.
AAGTGATATCTACTACAAAAAAAAAAAAAAGAGAAAAGAAAAAGAAAGAAAAAAAAAATTATTTTGTCTATTTAACTTTTTAATCCCTTTCTTCATGATCACCCAGTGCCCACTTATTTAATTTAGTAATTAAATTATTAAGTGATATCTACTTCCCTGTGAGAAGGAAAGAAAAAAATATATATATAAATTCTTTTAACCCCTCCCCTTTTTAAACTGTGACTCACCTAGTGCACTACTTATTTGAATTAAAATGTATCTTCCTAAGTGATAGAGGGAAGCAATTCTCCTCCCTTCCCTTCATTTATATATATGTGCCAACCTTCCCATTTCTCAGGGGGCTTAACCTGCCCCTACCCCTGTGTAATAATGAAAGAGAAAAAAAAAAAAAACGGAACGCTACCTGATGAATCCATATACAGGAAGCGGCCAGTAACATAAAGGATTACTAAGGTTCGCCTGCCCCTGACAGTGACTCGAGCTGGGCATCGCCGCTTAGTGAAGGATTGGCTCAGGCGGCTCGGCTGCTCTAGTCCTGCAAAGGGAACTGAGTTCCTGCTGTGAAATAAGTGCAGGAACTCCGTTCCCACGCGTTCCCGCAGGACTTGAGCCCTGGTGGTGCCCCATCATCGGCCCTTTGAAAGCGGCTGCAAGTATAGCTATGTCTCCAAAAGACGTCTTATTTTCCAGTGCTGTAAATTTGATCTCCTGCATTGCTGAATGAAAATAAAAATTAAAAATAAACATTCTATTAAAGAGAAACGTGTAAGTGATATTGATGGATTTTTTATTAACAAAATGGGACATGGAAGAACGGATGTTTCAGGGTATTGCCTATCCCCTCTACCGCCTGTAGAATTACCTGGGAGCACATTCTTTTCATGGCCATGTTTAATCCGATTTATCTGGTTATCAGTCAAGTACATAGTGTAGAGCAGGGGTCTCAAACTGGTGGGTCTCAAACTGGCGGCCCTCCAGCTGTTGCGAAACTACAAGTCCCGGCATGCCTCTGACTTTGGGAGTCATGCTTGTAACAGTCAGCCTTGCAATGCCTCATGGGACTTGTAGTTTTGCAACAGCTGGAGGGCCGCCAGTTTGTGACCCCTGGTGTAAAGGGTTATCACTAATTGCAACTTACAATCATATTCTCAAATTACGTTAACTTACAGTAGGTGCCTCCAGTAATTATTTATATGGAAAAAAACATGTCATGTAAGGGGAACCTATTGACATAAACTAAGAAATGAAGAAGAGGAAAGCACAAGTGTTACAATATCTATAACTAATGGGCTCTTCTTTACAAAAATAATGTCTCTAAAAACACATTCAATAATGAAAAAAGTGATCCATGGAATTCCTGGGGTAAGGAAGGATATTTGTTTTACCTGTTTTGCCTTTTTTTAGCTTCATACACTATTACCAAAACTATTGGGACACCTGTCTTTACAGGTACATGAACTTTAATGGTATGCCAGTCTTAGTCCGTAGGGTTCAATATTGCGTTGGCCCGCCCTTTGCAGCTATAACAGCTTCAACTCTTCTGGGAAGGCTGTCCACAAAGTTTAGGAGTGTGTCTATGGGAATGTTTGACTATTCTTCATTTGTGAGGTCAGACACTGATGTGGACGTGAAGGCCTGGCTCACAGTCTCAGCTCTAATTTATCTCAAAGGTGTTCTATCGGTTGAGGTCAGGACTCTCCACCCCAAACTCACTCATCTATGTTTTTATGGACCTTGCTTTGTGCACTGGTCCAAATAATTTGGTGGAGGAGGATTATAGGGTGGAGTTGTTTTTCAGGGGTTGGGCTTGGCCCCTTAGTTCCAGTGAAGGGAACTCTTAAGGCGTCAGCATACCAAGACATTTTGGACAATTTCATGCTCCCAACTTTGTGGGAACAGTTTGAGGATGACCCCTTCCTGTTCCAATATGACAGCGCACCAGTGCACAAGCAAGGTCCATAAAGACATGAATGAGAGAGTTTGGATTGGAGAAACTTGACTGGCCTGCACAGAATCCTGACCATAAGCTGATAAAACACCTTTGGGATGAATTAGAGCAGAGACTGTGAGCCAGGCCTTTTCATCCAACATTAGTGCCTGACCTCACTAATGCGCTTCTGGAAGAATGGCTAAACATTCCCATAGACAGACTCCTAAACCTTGTGGACAGCCTTCCCAGAAGAATTGAAGCTGTTATAGCTGCAAAGTGTGGGGCAACTCAATATTGAAACCTACAGGCTAAGACTGGGATAAAAGAATAAAAAAATCATGTGTGTGACAAAGCAGGCATCACAATACTTTTGGTAATATAGTGTATTTGTCGTGCCAAAATGATTGCCCAGAAAAGTTTTTACCGATTGGAACTCCCAATATTGTCTCAGAGGACTGCATCGCGATACAAGACCATGTTGTTTAAATAACTGTATGTATTATATTCACAGTTGTGCATTGTAAATACATTTGTAAAAATTTCACATAAGTGCATTTTAGGTCGATCCGGATTGTTTTTTTTTTAGCCTTGTTTGTCGTTATTAGTCATTCATCTTTGGCGACATAATGCAGATGGTATGTATTCTCCTTTGTAATCAAAACTTCAAAAGCATAGCCAAATACACAGCTAAAGTGGGACACTGAGATACATTTTTGCTGTTTGCTGAAAAAGAAAGTATTTATAGTGTTAAAATGTTATTGACTGACTACAAATGACATAGACACGTTTTGGATAGGATTAGTATAATAACTATAGCCACTGATCCTTTTTTATTAGAAATCCAATCCAAACATATTATTGCTCATTTTTCAAATGTATTTTGTACAGGTAATTTTAAAGTTTAATGCCACGTACACACGATCGGTCAAAACGATGAGAACGGTCTGATGGCCTGTTTTCATCGGACCAAACCGTTCGTGTGTGGGCCCCATCGGTTATTTATCCATAGGTTAAAAAAAGCAATCTTGTTTAAAATTCAACCGATGGATACCTAACCGATAGGAAAAAAAACGATTGTTTGTAGGCACGCCCATCGGTTTAAAATCTACACATGCTCAGAATCAAGTCGACGCATGCTTGGAAGCATTGAACTTCGCTTTTTTTCAGCACGTTGTTGTGTTTTACGTCACCGCGTTCTGACACGATCGTTTTTTTAACCTATGGTGTGTAGGCACGATGGACCATCAGTCAGCTTCATCGGTTAACTGATGAAAACGGTCCATCAGACCGTTCTCATCGGATGGACCGATCGTGTGTACAGGGCTTTAGCTAAACTACTGGCAAACACCTAAAATACAAGTAAAATACAGATGTGGAAGTTGTTTTAACTGTCATACGATTTGCATTTCTGTCTATCCAGTTCTGAGTTCTATGCAGCTTTGCTAGACAATACAGCCATGGCTGGCAATGCAGGAGACCCATTTTTGTTATCTATTGCAGTTAAGTAACACTTAAACTGGCCACACATGGATCAGATTTCAGGTGGTTCAGCAGGGAGCCACCAAATTTGGATCCATGTATGTTGGTTGGTTGAACAGAGGTCGATCTACCAATTGACTTCTGTTCAACCAGCCTGCTGGAACATTTCCATGTGATCAGTGCTGCGGGGTATAGCCTGCAGTGCTGATCAGTGTAGTCTGACAGCACGGCAAAAAAATATTTGCCGGAGGTTGTATCCCTCCTTTAGGCCTCGTACACACGATAGGATAGCCAGAGGACAACGGTCTGAAGGACCGTTGTCATAGGTTAACCGATGAAGCTGACTGATGGTCCGTCGTGCATACACACCATAGGTTAAATAACCGATCGTGTCAGAACGCGGTGAAGTAAAACACAACGACGTGCTGAAAAAAACGAAGTTCAATGCTTCTAAGCATGCATCGACTTGATTCTGAGCATGCGCGGGTTTATAAACGATGGTTTTGCATACTAACGATCAGTTTTGACCTATCGGTTAGGCGTCCATCGGTTACATTTTAAAGCAAGTTCCTATTTTTTTAACCAAAGGTTAAATAAATTATGGGGCCCACACACGATCGGTTTTGACGGATGAAAACGGTCCATCAGACCGTTGTCCTCTGGCTATGGTATCGTGTGTATGAGGCCTAACTGTATCCAAAAATGGAAAAAAAAAGTTTTGCCTTTAGTTACACTTTAAGGCTGGGGGCTTTAGCTCCCCCAAAATTTCTCCTAGCATCTTTATAGCACCCCTACCAGCAGCCATTTAGGGCGCGCCGGGAAGGTAATCACTGTTTGGAGCCCGGGTCTCGTGCTTGTCATGATGAATGCAGGCAGACCCAGCACCTGATACCAGTGTTGTTTCTAAACCCTGCTCCATGTGTGCAAAACAGATTTTTTATCTATCCGGAGCCAGGCTCGGAGAATGGAAAACAAGTCAAATGCAGAGCAGGACAATACCATTTCATTGCCCTGACCTGCATTAGGGGGTGGGGGGGGGGGATCTCAGGCTTATTCAATCAGCCTGTGTCCATGCTGCAACCCCTCCCCCTTCCTCCGACGCCTTTTTTTTATTTCAATACAAGAGCAGAGCAGAAGTTAAAGTGGAGGTTCACCCGAAAACTTAATTTTTAACATTAGATTGATGCTCATTTTGTCAAGGGGAATCGGGTAGTTTTTTAAAAATCGAAGCAGTACTTACCGTTTTAGAGAGCGATCTTCTCCGCCGCTTCCGGGTATGGGCTGCGGGACTGGGCGTTCCTATTTGATTGGCAGGCTTCCGACAGGCTTCCGACAGTCGCATACATCGCGTCACGATTTTCCGAAAGTAGCCGAGCGTCGGTGCGCAGGCGCCGTATAGAGCCGCACCGACGTTTGGCTTCTTTCGGCTACTCGTGACGCGATGTATGCGACCGTCGGAAGCCTGTCAATCAAATAGGAACGCCCAGGCCCGAAGACCATACCCGGAAGCAGCGGAGAAGATCTATCTCTAAAACGGTAAGTACTGCTTCGATTTAAAAAAAAACACCCAATTCCCCTTGACAAAATGAGCCTCAATCTAATGTTAAAAAAAAAATTTCGGGTGAACTCCCGCTTTAAAATGAGCCCTCAGCTCTCAAACTCTTTTTTTCTGCACAATGCTTCCAAGAGAGGAGAATCACCTTGTGCAGCAGCCTGGAAAGTTCCTGGATTTAGAGCAAGCAGTCAAGGGAGAAAAGGAAAGCATCCTCTCTATATGTTCTGTTTATCCACTCACCAGGAGGCTGTTGATAAAAAATCCTTTAGGGGAAAGAGTCAGAGGGAACACAGACACCAAGTTTTCCTTTTTACTAGAAGAAATCATCTCTATATGATAAATGTCTACATGAGACTCTCTGATTAGGAGAAAAGAATGCAGGATCTGTGTGTTCTGTCCATCCCTCCCGCTTGCTTCCTCTTTAACCTTTAGGGCTCCTTCACACTAGATGATCTTTGAAGAGCAATAAACACTTGGATTGCTTTTCAGAGAGCATTAGACAGGTGGTAAGAAGGTGTTTTATCATCTCCCCACCACCTGCTTTACCTAAAAAAATCCTACACTAGTGCACCACAACTGTGTGCATTGCACACAGTTGTGGAGCTGTTGCAGACCAGCCCCAATCACGTAATGATTATTATATTATTATTATTATTATACATGATTTATATAGTGCCAACAGTTTATGCAGCGCTTTACAATCTAGAGGGGGGACAGGACAATTACAGTACAATACAGAAGGTACAGGAGGGCCCTGCTTGTAGAGCTTACATTCTAAAGGGAGGGGGTGGTGGTACAAAAGGTAATAGCTCCAGAGAATGATTTGATGGGGGTGGCTCAGGGACAGTTGTTAGGTGGGTGTGGGACAGGCTTCCCTGAATAAATGGGTTTTCAGGGATCTCCTAAAGGTGGACAGGGTAGGAGCTGATCGGACATACCGGGGCAGGGAGTTCCAGCGGATGGGAGAGGCTCTGGAGAAGTCCTGAAGGCGAGCATGGGAGGAGGTAACAAGGGAGCTAGAGAGCAGGAGGTCCTGGGAGGAGCGGAGGGGACGATTTGGGCGATATCTGCAGATGAGGTTGGTGATGTAGATGGGGGCGATGTTGTGAATGTCCTTGTATGTTGTGGTTAGCATTTTGAATTTTACACAGTGGGGTAGGGGAAGCCAGTGAAGGGATTGGCAGAGAGGAGCAGCAAAAGAGGAGAGGAGAGGAGCAAATTGGTAGCAGTCATTAAAAAGGTGGGTTATAAATGGGCAGGGCAAAGGGGGTGGAGTCAGGGGCACAGCCATCTCTGTCGGAAGGAGACAGTGATCGCAAGAGGATCTGGCAGGCTAGTTGTACCCAAGCTGATTGATCGATCAACTGGGTACATTCAGCCTGCCCATTAATGGTTTGAATCTCGGCTGGTTCCTGCTGAACTGTCCAAATTCAAACGTGTATGGCTGGCCTTAGGGAGTATACCAAAAGTGTAATTTCTGCTGCAAAAGATGCCTAAAACCAGACTTGTATCTTAATGCTAAGTTAAAGCAGGAAATTACATTTTTGGAATTGTTCTGTATATGAAAGGTGTATATTGCCCTATTGAAATGAATTTTACAGAAAATTACTGTGTTGCAGTTTAAAAAGAAATGATCATTTTTAATAGCATTAAATTGTAATGTTGCTTGGGTATATCCTATTTTTTTATCTGCCTTGTTTTTCTTCCACAAAACTGGAGCCGCCCTTTAACCGCTTAACGCCCGCCGCACGACTATTTACGTCCACAGAATGGCACGTACAGGCAGAAGGGCGTATATATACGTCCTTGCCTTCTAGCGGGTCGGGGGTCCGATCGGGACCCCCTCCGCTGCGTGCGGTGGGCAGCTTACCTGCGGGAGCGATCCGACTCGAGGGGGCGGCTGTTCGTTTCTGTCTGCCCCCTCGTGATCGCTCCCAGCCAATCCCGCGAGCCTCCGCCGTGTCACTTCCTCTGCCTGTAAAATGTAAACATAGGCAGAGGAAGTGATGCAGCTCTCATCTCGGCGGTATTTTCAAACGGCCAAGATGAGAGAAGACTCACACAGTAAGTCGCACCAACACTACACTGACACCACACACATAGGCACACTTAACCCCTTCCGATCACCCCCCCCCCCACCCCCCTGTCACACTGTCACTGAATGCAGTGATCATATATTACTGCATTTAGTGTCAGTGTGACAGTTAGTGTGACAGCCAGTTAGTGTTAGGTCCAGGGTAGCCCCGTACCCCCCCTAATAAAGTTTTAACCCCTTGATCACCGCCCTAGTTAACCCTTTCACTCCCTATTGCCAGTGTCACTAAGCGATCATTTTTCTGATCGCTGTATTAGTGTCACTGTTGCCGCTAGGAAGCTAATTTTTTTTTTATTGGGATTTTTTTTTACTAAAGACATGTGGCTAAATAAATTTTGGCCTAAATGTTTGACTAAAATTTAGTTTATTCAGTTTTTCTTATAACAAAAAGTAAAAAATATTGATTTTTTTTTCAAAAATGTCGCTCTATTTTTGTTTATAGTGCAAAAAATAAAAATCGCAGAGGCAATCAAATACCATCAAAAAAAAAAGTTCTATTTGTGGGAAGAAAAGGACGCAAATTTTGTTTGGGAGCCACGTCGCACGACCGCGCAATTGTCTGTTAAAGCGACGCAGTGCCGAATTGTAAAAACACCTCTGGGCATTTAGCAGCATATTGGTTCGGGGCTTGAGTGGTTAAACTGAAAGTTCAATTAGGTTTTAAATATGTTTTTCTTTCTTAGATAAATATGAACATTTGACTTCATTGCAGACAGGAAGTGCTAATCTCCCTTCTGTTCCACAGTGTCATCTGACTTTTTTTTGCTTCCTAAAAAGCCAGTTTACCAACCTCAGTAGCTCAAGTTGGAATTTACATACACAAGTGAATCAGAGGAGTGAATGTATGTTGGGGGTTTATATTATTGTTTTGTACAAAATCAAAGGAGTGTATTTGAGGATTTAGTTAGACAATGCATTATTGCTGTGCTGTCTCTTTAGTTAACTAATGGTGCTCATAGATTCTATTGACATGTATTAAATGTTTATTAAAAAAAAAGATTGGAATGGCAATTAGAATGACTGAGCTAAAAGTCGATGTAAGAAAAAAATGTCATTGGTTGTGATCCAATTATTTCTACCAACAAAATAGCTACGCAAAGAGTTTTAGCATCTGCTGGAAATTGCTCAAGAGATATACAGTAAATCTTGGGTTTAAAGATTGCAACTAATGAAGATTGGAGCTTTTCGGTCAGAGAGCATCTTGGCTTCACATTTTCATATTCATATGCATACTGTACATCTATTGCACATTGTGATTATTAAACAGTATCATTTGTACATGTTTATATGCTTGAGAACACGAAGCTACACATGTGAATCAGATTGAAAAAGTGTTTTTCTTTCTTTTGAGATTGTCAAGTCAGAGGGATAACAGTGGCCTCTCCCTAAATACACAAGTTCACAATGTTTTTACAAGACGTTGTGGAAGCGATTTGTGCCTCAACCAATGAAATGTTCCACAAACCATGGGAATCATTGTTGATGCTCTTGAGGTTTAAAGGGAATACACAGTCAGAACTAAAACACTGGGCTCCATTAAGTAGTAATAAATCAGATACATTTCTAAATACATGGACATTTGTTGTTTTTTATGTCATCTTTCAGAAAATATCATTCCAACTGTAAAATATTCATTACATTTAAAAAAAAAAAAAAATTCAGGTAATTAATAACAACATTAAATGCAGTGGAATGCAAAAGTGTGGGGACCGCTGGTCGAAATTTATGTTTTCATAGGTCGAAGGAATAAGTTTATCTTCTGGAAACTAACCAACTTAAAGCGGAAGTAAACCCACCCCTCAAATGGCTTCATTTCCGGGCACGTGCCAGGAATGTAAAACTCCCATTGGTTGTGCACTTAACCAAATTGTCAAACCATCCAATGGCTGGTGTCATAACTGATCACATGTGCAGGATCATGGCAGTTGTATATTAAACAGAGGCAAAGATGGCAGCTTCCTTGGCTGAAAATTATAGGACACCCCTATCGTTTTCTGCCAAGGAAGCTGCCATCTGTTTAATATACAACTGCCATGATGCTGCACATGTGATCAGTTATGACACCAGCCATTGGATGGTTTGACAATTTGGTTAAGAGCACAACCAATAGGAGTTACTTACACTTTAACTAAAACAATGTTTTTGCTATTTATTAACCTTATTTACCAGTCTGGGGATAGCAAAACATAATAGGTGGCAACATTTTGGGTACCCTTCAAGTTGTTCCACTAGGTTCAAGTTGATTGACCTGTTAGGTGTTAATCCAATTTAGGTAAAGACAACTACCAGATTATGCTTAGTGGCATAATGAGTGGCACAGAAGAGTGTGGATATTCCAACAACACAATTATTTAAAAAATATTCCACAAAATCAACCACTCACACCTTAAGAAAAGAGAAGATAAAGCATCCATAATAAGCCATACCTTTACGAATGCCGATCTCCTGGGCCCCCTACAGCTTCCAATGGTTCCTCCCTCACATCCCTAACATCTACAATCACTTTGAGGCACCATTTCTACAGGACAGAGAAACAGTCAGTGGTACAGCCAGCCTGAAAGGAAACTATTGGCTTTAAGGTTTGTAATGCTTTTCACTGTGCCCAGGCTTAAACATTATTGCAAAATAGTTCATAGATCTCATACATGTGGCAGCGAGACAAGGAAAATATATTTCTGCAATGAAAAACACTTGCATGACATAGATCTTTTCTGGCAGGCCTTAAAACCAATTATGAGAAGACATGTCATATGTACTGTATAAATAAACAAGTGACACAAGTATATTAGCATGTGTGCGTACTAAAGTAGAAGATGGCAAATACAAAAATTAGAATGCTCTGTAATACATCTCATTTACATTCGCAGACCAAAGAAGAGTAGACAGACATGTAATGCTATGGTGTAGCTTTATGGAGCATTCTTCTGTGAGTCCAGGGTGGGGGGCAGAGTTTGATGCCCTGGCTTCACAGAAAGTGGGTCAAATTATGCTAGGCTTCACTCAACCCAGAAGAGGAGTGGAGGTGGTTAGGTGTGCAGATGAACCTGCCTGGGACAGCACTGAGTAAAGCAGCCAGAGCTGCTTTTTATTTTTTTGCAAGAAGCTTGGAAGTCAAATGTTTCCATTTTGTGCCAAAGCTGGAATTGGGCTTTAATGCTCCAAAGCCCATTGGAACCCTATCTGAAATAAAGATTATCCATTCTGTTGGCCATCGTGATACATTTAGTACTTGGGTATTAATGTAGCTAAAGTCCTAGTAATTGTATACACTTATCTGGGCCCCAGAGTTGCCAACCTTTCGCAGCATTTTTTACTGACAAAACATGGAAAATTTACTGACGGATGAATTTTTTACTGACAACCTGAGAAATTACAGAACTCCTTTTGAAAACTAACACAGTGAATATTCGAACAGTATAAACATAATATGGAAACACTGAGGCCTCGTACACACGACCGAGTTTCTCGGCAAAAACCAGCAAGAAACTTGCTGGGTTTTTTTTTTCCCGAGGAAACCGGTCGTGTGTACATTTTTCGACGAGGAAACTGTGGAGGATCCCGTCGAGCCAAAAAGAGAGCATGTCTTCTTTTTCCTCTACGGGAATAGAGAAACTTGCCTTGTCGAGTTCCTCAACAGCCTAACAAAGAAACTCAACGAGGAAAACTATGTGTTTCGCCCATCGAGTTCCTCGGTCGTGTGTACGAGGCTTGACAATACCAATAACAAAGTCATTTGCTTGATTTACCCCTCAAAAGTCAACACAGCATGAAATTATCAGCCCCTGATATTTACTGGCAGTTGTAAAAAAAAACACAGATTTTTACAAACTGTCAGTAAATTTACTGCCGTTTGGCAACCCTGGTGGGCCCATACATTAAATGTTTGACAAACACACTAGCCACGGAGAGAAAGTGTCCTCACTGGGGACAAAGATGGCAGGAAAGACCTCATGGAAGTTTCCACACTCCTCTATAGTGCTACAAAATCAGTTATTATTGCTATATATGTCTCTACTGGAAAGATTTCACCTTACATCCTTCCCTGGTAGCAAGGGAAACAAAAAGTAAGAGGAAATCTCGTTCTATGTGTGAACGTACAAGACCACATTAACCCCCCCATGAGTTGTAACCCTTTCCACCACTATAAAAAAATTTTTAAAAGGTTTTAGCTGCAGAATTGTTTAAACTTATCATGAAGAAAATCCTGTATGAAGGGTCAGAATGGCCATCAGGGATAAAATAATAATATTTTGCAGTATCTAATAGTGGCCATACATGGGAAGATAAGATTACCAAACTTTTTAATATGCTTTCTAACGTACATAACATATTAGGGATGGCAAACAGAAATCCCAGTCAATGTTGCATGCACTTGCCAGGCTGTCACCGAGTCATGTGATGGGCTGGTGGCACCAAGCTTCTCGGCTGTTAGAGAGTGACTGTAGGAATGCAGCTCCCTGTCCTTGCTAGGACTTAAAGCGGAGTTCCAGCCACAATTTCACTTTTTAAATATAAATACCCCTGTAATACACAAGCTTAATGTATTCTAGTAAAGTTAGTCTGTAAACGAAGGTCTGTTTTGTTAGGTTGTTACAGCATTTAGACACTTTATAAAATAGAAATTGACTGGGGCCATCTTAAGTGTGGGCATCATGAAGCCAGACTGTATGACTTCCTGGATTTCAGCCTTGCAGATCTCGCACATGCTCAGTGCTGTACAAGCAGTGTAATAGGTTTCAGATCAGGTTTCAGCACCTGTACTGTCCAAGTCACATGATTCTTCGAGACTGGGGAGTGCACAGACTTCTGGAAAGTTACACCCACTACATTCCCAGGAGTCTGTGCGGTGTAGGTTAGGAAGCTTAAGCACCTAGGTGCAGGAAGTGGGAAGATTAACTATTCTGCCTAGCAACAACACTTTGAAGGCATCTAAAAAAAAAAAAAATTTTCTTAAAGGACTAATGACATTTTTTTAAATCTACTTATGTAATGTTATATTTATGGGTGGAACTCCACTTTAATGAAAGCCTCTGGAAGATTGTGAACATGTCCAGTAACTTAGTGAGTTCACCTCTAAGGATCTTTGCTTAGAATAGAAAGCAACTGAGGACAACAAAAGGTTGATTTACTAAAACCGGAGAGTGCAAAATCTGGTGCAGCTCTACATAGAAACCAATCAGCTTCCAGGTTTTTTGTCAAAGCTTAATTGAACAAGCTGAAGCTAGAAGCTGATTGGCTACCATGCACAGCTACACCAGATTTTGCCCTCTCCGGTTTTAGTAAATCACCCCCATAGTTTCCTGAAGGATAGCCCCTAGCAAATTGGGATAGATGGTTACTTTATGGTAAGTGATAACAATTTGATATACAGTAAAACCTTGGTTTGAGAGCATCATTCGTTCCAGAAACATGCTTGTAATCCAAAGAACTTGTATATCAAAGCATTTTTTTACTGGGTATAAAAGAGAAGAGAGGCACTTCTAAGTGTAACAATAAGTTGCTAAATGTTGTACCTTCATTAAATGTAACCATATTGCTACACTTAGAGGCTCCTCTCTTCTTTTTTATACTCAGTTGTGACATGACGCTACTCTTATATCAAGACATCGCTTGTATATCAAGGCAAAATTTATTAAAACATTTTGCTTGCCTTGCAAAATGCTCTCAAACCAAGTATTACCACGGTTTCCCATTGATTTCAATGGGAAGGAGCCGTATAGGAGCGGTAAACACCCCGCTCCTATACCGCTCCAAAGATGTGGCTAGCAGGACTTTTGGAGCGGTCCTGCTAGCGCACCGCTTCAGTGTGAAAGCTTTCGGGCTTTCACATTGAAGACTACAGGGCACAATTTTTTCAGCAGTATAGCAGCGCTAATTTTAGTGCTAAACCGCCTGAAAGACACATCAGTGTGAAAGGGGCCTAAAGCTCAAACACACATGCATGTGTGTGTGTCTACATATATAGGACCCTGGAACATTGATTTCCCTGGAGAAGAGCGTAAACACTTCTCTTATGGCAGAGCCGGTAAGAGGGAGATCTTTCCCATGTTCCTGCTGCTACACAGAGCGATAATACTAATGCACATGGGATGATTAGGGTGTGCCTGGGCACACCCTGTGCGCACGCCTATGATGACCAGTGACATGAAACTGTCTTACACAACCTCACCTTAGTAGCAGAGTTTGCTGTTCCTCACCCAGTTTAAAGCCTCCTACATAGCCGTTTCTGTTTTGGTTAATGGCTCTACATTGAAACAAATAGATGCTCATTAGCACCTGCTTGGTATAATTGGTTAATCATACACCTGACTCTAATCCTACAAAATCCTGCGCAAGTGTACAAAGTGAGCAAGTGTAAGAATTTATGCTGGTTTGAAGCCAAAGTGTTGTCACACCAAATATTAATTTGATTTAGATTTTTCTTCTGTTCGCTCCCTGTACAATTTGTTTTATTAAGAATAAACAATGAAATATATATATATAATTTCAGGAAATTCTTACTTTACAGAATGCCTAAAATTTACACACCTGGCTAAAACTTTGACAGTACTTTATATTACTTCTAGTTGGCCTCATAAAAAAGTCCCATATTTTTCTCAATGTTTATTTAGTACTTTATATTATTATTATATTATACAGGATTTATATAGTGCCAACGGTGTGTGCAGCGCTTTACAACATGGGGGCAGGCAGCACAGTTACAATACAAATGAATACAGGAGGGATCAGAGGGCCCTGCTCGTTAGAGCGTATATACAATAACAAGATAAAACACAAGGATACAACATATACGTATAAAAATGATTTCCGAAATATTAATCACATCATACACAAATTAAAAGAAGCACATGATGCTCACTACAATATTATTTTTGTGAAAAACAACAAAGGCCACTTATATGTATATATACACTATACTGAGTGTCCCATTTCACAGATAGGAAAGGGTTACAAGCCATCCATATCTATCCATGTTCCATTGATCTTAATATAGTGGTCTCAGTTGGTTTAAAGCATTATATGGTTACATCGATCTAAAGATATATACATCTCCACAAGGGAATAGCTGATAGGTTACTCCTATACAGGACTGAGAGGTAGAGAGGTCCAGGACTTAATGTTGTCCTGACATGAGATGGAGATATTGGAAGAAACGTTCTTCCTGGTCCACAAAATAGCAATGAGCTCATTTCATATACAGTTGTGCTTATAACTTTACATACCCTGGCAGAATGTATGATTTCTTGGCCATTTTTCGGAGAATATGAATGATAACACAAAAACCTTTCTTTTATTCATGGTTAGTGTTTGGCTGAAGCCATTTATTATCAATCAACCCCAGTTCTTAATACCGTGTATTGCCCCCTTTATCATTAATGACAGCTTGAAGTCTTTTGTAGTATTTGTGGATGAGGCTCTTTATCTTCTCAGATGGTAAAGCTTCCCATTCCTCTTGGCAAAAAGCCTCCAGTTCCTGTAATCTCTTGTGCTGTCTTGCATGAACTGCACATTTGAGTTCTCCCAGAGCGGCTCAATGAGATTGAAGTCAGGAGACTGAGATGGCCACTCCAGAACCTTCACTTTATTCTGCTGTAGCCAATGACAGGTCGACCTGGACTTGTGTTTTGGATCACTGTCATGTTGGAACGTCCAAGTACGTCCCAATGCGCAGCTTCCTGGCTGATGAATGCAAATGTTCCTCCAGTATTTTTTGATAACATACTGCATTCATCTTGCCAACAATTTTGACCAAATTTCCTGTGCCTTTGTAGCTCACACATCCCCAAAACATTAGTGATCCACCTCCGTTTTTCACAGTAGGAATGGTGTACCTTTAATCATAGGCATTGTTGACTCCTCTCCAAATGTAGCGTTTATGATTGTGGCCAAAAACCTCAATTTTGGTCTCGCCATTCCAAATAACTTTGTGCCAGAAGGTTTGAGGCTTGTCTCTGTGCTGTTTGGTGTATTGTAAGCGAGATACTGTGTGGCAGTTGCGTAGTATTGGCTTTCTTCAGCCCATCTTTCTTCAAGTGCCTCCTTATTGTGCATCTTGAAACAGCCACACCACATGTATTCAGAGAGTTCTGTATTTCACCTGAAGTTATTTGTGGGTTTTTCTTTGCATCCCAAACAATTTTCCTGGCAGTTGTGGCTGAAATTTTAGTTGGTCTACCTGACCGTGGTTTGGTTTCAGAACCCCTCATTTTCCACTTCTTGATTAGAGTTTGAACACTGCTGATTGGCATTCTCAATTCCTTGGATATCTTTTTATATCCCTTTCCTGTTTTATACAGTTCAACTACCTTTTCCCGCAGATCCTTTGACAATTATTTTGCTTTCCCCATGACTCAGAATCCAGAAACGTCAGTGCAGCACTGGATGAAAGATGCAAGGGTCTGTCAGGAGTCCAGAAACTTATTGACCTTTTATACACACACACTATTTACAAGCAAACAGATCACAGGTGAGGATGGTTATCTTTAATAGCCATTCAAACCCCTTTTTGTCAACTTGTGTGCATGTTATCAGGCCAAAATCACCAGGGTATGTAAACTTTTGATCAGGTTCATTTGGGTAGTTTATGTTGTGATTATGATTTAAAAAGAGTAAACACAGTTGATTGGTAATATATGGCTTCAGCCAAATACTAACCATGAGTGAAAGAAAAGGTTTTGTGTTATCATTCATATTCTCTGAAAAATGGCCAAGAAATCATAAATTCTGCCAGGGTGTGTAAACCTCTGTGCACAACTGTATATACAACACTATGCCAATTAAATCATATGTAGCACCTGGCTACTTTCATAGCAGGTGCTGCTGTAAATTTAGAGGGGGTCAGAGAGTTAGTTGACTCTGACTATGTTTATTTGGCTAAATGTAAGGCCTCTGTTCCAGCTCTGGCTGTACTGTGTGCCCATGCTTGCTGCCTGGGGACTCTCACCCCCCCCAGACAGCAGGTGGCAGCAGTGAGGTCAGGGTCGTGTGGATACTTCTCCTCGGCAGCCAATCAGGAGGGTTGATCGCCTCGCTGTGCATTGTGGAGAGAGCTATTTAAAGGGCAGACGCCATTGGTTTGCGTCGTCGCCTTGCCGCCGTCCACCTGGGCAGTCGTCCCACCACCCCCGTATGTGGCCCTCCTAGCCGGGGGGTGTGTGTTTCAGTGTTCCTGGCTCTGGGGCCACGTTGGTCCGGAGCATTAATCTACCTCTTAGACTCAGTAGATAGACTGAGTCTGCAATTCTCAAGTGGTCCTGAGCTGTCCGTCCCATGGGAGGAGGCCGATCGATGGAGAACCTGTCTGTCTGGATACTGAGCACGAGGCTGGTGTCTCAGGAGAGGCCTACTTGCTCATCGAAGGACACTTTGTTTCTGAGAGGCTGGACAATGGTCGCCTATCAGTTCCTGACATAACTAAAGCTGTTTAAAGGAGATCCGGGTGCTGAATCCAGTTGAGAAGGATTTTGGACCGAAACTATCTCCACCTTTAGGAGGGACTGTGGCAGAGACTTCACCCTAAAGTTTCCGAGTGACACTCTGGCTGCTAGGTTGGTGAGAGAGGCCTATCCAGATGCACTATACCCACTCTGGCTAGAGTGGCGATGAAAGGTTGTCGTTGGAAGCAGGACTGTTTCCAGTAACCAGTTAACCCTGAATACGCCATCTTCCATTTCTTCTATTCCTTCACCTACAAATACTTTTTACTATTTTACCCTGTTGGGTAATAAAGCACAGAAAAGACATCGACAGTGTGGACATTAAGGCCCCTTTCATACTGGGGAGGGAGCCATGGTGGCGGTATTGCCGCGGGATTCGGCCGCTAGTGGTGCGATATTAGCCCCCGCTAGCGGCCAATAAAGGGTTAATAGCCGCAGTTTCCCATTGTTTTAAATGGGAAGGAGCGGTATACATACCTCTCCTCTTACCGCTCCAAAGATGCTGCTTGCAGGAGATTTTTTCCTCTCCTTAGTGTGAAAGCCCTCCGGCTTTCACATTGAGGTTGCTGGGCAGGAGTTTTTCATGCGGTATAGCAGCGCTATTTTTAGTGCTGTACCACCTGAAAAACTCCTCAGTGTGAAAGGGGTCTAACTTTATTACAGCTCTCATCCAGTACCCTAGACAGCGGAAAGATAGAGGTAACACGCCACCCAAATCAAACCAGCAGCTCCTTCGGGGGTAGTGCTACTCATATATGGATCAGGACACTTGTGTTAGGATACAAGCATCAGCTTCTCAAGAGATGCAATACATTTAAGTCTGCATTTTGTTTTATTTCTGAAAGATTAATAGAGGTAAGGTTTTGTCATGTGATACTATCCTACGGGCAGTAATGTGGGATCTTCCAGTGTGCACTAAATAATCAATGTACGGTATATGTCCTGTGAGTTGGGCCCTCTATGACTGGACTGTCTATGTGCTTTGTCCATAAATATGAAGAATAAATGTGCACACTATGGCAGGCCAAGAAAGGAGTAATTTGAGCTATAGAAAAGAGAAACAAGTGCGGGACTTTAAATGAAGCATGTGCGGGAAACTGTTTGCAATAAATAGGGGGAATGATTCAAAGATAATAAATCTGGAATGGGTTTAAATATTTTATTACTTTCACATAATGCACCGTCCATGACTATATGGCACTATTAAAGAAATAGATAAACATATATGTTTCACAGATTAATTGGGGGACAGGGTACGTGGGCAGTGACCCAAATATATAAATGTAATGAGTACAGCAAGCTGTACTATATTGTTGAGACATAAAATAGATATCACATATTAAAATGGAAATTACATCACATGACACTGCAATGATAATACATTAATGCATGAGATATAGAGCTCTACGCGTTTCGCGACTGTTGGTCGCTCATCAGGAGCAGGCATGCATTACATTGGGGGGGTGGTCCCTATAAGAGGGTGTCACCCATGGCAGGTACAGGCATTTGGCTCTTCACATGTCATCACTCCATGCAGCACACTCGGAACTCACAGGTGATCCTCTTCCTCTCTCCTATACCTCACCACACCCAGTACCTTCACCTCACTTTACTATCTTTATATTTTCATTTCTCTTTGTCTTTCTTTCCCGTCCCCCTTTTTTTCTCTCTTTCCTTTTCTTTTTTCTTTTTTCCTTCTCCTTTGCTTGTTCTCCTCCCCCCCCTTTTCCTTTTCATCATATCTTCATATCCCATTCAAACATAATACATTCTTCATTTATTTCCAATACAGCCATCATTCCTTATCGACCACAGTGCATTCAATACACCATGCCTCATGCGTGTGCCACCTGGGTGCGCTCTCCTGACGGGCCCTGCACCCCTCATTCTCCAGCCCTAGTCCCCGGCAGTGACCACCCCAATCCTGGGGTCCATCCGGAGCTTCACTCTAGTGCCAGCAGCAATCGGCAATCTGGGGCTTTTTGATGAGTCCTCAGCCCCCACAAATGTTGGATGCCCCGTTTAACCAGCTATGTGCTTATGTCGTTCCAGATAACCAATGTAATGCATGCCTGCTCCTGATGAGCGACCAAAAGTCGCGAAACGCGTAGAGCTCTATATCTCATGCATTAATGTATTATCATTGCAGTGTCATGTGATGTAATTTCCATTTTAATATGTGATATCTATTTTATGTCTCAACAATATAGTACAGCTTGCTGTACTCATTACATTTATATATTTGGGTCACTGCCGACGTACCCTGTCCCCCAATTAATCTGTGAAACATATATGTTTATCTATTTCTTTAATAGTGCAATATAGTCATGGACGGTGCATTATGTGAAAGTAATAAAATATTTAAACCCATTCCAGATTTATTATCTTTGATTCATTCCCCCTATTTATTGCAAACAGTTTCCCGCACATGCTTCATTTAAAGTCCCGCACTTGTTTCTCTTTTCTATACCTAATTAGGGATGGAGGTAATTGACCCATTACCTCATTTAAAGTCCCAACCGACCCTCCCCCCGCCCGAATAATTTGAGCTAGTCATCACTGTTATACAGGTATATCTCAAGTTTATAACAAAAATTGTAGCTAAAGCAGAATGTTACATACGTTTGGGAAATTGACAAGGGGAGAAATGCTTATTTGTCGTTTTTTGTAACTACCCCTCATACAGTGATTGTAGATTGTAGACAATGCTTGCCAACCTTCCAATATCAAATTCCAGTGTAGGCTAGACCACAGGTCTGATATATGCAATCACCACACCATGAAAACAAAACTCCTTTGGTGTACAAAATGGTGCCCACTGGGTTGTACATTGTGTCTTAAATGACTAGTCTCATTCATGTGTCCCTTAGCTCTGTTTATGAAGTCCTCCTAAAATAAATGCAAAATAACATGAATATGTATTCTTGTGTAGGCTTAGTTTATAATGACCATAAAATGGCTAACATTTTTGGCATGCCTGTAAACTGTAGGGGTTTCAGAATAAACAAAGGAAGCTTTTTCTATAAGTTGCAAAGGGAAGAACACGAAAAAGTGCAATTTTTCCACATTGTCCCTTTGAATATACTATCAAAACAAAGGTTGGAATGTCTCTTCTAAAGTGCTGCTGACCATATTCTGTATATTAGATATATAAAAATGGAATTTCACAACACTGAATAAAAATATGTAAAACAAAGTTACTCATGCCCACCCCTGTCCCCGACTAGCTATGGTCAACTGTAAACCTTGCTTATGCAGGTCCAGCGTCCATGGTACTCACCCTCTCCTGGGGCCTGTCTCTCTCTCTCTTATTTCTTTCTCCTTTTTCTTCCTCCTTTGTCTCTTTCCTTTCCTCTTCATTCCCGATATGAAGGCTATTAGACAGAGACTGATATCCCTTAGGGAACCTAATCCATACCCTGGTCCTCTTTGGTCCTGGTAACAGTTTATAGTTATGTTTTTTACCATACATACAGTACATACACTGTTTTTTTGTACGTGCCTGTTCTATGTCGCCCCTGCATGGGCAAACCATGGCTTGTCATACCGTCTTGAAACTTAAATATATAAATATTGAAACAGAAAAATATGTAAAATATGCCGCATGTATCCTGTTCTGGAAACAAGCTATAGTTCCACCGATTAGCCTCTGGTTAAAATTAATGAAATTAGGCTTATGGAAGAAACTGTGGTGTCTGCCAATGGGAAAGCAGAACAATGTCACAAAACCTGATTTTATTGGCATTCCCCAGAATACCATACTCATTCGTTACCCGTGGGCATCTAGGTTCACTTTAGTAGCATACATAAAATAAGTAATCTTCTGCTCCTAGACTTTGTCCAGGGTTGGTGTCACCACTCCATGGCTTATTCTTCTCTTTTTATTTTGCTGAACCCCGCCTCACTTTCCCTTCTTTCCTTGGGACTGCATCCACCAAGCGTTTCACTTCCTATACTTTCTTCCTGTATTTTCAGACTTTTTTTCCCAAGTCCAAACTACCTCTCCCCTGTAACTTCACCCATATGTGACTAGGGCATTAACAGTGTTAACATCTTAAAGTGTTACTAAACCCACAACAGTAAAATCAGTCTGTATATGCAGTAAAGCATGCATGTTATACTCAATGTGGAACCTAAGAGGTTAATCTTCTGCATCGTGTAAAAAGGCTGTTTTATCCTGACCTTCTCTGATCCTCTCCTTCTTCCACTGTCCCCAATCAGATGATAGAACAGAGCCCTAGGAGGCACTCTGCACATGCTCAGTTTGGTGTGTATGTCCAGAGAGTTTTTTATTGTTTTGGGAGGGTGAATGTGATCAGCACAGGGCCAATCAGCGCTGTCCAGAGGGCCAGGGGTCATGCAACCTCATAGGACAGTCAAAAGAGAATGAAAACTCCTCCTACAAGCTTTAACCAGTGCTCATCTGGACACTGATAGAAGTCACAAAACTGCTGTAACTGCTGATTAGAAAAGGTATTTAGCAGTTTAGATATATGGAAAAGAGAAATATTGAGGAATTGGGTGTTAAATGGTCTTTATTTAGCAGTTTATATTTACTAAATGAATTGCATTTCCATTTTCTGTGTACTGTGGGAGATCAGATATCGTAAATACATGGTTTAGTAACACTTTAATAATTTATTTGACAATGTCTTTTTCATATGTTGCATAGTTTTTTCAAAGGGTACTTTTCTTTGTACTGAATGTATGGGGTGGTTTTTACAACACATTTACAATGTTTCCGTAACCCTGCCATGTGTTTCATATTCTTTAGCCTGCCTGGTCTTTGTTTCTGCTGTTTTTGTAATGCATGTCTTAAGGCAGCCCTCAAAATTTCCACTCGCCTACTAGCATTTGGCGAGTGGATTTAAGCTGGGGGCGAGTGATGACAGGGCTGCATGACCAATCTCCCTCCAATCTGTGCCTACACTTAGAGTCCCGATGAGATTGGCGGCTGAAGAGGAAAGGTGCAAGCTCGGGAAAAGTAGTCTGGTGAGCCGCGCACAGGCAGAGCAGTACACAGGTGCTCTACTTACAATTCTCATTAAGCCATGGGACCTAACAGTATGACCTCTCTGAGCCCGCCCCCCTCCCCCCCCCCCGACCAATGTAGCTGGAGAGCAGAAAGTAATGAGTGAGGTGGAGGATTGCAAAAATTACCACTCCGGTGCAGCGCTCACTGAAAGTTGCCCTGACATGAGAGCGGCAGCCTTCTAGTTTGTACAGTTTTCTTCTCCTTGTGCTCTATGTAAGTGTCCAACAGTTTAGCCTGAGCACTGTGAACAGACTGGTCTCAATGTGTGCTGTGCGCTGTCAGTGTGCGCTGTGCTATGGTGTCAATGGCTGTGTGTGGATCTCAGCGCTGGATTGTACTCCCTCCCGCTGTGCTGCAGCTCCTCTCCTCTCTGCCAGCCTGAATAAAAGGGGGAAGTGGGGACATGCAAGCGTGGAGCTGCACACACAGGCTCCTGATGATGAGATGAATGGGAGAGAGAGAGAGGATGGATGGGAGTTGCAGAGGAGACAGGAAGAGAATGGGGAAGAGACCCAGTTCTACTGTAGTGCTCTGTCCCTCTGGTCTGCCCCCAGTGCCCTGTCCCTCTGGTCAGCCCCCAGTGCCCTGTCCCTCTGGTCTGCCCCCAGTGCCCTGTCCCTCTGGTCTGCCCCCAGTGCCCTGTCCCATTTTGTTAAAGTTGTTGTTGGTAATATTTAATTTTGTAACTTGATTCTGCATAAAACATTGTCATTCTATGAGATAATCTACGAGGGCGTGTTTACGGGTGCAATTAGGCGCAGGGCAGTGTATGAATTAGGTGGGGCAACTGGTGGCGAGTAACTCTTGAGGCCTGGCTAGTAGCTCAGGACTTGAAATTTTGAGCCCTGTCTTAAGGCATACGAAACGATACGATAATCGGATGGAAAAATTCATACAGCGAGCTGTCTGGCGATTTTCGGATCGCTACTACGGTGCTTTTCGACAGCAGATTTTGCTTTTTCGTCAGAAAAAAGCTGGATGTGCAGACTTTCAAATGTTTGCCGGATGTGAACCCAACATCCGATTTTCATTTCATTAGTACGGTTTTCGTGCGAAAAAATTGTAAGAGCAAGACTACGCATGCTCAGAAACAAAAGAATACATACAAAACTATTCAACACATTGGATGTTATTTACGAAAGGCAAATCCACTGTGCATTACAAGTGCAACGTGCATTTGAAATTGCACTTGGAAGTGCAGTCGCTTTAAATCTGAGGGGTAGATCTGAAATGAGGGGAAGCTCTGCTGATTTTATCATCCAAGCATGTGCAAGCTAAAATGCTGTATTTTTATTTTCCTTGCATGTCCCCCATCTACAGCGACTGCACTTCCAAGAGCACTTTCAGTGCAATTTTAAGTGCACTTGTAGTTTGCACTCGTAGTGCAAAGTTGATTTGCCTTTAGTAAATAACCCCCGTTATGTCACTTCTAATGTTGTATTCTGTCATGCGAAAATTTTCGTATTGTGAGTAATCTCTTCACTTTCGACATGAGACTCACATGCCACAAAAAATGGACGTTCGGTCATTCGAAAATCTAAGCGCGTGTACGAGGCTTTAGGGGCACTTGATTGTCAAGATGTTGCATGAGACTATTGTCTTTCTGGACGCCTTCTATTTTTGCTGACTGTGTTATCTACTTAATGCTCATGTAAAGAGAAAATAAAGAATTTAGTAAAAAAATATGGCCTGCATCCTACAGCAATGAACCAGTTAACGCACGCAACAGAAAAACTGAATCCAATTAGAAGTATAATGACACCAGTATAATGTATCCGCACAGCCTATCACGTGCTGTCAGACATAAAACATTTGTTCAGCTGTGTTATTGTTTTCTCTGCTCTACAAATATATTTCTTGCTGCATTTGCTCATTGATGTCTTCCTGTCTTTCTTTCTCCCATCAGCCTTCCTCCCCAGCTTGCGATCCCCCCCTCCCTTCTTCTTCTCTTCCTGGCCAGGGGTCTGTGTCCTGTGATCAGAAAAGCTGCCAACATTCCACAGAAAATGGAAACAGAACTATCCAAACTCGTGACTCCAGCATCACAAAACAAAGAGGATGATGGGGAAAATATGGAAAAGGGGAGGGGGGGGGGTTGAGGGGTGAGGAGTCAGGATATATAGAAAGGGGGGAACCATAGATGCAGAAAAGGAAAGAATTGCTGATGTGGGGAGGGAATACAAACCACCAGACATGAAGACTGATGAAATGCAGAAACGGTCATTTAGCACATTTAGTACATGCAGTAATGAGACGCGATGACGACACATTGATTAAAAAGATGAAAACAGATTTTTGTCTTCTATTATGCAGGGGTCTGTTTAGATTATGCCTAAATAAAGGCAAAAGCCTAGGCAGAATAAAAAAAATTGCTGAATGTGACTATCCCTGCATGTGGCTCCCAAGAGAATGGATCCAGCTATATTGGTATTAAAAAGGAAGAGAGGAGTGCCAACCCCAACGCTAGTAATACCTCTTACCTTATGTAGCGGTGCCCCTGCAGGAGCCGTTTGGATATTGGTTTACTCGGGCCTCCCACTGAATAATCCACAGCCAGTTACAAGGTATTTTCACACAGCCAGGGGCACACACTTTTCCGCTTGTTATTTCCAATGACCTGTTCAGGGGATTTGTTTTTGTATTTTATTTGGAGAACTTTGATACGAAAAGGGATTTAGTAGGATACTCCAAATTAACTATTCACAGGCGAGGACAACTCTCTCAATGGAACTGTGTAGCAGAGTATCAGTAGAACAAAAGGAATGTTCCCCCTTGGATGGGACTTTAAAGGCCACAAGCACTAAAGTATGTCAAAAAAGAATTTATTGTTACATAAAAAGATTTTCAGATCAAACACAATGATCAATGTTTAAAAAGACGTCAAGCGTCTAACAAAGTATACATGTGACAAACACAACAAAAAGCAAAATACAATACATATACAATGACACTATTACTCTCCAGTGGGTGGTGATCCCTGGTACCCGACGCGTTTCCAGTTTGACACCTTCGTCAGGGGTATAGAATAGGGATAAGTAGGGTCATAAATTGTTTAACTCAATTAGAGTGGTTCCATGTAGAGAGTAGATGAGGCAACTGTCAAGACAGGGGTTCAAGTGAACGCCAGCCCCAAGGTCAATAGCAATTGAAATAGCAGATCTGTTAAAAAATGGTAGGTAGCAACAGCTGAGTTTCAGCGGCCAAAACGTGGACAATATAAGTTTCAGCAGAATGTCGGGATGAGAGCTAGCCAAAGCCTTCAGTGAAGCTCCATAATCCATGGATAACACCAAACAGTGCCTATCTTCATGCATTAGCCATAAGTATTTAGGACGTATCTCTTAGAGATAAAGGAAGACTCAGAGCCCATTTGCTCTCTAGATATAAATACAGTTACCCAACATCCCCTTCTAATTTGCCAGGGCTGTCCATGCTCTCATCTGCAAGGTTTCCTCCCACTATCCAGTACATCATATTGCTACCAAATCAGTGTGAAACTTTCAAGACAGCATGGGTATCACCAGAACACACTGAGCAGACTCTACCAATCAATCACAGCTCTGTTAAGCAGACAGCATATAAATATGCTTAGCTGACTCCCTGTTAAACAGAGAAACATTTGCACATTATTAAAGGGCATCTTTACTTCACCAATTGCTAGTCATGATAAAATATATGAGTTAAAGACTAAAACTATTTAAAGGTTAAGTGCACTTTAATTTAAAAGCCCACCAATGTATCTCCCCCAGGTCTCTGGCATCATGAACCTAATCAAGTCGCATAACCTATTTGGTTTGAAACTTCACTAAGTGGGCTGCCCCTAGGTGAGGCATCCTGTGATCCATAAAGTTTGGCACATATACCAGAAAGAAGATATACAGTATCTCACAAAAGTGAGTACACCCTCAAAATGTTGTAAATATTTTATTATATCTTTTCATGTGACAACACTGAGAGAGTAATGACATTGTCACTCATCTTTATTGATAAAGAACTAGGGCAAGCCATAGATTCATCAATTTTCTTTCCTTCTACCATTGGTGGAAGCAAAGAAAATCACTAGATTCCCCCATTCAACACAGTCAGTGTTGATGAAGGAATGTCTCCCGCAGCGCTATTGTAGTCTGCTGACAGGGGGGGGGGTGCGGAGAGCTGAAGTTCCACTCTGCAGAGCTCAGTGAGGAGAGAGCTGATTGGAGGGAACGGACACCCTCTCCCCCTTCACACAGCACACAGGAACAGAACTAAGGCTGTCAATCTGCTGGAGCTCCCTCCCTGTCACCATTTTTCTCTTGGTGTCTGGAAATAATGCAAGTGATTCATGCTGATGGCAGAGGAATGAGACAGCAGACAAAAGTGACACTTAGTGCTCTTAATTGAGACAGGTACACACTATAGAGGGATATGCATTGTTTATATTTCATGTCTGAGGTTTACAACCACTTTAAGCTGCAATAGATTGTTCACAGAATGATAATACTAATGATAATAAT
The DNA here is from genome assembly GCF_905171775.1 of Rana temporaria. Classification (NCBI taxonomy): domain Eukaryota; kingdom Metazoa; phylum Chordata; class Amphibia; order Anura; family Ranidae; genus Rana; species Rana temporaria. Next base: position 254,775,360 of record NC_053489.1, on the reverse strand, counting down.
AGTAGCAATGGTAGTATGGGCCCTGCATCAGTCTTGGTGACATCAAAGGATCTTGGACCACCAGTGTATGGAAAAAGAGGCTGCAGGGATCGGCCAAGCAGCATAAGGGGTCTGCGGGAGCAGAGGATAAACTGCTGTATCCAGGCCGCCTAGACATAAACAAGCAGTTAATATGCGCAATGCGGGTGCAGCCCTACATAAATAGACACTTAACCCTTGAAGTGGACTTTTAGTTTTCCCAGAGATCAGCTTTTAGACAGCAGGGGAGAGGAGCCTTGTAGCAGGAAGCTCCTGTGTATGAGTTCATATTGGGAACACATACACAGGATTGTGGGCAGCGCTGCTCTTAAGTTTCAGATGCAGGGGTACAGGGTACAGCACAACAGAGATGATCTGTGGGTGATCAGATGAGCCGAGGAGAAGAAGTGGCTAATGCTGTGCTGTAGCTCCCCACTAGGAAAGCCCATGAATTGGGCTCCAGCCTTGGGTGGAGCTGACAACCAACAGAAACAGAGAATAAATGTGCTTTATTGGACAATGTGGCCACAGATGAGAACTGGACCAAGTGCTACATTCTCTCAGTCCACTCAGGTATTCAACAAAGATTTTTTTTAAGCTGTGTTGATAATTTTTCTTTTAATATAACAATGAATAGAGCACTGTGGAACGTGGGGAGTAAGCGCTCAGAACACTCAGCAGACCTTCATCCCTGATTATACAGGGCCCCAAACCCCAGTACCATTCAGTACAAAATTCAACCCTGTCCAGATGCAGTCTGCCATAGACTTGACAGACTGCCTGCAGCATACCTCCCAACATTTTGAGATGGGAATGAGGGAAACTTATTAAAAAAAGTTTTGCAGACACAGGAAACACATCCTGCCACGCCCCTTAAAAGGAGAATTATAGAAAAAAATTATGTTAAACCCACAAGTACTTTTTTTTTACCACTACTATTTCTTTCTATAGGTTTTTGAAATGTACAATTGCAGCAATTTAGAAATTGGATGAAAGGTTTAGCACTGGGAAACACTTTAAAAAAAATAAAAAATGTATTTTATAAACAACTGTATAGATCAGACCAAAATGAGGGACAAATGAGGAGGAAAGTTGGGAGCTATGCTGCAGATGGACTGGACACTGCATCTGTCCCTGCCAGGCACACTTAAAGCGTAATTCCACCCAAAAATTGAACTTCTGCTTTTCGGAACCCTACCCCCCTCCGGTGTTACATTTGGCACCTTTCAGGGGGGAGGGGGGTGCAGATACCTGTCTAAGACAGGTATTTGCACCCACTTCCGGGAATACAGTACTGCGGCAGCCACGCCCCTACCCACAGCCCCCACTGTCTTCTGGGAAACACACTGTTTCCAGGAGAGAGTGGGCACCAGAGATGGCGCGCCGCGCTACTTGCGCAACGCTTCTCTTCCTGATTCCATTTACCGAGAATGGCGGCGGGTGCAGCCGAGGGACGAGCAATTGCTCGTCCTCGGCTGCCGACATCGCGGGCGCGCTGGACAGGTAAGTTTCCATATTTTAAAAGTCAGCAGCTGCAGTATTTGTAGCTGCTGGCTTTTAAAAAGAAAAATTTGGCAGAACCTCCGCTTTAAACTCCAGGAGGGGGGTACTACTCCTTTAAAAGGCTATGGAATCACAATGCAATGCAATTACACTAATAGTGCCACTGTCTTTTGAACTGATCAAATTAGCATATTTTAGGCGTTGAGCATATTTGAGGATTTAAGCATAATTAAAAAACAAACATTTTATGGAGTTGGACAACCTAGGGACTCATGTAATGGATTCTTTGTTTGCATGTCCTGGCTGAGCTGATTTTGTTCACACAAGGTCGATGAGGCTTGCACACAGGATTCATTGAGCCCTACTGGCAGACATTGACAGTCAGTATACCCAAGGTTTCATGAACAGACTTTTACTAGATGTCTGTAGAGAAATCAACTGTCACTTTGAACCTGAAAGGTCAGTGGCAGACACATTGCCCACGGGGTTCAAGGTGTAATAGTGGCTATCTTCTATTCATTCTCTGGTCAGCAAAATTCAACTGAAACTGAAACATTTAAAATCATGGTACCCTATCCTGAAATGACCTTGTGTATTAAGTCTGAGAGATCCATGAAAGACTACAGACATAACTAGGAACACACTGCTAATAGCTAATAGGAGTGCTAAAACTGTATAGATATGATGCAGTACAGGCTTTCATATGGGAGGGAAGCATTTGGCAATGAAAATGATGGGAGAGTCCAGGGTAGTGAGGTTAAGAAGTCTCTGAAGCTTTGAAGCAGAGAAACATAAGAAAAGTATTTAAGGGAGAGACATTATAATTAGAGATGGCGAAAACATAAGTAACATACAGATTACAGGGGTTGTTCTGCAGAGATTAGTTAGCATAGGAAAATAGTAAAGGGAAATAAATCAGACTGCAATAGAATTTATTGTCTATGGGATTAAACAGAAAAGCAAGTACTCTATATTCCTCCGTTTTTGGGCTTTTGTAATGTAATACATTGACTTGTGTGCAATATGCAGCAGGGGAGCCATTATATATCAGTTGTACTAGATGTTTTTTTATTAGTTGCCATGAGTTATTGAACTATGCCCAGAGCCACTGTGTGTTTTATTGTTTGATTAAAGTGAATCTGAACTCAAAAAGTGCAGATTTCATCTCCTAATAATAATGCCTAAGCCAGGGGTAGGGAATCTCGGCCCTCCCGCTGGGGTTAAACTACAAATCCCATCATGCCTCTGCTTCTAGGAGTCATGCCTGTGATTGTGAAGCCCTGTACACATGATCGGTTTGTCCGATGAAAACAGACGGATGGACTGTTTTCATCGGACAAACTGATCGTGTGTGGGCCCCATCGGTTTGTCTTCCATTGGTGAAAAAAAATAGAACATGTTTTAAATTTTTCCTATGGATAAAAAACCGATGGAAAAAAACGATTGTCTGTGTGGAAGTCCATCGGTCAAAAATCCATGCATGCTCAGAATCAAGTCGACGCATGCTCGGAAGCCATGAACTTCATTTTTTTCAGCACGTCGTAGTGTTTTACGTCACCGCGTTTTGGCACGGTCGGATTTTTGACTGATGGTGTGTAGGCAAGACTGATGAAGGTCAGCTTCATCGGATATCTGACGAAAAAATCCATCGGATTAGATTCCATCAGATATCTGATCGTGTGTATGAGGCTTTAGGGTCTTGCAATGTCTCATGGGACTTGTAGATTGCGTACCCCTGGCCTAAGCAATACCCTGAGAACTTAATATTTTTGTGTTTGAAGAATTCCTTCTTCAAACTACTGTAGCACTTCCTATGCCGAAAGTCTGATAGCTGGATATCTGCCCATGACTCATAGTCTCATGATATTTTCAGCTAGGTTTAGTGATGTTACTACTGTGCTGTTCCCTGATATCCTTACTGGAGAAAAAGCTGTACCCGAGGACCTGTAATGGAAGCCCCAGCTTCTGCTTCATCTATCTTGTGCATCTGTTCTCCCTCCACCTCCCCTTCTGCTCCATCTATCTTGTAGCTGGGCCATGGGAGCCTATGGGTAATGTCATTGCTCTCTCTTGTCGAGCATTCCTGTCTAGGTCACCCTGCTCACCCCCCAGTTTTTCCTCTTTACCCCAGCACAGGCCCCCCCACCTTCCCTGCATGGCCCAGCTTGCCACCATCATGTGCCCCAGCAGCTTACACAGGGGGGCTGGAGCTGCCAAATCACTTGATTCTAAGTTCTAAACCCTGATACACACAATGAGATTATCGGACGAATAATTATCTGTTTTTGTTTTTTTTGCATGCTAGTTTCATATTGAAAATTAAGAGGTTACTCAAGTTACAAAAATTCTCGTACGACAGAATACAACTTCGGAAGTGATGTAATGTGTTGAATTGTTTTGTAATGTATTATTTTATTTACAAGCATGCGTAGTCTTGCTCTTCCAATTTTTATCGGATGAAAACTGTACGTTGTGTTCTTTTGCGATAACATTTTTGTAGGCCACACCTTCAGGTTTTCCGCAGGGAATAAAAGACAAACGCAGCGTTCAGAACGAGAGAACAACTATCCGACTGATGATAGAATCCACAGGCGGATGCTCTGACTCCGATGTACTCCAATCATCACTATAGCTTCAAAGGAGTGATAGAGCCGACAACTCTGAAGTCCATATAAATTACTTTATTAGCTTGAATGATAGCAAGTATAAAAGAGGGCTAACGCGTTTCGGCGGGTAGCCTTGATCCCAACACCTGTGCTTTGATCAAGGCTAAAATGCGTTAGTCCTCTTTTATACCTGCTATCCTGTAAGCTTGAAAGTGCCTTGAAAAAGTATTCACACCCCTTGAAATTTTCCACATTTTGTCATGTTGTATACATTTTAGAAAACCATTTATCATTTTCCTTCCAGTTCACAATTATGTGCCACTTTGTGTTGGTCTATCACATAAAATTCCAATAAAATACATTTATGTTTTTGGTTGTGATATGACAAAATGTGGAACATTTCAAGGCACTGTATATGAATTTCGGGAGTTGCCGGCTCTAACACTCATTTGAACCTTCAGGTTTTGTCTTCCAAAAAGTAGGAATCGGATGTCAAAAGCACTATACTAACGATCAGATAATTGGCTGATAGTCGTACAAAATGTTTCTTCCAATCTTCTTATCGTCTGTACGGGTCTCAGGATTTGTTTTTTGGAGTTGTCATGAAACTTCTTCAACTGCACTAAAGAGCAGCTCCAGACAAAAATTGAAATGGGTTAGGTGACTGCTGATCTGAGGGAATGGAATCCATGGAAGTTAGCAAAAGTCAGAATTTTAAGATGATCTACTTTTCACACAGGCATTCCAACCCGATCTGCCTGTCATTTTTTGAGCTAAATCTAAATACAAGCTCAATGTTGAAACCTTTGAGTCAACATAACATTCAGTCTAGCGACTAGTATTGTCACACAATTTGATTGACAGCAGCAGGGCCTAAAGGCTCCTGCTACTATCAATCTATTTAGTGAGGAGGGGAGAGCTGCTGCTCTCATGCACAAGGCTGAATCAAGATTATGCTCGGGTAAGTATAAGAGGGAGCTGGGGGATATCCTCTGGCACAGAAGTTTTCTTTTTGCCATAACCACTTTACCTAGAAACATTTTAAGGTTTCTCTCATTCAGCACCAGTCTGAACAAAATAAATCTGTAGATTCCGTCATTCACGCTAAACAGTGTGGATGGAAGAACCTCTCCTGATTGCTATTGTGTTCTGACAACCCTGCATCCCCGAACAAGTACTGTATCTGAGTGGATGCAGCCTCTATTTAGCCAAACATTTTCTGCCTGGCCGCTTCAGTATTCAGATTGTAGGATGTTGCGAACAAGTACTGTATCTGAGTGGATGCAGCCTCTATTTAGCCAAACATTTTCTGCCTGGCCGCTTCAGTATTCAGATTGTAGGATGTTGCGAACAAGTACTGTATCTGAGTGGATGCAGCCTCTATTTAGCCAAACATTTTCTGCCTGGCCGCTTCAGTATTTAGATTGTAGGATGTTGGACAGGAGGGTTTTGACGGGGCCACCCACAGTTCAAAACTCAGCCAGTCTTGATGAACTATTTCTCTCCGTGTATGGCCAGTTTAACCACTTAAGCCCCGGACCATTTTGCTGGTCAGAGACCAGGCCACTTTTTGTGATTCGGCACTGCATCGATTTAACTGACAATTGCACGGTCGTGCGACGTAGCTCCCAAACAAAATTGACGTTTTTTTCCCCCCCAAAAATAGAGCTTTCTTTTGGTGGTATTTGATTACCTCTGCGGTTTTTATTTTTTGCACTATAAACAAAAATAGAGCGACAATTTTGAAAAAAATTTAATATTTTTTACTTTTTGCTATAAGAAATATCCCCCAAAAATATATAAAAAAAACATTTTTTTCCTCAGTTTAGGCAGATACGTATTCTTCTACATATTTTTGGTAAAGAAAATCGCAATAAGCGTTTATTGATCGGTTTGCGCAAAAGTTATAGCGTCTACATAATAGGGGATAGTTTTATGGCATTTTTATTAATAATATTTTTTTTACTAGTAATGGCGGTGATCAGCGATTTTTATCGTGACTGCGACATTATGGCGGACACATAGGACACTTTTGACACATTTTTGGGATCATTGTCACTTTACAGCGATCAGTGCCATAAAAATGCACTGATTACTGTGAAAATTACGCTGGCAGTAAAGGGGTTAACCACTAGGTGACGCTGAAGGGGTTAAGTGTGCCCTGGGATGTGTTCTAACTGTAGGGGAGTGGGCTACGTGTGACAGGACAGTGATCACCGCTTCCGATTACAGGAAGCTGTGTACACTGTCCTGTCACTAGGAAGACTGGGGAAATGCTTGTTTACATCAGCATTTCCCCCCTCTTCCTCACCGTGACACGATCGCATGCAGGCGAGGGCTGGCAGCCTTAGGCTTGGGGGGCAAGTCCAGTCAAGTGGCCCATTGAACCGCCGAATCAGCTCACCATCCATGGCCCACCTAATTTTTCAATGCAGCCTCACCAGTGCCCATCAGTGCAGCCAACTCCAGTGCCCATCAATGCAGCCTGATCACTGGGGAAGGTTACATGGGGTGTATGGGGGGGAGATGGAGGTTCAGCTAGGGGTGTAAGGGTCTTTCACCTCAGTGATCTCAGCTCAGAAGGTCCTTGCACGCCACATCCCAACTCCCTGGCACGCCCTGCCTCTGCCTGCTTCCAAGAATCCGGTCCCAGGGAGTTGTAGTTTCCTCTGCGCTGCTTTGTTTTCCACCCACTTGGAGCTTGAGCACGGACTACAACTCCCGGAATGCAACAGCTAGCGGTCGGCCGCCATAGCCAACTTCCTAGACCAGAATAAAAAAGAAAATGGTAGCGGGCAGCGGCTGCCGGCCATTTTGAACACAAGTTGGGCAATTGCCACCCTGCCCCCTGGCCCAGCCCTCCCCTGATCGCAGGTATGCCCGCAGACATCGAGTCTGCGGGTCCCGTGGTCGAAGTCATGGCGATCGCAGCGGGCGCGCACATCCACAATGCCGATTCTTAAAGGGGGCGTATATATATATACGTCCTTGTGCCTGCCTGTGCCATTCTGCCAACGTATATCTGCGTGCGGCGGTCGGCATGTGGTTAATAGTGATTGCTGTGTGCAGATCTAAATAAGGTGATACAATCAGATTAGGTAATTTGCAATGTGAAATTTATATTTACTGTATTTATTGGCGTATTACACTCACTTTTTTACCCTGAAAATAGAGGGTAAACTGTGCCTGCGTGTTATACACAGGGGGCTGTGGAAAGTTTTTTTCCTTGAAACTTCCCTCTTAAAGTTAGGGTGCGTTTTATACTCTTATACGCCGATAAATACGGTACATTGCATCATAATTCTGGGCAGCATATCCAATGTCATGTGCTGTTTAGGCACATTTCTCTTCTGCTTTCTAGCCCCAATATGATGCTAAGGAAGACAAGATTTTCTGTGGAAGACATTTTGCCGATTCTAAAAATAAATGTATAATTTCATGACACATGCTCTTCCTTCCTCATCTTCCTTTTTTTTAGGTTTTTCTAGAATGTTTCATAGCCATCTCTGTGTGAGGCATACAAAACCACATCCAGGAAATGAAACCAGACAAAGATACCCCCAGCAGAGCCACCCCCAGTCTCTCATCCGTCACCCCATCGTCCAACCCACATACACGATCACCGCAGGGAATCACATGTTATTCCAAGTGTATTCTACAATTTAATATGGTCAACCTGTGGGATTGGCAGACAACCAAGATTAGAAATATAAGTGAGCTGTGCAGAAAACAAGTTGCACGTGAAGATGTCAGAACACCGCAATAAGAAACACAAATGAAAGCTTTTTTTTTTTTTAACATTGTGTAGTATATAAAATACAGCATCCTGACACATATGGCCAACACCAGGGAAAACACAGATAGCAATGATGTTATTTCTAAGGAAGACTGGGAGCAACAAAACAGAGTTCCAGTATTTAAAAGAGCTTCCAATAAATGGCAGCCATGTTTTCTCCATACATTCCCAGTAATGAATCCTGCAGAGACAAGCAATCACATGCCTTTGCACGAAGCTAAACAAAAGAGATCCATAGTAAAGGTTACCTTAGGATCCCCCAGGGAAGTTCTCAGGTGATAAAACCTGACAGTTTTCTCAAATACCAAAGAAAAAAAGATGTCAGAGATCCTAACCACTTGCTTACTGGGCACATAAACCCCCTTCGTGCCCAGGCGAAATTTCAGCTTCCGGCACTGCGTCGCTTTAACTGACATTTGCGCGGTCGTGCGACGTGGCTCCCAAACAAAATTGACGTCCTTTTTTCCCCACAAATAGAGCTTTATTTTGGTGGTATTTGATCACCGCGGTTTTTATTTTTTGCGCTATAAACAAAAAAAAAGTGACAATTTAAAAAATATATATATATTTTTTACTTGTTGCTATAATAAATATCCCAATTTTTTTTTTAAAAAAAATATTTTTTTTCTCAGTTAAGGCCGATACGTATTTTTCGACGTATTTTTGTAAAAAAAATTAAAAAATCGCAATAAGCGACTGGTTTGCGCAAAAGTTATAGCACCTACAAAATGAGGAACAGAATTATTATTTTTTTTATTATTATTTTTTTTACTAGTAATGGCGGCGATCTGCGATTTTTATTGAGACTGCGATATTGCGGCGGACGTATCGGACACTTTTGACACAGATTTGGGACCATTCACATTTATACAGCAATCAGTGCTATAAAAATGCACTAATTACTGTATAAATGTGACTGGCAGGGAAGGGGTTAACACTAGGGGTGAGGAAGGGGTTAAATGTGTATCCTGGGTGTGTTCTAACTGTGTGGGGGGAGGGGGGTGACTGGGGGAGGTGACCGATGCTGTGTCTCTATGTACAAGGGACACAGATCGGTCTCCTCTCCTCTGACAGCACGTGGAGCTCTGTGTCTACACACAGAGCTCCACGTCCCTGCTGTGTTACCGACGATCGTGTGTACCCGGCGGACATCGCGGCCGCCAGGTACACGCTTCGGCTTTTCGGCGATGCGCCGGGACAGTGTTTACCCGCTGCGCGCCCCCCAGTGGCGCGCGGGTAATGCACATAAAAGGACGTCTAAAGACGTCCACTCGGCACTTGAGAGCCGCGCTCTTTTGTCTATAGCGCGGGTCTCAAGTGGTTAAAGTTACATATACATAGTTACATAGTTAGTCAGGTTGAAAAAAGACACAAGTCCATCAAGTTCAACCAAAAATAAATAAATACAATCCCATATACACAAACCAACACCCACAGTTGATCCAGAGGAAGGCAATAAACCACAGCAAAGCATGATCCAATTTGCTACAGCAGGGGAAAAAATTCCTTCCTGATCCCCCGGGAAGCAATCAGATTTTCCCTGGATCAACTTTACCTATGAATGTTAGTAGCCAGTTATAATATGTACATTTAGAAAAGAATCCAGGCCTTTTTTTAAAGCAACCGACTGGGCTTGCTAGAACCACCTCTGGAGGGAGTCTATTCCACATTTTCACAGCTCTTACTGTGAAGAAACCTTTCCGTATTTGTAGATGAAATCTTTTTTCCTCTAGACATAAAGAGTGCCCCCTTGTCCTCTGTGGTGACCTTAAAGTATATAACTTAAAGTGGTTGTAAAGGTACAATTTTGTTTTCTAAATAGCTTCCTTTACCTTAATGCAGTCCTCCTTCACTTACCTCATCCTTCCATTTTGCTTGTAAATGTGTCCTTATTTCTTCTGAGAAATCCTCACTTCCTGTTCTACTGTCTGTAACTCCACACAGTAATGCAAGGCTTTCTCCCTGGTGTGGAGTATCGTGCTCGCCCCCTCCCTTGGACTACAAGAGAGTCAGGACGCTCTCTACTTTGCAGATAGAGAAAGGAGCTGTGTGTTAGTGGGCGTCCTGACTTTCCTGTAGTCCAAGGGAGGGGGCGAGCATGACACTCCACACCAGAGAGAAAGCCTTGCATTACTGTGTGGAGTTACAGACAGAAGAACAGGAAGTGAGGATTTCTCAGAACAAATAAGGACATTTAAAAGCAAAATCTCCAATGGAAGAAACCGCTGCCCCCATCCCAAGAGGCCCTCTATGCTAGGGTCAAGGACGTAGAACTTATGGAGAGGATGACAGCTAGTATCCGGGACAGGCTGGACGATCACGACCTTGTCTAGGATAGGTGGCATGTTGAGGAGGACCCGCCATGAGCCGACGATCAGGTCACCAAGGTACATCACCATCCCCGCTTTTCTAGTCCGCCCCCCCCCCTTTCTCTTTTTTCTCTTTCTCTTTTTCCTCTCCTCTCTCCCTCCTCCTCCTTTCCTCCTTACCTTATTCTATGATCTCCAGTTGTTCTAAAGGTTACTGAACGTACATATGAATAATTATGAAACCATTGTGTAAGCACTTTAAGCCAGAATTTTATACCTATTTTTTATTGCCTTACACTTGATATGTAGCTATATTTTGTACTGACCTTTTACGAAAATAAAAAAAATTGTTATTTGAAAAAATAAATAAAAGCAAAATCGAAGGATGAGGTAAGTAAAAGAGGAGTACAATAAGGTAAAGGAAGCTATTAAGGGAAAAAAATTGTACCTTTACAACCCCTTTAACACCAAGTTCACGATATGGACCACATATGTATTTGCACATGTTGATCATATCCCCCCTTCTCAAGAGAGTATAAATCCAGTTCCTCTAATCTTTTACCATAGCTGAGCTCCTCCATGCCTCTTATCACTTTCTCCAGTTCCCTTCTCTGCACTTTCTCCAATTCCCCGATATCCTTTTTGAGAACTGGAGCCCAAAACTGAACTGCATATTCCAGATGAGGTCTTACTAATGATTTGTACAGGGGCAAAATTATATCTCTGTCTCTGGAGTCCATACCTCTCTTAATACAAGAAAGGACTTTGCTCGCTTTGGAAACCGCAGCTTGGCATTGCATGTTATTATTGAGCTTATGATCAACTAAAACCCCCAGATCCTTCTCCACTACAGATCCCCCCAGTTGTACTCCTCCTAGTATGTATGATGCATGCATATTCTTACCCCCAAGTGCATAACTACATAAAGTCTAGAAATTTTACGTTGTACTTTTGTTTTGATGCCAAATAAACATACAGCCTTTGAGGTTGTTATTGCTGTCTACGTCCCTGTAGCAGAGATGTTGATCCAATAGGGATACAAACAAAAAAACATTCTGACAATAGCTTATTTTCTGTAAGTGTCTTCCTGTCCTTATTACAATAGCACCCGTCTCCTCTAATTTTTTTATTTTTTTTTTGGTGTTACAGACATGAAATGAAGGAAAATATCCCCATACGGTCACAAACAGAAATAAAGATCTTGCAGAAAATCACTCTTCTCTACTACTAAAAAAATGTTTTGGTTGGCGTCAGGCTGGCTATACACATTTTTTACCAGATGCCTCCACCCACCTTGGTTCCCCTCAGAGAACATTGTACTGTGACAGCAGTACCAACCATTTTCAGAATACATAGATCAGTGGCTACAGTCACTGATCGTCTTAAAATTTTCCAACATATCCCTTCTACAGAAGTCCATTAAATAAAAATAATTTAAAGGGGCTGGCTGATTTTTGAACAGCTTAAAGCCAGCCATACATGGATCGAAATTTGACTGGTTCAGCAGGGTCCGGACGAATTTTGAATCCATGTATGGGCAGGGTGATTGTACAGAAGTTGTCGGATTTTTGCTGTTCGATCAGTGCCCCCGGCTTTAGCCACAGCACTGATTCGTGTATCCTGACAACCTCAAATGTGTGGATGGGGGAATTGGGTCTTCTTGTTTTCGTTCAAGCCGCTAGTTGATAAAAAAAGAATCATATATGGATTGCTTAAGTGTTTAATCATCTCTAGCTTGGATCAGTTAGATCAGGTCCTCCTCAGCCTCAGTGTCTATTGTCTTCTTTAAATAGGTCCAACACTTTGTACAGGCTGCAGAACAGGGCTCAAGTCCTGCAGGAACGCGTGGGAACGGAGTTCCTGCACTTTTTTCACAGCAGGAACTCAGTTCCCTTTGCAGGACTAGAGCAGCCGAGCCGCCCGAGCCAATCTTTCACTAAGTGGCGATGCCCAGCTCGAGTCACTGTCAGGGGCAGGCGAACCTTAGTAATCCTTTATGTTACTGGCCGCTTCCTGTATATGGATTCATCGGGTAGTGTGCGGGTATTCCGTCACTTTCTCAATGCCGCAATGTCTCCTGGGAGCTTTTGTCATTGTTCCCAGGAGACATTGCGGAGGTCTGCCGTGAGTTATCGCGGGATTTATAAAGAAAAAAAAAAACATGCGGCTTAGTAATTATGCGTATCATTTTTTTTTGGTGGGGGAGTGGATCTTGGGTGGGAGTTCCCACACTTTTTTCCCCAGGACTTGACCCCTGCTGCAGAAGCTGCATTAGAGTGGAACCTCAAATGCTTATGTGGTAGCATTACACCAGCAGATCACTGGGATCAAACGTGCAACTTGTATCGCGTGACTGCTGTGATTGGCTCTCACAGTGTAATGTCAATATTCCCATCCCACACTTTCCTGAGTGAGGCTTTGGGAGTAGTAAGTGCTGAAGCAACAAACAGCTGGAACAGGAGACATCATAGATAAAATGCACATATTTGCCATCACACCACGGATCATCAAATAGGGTTCAAATCTTTATTGATGAATGATAACATCACAGAGCACAGCGTTTCAGAGCCATGCAGGACCCCTTTGTCAGTTACATGCCTGACGAATGGGTCCTGCACGGATCTGAAATGTTGCACTGTGTTCAACGTTCTGCCAATTTGGACATTTTCACTTAGGGGTGTACTCACTTTTGTTGCTAGCAGTTTAGACATTAATGGCTGTGTGTTGAGTTATTTTAAGGGGACAGCAAATTTACACTGTTATATAAGCTGTACACTCACTACTTTACATTGTACACTCACTACTTTACATTGTAGAGTAAAGTTTCATTTATTCAGTGTTGTCACATGAAAAGATATAATAAAATATTTACAAAAATGTGAGGGGTGTACTCACTTTTGTGAGATACTGTGTGTGTATATATATATATATATATATATATGTGTATATAGGGGCAGATCCACAGAGATCTGCACCCGCGCAGCGTATCAGAGATACGCTACGCTACGCCGCCGTACCTTACCTGGCTTTAGTTCGAATCCTGGAAGAATTTGCGCCGTAAGTTACGGCGGCGTAGTGTATCTCTGGCGGCGGAATTCAAATCGGCGATTAGGGGGCGTGTTTCATTTAAATGAAGCGCGTCCCCGCGCCGACCCGAAATTTCCCGCCGTGCATTGCGCTAAATGACATAGACGTGAATTACGTCCATCCCGATATTTGCATACGCAACGGGGAAAACAATGCCAAAGTATTGCATCTACGATCTGAAGGCGTACGCCTGTCGGATCTAACCCAGATGCCGTTGTATCTTGGTTTGAAAATTTAAACTAAAGATACGACGCGGGTAATTTGAAAGTACGCCGGCGTATCAGTAGATACGCCGGCGTACTCGCTCTGTGGATCTGCCCCACAATATATAAAATGCAGTAGACCAGAGGTTAAAGGAACACTAAAGGCAAACTTTTTTTTTTTTTAAATAACAAACATGTTATACTTACCTCCACTGTGCAGCTCGTTTTGCATAGAGTGTCCCCTAACCCTGTCTTCTGGGGTCCCTCGGCGGCTGTCTTGGCTCCTCCCCGCAAAAGCTTTCCACCTTCATGCGAGCGAGCTCGCATGGTAGAAAGCTTTTGCGAGCGCGCTCCCGTGATACAGCGGCGGGCATAGCCGCCGACTGTATCACTCGGCCCCGCCCCCGGCGCACCGCGTCATCCTCTGTGATTGACAGCAGCGCCAGCCAATGGCTGCGCTGCTATCAATCCGTCCAGCCTAGTCAATCAACGGCCAGGCTGGGAACCGAAGAGGATTACGTGGACGCGCGCGGGACTTTTGAGGGGTCAAGTAAGTAAAAAGGGGATTCGGGGGGGCGGTACCGTCGGATGTTTTTTCACCTTAATGCATAGGATGCATTAAGGTGAAAAAACATTTACCTTTACAACCCCTTTAAGAATATGGAAAGGATAATAATATATTTATACACATATCATCTATTGACTTTTTGGAGACAGGAAGTCAACTGATGACTGTGACTCACCCAGCTCATCTTTATTATTACTTTTCTCGTGCACCATGAGGAAATGTTTGTTTGATCCATCCCAACACGACATACAAGATCTTTTTTAGAAAATGTACTGTATTGCACAATTGGATATTTCAACAGCAGGGATGAGCAAATGACAATTATAAATGTTTGCAGAGTTTTGATGACGCATTTATAAAACAAAAAAGTGCACTACACCCACAGTACTTAATGCCTTCTGAAGGCAAACGTTTATATTAACCAATGTCAATACTTTAAGTGACAATTGAGCTGTCATGCAACGCTGTACCTAAATAAAAAAATAATATTTATTTTTGTGAGACAGATAGAGCGTTCTTTTAGTGATATTTTTTTATGATAAGAAGGCACCGATAGGCGGCACTGATGGATACTAATATGCTGCACTGATGGACACTGATATGCTGCACTGATAGACACTGTTAGGCTGCATTAATATGCTGCACTAATGAGCACTAATGAGGCTGCACTGATGGGCACTGATAAGCTGCACTGATAGGCACTGATAAGTCTGCACTAATGGGTACTGGTGAAGCTGCCCTGATAAGGTGGCACTGATATGGCACCCATGGACACTGATATGTTGCACTAATAGACACTGATATGCTGCATTGATGGGGTTGCACTGATGATCAGCGCCCGGATTATCAGTTTAAATGTCCCCTGTAACTGGAAAGCCAATTATCAGCTTTCCTTTCCTTTCTAACCTGAGCTTTCTTGTGGGAAACAGTTAATTGGGTAGGTTTAGTTCCACTTTAGAATTTCTTGATCCAATCTGCCTGAATAGGGCATTTTATTTGTTTAGAAACATACTATGTAGTTACAGTCCATTGCCCTAACATAAGAACTTATCCATAGCTTCCAACTGTTCCTGTTTTGGAAGGACTGTCCCTCTTTTGGAACCAAATCCCTTTGTGCCTCATTACATCTCATTTGTCCCTCTATACAGAAACATTTAACCAATCATTTTTGCATACCAATTCTTAATGGTTCATGTAAATTTGTGCATCACAGGGGTTTGTACTTCGCCTATATAACTTTTACATACCATGTGTTCCTCTTTCTCATCTCAAAACGTTGGAAGTTATGGGCATATATACACACTTTAACCAACCGACAAAGAGCAGAATTCTCAGCTATAAATGATTTCATCCTATAATATACTTAGTATATCATGTTTTTTATGACTGCTTTTACCTCATCTGTAATGCTGGTAATATACATAGGTGGTTCTCTAGCACTTTTGAGCAACTTTCACAAAAGGGATTGATATAAAGCAGCCATGTTCCTTCCATATACACTCACTTTTGCTGAAAGCCGTAGATCAGTGATGGGGAACCTTGGCACCCCAGATGTTTCGGAACCACATTTCCCATGATGCTCCAGTACACTGCAGAGTGCATGAGCATCATGGGAAATGTAGTTCCAAAACATCTGAGGTGCCAAGGTTAGGGTTGCCACCTCATCCCTTTAAAACAGAACACATATTAATTACACAGGTTCTGTGGCTGATTAAAGTGGTAATTAAACTCACTTGGTGCCTTATCTGCATTCAATTTGTCTCAGAACCTGTGTAATTCATATGTGTTCTGTTTTAAAGGGATGAGGTGGCAACTCTAGCCAAGGTTCCCCATCACTGCCGTAGATCATTGCGCTGTGTATACTTTTAGCAGAGCAATTTGCTCATGATTTCAATTGTTTCCTGGTTTTAAGTGACCAGATGATTGAAGCTGACTTGGAAATCAATTGAAAATGCTGTTTGAAGGGGACTGCATTAGTTTTAATTAATTTCCTCCTCATTTGGTCAATCGAGATTGAAAAAAAGCAAATTACTGTGTGAGTCTCCCAAATTACTAACAAGGCTGTCAAGTATATGATCAGTATAAATGTTCACTGGTGTCCAATTAATAGAATTCTGGACCTGCTTGTTTAATTAACCAGGCAGTGCAATGAGCAGTTGTGTGCAGTAACCCATGGCAACCAAAAAACTCCTGATTTACAACAGTTTAGAGTAGCCCAAATAAGAAAAAAATAGCAGTGATTGCTGCTGGTGACCATTCTTTACAGTTTGCTCTAGCATTTGCTATGTGTTCTTTGACTAGCAATGTCATTTTTCTTCCATATCTAGACAAGCCAGTGTTTTCTAAGAAAGAACCCAGACATCTCTGCAGGGCAGACAGGTGGCAGAAGAACAAGCAAAAGGAAATGACATCAGAGGATGTGCCCTTAGGCGCCAGTATTTTGGAAATAAGGAAATGCTGCGGAAGCTCCCTCTGCCGCCCAGAACAATGTATATAAATATATACTGTGAATGCGAGTGTGCAGAATGGACCCTTCCCTGTTAGCAACATGCAGTGCACTGATTCCTTTTCCTCCCAAAGACCAAGAGAACAATGCATGCTCTCTTCAGCAAGGATGTCTTTCCAGCTAGTTACACAAAACACTGGATAATGATTTTCCTTGTTGCCGAGTAAGCATTAACTCCTTCACTACTAGCCACAGCTCCATTTAAATGGAAAGAATGTCAAAATATCACCCAAACCTCCCACCCTGCTCCTCCCAAGACCTCCTGCTCTCTAGTTCCATCAACACCTCCTCCTATGCTCGCCTTCACATTCTCTATAGAGCCTTTCCCACCCCCTGAAACCCCCAACCACAGTCTATCAGGATATCTCTCACTCTGTCCGCCTTTAGGCAATCCCTGATAACTCATCTCCTTTGGGAAGCCCATCCTGCCTCCACCTAAAAACGTTATTTTTACTTTCCCCATCAGCTCATCCTTCACAGTTATTAACTTTTCTACCTTTTGCCCTTTCCTTTCAGATTGTACGTTCTCAGAAGTAGAGACCTCCTGTATCGAATTGCTTTGTAAGGGTCTACTGACTATAATGCATATAAAAATGCACCAAAGCTCATCAAAACTGCACGTGCGTTGATGTGCATTTAACCTGTATTGTCAAGCCCATTGCATTACATTGTGTTTTTTTGTCATCCATTGTGAAGCAACAGGAAGCCTAGAAGAGGGTCTTAATACCAATGAAAATGTATTTTTTTATAGCTTTACTCCGATTTCCATTTACATGTGCTCATGTGCATTGTGGGGTTGCATATTAATGCACATGTACACAACATTGTGGTGTGAATGAGGCACATAGAAAACCATTGTATTCTAGACACCCTTGCAAAAACTTGTGTTAATCTGGTGTAGGAAATTGTGAATGAGCCTTAAAGGTACTTTCTCCTTCTATTTTTTAAAGGCAAATTGTTGGTGCTACTGTATGTAAATCCTGTATAATAATATGCTCCTTCAGTTCAGTAGAGAAGTCTTAACTGCTACTAGGACTAATAGCTGTAAGGGTTAATTTATTTTGCTGTGACTTGTGTGGGATGGCATCCTGTGGATGTGGTCAGTCTTGTGGCGGTCTCCATAACAACCCTCCTCCCGCCTGCTCACCTCTGTTGGGTACTAATTAGCATGAGCTCATAAAACAGAGATGCACAGATATGCATCCAGTTTAGCCTGGTCTGATGTCTACTTCATTTCATAGAATATATTTATTCTGGCTCTTGATGTAGGAGGGTCAAACACTTCCCTGGCAGTAGCCTAATTAGGACCTTTCTCTATGAGTGGAAAATACCTCCATGCTCCTGATCAGGGCACAGATATGACCTAAGTCAGGGCAGTGGAATCACGTGACGCCATTCTGTTGTGTGTTATCATATTGTAGTATTGAAAATGTGCATCATCCACCCTCCCGAAAGGATGACCTCTTGGCAGATAAAAACGGGAATATGTTGCCAGTTTAATTAATGGGCATTAGACCTGTCTTCATGCCATAGGAATAATAGCAATCTTATTTCCCAAACCATTAGTGACACTGTAAAAATATATACTGTATATTATACACATGGCCTTATTTGACCTTAGCATTATGCATCCTGGCTGAATTCCCACCTCTGATTCATTTGTTAAAAACTTGTGGGATAGGCATGTTTTAAGCAAGTGCTTTTCATTTCCATTGGGGAATTGGCTCCCCTTTCTCATTCTCTCCAATTTGTAAAAACGACCACGCTTTCCCGGAAGCTTGTTCAATAGTGCTAGGTTGGCAAGCCCCAGTCTATTTTAAAGTGTAAATTAAATTTTGAATGGAGTGGGAAAGGGTTAGACTATTGGCCAAGTTTTTATTACAGTCTGTGGGGTAGATTCAGATAGATTAGCGGATCTTTAGATCTGATTTATGATCCGCCGGCGCAAGTTTTAGAGGCAAGTGCTGTATTCAGAAAGCACTTACCTCAAAACTTGCGGCGGCGTATCGTAAATCCTCTGGCGGAATACAAATTCCGCGGCTAGGGGGAGTGTACTATTTAAATCAGGCGCGTCCCCGCGCCGATTTAACTGCGCATGCGCCGCCGGCTAAATTTCCCAGCGTGCATTGCTCCAAATGACGTCGCTAGGACGTCATTGGTTTCGGCGTGAGCGTAACTTGCGTCCGGCCATATTCTGAATCGACTTACGCAAACGACGTAAAAATTCAAAACTCGGCGCGGGAACGACGGCCATACTTAACATAGGATACGCCTCACAAAGCAGGGGTAACTATACGCCGGAAAAAGCCGAGCGCAAGCGACGTAAAAAAAGCGACGGGCGGGCTTTCGTTTCTGAATCGGCGTAAATGCTCATTAGCATATTTGACGCGTAAAAGACACGGAAGCGCCACCTAGCGGCTAGGCTGGGATTGCAGCCTAAGATCCGACGGTGTAAGTCACTTACACCTGTCGGATCTTAGGCATATCTATGCGACTGATATTATGAATCAGTCGCATAGGTACGACCGGCCGGCCTTAGAGATACGACGGCGTATCAGGAGATACGTCGTCGTATCTCCTATCTGAATCTGGCCCTGTGTCCCCACTGGGGAAGTTCACCTTTCTATTGTCACCAAGACAAAGTAAGTAGCCAGCAGTGGAGATTTCTCACTGGGGAATCAACTGCTTCACTAACAACTTCTCTAAGCTCCATTCGGTTGGAGGAGAATCACTTGGCCGTTAGGAGAAAGATCAAAACCTACCTCTTCTGAGCTCAAGGGAGCAGTGGTCAAACAAGCGCCCAGAGGCGATTCGGTTCGCATGTGTAGCGCTATATACGTTTTTTTAACTCACTCAAGCTAGCCGTGTAATACTAGTGTAGCACCATCATGGATAGGTTTCTAGGATGTTAGGTAAGTTTTGTCCTTTTTGGCTCCTCTGTAATCAATGGAGCAGCTGTTGATTTATTTGGGCTGTTGTGGATCTCAAAGGCTGCAGATTTGATTGCTGTCCCCTGCCCTCTAGAAGCTCCTAGAACACAGTTGGATGGAAGAATCAAATAGGCAGCTTGAATATTTATTGTGCTGCAGCCAATCCCTACAGCGGTGTGCCCAATAGGTGGCTGGAGGGGAACATAAATAGTCTGGGGCCTGGAGCAGCCATATCTTGTCTGGCTGGAAAAGTTCCTAGCCTCAGAGGCCCTGAGGAGTTTGTTTATGTTCATCAAGGTCCCAGCTGTTGCAGAGCTGGGGGGTTTATTCCTAATCGTCTTTGGAGTCTAATCAGTCTCACCTAAGGATCTGGCCTGGAGGACTCACTGAAGATTGACAGGTGGAAACTGGAAGGTGTGCAGCTGTCCTGTGGCATTGAGAGTATTAACGTCTCCTTCACTGAAGAGTGTCTGGTGGAAGCTAGGAACTGAGTAGTCGTCCTGAAGCATAGCGATGTCTGAAGGAACCTGGGGAGTTTAGCTGTCCTGGAAAGAGGTTCTAAGGCCGAACCGATGAAAACGGCCTGAAGTCCAGTTTCATCGGTCCAAACCGACCATGTGTACGGCCCATCGGTCCGTTGTCCTTCGTTCAAAAATGTTAGAACTTGCTTTAAAATCGAACCGATGGACCGCTGCCCGATAGGTCCAAACCGATGTTTAGTACACAAAAGCATCGGTTCAAAACCCGCGCATGCTCAGAATCAAGTCGACGCATGCTTGGAAGCATTGAACTTTGTTTTTTTCAGCACGTCGTGTGTTTGATGTCACCGCGTTCTGACCCGATCGTTTTTGAACTGATGGTGTGTACGCACATCAGACCATCAGGCCACTTCAGCAGTGAACCGATGAAAACGGTCCGTTGGACCATTCTCATCGGTTTGGACCGACCGTGTGTACGCGGCCTGAGAATAGTCCTGAACTAAAGACCCAAGTAACTGTGTGCTGTCTCTTTCTGAGACAGCTCTTACAGTGTCTCAATTCTGGCTATTCCTATTAACCCTTGGCAGAAAGACTGTTCAGAGACGCCTAGCCTAGTCAAGAGTGTCCTCCTGTTACTATTCAGTGTGCGTTGACTATCCCATACCACCCTCACCCACCCCCCTCCCATCCCAAGTTCCATAAGCAATAAACTACAAAAAGACAGCCCCTAGGCTGTTTATCGGAGCCAGAGGAAATGGACTGTTGCTTGTGTGACTGATGGCCTCTGCATTGTCTGGGAAAGAACCAGTTAAATCAGTGGCTCCTACAGAGCTAGCGCTATACTGGCATTAGGGGGAAGTGTGATAAAACAGGGTAAAGGATAAGGAGTAGGTTATAGAAGAAGAGGAGGCAGAGTCACAGAGGTAAGAAGAGTCACAAAGGTATACAAAAGCAATTTAGCCAGCTAAGATTAGACAATGAGTCCATGAACCTTTGTGTCTAAATCAATTACCATTCTTAGTCTGAAAGTTTTCCTTTCCTGAATGGTTTTGAAATTTCCTTTAAGAGCCATGACATGAATGTCCTCCATCGAGCGGTCTGGTTGTGAGAAATGTCCCACAGGTGTACAATTATTTTCCTGTTATGCCGTGTCTGTGGAGGGCCGCTCCTTTTGTTATGTCTGTTCTGTTTTACAAATGTAACATTGCACTTGTTACAATGAATCAGATGTGTCAAACTACTTAGTAATATAAGCACGTATTAATGACATTTTCTTTAGCACCTGTGACATTTATTGATGGAATGACGTGGCTGCAAAGGGAAGACCACATGCAGTATATCACAAAAGTGAGTACACCCCTCACATTTTTGTAAATATTTTATTATATCTTTTCATGTGACAACGCTGAAGAAATTACACTTTGCTACAATGTAAAGTAGTGAGTGTACAGCTTGTATAACAGTGAGGATGCCCCACAGATGCTCAATAAGGTTTAGGTCCGGAGAAATGCTTGGCCAGTCCATCACCTTTACCCTCAGCTTCTTTAGCAAGGCAGTGGTCATCTTGGAGGTGTGTTTGGTGTCGTTTTCATGTTGGAATACTGCCCTGCGACTCCAAAGGGGAGGGGATCGTGCTCTGCTTCAGTATGTCACAGTACATGTTGTTATTCATGGTTCCCTCAAGGAACTGTAGCTCCCCAGTGCCAGCAGAACTCATGCAGCCCCAGACCATGACACTCCCACCACCATGCTTGACTGTAGGCAAGACACACTTGTCTTTGTACTCCTGACCTGGTTACCGCCACACACGCTTAGATTATGGAAGAATATATACACATATATATAAATACATATATGTATATGGCATATGATGGACTTTGAAGGCGTAATGGGTTAAAAAGAATGGGTTAAAAAGAAAAACATATAAGACTCATTGAAAAACATAAAATTCATAAATAAGATCGTTCCTAAGAATGCCTAAAAATACAGAAACGCTAGCATGACAAAACACCTATTACATATGGGTACAATACAAAGATAAGAGTGGTGGACAAGCAACCACTTCCTAATAGTAGTTATAACAAAACCCTTGGAATTTTCAGGAGGTGAAATGTCATACGATGCTCAGCCCGACATGTTGCGCGTTGAAAAAACGCTTCTTCGGGAGCTTAAAGCGAATTCTACAAAGTAAGAATGATAATAACAAATTTTACAATAGACAAAAACACAACAAATAAACAATAAAAATGATTATTATAAGTCTTTGATTAAAGCCTGTTTGACACCACCACCACACGCTTGACACCATCTGAACCAAATAAGTTTATCTTGGTCTCATCAGACCACAGGACATGGTTCCAGTAATCCATGTCCTTAGTCTGCTTGTCTTCAGCAAAATGTTTGCAGGCTTTCTTGTGCATCATCTTTAGAAGAGGCTTTCTTCTGGGACAAGAGCCATGAAGACCAATTTGATGCAGTGTGCAGCGTATGGTCTGAGCACTGACAAGCTGACCCCCCCCCCCCCACCCCACCCCTTCATCCTCTGCAGCAATGCTGGCATCACTGATTTGTCTATTTCCCAAAGACAACCTCTGGATATGACGTTGAGCAGGTGCACTCAACCTCTATGGTCGACCATGGCGAGGCCTGTTCTGAGTGGAACCCGTCCTGTTAAACCTCTGTATAGTCTTGAACACCATGCTGTAGCTCAGTTTCAGGGTCTTGACAATCTTCTTATAGCCTAGGCCATCTTTATGTAGAGCAACAATCCTTTTTTTCAGATGTCAGAGAGTTCTTAGCCATGAGGTGCCATATTGAACTTCCAGTAACCAGTATGAGAGAGTGAGAGCGATAACACCAAATTTAACACACCTGCTCCCCATTCACACCTGAGACCTTGTAACACTAACGAGTCACATAACACTGGGGAGGGAAAATGGCTAATTGGGCCCAATTTGGACATTTTCACTTAGGGGTGTACTCACTTTTGTTGCCAGTGGTTTAGACATTAATGGCTGTGTGTTGAGTTATTTTGAGGGGACAGCAAATTTACACTGTTATACAAGCTGTACACTCACTACTTTACATTGTAGCAATGTGTCATTTCTTCAGTGTTGTCACACGAAAAGATATAATAAAATATTTACAAAAATGTGAGGGGCGTACTCACTTTTGTGAGATACTGTATATACCTGGTAGAATCAATGATGTGACATACCATCAGGATAAAAGATTTGAGCAATGAAATGTGGAAAGAATTTGCTAGCTTGAGATGTGGGGACTGAATTGATCTTAGCAAGGATTACATAAGGCCTGATACACCGTAACTTTCATAGAGGGAACCTTGTGGTGAATATTTCTGGTGGCAAGCCAAACTTTATCCCTGGCTTAAGGAAGAGGAGTCCTTCCATAGTCTTTCCCTAAGAACCTGTGTTTGGGAGCACAGTGCTGGTGTCAGTCCAGAGGCCAGGATCAAATTTAGTTAAAGGAGAATTAGGGCCAAAGCTCTTTTGGCCATACTTCTCCTGTGAGTCACAGAAGTGAACTTTATTCTGCACTCCTGCTACCCATATTCAGGAAACAGCAGGCTAAATCTCGGCAGGTCCGGGCTCGGAAGGGAGCCGCTAAGAGCCTGAGCCTGCCACTTCCTGACAGCCACCGGCTCTCTGCTCACTGAAGACTGAGAACTGAGCGATCAGCAATCTTTGAGGTGGCAGAGGGCAGACTCAGCATTGGACCCATGCTGCATCCACCTAGATGAGTATGTAGCCTTTTTTCTTTTAAACTTCTCTTTTAAAGTCCTCCTGCAGAACATACAGTGTGGGAACCTTTGGTGAATAAGGTATTGGCAATTGAAGACATGGATGTTTTTTGTTGACAGTGAGGAATAGGATGTTAGAATTAAAGTTAAAGTATAATCTGTTTTAAAAAAAAAAAATCTATTCAAGTATGTATCCTTAAAGTGATTGTAAGGGCATAATTTAGACAATATGTTATACTTACCTGCTCTGTGCAATGATTTTGCACAGAGCAGCCTCGCTCCTCCTACTTTGGAGCCCCCCTCCAGCACTCCTGGCTCCCCCCCCATTCTGGGAGCCCCCACAGCCAGCTGCTTACTCTGGGGGTATTTGTGCGTGCTCACTCCTAAGCCTAAACATTGTGTTAGGCCTCGTACACACGACCGAACATGTTTGCTGAAACTGGTCCGCGGACCGGTTTCCGCGGACATGTTCGGTCGTCTGTACGGCCGACCGGACTGGATTCCCGGCCGAGTGGACAGGTTTCCAGCGGACAAATGTTTCTTAGCATGCTAAGAATCATGTCCGCTGGAAGCCTGTGCGACTCACCGGACATGTCCGCTCGGCCGAAAGCCCTCGCATGCGTCAAAGTGATTCGACGCATGCGTGGAAGCATTGTCCTTCCAGGGTCGCGCACGTCGCCGCATCATCGTCGCGGCCACATCACCGCATATCCTGTCCGCGGGAAATTTGGTCTGATGGTGTGTACAGCCAAATTTTCATTCAACCCAGGGGGCTAAACACATATAGATTGCGATGCTAGTGCGGCGATCTCCCCCGCTGAGGTACTGTATTCTGACAGGGGACTGCCTCCCAGCCAGAACACACTGATTTTTGATCCATGTCTACCCAGCCTTAGGCAGGTCATAGACAGTGCAAAAAAAATCCTGCAACCACGGGTTGCAAGAAAGAAATTCACATGTATCAACACAGATAGTGCTGATTATATACTAGAGTATAAGTGTCGATCGATCAACTTGGTGCATTCAGCCTGCCCATACAAGATTAGAATCTCAGCCAGTTCCTGCTGAACCTGCCGAGATTCAAACTGTCTATGGCTGGCCTTAAACTTCGGCCTCTTTTAAGCTGGGTATACATGATGAGTTTTTTTTATGTAATTTTTTTTACGCAACCAGCAGGTTGAACAAAAAAAAACTCACATGTCCCCTTATCCGCTCAAGTGATGTGGATGCAGCGATCTCTTCTCCAGCACTATTGTATTCTGACAGCAGGGACCCCCCCTATCAGATTACAGTGATCAACGATCCAGTGCATCTTCCCATCTCTCCTTCATTCCAATGACATAGATGTCAATCAGTCCTCCTCAGACTGATACCACCAATGCGTGGACAATTTGTTTTTGAGTGACATCACCAATGCAGGAATATTTCTTCCTTACAGTGACACCACCAACGCTGGGACAGTTTTTTCTTTCGGTGACACCACTGATGCAAGGAAGCTTTTTTCTTCCAGTGACACCACCAACACAGTGACGTAGGTATAGTTTTTGCTTCCAGTAACACCACTAATGCAGGGACATTTTTTCCTTCCAGTGACACCACTGATGAAGTGCCAATACTGAGGCTGAGCATTTTTTTTCTTCACCATTGTTAGCCCCATATTTGTGCACTGATTTTAAACTCTTCAGGATGCAGCTATGTAGCACAACTATTGGTTCTATTTCAGAACATGCTACAGACATTACATGCATTTTGCTCTGCATGCCACTATTAGCCTCAATCCTATCTGCCACCAGGGGGGAGCACAGTTTGCCATCTTCTCCCTGGGCACTGGATGAACTTTTCCCGGCACTGGAGGTTGCGGTCAAGGTGTGAGTGGATAGAGCAATGAACTCTAGTTAAGAAGGAGTCAAAAGAGAGTGAGGCCCCGTACACACGACCGGGTTTCTCGGCAGAATTCAGCAAGAAACTCGATGGGAGACGTATTCTGCCGAGAAAACCGGTCGTGTGTACACTTTTCGCCGAGAAACCCGTCCAGGAACTCGTCGAGCCAAATAGAGAGCATGTTCTCTTTTTCCTTGTTGGGCAATGGGAAAATTTCTCGGACGTGTGTACGGGGCCTGACATTTCAGAGTTGGCAATCCTGGACTTGAAAGTCAATATTAGTCTAGCTCAGAGAAGAACCAGAACCAGTGGGCTTGTCTGGGGTTTAGGCAGGGCCGATCCACCCTATAGGCTCACTATGCAAGCCGCTTAGGGCCCCGCAAAGCTGCAGGGGGCCCCCCAAATTACTAGAGGCCCCACCTGGTGAGAAGTCATTTTTGGCCCCTCACCCCGCTTCTCAACTTGCTGGCTGCATGGGAGAAGAGGTAAGAAGTCAGCACCCCCGCCTTCTCACTTTAATGTAAGATGTCAGTTCCGATAGCAGAACACCCCCTCCCCCTGCTTCTCAACTTTAATATTTAATGTGACATGTCACTGTCGGCAGTGCCCCCCCCCCCCACTTCTCAACTATAAAGCGGAGTTTCCATTCTGTTTTTAAATTTTTTGAAATCGGACCTTTCATTTATCTTTCTTTAATTCTTTAGAATACCGCATACTACGTCTTTTAGTCCCGCCGTTCCGCCGACTTATATGCAATAAATACCTTATATTTCTTTCTCCTGAGCCTTCATGCGATTTCCCATCTTGCTTGTGGGCAAAGTGAAACCCACAAGCAGTTGCTTCCTGGATTAGTTGGGATGATGCGCCCGGACGAAAGAGCCGTCCCGCCCCAATCTCGCGCATGCGCAATACTGCTACAGCGCCGAGATTCTCGTACAAGGGAGGCACAGGGGAGGTGCACGGCTGAATGACTCCACATTTCCGAGGAGCATTAGCGCTGTGGAGCCGAGGTAGCTGACGTCAAGATCCTAGGTCTGGGATATGCAATTAACGGACCTCCAGCTGTTGCAAAACTACAAGTTCCATCATGCCTCTGCCTCTGGGTGTCATGCTTGTGGCTGTCAGAGTCTTGCTATGCCTCATGGGACTTGTAGTTCAGCAACAGCTGGAGGTCCGCTAATTGCATATCCCTGTCCTAGGTGGATAGGAAGGCAGATTTCGTGCTTCCGCATAGCAACAGGCATTTCAATGTGGGTAAAAAAATATATATATATTTTTTCCTTTTTTATATGTAATCTACAATTTAAAGCAAAATAATATTTTTGGTGGAACCTCCACTTTAATGTGACATGTCATTTTGCTTAGGGCCCCAGGGAGGTCAGGATCGGCACTGGGTTTAGGCTACAGTAAGGTGATCCCTCAAGAGCCAGTTTGACAGTGAGCACATCTCAACCCCAAAAAAATTCTTCTCTGTTGAAGAGAATTTTTGGGGAAAATGGTGCAGGGGTACTTCCCCATGGGGGACTGAAAAAAGATGGCTTGCCCTCCCACCAATGACGCATAAACCTTAATGCAATAGGGTTTAGTGATATCTGATCTTGTTAGCACAGGACCAAATTGGAAGGCTCACTTCAAGACATGGAATGCTTCAACTGCATAGGGAGACCAGTGGTTGAGGTTAGGCATCTTTCTGGGAGAGAGAACAAAGTAGTTGTTGATGAAATACTGGCAGTAGTTAGTGAATCCTGGAAAGCGCTGTGTAGCTTTGAGAACATTGGGCAGAGGCCAGTAGAAAATATCAGAAAGGCACCTTAACATAAGGTTTTCACAGAGACACTTTAAATCTCAATGAACATGGCATCTGTGTGTGAGCAGGTTTGGTGAGAAAATTAGTATATAATCCAGCTAGACAACAACATACTTGTAGAGAAAAATAATGAGCAAACTGAGCAAAATTCAGCTTGTTGGATGTTAGACGAACACTTTGAAAACATTTGTGACCCCTGAACATAGCAGCAAACCCCAATAAGGTATACAGTAAGGTAACTGAATCTTCTAAAATGGAAATTGGTAGATTGCCATTGGGGGTCATGTACAAAAGCAAACATTTTTTTTTTTTTTTCAAAAATTATTTTTAGTGGGGAACAGCTCTTTTACAAAGGCTTAAAAGGGAAGACACGCAAATCCCATACATTACACGTTTGAACTTGCACATGTAATGGCCCACCTGTACAATATATTATCACAAAATGAGAAGTGGCCAGGGATTTCCCTCAACAGCTATACCAGACTCTTATCTTGAAGGTCTGATATGAATTTTAAAGGGGAAGGCCACAACAAAAACAGCGTGGGGTTCCCCTTACAGGTCAATACCAGCCCTGGATTGAGGTTCTGTTATCAATTTTAAGGGGTACCTCATGCCCAAAGAGGAAAAAAAACGCATTGGGTTTCGCCTCCAAAATTCATACAAGACCATACACATATACATGAGTAAATTGATGGGCATGTGGGGGTCTGCGGGGAGGACCTATCAAGAAATTATAAAATAAAAGGGTCACCAGATATCCACCCCAACTACATGAATGAATATGGGATACATGGCACCCATGATCGCTGTCCAGGGTGAAAGGAGAGTCCGAAGAATTTCAATGTCCACACACAATGTACCTCCTTCTCTTTGGGTTTATTTCTAGAGAGCTTTAGTAGACAAGAGGAGTAAGGGTGGAAGGGTAGGTAGGTTCAGGTGCATAGTCACAAAGTAAAGGAAACACTCCTGTTTCCAGCAAACAGGATAGGTGCTCCCCTGGTCTCCTTCATCAAGTGGCTTCCTCCCGCAGGATGGACAGCACAGGATCACCTCTGCAGTGCGGGCCCCAGCCAGACAACTGGGCCCACCAGACGAAGCCGAAGCCCCAGGCCAACGGTGTCCCGAAGCTAGGATTCACAACGCACACTCCTGGCCTATGGCTCTAATCAGGTTCTTCAAAAACACTCCCCGCCACTGTAATTCAGGCACCAAAAAGGGGCGAGCACCTGCTATGCATGAATCTATCCATTGGTCATAGAGTTGGTGGCTGGAATGAGGGGGCTGTGCCTGTGCGCCCTTATGGACGCGCCGCCACTGCATGGCTGTAACCTAAACCTCATTCCTAGTTGAGATGACCTAGAACAGGGGTCATTATACTATGGCCCAAGGGCCACATCTGGCCTGATGCAAGATTGTATCTGGCCTTCAACAACACTGATGTAATGGGATGGTTCTGGTGTAAAGTGGGGGCCTCTGCTGTGATGAGGGGCTTCTCATGTGAAAGGGAGTATCTGATGTGAAGGGGATGCTCTGATGTGAAGGAGAGCTTCAGATTGGAAAGGGTGGACTTCTGATGTAAAAACTGGAACTTTTCTGCGATAAAAGGCTTCTGATTTGAAAGGGGTATTTGATGTGAAAGGGGTACTCTTATGTGATGGAAGGGGGCTCTGATGTGATAGGGGAGCTTCTGATGTAAAAGGGAGACTCTGATACGATGGGAGGCTTCCGATGTGAAAGGGGGGACTGATTTTTGAGTGGTATCCTCCCTCAGACTCAGGGCCGGTGCTAGACTATTTTGCGCCCTAGGCGAGACCAGCTACTTGCGCCCCCCCCCCCCCAAAAAAAATTATTAAAGTGAATTAAATTTTAGCACCAGAACTGGTCCAGGTGGAGAAGGGGTTCAGCCAGGTGAAGGGATAGAGCCAGGGGGACAGGTGGGGGGGGGTGCAGGTAGGTGGAGGGATAGAGCCAGGTGGAGAGGAGAGGTGCAGCCAGGTGGAGAGGAGATGTGCAGCCAGGTGGAGAGGAGATGTGCAGCCAGGTGGAGTGGAGTGGAGAGGAGAGGTGCAGCCAGGTGGAGTGGAGAGGAGAGGTGCAGCCAGGTGGAGAGGAGAGGTGCAGCCAGGTGGAGAGGAGAGGTGCAGCCAGGTGGAGAGGAGAGGTGCAGCCAGGTGGAGAGGAGAGGTTCAGCCAGGTGGAGTGGAGAGGAGAGGTGCAGCCAGGTGGGGTGGAGTGGAGAGGAGAGGTGCAGCCAGGTGGAGTGGAGAGGAGAGGAGAGGTGGAGCCAGGTGGAGAGGAGCAGCCACGTGGAGTGGAGAGGAGAGGAGAGGTGCAGCCAGGTGGGGTGGAGTGAAGAGGAGAGGTGCAGCCAGGTGGGGTGGAGTGGAGAGGAGAGGTGCAGCCAGGTGGGGTGGAGTGGAGAGGAGAGGTGCAGCCAGGTGGAATGGAGAGGAGAGGTGCAGCCAGGTGGAGAGGAGAGGTGCAGCCAGGTGGAGAGGAGAGGTGCAGCCAAGTGGAGAGGAGAGGTGCAGCCAAGTGGAGAGGAGAGGAGAGGTGCAGCCAAGTGGAGAGGAGAGGTGCAGCCAGGTGGAGAGGAGAAGTGCAGCCAGGTGGAGAGGAGAGAAGAGGTGCAGCCAGGTGGAGAGGAGAGGTGCAGCCAGGTGGAGAGGAGAGGTTCAGCCAGGTGGAGAGGAGAGGTGCAGCCAGGTGGAGAGGAGGAGGGGGGTTCAGTCAGGTGGACAGCAGAGGGGAAGTGCAGCCAGGTGGAGAGCAGAGGGGAAGTGCAGCCAGGTGGACAGCAGAGGGGAAGTGCAGCCAGGTGGACAGCAGAGGGGAAGTGCAGCCAGGTGGACAGCAGAGGAGGGGTGCAGCCAGGTGGACAGCAGAGGGGGGGTGCAGCCAGGTGGACAGCAGAGGGGAAGTGCAGCCAGGTGGAGAGCAGAGGGGAAGTGCAGCCAGGTGGACAGCAGAGGGGGGGTGCAGCCAGGTGGAGAGCAGAGGGGAAGTGCAGCCAGGTGGAGAGCAGAGGGGGGGTGCAGCCAGGTGGACAGCAGAGGGGAAGTGCAGCCAGGTGGACAGCAGAGGGGACGTGCAGCCAGGTGGACAGCAGAGGGGGGGTGCAGCCAGGTGGACAGCAGAGGGGAAGTGCAGCCAGGTGGACAGCAGAGGGGAAGTGCAGCCAGGTGGACAGCAGAGGAGGGGGTGCAGCCAGGTGGACAGCAGAGGGGAGGTGCAGCCAGGTGGACAGCAGAGGGGAGGTGCAGCCAGGTGGACAGCAGAGGGGAAGTGCAGCCAGGTGGAGAGCAGAGGGGAAGTGCAGCCAGGTGGAGAGCAGAGGGGAAGTGCAGCCAGGTGTAGAGCAGAGGGGAAGTGCAGCCAGGTGGAGAGCAGAGGGGAAGTGCAGCCAGGTGGAGAGCAGAGGGGAAGTGCAGCCAGGTGGAGAGCAGAGGGGAGGTGCAGCCAGGTGGACAGCAGAGGAGGGGGTGCAGCCAGGTGGAAAGCAGAGGGGAAGTGCAGCCAGGTGGACAGCAGAGGGGAAGTGCAGCCAGGTGGAGAGCAGAGGGGAAGTGCAGCCAGGTGGAGAGCAGAGGGGAAGTGCAGCCAGGTGGAGAGCAGAGGGGAAGTGCAGCCAGGTGGAGAGCAGAGGGGAAGGGCAGCCAGGTGGACAGCAGAGGGGAAGGGCAGCCAGGTGGACAGAGGGGAAGGGCAGCCAGGTGGACAGCAGAGGGGAAGGGCAGCCAGGTGGACAGCAGAGGGGAAGTGCAGCCAGGTGGACAGCAGAGGGGAAGTGCAGCCAGGTGGACAGCAGAGGAGGGGGTGCAGCCAGGTGGACAGAAGAGGGAAAGTGCAGCCAGGTGGACAGCAGAGGAGGGGGTGCAGCCAGGTGGACAGAAGAGGGAAAGTGCAGCCAGGTGGACAGCAGAGGAGGGGGTGCAGCCAGGTGGACAGAAGAGGGAAAATGCAGCCAGGTGGACAGCAGAGGAGGGGGTGCAGCCAGGTGGACAGAAGAGGGAAAGTGCAGCCAGGTGGAGAGCAGAGGAGGGGGTGCAGCCAGGTGGACAGCAGAGGGAAAGTGCAGCCAGGTGGACAGCAGAGGAGGGGGTGCAGCCAGGTGGACAGCAGAGGGAAAGTGCAGCCAGGTGGACAGCAGAGGAGGGGGTGCAGCCAGGTGGACAGCAGAGGGAAAGTGCAGCCAGGTGGAGAGCAGAGGGAGGGGGGGGTGCAGCGTGGTGGAGGGAGAATATAGCAAAGTGGACAGCTAGGTGGATGGATGCAGCCAAGTGGAGGGGGTCACACACCAGTGATAAGATCATCCCCAGCGCTTCCCCCACCACCTGACAAGTTCCTACCTTGGAGCACTTCTTTCCATCTCCCTCCACATGTCACAGGCTGGGTAAGCTGCAGGATCAGCTTTGCTTTGGGCTCCACACTCCTCCAGGACAAGTGGCTTCGGCCCAGCGTGTGGCCAGTCTAGGCCTGGGTGGATCCATTCTGGGTGTCTATGCCCTGCTCCTCCAATGGTTGCACATCACCCAGAGAGGGAGGCGGGGCGGGCAGAGAGCTGACACCCACGGCTGCTGCTGCCTGCTGGACATCAGCATGGTCACCTCTGGCTTAGTGCAGCGAAGGGGACGATCTGTCTGCTTCTTCTCCCTGCCTAGTCACTCTGCAGCCAGCCATATAGAGCCCTTCCGCTACACTCTGCATCAGTCACCATCGGCTGAGGAGGAACCGATCTTCTGTAGAAGACCCAGCAGCTGTGGCAGCGCTCCCTGGCGGCAGTGCGCTCTAGGCGGCTGCTTAGTTCGCCTAGTGGGAGCGCCGGCCCTGCTCAGACTGAAGACCCCTGATCTAGACGATTTTGTTAATTAAAGCGGGAGTTCACCCATTTAAAAAAAAAAAAAAAATCTCCCCTTAGCTTCCTGCTCGTTCGGTCTAGGGGAATCGGCTATTTATATTAAAATATGAGCAGTACTTACCCGTTTTCGAGCTGCATCTTCTTCCGTCGCTTCCGGGTATGGGTCTTCGGGAGCGGGCGTTCCTTCTTGATTGACATTCTTCCGAGAGGCTTCCGACGGTCGCATCCATCGCGTCACTCGTAGCCGAAAGAAGCCGAACGTCGGTGCGGCTCTATACTGCGCCTGCGCACCGACGTTCGGCTTCTTTCGGAAAATCGTGACGCGATGGATGCGACCGTCGGAAGCCTCTCGGAAACCTGTCAATCAAGAAGGAACGCCCATTCCCGAAGCCCATACCCGGAAGCGACGGAGAGGATGCGTCTCGTAAACGGGTAAGTACTGCACATATTTTAAAATAAATAGCCGATTCCCCTAGTAATAACGAGCAGGAATCTAAGGGGGAAAAGTGCCCTCTAAGGGTGAACCCCCGCTTTAAGTGCTGGAAGACAGTTACAGAGTCTGAAATGGATTACAAGATATTGTAGTGACCTGTTACCCTGGTATTAAATGCAGTCTTCCATATGTCTACTTCTTTGCCTCAACTGAAGTAGTATGTGCCTCATGGATCTAATTTAATGAAGACTTTTGCTTCACAAGAGTGACTGAAGAGCTGAGAATCGCTACATATTAGCATTATGCTTTATTTATCAAGCCTTGCAAAAGACACAAGAGTACTTCAATGTTTCAACTTAGTTACTAGACTGTAGTGACACCTAGTGGAAACTACAGAAGATGGCTTTGTAGAGGGAAGATTCATACAATGGAAAGTCATTCAAAAACAAAAACAACAATGGTTTGCTGTTTTCAAACCATTAAAAAACATATCTGTCTGGTTTCTTTGGGGTGCACTATTCTCTTCACCATAAACTATCCATAGATAGCCACATTGTTTTTATGGAGGCTAGTAAAAATTGAACTTTTATGTCCAGTACTGCAGGGTGCAGAGTACTGTTGATTGATAGTGGTGGTTTAAGATTGGAAATATGGAAGCTGTACTAGTATTTTCTGTAAATTTTATTTTATGCTGGTTATGGACTTTTTTTGTGGTATGTGTGGGTGGGGCCACTCACCCTAAATGTGCTCATCAATGCCCAGGACCAGACGGGGACTGCAGTCATGTGAGAATCAAACATTATGGCAGTTCTCCAACTTAGAGATGAGCCATGTCACTGTATCCATTGAAAAGTACTGTCCCATGTTACTAAACACTGTTGTCTGATGTATATTGCATTTAGGAGGGAAGCTGTAGAGCCTGTGCCCTCTCCACCAGTCCAGCGTACCTCTGTTACCTCACTCCCAGTGACAGAATGGGGCCCTGCCATGAACATAGCGTAGACCTCATGCGTGCACTTGTTTACTATCGTACCATGTGACCAGGTCATGGATCTCCGTAACACAGATTTGGTTCCGACTGCTACTGGAAATTGACCGCTGAGGAGGGAGCCAGAACATTGATCCCCTCACTACCGGAGCACCGCTCACCTATACCAGGTGCCATGCTTTATGACTGGCTGCACTGTGCCTTGCACTAGTTCTTAGTCATAGCAACTGCATTATTCCTCTTGCCTGACTTGCCGAGTAGACCTCTGATAGTGGGTTTACTTCATACCCCATATGTGCTTTACTAAGCCAGGTTCTTTTGTATACACCAGAAACAACATGAACCCCTTTTAAATAACTTCAGACCAAGCTCAGATCAGGTGATGCAACTTTACTTAAAAATATTCAGAATATCCCCAACTTTTCCTAGCTGGCTTCCCAGGCATACCTCTACAAGCTAGTGGTCCATAGATGGCATTCTCCAAGTCTTGGTTGATCTATGGATCCCTCAGACAGATTTCAAGGTGCAGCAGTCCTCCTCTACAGAAGTCACTGCATCTCCTGCATACTGTGGCCGGATCAGAGCCACAAACCCAGCCTTCCCCCATATTTATACCACCGGTGGGTAGGCTGGATCCAAAAAGCCCAAGAACTGCACCACACACATTAACCCTTTACCCTAGCCTGGGTCAGTCACTAGCTAAACTAGCATACCTGTAGGCCACAGGTGTCAAACACAGGCCATTTAATGTGGCCCTTGGACCTCTCCTGAAGCTACTGGTCCTCCTCCAGGCCCTTACTTTATGCTTTCAAGCAATGCATCCAGCTTCTTCCCAACAGCAGTATAAGGAAAGGGGGTGCACTGTGTTGTAAGGGAGAGTGGGGGACTCAACTTCTGATGGTGGGGTGGCTCTTGACATCTAATGTAAGGGGAGGGGGATGCACTGGACATCTAATCTTACAGATAGGGTTCACACATTTTTTTTAATAAATCCAATTAGAAAGAAATATGAATCCTGGACGAACATTTTGTGAATCTTGTGTGAAAACATAGATATATATACAATGGGGCAAACAAGTATTTAGTCAGCCACCAATTGTGCAAGTTCTCCCACTGTAATTGTCATCATAGGTATACCTCAACTATGAGAGACAAAATGTGGAAACAAATCCAGACAATCACATTGTCTGATTTGGAAAGAATTTATTTGCAAATTATGGTGGAAAATAAGTATTTGGTCAATATCAAAAGTTAATCTCAATACTTTGTTATATATCCTTCGTTGGCAAAGACAGAGGTCAAACGTTTTCTGTAAGTCTTCACAAGGTTGTCACACACTGTTGCTGGTATGTTGACCCATTCCTCCATGCAGATCTCCTCTAGAGCAGTGATGTTTTGGGGCTGTCGCTGGGCAACACAGACTTTCAACTCCCTCCAAAGGTTTTCTATGAGGTTGAGATCTGGAGACTGGCTAGGCCACTCCAGGACCTTGAAATGCTTCTTACGAAGCCACTCCTTCATTGCCCGGGTGGTGTATTTGGGATCATTGTCATGCTGAAAGACCCAGCTACGTTTCATCTTCGATGCCCTTGCTGATGGGAGGAGGTTTGCACTCAAAATCTCACGATACATGGCCCCATTCATTCTTTCATGTACACGGATCAGTCGTCCTGTTCCCTTTGCAGAGAAACAGCCCCAAAGCATGATGTTGCCACCCCCATGCTTCACAGTAGGTATGGTGTTCTTTGGTTGCAACTCATCATTCTCTCTCCTCCAAACACAACAAGTTGTGTTTCTACCAAACAGTTCTACTTTGGTTTCATCTGACCATATGACATTCTCCCAATCCTCTTCTGGATCATCCAAATGCTCTCTAGAAAACCTCAGATGGGCCCGGACATGTACTGGCTTATCCAGGGGGGCACGTCTGGCACAGCAGGATCTGAGTCCCTGGCGGCGTAGTGTGTTACTGATGTTAGCCTTTGTTACGTTGGTCCCAGCTCTCTGCAGTTTATTCACTAGGTCCCCCTGTGTGATTCTGGGATTTTTCCTCACTGTTCTTGTGATCAATTTAAACCCACGGGGTGAGATATTGCGTGGAGCCTCAGATCGAGGGAGATTATCAGTGGTCTTGTATGTCTTCCATTTTCTAATTATTGCTTCCACAGTTGATTTCTTCACACCAAGCTGCTTGCCTATTGCAGATGCAGTCTTCCCAGCCTGGTGCAGGTCTACAATTTTGTTTCTGGTGTCCTTCTACAGCTCTTTGGTCTTCACCGTAGTGGAGTTTGTAGTGTGACTGTTTGAGGTTGTGGACAGATGTCTTTTATACTGATAACAAGTTCAAACAGGTGCCATTAATACAGGTAATGAGTGGAGGAGAGAGGAGCCTCTAAACCTCTTGACCACTGGGCACTTAAACCCCCTTCCTAACCAGATACATTTTCAGCTTTCGGTGCTCTCACATTTTGAATGACAATTACTCAGTCATACAACATTGTACAGATATGACATTTTTGTCCTTTTTTTCACACAAATAGAGCTTTCTTTTGATGGTATTTAATCACCATTGGGTTTTTGATTTTTTTGCGCTATAAAAGAAAAAAGACCGCAAATTCTGTAAAAAAAAAAAAAAAATCTTGTTTCTGTTATAAAATTTGTAATTTTTCTTCATAAATTTTGGCCAAAATTTATACTGCTACATATCTTTGGTAAAAATAAGTACAAATTGGTGGATATTATTTGGTCTTTGTGAAAGTTATAGCGTCCACAAGCTATGGTGCCAATATCTGAAATTGATCACATATGAAGTACTGACGGCCTATCTCATTTCTTGAGACCCTAACATGCCAGAAAAGTACAAATACCCCCCCAAATGACCCCTTTTTGGAAAGAAGACATTCCAAGGTATTTAGAAAAAGGCATGGTGAGTTTTTTGAAGTTGTCATTTTTTTCCCACAATTCTTTGCAAAATCAAGATTTATTTTTATTTTTTAACAACATTTTCATATTAGCAGGTTATTTCTCACACACAGCATATGCATACCACAAATGACACCCCAAAACACATTCTGCTATTACTCCCGAGTATGGGTGATACCACATGTGTGAGACTTTTACACAGTGTGGCCACATACAGAGGCCCAACATGCAGGGATCACCTTCAGGCGTTCTGGAGCACCCAGACCAATCCAGAAAAGCCCAGAGCAGGGGAACGCAGTGGACTCGGTGGAGGGCTGGCATGACTGACGTCACAGGGGACAGCAAAATTAATGGTTGGCTGTCAGTACCCGGGGGGCGGGGGAAGGGAGTTTATTTAATGTTTGGTTCCCGCCCTCCCGGCAACACAGCGCGGAGGAAAGTTCCAGGAGAATGTCTGAAGTGCAGCTCATGTTAGCCCAGCTACAGGCGGAGGCGTCGGCGCACGGCCCGGAGTGGCTTCGGGACCAGCTGCGGCCTATTTTCGGTAGGTCGGCAGCTATTGAGGACGCGGGGGGGAGGGACACAGGACGCGCCCGGCGTTCTCGCCCGCCGGAGCGCTTTTCCCCGGACACATCCCCCAGGGCCCAAAGAAGACAAGGGAGCCCCCGTTCGCTGGCCCCTCCGGGCCCCCCCGCCAAGCGCGCAGCACTGCCCACAAAGGGGGGGAACGGGAGGAATCCCAATCGGGGCCGTGGCGCGGCAGCCGGCCGTTCGGCCAGCCCTGGAGCAGCACCTGGGCCCGCGCGGCGTACGGATGGTGATTCGGCGGGCCCCGCCCCCCGCGCCACCGCGGGGGGTGCGGCGCCTCAGCGTGGGAGACCTAGAGGCCCGGCTGCTGGGCTTTCCATTTCCTCGGCCCACAGCCTTGCCGCGGTGCGGATTGAGGGGGAGGGGACCACCGGCGACCTAGTTGGGGGCAGCAGGGCTGGGGAGACCCCCCCAGGCCCACGGAAAGCGGCGCAGAAGTCGGTGAACGGGTCGGGCGCGCGGAGGAGTGACCAGGCGGACGCCAGGCCCACGGCAGCCAGGGATCCTTCCCCTGGGGTGCAATCAGCAGAAGAAGAGGATCCATCCACGCTACGGTCGGAAGGGGAGCTGACGGATTCGGAGGACGAGCAACCATCCAGGACGGTAGCAGCGGCGGTGGAGACGGGACGATCGGCTGGTGGGTCATCACCTAGGCAGCCCGGTAAGTCACTTTTATCTTTGCCTTGTACTGTGGGGAGGGGTGTGATGTCTGCTGGGGGCAGCGGGGGGGGGGGGGGGGGGCATCTCGGGGGGGGCGGATACACGGGCAGGGGGCTCTCAGACTGTGACACCGGGCGGGGGGGGTGTCCCTGGGGGGGGTGGTTTTGCAGGTTTTTTAGCGGGCATAAAAGAGCTGGTGGGTAGATTTGAGGGCTCAGATGGGGCGACTGCGGGCCCGGTTGCGGCTTGGGTCCCCCCTGCGGTTCCGGTGGGGGAGGGGTGGTCGCTACGATTAACACTCTGCCGGCGGTGGTGACGGCTGGGCCGGTGGTGGCATCCGCCCCCGCGGTGAGCGGGGGTTCGGGAGCAGCTGCGGCTCCGGCGGCAGCAACAGTGGAAAAAGGGGCGGTGGCAAGTGAGGCGGCGCGACAGGAAATAATCCGCCTCGCTGACGCGGCGAAATGTGAGGTGTACTTATGCTATGAGGCGTCGCTGGGGACACATTTGAAGGCAGAGGTCCGGGAGAAGATATGGAAGGGTGAGTATGTGGAGATTTTCGCGTTACTCCCATTAGAGAAGTTCAACCTGGACAGGGGGAAGCCGGATGAATCCAAGAAGGAGGAGGAGGAACGGCGCAGGTATCGCTTGATTCCACGGACGTTTACTAATTGGCTGCAGGCGTTCAGCATCCTAGCGTGTGTGGTAGGGGAGAAAAAGCCGGAATGCTGCTCAGGGCTCTTCATATATCAGAATGCGATAGGGGAGGCACACAGGATCTACGGAGGATCCGCTTGGCTGCGATATGATGAACAATTCCGACAGCGGATGGCGGTGCGGCAGGACCTGCGCTGGAATCAAAAGGATATGAACCTTTGGCTGTGTTTGATGACGGCGGCGAGGGTTCCGGGGCAGTCCTTTCAAGGGGGGGCCGGGGGTCCATCTTCCCTTGGACAACCGGCCGGTCGGGCAAAAGGGGTGTGTTGGCAGTTTAGCTCCGGCACTTGCAAATTCGGAGGCACCTGCAGATACAAACACGAGTGCTCTGGTTGCGGAGGCTCCCACCCGTTGTCCAAGTGCTTCAAACAGGGTAAGGGACGTTCCGGAGATTTTGCGAACAAGAGGGACGACACCGGTGATGGTGGAAAGGATGCGGCCGTTTCTCGGTAGGTATCCGGACAGGGGGGCGGCTCGGGCACTGGAAAAGGGTTTCTCAGAGGGTTTTCAAATACCGTGTGCGCTGGGGGTGGTACCCCCGGTCCCGCGCAACTTGCGGTCTGCGCTCTTACATCCAGAAGTGGTTTCGGAGAAGCTGCGGAAGGAGGTAGCTCTGGGGCGCATGGGAGGTCCTTTTTCGGTGGCACCCTGGGGGGATCTGGTAGTTTCTCCGCTGGGGGTGGTGCCCAAAAAGGAACTCAACAAGTTTAGGCTGATACACCACCTCTCCTTCCCAAAAGGGGGGTCGGTTAATGACGCTATAGACCAGGAGGCGTGCACAGTGAGCTACACGTCATTCGATGCGGCTGTCCATTGGGTGCGACATTATGGGCGGGGGTCCTTGATGGCAAAATCTGACATTGAAGCGGCTTTCCGCTTATTGCCAGTGCACCCGGACAGCTTTCGGCTGTTGGGGTGTCATTGGGGGGGGCAGTTTTATGTGGACAAGTGCTTGCCCATGGGGTGTTCCATTTCTTGTGCACTGTTCGAGATGTTCAGCTCATTCTTGGAATGGGTGGTTAGGGACGTGGCCGGGGTGAGTTCTATCATCCACTATCTGGATGACTTCCTGTGCGTTGGACCGGCGGCGTCACGGATCGCGGCGATTCTGCTGGCAACGCTGGAACACATGGCGGAGCGCTTCGGGGTCCCCTTGTCTCCCGAGAAGACGGAGGGCCCAAGCACGGAGATGACTTTCCTGGGCATAACATTGGATTCCATGGCAATGGAATGCCGCCTGCCGGAGGACAAACTTGAGGCGATGAAGGCAGAAATCAGGGGCATGCTGGGGGTCAGGAAAGTGAAGCTGAGAGCGCTACAGTCGTTGCTCGGTAAGCTTAATTTCGCGTGCCGTATTTTGCCCATGGGGCGGGTGTTTAGCCGACGGCTGTCGGCGGCGACCGCGGGCGTGAGTTCCCCTAACCACTTTGTCACGCTCGGCAGGGTTCTTAGGGAGGATCTGAGGGTGTGGCACTCCTTTTTGGAGTCATTCAACGGCCGGGCATTGTGGATGGCGGGACCGGTCAGTAACTTTGACTTGGAGCTGTACACGGACGCTGCGGGCTCCACAGGCTTTGGAGCATTCTTTCAGGGCAAGTGGTGTGCGGGTCCTTGGCCGCAAGACTGGGTGGACGCGGGTTTCACTAAGAATTTGGTGCTATTGGAATTATTTCCGGTGGTACTGGCGGTTGAGTTGTGGGGCTCGGAGTTCAGGGATCAGAAGGTCAGGTTCCATGGGGATAACCTGGGAGTGGTTCAGGTCATTAACAGGGTATCGGCTTCATCACCGCCGGTGGTTCGGGTGTTGCAGCATCTGGTTCTACGGTGCCTACAGTTGAATATTTTTGTCCATGCAGTTCATCTGCCTGGGGTTGAGAATGTTATTGCTGACGCGCTGTCTCGATTTCAGTGGGACAGGTTCCGAGAGTTGGCCCCGGAGGCGGAACGACACGGAGAGCCTTGTCCGGATTGGCTGTGGAGGGTTGCATTGGCGTGATATCAAAATGGCTCAGGAGGTCGGTGAGTGAGGCCACTTGGGGGGCATACAGCAAGGTGTGGTTGGAATGGGAGGCTTTGGCGAGAATGGTGGCTGTGGACCCGTTCGGGTCGGAGACACGATGGCTGGTGTTGTACTTCGTGGCTAGGAACATGGAGGACGGCACGTCTGTGGCCACGCTGAACAAAAAGATGGCAGGTCTTGCGTTCCTTTTTAAATTGCGGGGTTGCCAGGACTTCACGAAGGACTTCTGGGTGCGGCAGGCGCTGAGAGGTTATAGAAAGGCAGGAACGACAAGGGACTCCAGGCGCCCCGTGTCGTTTGCTCTACTGGAAGGAATGCTGAAAAAATTACCGGTTATTTGTTCTTCGGAATATGAGTTTTTGCTGTTCAGGGCGGCCTTCACGTTAGCTTTCTTCGGGGCTTTCAGGATCAGTGAGTTGGTCAGCCCGTCTACCAAATGTCAAGGGGGCTTGGGCTCTCAAGATGTGGCTTGTGGGCAGGACAGGGTATCTATTTGGCTGCCGAAGTCAAAGACGGACCAGGGGGGACGGGGCAAGTCCATACAGGTATTTACAATTACGGGTTCTCCTTTATGTCCGGTGCAGGCGGTGCGGGCCTTCGGGGCCGAACGGCCTGAGGCGACGGGGTCGTTTCTGGTACATAGGGACGGGTTGCCGTTGTCAAAATATCAGTTCGGGGCTGTTTTTAGGAAGTGTTTGTTGGCCATGGGGTTGGATGGCAAGGGTTTTTCTTCCCACTCCTTTAGGATAGGGGCGGCCTCAGAGGCGGCCCGTTGGGGATTGGGTACGGAAGCCATACAGCGTATAGGCAGATGGGAATCTAGGAGGTTTCAGAGTTATGTCCGTCCCCACCTATTGGATGTATAGGACGGTCACGTCAAGTGGCGGTGGGGAGGGGGTCTGGGGTGTGGTGTTATCTGTTTGAGTGTTGCTGGGTTATGCGGTGGATTACCCGGTGCAATTGTCTTTTTTCTTTCAGGTGGGACCCCGGCACTAGTATGGATAATGGGACATTCTTATGTCTTTTGGGGGGCAAAACGGGCTGAGCTTAGACATAGCGGTCGGCAGTTGGGTTTCCCGAGGGAAGAGGCAAGCGTGCACTGGTTAGGGATTCCGGGAATGCTCTGGGGCAGGGTGGTTCCGGAAGTGCATCGCTTTGCGCGGCTGGACAGGCCCCCCGACGTCTTACTCTTGCACGTGGGGGGCAACGACCTAGGGGTCAGAGCAATGATGGACATCACTCGGGATATCAAGTTTGATATCTTGAGACTTCGGATGGCCTTTCCGGATATGATCGTCGTGTGGTCCGACATTGTGGCTCGGACTGCATGGCGTATGGCTAGGTCGGTAGCGGGAATCAACAGGGCCCGGAGGAAAATTAATAGGGACGTGGCCAAGTTTGTAGTGAGGAACGGGGGGTTGGTGGTACGCCATATGGAATTAGAGGAAGAGACCTGGAGGTATCTGCGAGGAGACGGGGTCCACCTTAGCCCAGTTGGGATTGACATGTGGGTATTGGGGTTACAGGATGGGATTCAGAGGGCCATTAGGGTGTGGAGGGGCACCCAAGGGTAAGGTTTTTTACCTTTGGGTGCTGGTGGCGTTGGTTGGTCCCTGCGGGTAAGGAATAGACTTTGAGAATGAAATTAATGACCTGTCGGTGACAGGCGATGATGAGGGTGATGCCAGTTAACGGAGGTTAGCTGGAAGAATGGAGTATGGAGCACTACGGTCGTGAGACGCCTTTGAGCCTGTTCGGCTTGAGGCCTGCAGAGGAATCCGAAGACCGGAGTGCATCAAAAAGGGCATATATATA
Source organism: Rana temporaria (assembly GCF_905171775.1). Classification (NCBI taxonomy): domain Eukaryota; kingdom Metazoa; phylum Chordata; class Amphibia; order Anura; family Ranidae; genus Rana; species Rana temporaria. The sequence continues at coordinate 254,732,909 of NC_053489.1, read as the reverse complement.
TATGTTTATATATATATATATAGTTTACGGAAGGATAGAGGCTTTGCCTGCGGTGACCAACTTCAGGTAGTTTAAGTTAGCAGATGTTCTTGCTTAGTTTGTGTTAAAATATATTATGTTAATAAATCAGGCTGCTACGGCCTATTTTTTCCCCAACAAGCAATGGTGTGGTTTCAATTTAATGGGCAGAGGTTGGGGGGATACTAAGGTTTTTGTTAAGGTGGTAAATAAGTGAAGTAGGACATCTGTTGTACTAAAGTCAAGAAAAGCCCAGAGCAGGGGAACGCAGTGGACTCGGTGGAGGGCTGGCATGACTGACGTCACAGGGGACAGCAAAATTAATGGTTGGCTGTCAGTACCCGGGGGGCGGGGGAAGGGAGTTTATTTAATGTTTGGTTCCCGCCCTCCCGGCAACACAGCGCGGAGGAAAGTTCCCGCCCACCCACCCCTTATGGTAGTGGTAGAGCATCATGGGGGGTTGTAGTATGTGTGATTTGTGTGTGTGTGTTTGTTTTCTTTATATTTTGTTACAGGTTCAAAAAATGGGTTGTCGTGGCAGCGTTGGTTGGTCCCTGCGGGTAAGGAATAGACTTTGAGAATGAAATTAATGACCTGTCGGTGACAGGCGATGATGAGGGTGATGCCAGTTAACGGAGGTTAGCTGGAAGAATGGAGTATGGAGCACTACGGTCGTGAGACGCCTTTGAGCCTGTTCGGCTTGAGGCCTGCAGAGGAATCCGAAGACCGGAGTGCATCAAAAAGGGCATATATATATATGTTTATATATATATATATAGTTTACGGAAGGATAGAGGCTTTGCCTGCGGGGACCAACTTCAGGTAGTTTAAGTTAGCAGATGTTCTTGCTTAGTTTGTGTTAAAATATATTATGTTAATAAATCAGGCTGCTACGGCCTATTTTTTCCCCAACAAGCAATGGTGTGGTTTCAATTTAATGGGCAGAGGTTGGGGGGATACTAAGGTTTTTGTTAAGGTGGTAAATAAGTGAAGTAGGACATCTGTTGTACTAAAGTCATGACATTTCTCTCCTACATGTAAAAATCATAATTTATTTGCTAAAAAATTACATAGAACCCCCGAAACATTATATATGTTTTTTTTAGCAAAGACCCTAGAGAATACAATGGCGGTAATTACAAAGTTTTATCTTGCACAGTATTTGTGCAGCAATTTTTCGAGCGTGTTTTTTTTTTTTTAAGCGGTTTTGTGCTTAAAAAAAAAAACAGTAAAGTTAGCCCAATGTTTTTGCATAACGTGAAAGATGAACTTACGCAGAGTAAATAGATACCTAACATGTCACTCTTCAAAATTGCACACGCTCGTGGAATGGCGCCAAACTTCGCTACTTAAAAATCCCCATAGGCAACGCTTTAATTTTTTTTATTGGTTACATGTTTTTAGTTACAGAGGGGGTCTAGTGCCAAAATTATTGCTTTCGCTCTAACGTTCGCAGCTATACCTCACATGTGTAGCTTGAACACCTTTTTTTTATATGTTGGCAGGAATAACGTATGCGTTCGCTTCTGCATGAGAGCACATGGGGACAGGGGCGCTTTAAAAAAATAAATAAATGTATTGTTCTTTTTACTTTATTTATTTTAGTTTGACACTTTTTTCCCCAAAAATACATTGTTTGATCACTTTTATTCCTATTATAAGGAATGTAAACATCCCTTGTAATAGGAATATAGCATGACAGGTCCTCTTTAAAGTGAGATGTGGGGTCAATAAGACCCCACATCTCACCTCTAGGCTGGGAAGCCTGAATTAAAAAAATGATCCTGGCTTTGATCGTATCGGTGAGTTGGTAGAAGCACTGGAGGGTGGCGGGAGGGGGGGGGGGACGTAAGGCAGGGTATTGCAGGGTATTGCGGAGTATTGCAGGGTATTGCAGAGTATTGCAGAGTATCGCAGGGTATTGCAGAGTATCGTGGGTATTGCAGAGTATCGCGGGGTATTTGCAGGGTATTGCACAGGGTATTTGCAGAGTATTGCACAGGATATTTGCAGAGTATTGCACAGGGTATTTGCAGAGTATTGCACAGGGTATTTGCAGAGTATTGCACAGGGTATTTGCAGAGTATTGCACAGGGTATTTGCAGGGTATTGCACAGGGTATTTTCAGAGTATTGCAAAGGGTATTTGCAGGGTATTGCACAGGGTATTTACAGGGTATTTGCAGAGTATTGCACAAGGTATTTGCAGAGTATTGCACAGGGATGGCTGAGCATGGAGGGATGGATGGCTGGATGTGTGAGTGAGTGAGTGAGTGAGTAACTTGTATAGCGCAGCAAATGCGAACTTAATCGCCTCAAGGCGCTTGACATCCAGAGTAGTACAGATTTTTCAGAAGAGGTGGGTCTTTAGCTTTTTCCTGAATGCCCGATGGTTTTCTTCCAAGCGGATGGTCGTGGGTAGAGCATTCCAGAGCCGTGGTCCTTGGACCGAGAATCTTCGTTCTCCTTTCGATTTGTAGCGGGATTTAGGAATTTGGAGAAGGTTTTGGTTGGTAGACCGGAGCATGCGCTTGGTGACGTACGGTTTTATTTTCTCGCATAAGTATTGAGGAGCTTTTCCCTGTGTACATTTGTGGGTGAGGCAGAGCGTCTTGAATGTCACCCGGTCCTGTACGGACAGCCAGTGGAGGGACCTCAAGACTGGGGAGACTGATTCCCACGGCTTTTTACCTGTTACCAGTCTGGCTGCCGTGTTCTGGACAACTTGTAGACGCGCCATCTGGTATTTTGGTAGTCCTAAGTAGAGGGAGTTTGCGTAGTCGAGTCGTGAGTTGATGATTGTTCCGACAACTACTGCCGTGTGACTGCAGTTGTCACAGATCCAGCCCACAGCACTGCTGCTGACATCCGATCCCTCCCCCTCTCCTCTCACACTCTACCGACCGGTACAGAAAGGGGAAGAAAGGAACCGGCGTCATCACATGACGCCGGTTTGTTTACAAGTGATCGCTCTGTCATTTGACGGAGCGATCACGTGGTAAACGGCCGATATCAGCAGAAATTTACTGCGATCCGCGATGCTTGATGGTCACGGATGATTCCGGGAGCACACCCCAGGGGGCGCGCGGGAGCAGGATTCTGGGAGGACGTCCCAGGAACGTCCTTCCAAAATAACTCGACCGCGCTGTAGACGTCTTTTGTCTATAGCGCGGTCGGCAAGTGGTTATAGAAGAAGATACAGGACTGTGAGAGCCATAAATCTTGCTTGTTTGTAGGTGACCAAGTACTTATTTTCCACCACAATTTGCAAATAAATTATTTCCAAATCAGACATGTGATTGTCTGGATTTGTTATCACATTTTGTCTCTCATAGTTGAGGTATACCTATGATGACAATTACAGTCCTCTCTCAGCTTTTTAAGTGGGAGAACTTGCACAATTGGTGGCTGAATAAATACTTTTTTGCCCCACTGTATATAGATAGAACTCTAAAACTGTGTTAGACTGCAGCAGGTAATATTTATTTATTTATTTGCATAGCACTCACTAATTATGCAGTGCTTTACATATTGCACAATTACATCAGCCCATGCCCTCAAGGAGCTTACAATCTAAGGTCCCTATCTCACATATACAAACACAGGCACACACATTTTAGGGCCAAGTTAGACGGGAGCCGATAAACCTGAGCCAACATGTCTTTGGAGTGTGAAAGTAAACCAGTCGAAACTCAAGCAAACACTGGGGGAGTATGCAAACTCCATGAATGTGTTATGCCCTGTACACACAATCGGTCAATCCGATGAGAACGGTCTGATGGATTTTTCCATCAGTTAACCGATGAAGCTGACTGATGCTCAGTCGTGCCTACACACCATCAGTTAAAAAAACTATCGTGTCAGAACGCGGTGACGTAAAAAACAACGACGTACTGAAAAAAATGAAGTTCAATGCTTCCAAGCATGCGTCGACTTGATTCTGAGCATGCATGGATTTTAAAACAAGTTTCACATTTTTTAACTGATGGATAAATAACCGATGGGGCCTACACACGATCGGTTTGGTCTGATGAAAACGGTCCATCAGACCATTCTCATCGGATTGACTGATCATGTGTACGTGGCATAAGTGCATGCTTTAAAGGGAAAGTGGAAGGTTGGGGGGTTACATTTGAGTAAAGCCTGGACAAACTCTGACGTGTAAAGGCCATACTTAGGTGACAATGTTACTTATCCACCTGAATCAAACCAAAATTACCCATCTAGAGAAGAATAGGAGTACTCACCTTTTTCATTGGGTGGCACCTTCTCTCTCTTCAGGACATGGCTGCTATCCAACAATTCCAGGTATATCAGATTGCGAGTCCCTGCTGGCCAGTATAGTCCTACTCCACGATAAGCATAAGATCCTTCAGGCCCCGTACACACGGTCGGACCAAACCGATGTGACTGGTCCGTCGGACCGTTTTCATCGGTTCACCTCTGAAGTGGCCGTACGGCCTGATATGTGTACACACCGTCAGTCCAAAATCCGATCAGGTCAGAACGCGGTTACGTCAAACACACGACGTGCTGAATAAAACGAAGTTCAATGCTTCCAAGCATGCATCGACTTGATTCTGAGCATGCGCGGGTTTTGAACCGATGCTTTCTGTACTAACCATCGGTTTGGTCCGATCGGGCAGCGGTCCCTCGGTTCGGTTTTGAAGCATGTTTTAAAATTTTGGACTGAAGGAAAACAGACCGATAGCCTATACACACGGTCGGTTTGGTCCGATGAAAATTAACTTCGGTTCATTCTCATCGGACCAAACCGACCGTGTGTACGGGGCCTCAGAGAATGAAGATTCAATATTCTACAAACTGGAAAGATAAGAATTCCTCCTCCTTTCTTTCATGGTACTTTCAGTTTGATTTTGATGGGTAAGCAAAAGTTTTAAGGGATAGAGAAAAATATTGTTTGGGAAGTGAGTGTATGGAACTGCGGACATCCTAATATATATATTAGTTTTAAGGTAAAGGATTACGTTGTAAGGGCTCATTTGAGTTAAGAATGGGGGTGGGGGGCTGGGGTTTGGTATTAAGGGTTAGGTATCATGATACATTTAGTAGGCTTATGCCGCGTACACACGGCCATTTTTCATGGCGTGAAAAATGCAATTTTTTTAAATGGTCATTAAAAACAATTGTGTGTAGGCTCCAGAGCATTTTTCTCGACGTGAAAAATGGGCATTAATAATTTAGAATTTTTCTCGTTGTTTTTCACGTTGTCGTTTTTCACATCGTGAAAACGGTCGTGTGTAGGCGTTTAATGACGTGAAAAAAACGCGCATGCTCAGAAGCAATTTATGAGACGGGAGCACTCGTTCTGGTAAAACTAGCGTTTGTAATGGAGATAGCACATTCGTCACGCTGTAACAGACTGAAAAGCACGAAGACTGAAAAGCGCGAATCGTCTCTCACCAAACTTTTACTAACACGAAACCAGCAAAAGCAGCCCAAATGGTGGTGCCATCTGAATGGAACTTCCCCTTTATAGTGCAGTTATACGTGTTGTACGTCACCGCGCTTTGCTTGAGCATTTTTTTTACGATCGTGTGTATGCAAGGCAGGCTTGACAAGAATCATGTAAAAAAAACGTTTTTCTAGGACATTAAAAATGGTTGTGTGTACGTGGCTTTAGGCACAAATGCTAACCCGTTTTACTTGTAACTCAATATATTCTTGCTGAATAACGCAATGTTCGATAATAAAATGTTGCTATTTACTGGAAGTTACTTATAAAGCCAATATTAGAGACCATATAATCCAATAAGCTTCTGGGCTTAAAAAGCTAGTAACTCTCTTATAGAGTATAAATCCAGGGAATAGTGTTCATTGATACAAGAACACAAATGCAACCCTAATAAGGACCCCCATGAGTACAGATTGAACAAATTGTACAAAACCTAAATGTATGCCTTACCACTCTCATTAAAAAAAAATTAAGATGGGTCAACCCATTCTTTACCCAAGAAGATATACCAGGTACACCATTAGCCTTTAAACTTAACCCAATACCTTTATCATCTGCCATTCCAAAGATTAGGCAGATAATGGGGTTATATTACAAAATTCCCAATTAGTTTTGGTGAATTCTATTGATTTTATGCCACTCTATATGACCATTCTAAGCCAATTTGCAAAGGCATAGATAGCAAACTTCTACAGTCACTAGATCCTCCAGTAATATATCAAAGCCATGTGAACCTAATGTAAGAAGAGTTGCTGAAATTTTAGTGGTTATCAAGAATGAAAAGAAAGGAAAACAAGTACAGATGACTTTTCTAACTGCTCTTATAAAATTTATGCTGGCTCCTTATCCGTGTTGTTCCTTTAGTGCTAGAATAACTATTGGGAATAGCTAGTAATTTGGCCTTTATCAATGTAATCTTCAAACCAGGTAAAGACTTATTGGATGTATCCAATTTTAGATGTTTTCCTTATAAATTGTGCCATTAAGGTCAAGACAAAGGCTTTGGCAATGCATATGAATTCCTTTCTTGAACAATATGTCCATAAAGATCAGGCAAGATTGGCCCAGATTATACAAGATGTGCAACAGATCTTTTTTCTGTGGTTCAGTCGAATTGCAACACACATCCAAAACTACAGGCAATGCTTTTATCCATTGGCTTGCATGAAGCATTTAATAACATATCTTGGGAACACCTCCCAGCCATTCATTAGTCTTATGAATTTAAACCAATCTTTCTACATACTCTTGGGATCTTGTATGAATCACATATTGCATGAATCTCTGTTAAAGGTTACAAATTTGAACTTCTAAGCCACATATATCAAACACAAGGCCCAGGGGCTGAATGAAGATCTCCAGGCCTTGTCATGTGGCCCTCACACCAGGCTTGGAGCCACATTCTACTGGAACTCTATTCCACCACGACTTGCACTCACCCTCTGTTCCAGCTCCCCGTTGTCACTTGTAAGCACAGAAACCTTGGAGCCACATTCTACTGGAACTTTGTTTACAAGAGCCAGCTTTGCTCCCAGGAACAGATCCCTAAAATCACTCATGGCGGGGACAAATCTCCAAAATCTGAGAGGGAATATGATCTCCCTGCAAGGTGAGGCAAGTGGCCTACATAGGGAGGTACTAGAGCCTGGTCAGGTATGAGAGAGAGAGAGATACAAAGAAGCTTTGGGAAGGGGGGCTGGGGTTCCACAATGCATAATGCACCCCCAAACCCTGCACTCTGTACACAGCACACTCCTGAACTCTGCACATAACGCACTCCTGAACCCTGCATTCTGTACTTAGTGCATCCCTAAACCATGCACTCTGTACATAGCACACCCATGAACCCTGCACTCTATGCATAATGCACTTGTGTACACAGCGCACCACAGATACAATCGGCTCTTTAAAGGCAACCATGCTGGTGAAGCAACAAAGGCTTCCAAGGAACCAGGGAGTCAGGAACTGGACCAACTGCTTGTGGGACCTCTTGTTTTTTCGGACCAGAAGGTTGTAGTTCTGGCTTCCACCAGCGGGTTTCTCCCAGCAGCCAGCAGATCCTAGCAATTTGTCTTCACCTGATGCTGACTGCTGGGGGGGTATTTAGTCCCTCCTGCATATTTCACTATTGCTTGAGTGTTTTGTCTGTTAGCCAAATTCCACTTGCTGATTCACCCTGAGCCTTATTCCTGATCCAGATTTTGATCCTGCCCTGTACCTTTATCCTGTACCCTGCTGCCTTTTCACTGCTCTCCTTGTTCCTGATTCTGGTTCTGACCCCTTCTTGACTGTTCCTTGCACCTCCAATTTTACTGCGTTGATCCGTGTTCCCTATTTTGTATGTAATGTATTATAATTAGTTTACTAATTAGATTTTCTGTCTCTTAGTTTGCTAGTTAGGTATTTTGTCATTTGGTTTATTGTTCACGTATATCTTTGTGTTTGCTGTATATTCCGTTTGCCGCCTATTTGCGGCTTTCTAAACAGCTAGGGATTACTTGCAGTGATCACTGCTGGATGCAGGTAATTGGTGGCAGTGTTGAGAGCCACAAATAGGTGCAATGACCTATCATTATAGTGAATGAGCCCAGCGGTCACAACTACCCACTTAGACCCACAGGAGGAACTGCTCATGAGCAATGCTTATTGTTGGTGTATTTTATGTGTGGCCCAAGACAATTTCTCTTCTTCCAATGTGGCCCAGAAAGGTGAAAATTTTGGACACCCCTGTTATACAGTGTGGCTCTCTCTGGTGGTACGGGTACACAGTGGCTCTCTCTGGTGGTGCAGGTACAGTGTGGCTCTCTCTGGTGGGGTGGGTACAGTGTGGCTCTTTCTGGTGGGACAGGTACAGCGTGGCTCTCTCTGGTGGGGCAGGTACAGCGTGGCTCTCTCTGGTGGGGCAGGTACAGCGTGGCTCTCTCTGGTGGGGCAGGTACAGCGTGGCTCTCTCTGGTGGTGCAGGTACAGCATGGCATCTCTCTGGTGGTGCAGGTACAGCATGGCATCTCTCTGGTGGTGCGAGTACAGCGTGGCTCTCTCTGGTGGTGTGGGTACAGTGTGGCTCTCTCTGGTGGTGCAGGTACAGTGTGGCTCTCTCTGGTGGGGTGAGTATAGTGTGGCTCTCTGGTGGGGCGGGTACAGCGTGGCTCTCTCTGGTGGGGCAGGTACAGCGTGGCATCTCTATGGTGGTGTGGGTACAGCGCGGCACTCTCTGGTGGTGTGGGTACAGTGTGGCTCTCTCTGGTGGTGCAGGTACATTGTGGCTCTCTCTGGTGGTGCGAAGTACAGCGTGGCTCTCTCTGGTGGTGCGGGTACAGCGTGGCTGTCTCTGGTGGTTCGGGTACAGGATGGCTCTTGTGGCTCTCTCTGGTGGTGCAGGTACAGGGTGGCTCTCTCTGGTGCTGCAGGTACAGGGTGGCTCTCTCTGGTGGTGCGTGTACAGCGTGGCTCTTTCTGGTGGTGTGGTTACAGCGTAGCTCTCTCTGGTGGTGTGGTTACAACGTGGCTCTCTCTGGTGGTGTGGTTACAACGTGGCTCTCTCTGGTGCTGCGGGTACAGCGTGGCTCTATCTGGTGGTGCTGTGGACTGTGGACATGCTGGGGACTGTAGCCTTCTCCCTGCTGAGAACAATTGGGCCACCAATCTCTGGGACTACATTTCCCATGATGCCCCTCTAGTTTCTTTTGATTGGCCCTCCGCTGTGGCCAATTTGGAGGGAAGAAGAACAGGGAGGAAGCCTTCTTTTCCCTGTGCTGCCGACATGAGAAGGGGAGGGGGTGGCGAGTGGGTGAAACATCCTGACACTGGCCCGCAGCTCTCCCCCTTTACCCCACCATGCGGACGCCCATGGCTGGAGGAGGAGCAGCGGAGAGTGAAACTATCAATGTCAGCTCTGAGGCTGAGCTGTGTGTGAGAGAAACACACAGCTCAGTCCATGCACCAGCTAGTTCCGCTGGAGAAGACACAGCCATGGCCGCCTGGCGGTAGGCGAGCAGCGATCACAGCTTGTGTTAACCCTGTCCAGGCCGCGGTCGCTGCTTACCTCCCACTGTGCGGCCTCATCATCAACAGGCCATGGAGCGGGCGGCTCCGGCCCACCGGGCAAATGCCTGGCCTGCCCTACGGCCAGTCTGGGCCTATTCTTAAGTGCTGCTACACAGACCTGACACATGAACTATCTCAAGAAGGTATACACAAATTCACTACAAAACTGTGCACACATAAGTAACCTTAACAGACATTCAGTATACTGTGAGTGACCCTGACAAGGTTTAGTGCAATGGAATGAGAGAAAGTGAACCTATGCTCAAGATCATTCAATCATGTGAGTATTATGTATTCTCCTGCACTGGATGCTTGGTGTTCCTACACATTTTTCACTTGTCAAACTGCTGCATTTCCAATAAAAGCCTTTAAACATTCAAGTCCCAGTACCCTGTATCTGCTCAATTATTCCCACTGCCACAGCCTTAAAAAGTTGGTATTCCTGCAAAGTTAAATGTAAGTGATTTGGAGGCAGCATTTGCATTGCTGAGCAATTTGCTGATCTTTTGGTAAAGGGTAAAACTTAAGTCAGGCAGAATACAGGCATTTTTAGTGCCAGGAATGTAACTGAAGTAGTTCATTCTTAAAGCGGAGTTCCACCCAAAATTGGAACTTCCGCTTTAAGCACTCCTCGCCCCCTTACATGCCACATTTGGCATGTAATTATTTTGGGGGGGGGGTTCTTTGTTTTGAAGGGGACTTCCTGTCCGGCTTCCTCCTTCCGCCTAGAGGGCCGCCTAGGCGACTCCTCCTCTCTCCCTAGGCGGCCCCTCCCTCTAGGCGATATCCTGGGACACGTGACAGGTCCCAGAAGATCGCCTATCCACAGTGTGCACCCGGCCGTGAAGCCACAAGCTTTCACGGCCAGGTGCCCACCGTTCCAATGGAGGCGCCGAGGAGAGAAGGGGGAGAGGAACAGGCCTCCATGTGGCCGCATCGCTGGACCGTGTGACAGGTGAGTGGCTGTTTATTAAAAGTCAGCAGCTATACTTTTTGTATCTGCTGACTTTTAATAAACTAAAAATAGCCTGGAACTTCGCTTTAAAACTGGACCATTGGTCCTTGATGCCCTGCCATGGCTTTTTTTTTTTAAGTTTTATTTATTGCTTTTGCCATAACAGGTAAATAGGCCACATACAAAAATAAACTATATACATTTCATCGGCATTGGCTTTCTCCTCCTACTTCCAGACCCTCACTCAGTGATATAATCAAGATAATAATAAGGCCTTCTTTTATCTATGACAACCAATGAGACGTTAGATATGTCTCAAACTGTTACATACATGTTACATCCTGCTGAAGATTCATTTCATATGATGCCACTCAATCCGTCACTGTAGTTTCGCTATTCATCCAAATAAACCACACCTTATCAAATTTCTGTAGTATGCCTTTAAAGACCACTATTACCATGACTGGGAACAATGTAACCAAATTTGATGAGACACCAAATTAAATGGTGTAATAAGTATGTAAAAAATGTTGGGCCATTTTATTCTATTGCATATGGGGGAAGCATATACATTTTTTTTGCGGACTCATTTGAGGTCCCCTATAGCTGGCAAGTTTGCCACTACTGCTCTATATATTTAAACCAGTTTTCATTGATCCATCATGTTAGCATGCTCAGATAAAAAAAAAAAATATACAATTGAAATATGTTAATCAAATAAGGAATTAAAATCAAAGTAGAGTTTCCAGCTTGGCAATACATGTGGGAAATTGCTGGATAAAGCTTTGTGTAAGGTGATAAATTTAACTTCGATGTGTCATAGATTTTATGTGTGAAGAACACAATGCAGCCCTGACTTCACAAGTTACCATAATGATTCACTCTTTATCTCAGGCGCTTTGCAGTTTGGGAAAAGATAAAAATTGACCATGTTAATACAATGGGAATATTTATCCCAGGTCCCTGGTAACACCGTGGTAGCTAATAGATTTCATAGTATCGAGTAAGGATGGAGGAACCTGGCTTCAAATGGGTAATAGCATTTAGTTCTTGGCTGATGAATACTCTGGCAATAGTACATGGGAACTGTAAGTTTAACTTTGATATTACTGCCTGTTCCTATTTTTGTTCAATTGTATTACATTTTTTATTCAAAATATTTGTTTATGATTTTATTTATTAAACAGATTTTCTGACTTTCTCTCTGTGTACATGCTGTATAGTGTATGTGCATTTTAATACTGTTTGCTTGTTAAAGTATGTAAATAAAGTAAATGCAATAAGTAAATTGTATTTTTTTTAAATTTGCAGCTTTCATTAACCACTTGTCTACAAGGCCATTTTTAGATTTTTTTTTTTGCACGCGTTAAAATGCACAGTTTTTTGTAAACCATAAATTAAAGTGGAGCTCCACTCAAAAATGGAACTTCCGCTTTTCGGAACCCTCCCCCCCCTCCGGTGTCACATTTGGCACCTTTCAGGGGGGTGGGGGTGTAGATACCTGTCTAAGACAGTGCGGCAGCCATGCCCCTACCCGCAGCCCCCGCTGTCTTCTGGGAAACTCACTGTCCCCAGGGGAGAGCGGGGACCAGTGATGACGCGCCACACTGCTCGCGCATGCGCAGTAGGGAACCGCTGTGCTTCACTTCCCAATTCCCTAACCGAGGATGGCGGCGGGTGCAGTCGAGGGACGAGCGATTGCTCGTCCTCGGCTGACGACATCACAGGCGCGCTGGACAGGTAAGTGTCCATTTCTTAAAAGTAGCAGCTGTAGTATTTGTAGCTGCTGGCTTTTTAAAAAAGTTGTGATGAGTAAATAGATACCCAACATGTCAAGCCTTAAAATACTGTATGTAGATTTGAAGGGGCTGTGGGGGTTAAGCTGGACTGAGATGGAACAAAAAAAAATAATAGAAAGTTGAAAACAGTATTCAATACTGAGTGTTAGCAAACCTAAAGCCCCGTACACACGATCGGAATTTCCGATGGAAAAAGTCAGATGGACTTTTTTTTCATCGGAAATTCTGACCGTGTGTATGCCCCATCTGAGTTTTTCCATCGGATATTCCAGGGAATTCCATCGGAGTTTAAATATAGAACATGTTCTCTTTCCATCAGAATTCCAATTTGAGTTTGTCCGGGCAAAAGCCAGATCATGTGTACGGGGCATAAAAGTGTTACTAAACCCAGGACCCTGCATTCACTATATCTGGTCTCCCACAGTACACAGAACATGGAAATGCAATTATTTTAGTAACTATAAACTGCTAAATACATTTTCTCATCAGCAGTATATAGCAGTCTTGTGACTTCTATCAGTGTCTGGTTAAAGTTTGTAGAAGGAGTTTTCATTCTCCTCTGATTGTCCTATGAGACTGCAGGACCCCTGACCCTCTGTCTGAACAGTGCTAATCACACGCACCCTCCCAAGAAAAGAAAAAACTCTCTAGCAATACACACCAAACTGAGCATGTGCAGAGTTCCCCCAAGGCTCTGTTGTATCATTAGATGGATGGGAACTGTGGAAGAAGGGGAGGATCAGAGATCAAACAGCCTTTTTACACAATGTGGAAGATTAACCCCTTATGTTCCACAGAGAGTATAACAAGCATGCTTTACTGCATATACACACTAATTTTACTGTTGTGGGTTTAGTAACACTTTAATGACATTAGGGTTTACTTCTTATTTTATCACAAGATGGCTCAGATTATGGTTAGTTCTCTTGAATACCATGATATTTCTATTACCATGATCTATGATGTGTGGTCAGTATCATTTCAGTCTACTGTGCCACCGAAGGTAGCACTAAAGTTTTTTTAAAGCAGTCTTAAACCCAAACGAAGGCGTGTTGCCACTATTTGAAACATTTTTTATTTGTAGCTATATAGAGCCCCTGTGTGAAAATAACAAACAAGCAACAAAAAACAATTGTTCAAACTTCAAAGCAACTCATGTCTTTTTATAATGTAACAAAAGTACACACGTCACAGCAAAGTACAACATTTAAAGCTAAAAAGAAACTAGGTTTCAGGAAAATAATGTGAAAAGTGTCATTGTGACCAAATTCTGTCCAAGTTTTTAAATCACACAGTCATGGTATCTGGCTGTGTAATGTAACCACCCTGTAAAAAAAAACATAAAACATCTGCCACTGTTAATATATTTGCGACTTTCAAGGGGGATATCAAACATCTAGCTGCAGTTAAAACGTGGTTCATACGTTTTTCATCTAAGTGCAATATTAAATGGAATGATTTAGTAACATTTGATCCAAGGACAATATCAAAAGGAAGGTGAAAAATAGGAAAATGAGGGCCAGATTCACAAAAGGGATACGCAGGCGTATCTGCTGATACGCCGTCGTATCCCTGTGTCTATCTATGCGACTGATTCATAGAACCAGTTACGCATAGATATCCATAAGATCCGACAGGTGTAATTGTTTTACACTGTCGGATCTTAGGATGCAGTACCGCGGCTGCCGCTGGGGGGAGTTTGCGTCGTAAACCAGCGTCGGGTATGCAAATTAGGAGTTACGGCGGATCCACGACGGTTTTTCGTGTTCGCTACGTCGCCGCTAGTCAAGTTTCCCGTCGCAAAGTTACACTTTTTTTTTGGTGCCTTAACTTTAGTCAGCAAGTGTATTGCTGTCTAAAGTATGGCCGTCGTTCCCACGTCAAAATTTAAAAATCAACGTCGTTTGCGTAAGCCGTCCGGGAATACGGAAGTACGCTACGCGCGTCGCCGTTCAAAAAAATAACGTCACGGCGCGCAAAGCACGGCGGGAGTTCGGAAACGAAGCATGCGCGGTAGGTCCGGCGCGGGCACGCGGCTAATTTAAATGGCACACGCCCATTTAAATTAGCCCGCCTTACGCCGGAGGCCGCGGGCGTAGTTTTCATTGCAAGTGCTTGGTGAATCAGGCACTTGCGATGAAAAATTGCGGCGGTGTAACTTATCTAGGATAAGTTACGCCGCCGCGATTCTACGTGAATCTGGCCCTTAGTCCTTTGGTAGTTGTATTGCCATAGTCTGAATCATTTTTAAAATCTAATCCTTGTATTAGTACAGGGCAGTTGCGTATGATCTGTTCTACATCTACAGGTTGCCTTAAAGGGGTTGTAAAGGTACAATTTTTTTTCCCCTAAATAGCGTCCTTTACCTTAGTGCAGTGCTCCTTCACTTACCTCATCCTTTGATTTTGCTTTTAAATGTCCTTATTTCTTCTGAGAAATCCTCACTTCCTGTTCTTCTGTCTGTAACTACACACTGTAATGTGAGGCTTTCTCCTTGGTGTGGAGTGTTGTGCTCGCCCCCTCCCTTGGACTACAGGAGAGTCAGGACACCCACTAACACACAGCTCCTTTCTCTATCTGCAACGTAGTCCAAGGGAGGGGGCGAGCACGACACTTTGCCCAAGAACTTAGCGATTAAGGTAAAGAGGAGCCTGGAGGGGTGACAGGGGACCACAGAAGAGGAGGATCGGGGCCGATCTGTGCAAAGCCATTGCACAGCGCAGGTAAGTGTAATATGTATGGTATTTAGAAAACAAAACTTACTATAACTTTAAAGATGATGTTGCTGATCCATAAATATACTGGAGGAGTGAGTGTAGACAAAAATTGTGTTACTGGTCAAATCACCAGGTAAAAATAAAGGAATAAATAATATAAAAGCAAAACGAATATAGTACATTTTTCTAAGAACTGATACACTACAATGTACCATTCTGGGGGGAAGGGGGGGGGTTAGATATTACTATTATTTCACGTACTGTACACACAGGGCTCAAAATTTCAAGTCCTGAGCTACTAGCCAGGCCTCAAGGGTTACTCGCCACCAGTTGCCCCACCCAGCCCGCCCCGCCCCTAAACACACCCTCATAAATTATCTCATGAAATGACACTTAAATGTTTTATGCAGTATTAAGTTATAAAAATAAATATTAACAACAACTGTATCCTGACTATGCCCACCAATGCAGCCTTGTGTCCACCAAACGCAGCCCGAGTCCACCAAACGCAGCACGAGTCCACCAAACGCAGCCCGAGTCCACCAAACGCAGCCCGAGTCCACCAAACGCAGCCCGTGTCCACCAAACGCAGCCCGTGTCCACCAAACGCAGCCCGAGTCCATCAAACGCAGCCCGAGTCCACCAAACGCAGCCCGTGTCCACCACATGTAGCCCGTGTTTACCATGCAGCCCGTGTCCACCACATGCAGCCCGTGTTTACCATGCAGCCCGTGTCCACCACATGCAGCCCGTGTCCACCACATGTAGCCTACCTGTGCAGGGGAGGAGAGGAACAGGAGAGCTGCCCGGGTGATCAGATCGTAGCGCGGGGAACACAGAATAACAGTTTTCATTTTAATTGCCGAGTTCCCGCCACTCAACGTCATATTCAGCCCCGCCCCCTGGCCGGGGAACTTTGATTGACAGATCACCCGTCACCAGGTGTCTATCAAAGTCCCGGGACCAGGGGGCAGGGCTGGATCTGACAGCGAGTGGTGGGGAACACTGCAATTGAAATGAAAACTGTTATCCTGTGTTCCCCACGCTGCACTCTAAACACCCGGGCGGTTCTTTCTCTCTTCCCCCTCCCCGGTCACTGGGAGAAGAACTCCCATTACACAGGCTGCCGTCGGTGCTCGACCCCCCCCCCCCCCCCCCCGCTCCCAGGCAGCCCTTCCTCGCCAGACCTCAAAATCCACTCGCAAAATGCGAGCAGGCGAGTGGATTTTTTGAGGGCTGTATATATATATATATATATATATATATATATAGTGAGAAAGTGACATGTGGTGGTTGTGCAGTGGCAAACAACATTAAGGCGGAACCCTCCTTGTGGAGAAACTACATCACAGGAATAATTGTGGGTGTTATAGAGTTTGGCTTTCTTTTGGGGGAGCAGGGCTGGGAAGAAGACCATTTTCTAAAAAGTAAGAGGGAAATTGATAATTGGAGACTGTGGGGCACCGGTTTTCTTTCATGGAGAGCTGTTTAACGTTTAACCGCTTGAGGACCGCCGCACGACGATATACGTTGGGAAAATGGCACGGCTGGGCACAAGGGCGTACATGTAAGTCCCCTTTAAGATCCCAGCCGTGGGTCACGAGCGCGTTGCCGGCGGCGCGCTCGCGGCCCGGTGCTCTTTTCCGTGACCGTCCCCGTGGGAATAGTGGACCCGATCGCCGCCGGTGTCCCGTGATCGGGTCACAGAGAGGAAGAACGGGGAGAGGTAATTGTAAACAAACCTCTCCCAGTGCTTCCTAGTGAGCCTATCACTGATCGTCTGTTCTCTGTCATAGGGAACGACGATCAGTGACGTCACATGCCCAGCCACGCCCCCCCACAGTAAGAATCACTCCCTTAGGGCACACTTAACCCACACAGCACCCCCTCCTGGTTAACCCCTTCACTGCCAGTGTCATTTTTACAGTAACCAGTGCATTTTTATAGCACTGTTCGCTGTAAAAATGACAATGGTCCCAAAATAGTGTCAAAAGTGTCCGATGTGTCCGCCATAATGTCACAGTCACGATAAAAATCACTGATTGCTGCCATTACTAGAAAAAAAAATGATTAATAAAAATGCAATAAAACTATCCCCTATTTGGTAGACGCTATAAATTTTGAGCAAACCAATCAATAAACACTTTTTTTTTTACCAAAAATATGTAGAAGAATACGTATCGACCTTAACTGAGGATTTTTTATATATATTTGTTGGGGATATTTATTTTAGCAAAAAGTAAAAAATAATGCATTTTTTTCAAAATTTTCACTCTATTTTTGTTTATAGCGCAAAAATAATATTTATTTTGAACAGTTTTTTAAAACAATATTTTCAAAATTGTTAATATTGTCTCGAATGCCTGTCTTACTACTATACAGTAAATCTCTGGATAGCTCTGTCTGTGGTGACAGCGTGTGTTACAGACATTTATTTTAAGTCCAATTGTTATTGCTAATTGTTAGTGTGAACGATTGATGTTTTATAATAAAAATATCTGGTGGGAGCGATTGATTTATGGTAAAAGGGCTTAATTGCAAAGTTAAAGGTTCGTCTTTTATTTTCTAAATAGGTTCCTTTAAGATAGTGCATTGTTGGTTCACTTACCTTTTCCTTCCATTTCCCTTCTAAATGTTTTTTTTCTTTGTCGGAATTTCTCACTTCCTGTTGCAGTGGCAATAACACACACTCAGTCCAGAGGCAAATAATGGAACTTGTATTAAAGTCAGTGAAAACAGTTCACAACAAGCCTGGTGGAAGGAAGCACAGCCAGGAACACTCATGGATGACAGCAGCGTGTAATGAAGCAGGTCGGTCTGGAGGGGCAGAATGCGGCCTGGCCAGTCCGAACCCATGTGGGAAGGTTTCCAAGAGGTGTGACGGATCCCTAAACTTTCCCTACCTGTCTGGAACCTTTCCATAACGCTAATACTGTCCCCGAGAGAAGGGTGACCTGTCCTTACTGTACATATACTGCCCACTGCCATACCCTCAGCACATCTCCTGCCCACTGCCATACCCTCTGCACACCTCCTGTACACATACTGCCCACTGCCGTACCCTCAGCACACCTCCTGCCATACCCTCTGCACACCTCCTGTACACATACTGCCCACTGCCATACCCTCAGCACACCTCCTGTACACATACTGCCCACTGCCGTACCCTCGGCACACCTCCTGTACACATACTGCCCACTGCCATACCCTCTGCACACCTCCTGTACACATACTGCCCACTGCCGTACCCTCAGCACCCCTTCTGCCCACTGCCATACCCTTTGCACACCTCCTGTACACATACTGCCCACTGCCATACCCTCAGCACACCTCCTGCCCATTGCCATACCCTCTGCACACCTCCTGTACACATATTGCCCACGGCCATACCCTTTGCACACCTCCTGTACACATACTACCCACCGCCATACCCTCTGCATGCCTCCTGTACACATACTGCCCACCGACATACCCTCTACACACCTCCTGTATACATACTGCCCACTGCCATACCCTCAGCACACCTTCTGTACACATACTGCCCACGCCATACCCTCTGCACACCTCCTGTACACATACTGCCCCCTGCCATACCCTCTGCACACCTCCTGTACACATACTGCCCACTTCCATACCCTCAGCACACCTCCTGCCCACTGCCATACCCTCTGCACACCTCCTGTACACATACTGCCCACTGCCATACCCTCAGCACACCTCCTGTACACATACTGCCCACTGCCATACCCTCAGCACACCTCCTGTACACATACTGCCCACTGCCATACCCTCAGCACACCTCCTGTACACATACTGACCACTGCCATACCCTCTGCACACCTCCTGTACACATACTGCCCATTCTCATACCCTCTGCACACATACTGCCCACTGCCATACCCTCTGCACCATACTGCAGTGCCCACTGCCATACCCTCTGCACACCTCCTGTACACATACTGCCCACTGCCATACCCTCTGCACACCTCCTGTACACATACTGCCCACTCTCATACCCTCTGCACACATACTGCCCACTGCCATACCCTCTGCACACCTCCTGTACACATACTTCCCACTGGCATACCCTCTGCACCATACTGCCCACTGCCATACCCTCTGCACACCTCCTGTACACATACTGCCCACAGTCATACCCTCAGGACATACTGCTCTCTGCACACATTTGCAGGTCAGGGTGTAACTTCCCTCCTACTTCACTAGGTACATGCTTGTTCTTGGTTAGTGGCTGGGACCCTGCTGAGGTGTGCGAGTCACCATAACAGCCAATTACCTTGCATTTTCAGAACAGGAAAAGCACTTCAGTTTAGGACTTTATCTAGGAGACAAACACTGCTAAGAAATCATCCATCTTTGCAAACCTGTGTGCTAGTTTTACAACCTGTATAATGTGGATATTTTCCAGGCCATAAAAAGCTTCTTTATTGCATGAGCAGTCCTCCTGTCACATCTGTTCTAGGGCAGGCTTTCCAGTCTAGACAGGAGCTGAGCATTGCACAGCAGGCAGGAGGCGGACCTGCAGCGAGCAGTAGCGCCGGTAGGGGGCAGCGGAGAGCCGGAAGAGCCGTTTGTTTTGGGAGAAGGAAGTGGAGAGAAAAATAAGAGACAGGAAGAGACACACACAGGGTGTGCACAGCTCCGGACCTCCAATATTAGACTCCCACAAAGTTCCACAGCCTCTGGCCGGACTTCTCTGCTTCCACACACAGACATGACACACTGAACAAGTGACTTGCCCGAGCCAGCACCATGTCTCTACTCCTCACACTTCTCCTGTACGGTAAGAGAGTTGTATGTGTTGCCCTCCCCCACCCAGGGGCAGATCTGTGATCTCCATAGACTTCCTATGGTGTCTCAGGGGTCACCGAGTGAGAGGACTATGGAGGACCTTCATATGTCTGTGTGTTGTCACTTCTAGGAAGCTGAGGTCACATGATCTGCCATTACCATCATGGGCCTGACCTATGCCAGCTGTGCCCAAGCAAGGAAGCCTTCATGGCACATAGCAACCAATCAGCTGTTATTTATGGCGCAAGGCTGATACATGAGTGGTGGAATGTTGTTGCTATGGGCAACAAGAAACATTCCTTTAGATCAGGGATATGCAATTAGCGGACCTCCAGCTGTTGCAGAACTACAAGTCCCATGAGGCATTGCAAGATTCTGACAGCCACAAGCAGGACATCCAGAGGCAGAGGCATGATGGGACTTGTAGTTTTACAACAGCTGGAGGTCCGCTATTTGCATATGCCTGCTTTAGATAGATGCCCTCCTTGTGGCTGAGTGTTGTAAACATGTTGAAGCTGCTGACATTTGTTTTGTTTGTTTCAGTTGGGTTTGAAGCTATAACTCACCTTTTGGTATTTCTCAACATGAGATTTTGTAATTGCACTTTTAATGCAGTTTTAATTTTAAAGTATCAGTGGCAATAGCGACCCATTGATGGTGTAAGGAGGAATGGTGCCCCATTATTGGTGTCAGTTGGTGAAATAGTACCCCAAGGGCCAGATAAAGTGACACATCTGGCCCCTGGGCTGCAGTTTGGAGACCACTGTCATAGTCCATTCTCTAATAGGAAGTTGGATCACAGCAACAAAAAAATGAGCCATAGAAGTGACTTTCTTTCTTTGAGTGAATACTTTTTTTATTTTTTTAAGAGCTAGAAAATTACTTAGAACCCCCAAACTTTTATATATATATATATATATATATATATATATATATATATAATCTCCTAGAGAATAAGATGGCGGTCATTGCAATACTTTTTGTCACGCGCAGCTGTCTTGCAAGCGGACTTTTTTTGGGCAAAAAGTTAACTTTTTTTTAATCAAAAAATAAGTTAGCCCAATTTTTTTCAATATATTGTGAAAGATAATATTACGCTGAGTAAATTGATATGGAACATGTCACGCTTCAAAGTTGCGCCTGCTCGTGGAATGGCGACAAACTTTTACCCTTAAAAATCTCCACAGAGGAGGTCTAGGGCTGGAATTATTGCTCTCGCACTAACGATTGCGGTGATACCTCACATGTGTGGTTTAAACACTGTTTTCATATGCGGGCGCTGCTTATGTATGCGTTCGCTTCTGCACTCGAGCTCGTCGGGACGGGGCGTTTTAAAACATTTTAATTTTTTTTTTTTTTTATTTTACTTTCATTTTTTTTTTTTTTTTTTTTTTTTACACTGTTTTTAAAAGAAAAATAAATACATTTAGGTCACTTTTATTCCTATTATAAGGAATGTAAACATCCCTTGTAGTAAAATAAAAAAGCATGACAGGTCCTCTTAAATATGAGATCTGCAGTCAAAAAGACCTCAGATCTCATATTTAGACTAAAATGCAATCCCTTTTTTTTATTTTTATGTCATTTTAAGAAAAAAAAAGTCCCTTTTTAAGAGCATTGGGCGGAAGTGACGTTTTGATGTCGCTTCCGCCCTGCAATTATATGGAGACGGGTGGGGGCCATCGTCTCCATGTCATCCCAGGGAGCAGGCCCCTCTCCCGCCGCCGATTAAAGTGATCTTGCGGCAAATCCGCCGCAGAGACCACTTTAATCTGAAAGCGGACCACTCACTGGAGTTATGGTAGCTAGCTGCTACCATAACAACGGTATTCCTGCGGCGGGCGGTTAGTAAGTGGTTAACAGTTTTGTGTCACTTTAACCACTTGAGTCCCCAGACTTTTTCCCTAATTCCCGTTTTGAGTCCTTGGTGATGCCTCAATTCTTAATTGTATACCTTTTACAGTTTTTAGTCTAAGGGCTTGTTCACGGGGGGGGGGGGTTGTTGAGCGTCAGTTTGACTGCCTGCCTGCCTGCCTGCCTGAACATTAAATTGAAAGTAAAGGCAAAACCTACCTAACTCTAAACCTACCCACAAACCCATTCTAAAACTAATCTATCTAGCCCCTTTAAAGAAAAAAATTACCATACTTGCCTGTTCTGCAGCCGATCCAAGTCCAGTCTGCAGTGGCGCCTTCTGTGTGCAGGAGAAAGCCGACAATAGCTGGAAAGTGATGTAACCCATAGACTTACTATGGGGCTTTTGTTCTTGGCTGCCTCTCCTACACACTCAAGCTGCCACTAACCGCTCACCCTGGGATCGGACTGGAGCGGCAGCAGAACAGATGAGTATAGCGATCTTTTCTTTACAGGTCTAGATAGATTATTCTTAGAATGTGGCTGAGAGGTGGGTTTTGAGTCAGTTAGGTTTTGCCTTTACTTCCACTTTAACATACAGCTGTACACATGTGGCAAAATTTAAACAGCATGTCACTTTCGGTGGGCAGTGCCAAACACAACTATTGCAATTCTATGTGGCTGTACTGGAACTGCAGCTGCATGCAATGCATGTGATTGCAACACGATAGTAAAGCAATTTACAAAACAGTGTTGCGCTTCCTCAATATAAAAAAAAACTCCCCAAGAATCCTTAAATAAGAATAAGTGATTAATTTGCAATGTAGCAAGATACTGAGTGCACAATCAAATATTTGTGTTCCCTGACTGGGAATAGTGAACAAAAACTATAATAAAAAATACATGTTCCCTAAATGGGAATAGTGAACAATAAACAGTACAATAAAGTAAGGGGTCAACTTAAATTGGGTGGTGAGGAGGCAACATACCGTATCAGCTCTTCACCATGTGACAGTCACCTCTGAATAGCAACCCGAGCGTGGATCACTTTTCAGAGGAGCACCAGTGACCGCCACACTTGTGAACGAGCCCTAAGGATGACATGCACTGCTGCATTTTTGTGAAAAAGTGTGCATGAAGTCAGAACATTCTATGCAATGATAACTTCAGTGACTATACAAAACTTTGTGAAATTGCAGTGGTTCAAATTTTAAAATTCGATTTCAGAATTAACAATATTGCAGTTCTTTTCATTGTTAAAACAGCTCACATATATACATTTTAAACCAGGGGTGCCCAACCAGTGGCCTGGTGGCCCGCGAAGCCCTCTGATGTGGCCCACGACCACCTGCTCTGGAATGGCTGGTTGACAAGCCCATATTGCAGGTTGCAGACCCGCTATACCAGAGCATCAGTGTTGTAAATGAAGCCGGTGCTAGAAGAAGCAAACGGCTTTTCAGAAAGTGCGCCACACCTGCAGGATATAATAGACGTCTATGGCAAAGTGCAGATATCCGGCGGAAAAACCACAAGTACACTGCGCCTCACCCACGGTGTGGGTAGATCGCAGACCATCAGTGTAAAAGCAGCCTTGGGCTCCCTTCACATGATCGGTCCGACACAATCGTACCCACCATTCACCTCTATGGAGTGGCAGATGTAAACAGACTTTTGTCCATTTACACCTGCCTACCTCCAATCCGATTTGCTAAAAAAAAAAAAACAGAAGTGGATTTGTCTCTTTCCATCTGATTGGATCAGAGGTAGAGTAGATTGGGCTATGTCTGCTTTACATATGCATGCAGACTGGCCACAGACCTGTCATCTGCCCACTCCGTTCACTGTGGCCCGCGACTAAATACTAAGTCGCTTAAGTGGACCCCGGCCTTCGAAAGGTTGGGCAACCCTTGATTTAAACTGTGTTCACCTGCTTGGGTTGGCTTTAATGAAAACACAGGTTTTGTAGTAGCAGCAGCTCCAAGGTCCCCACATTTACCTCTTCTAGGTGTGTTTGTTGGCAGGGAGGTTGGGGTGGAGTAAGGAGTGAATAGCCTTGTACAAAAAAACTATTTTCTATAAAGCAGGGACTGACTGAGATTCAATCCATCTATGGGCAGGCTGGTTGTACCCAAGTCGATCAATGGATTCAACCTGCCCATCGGATTTTTTACAGGCCATTACATCTGGGAGCTACAGCCACTAGTAGTAACCATTGTGTTCTGCCGGCCTATAAGGCTCCCTGTACCTCCCTGCTGGTAGAACACAAGGGAGGGAGCCCCCCATCAACTTTGACTGTGTTATTGGGCCACTCAATTGTTTTTCTTTCACCTGTGATGGAGGAAAAGAAAAATGCATAAACTATGGGATGCATAAATCGTGGCTCAAATTTCAGCTGAATTGAATGAAATTCATGTGGTGTACCATGTTGGTATGCCTGGCAGAATTAAAGCGCAAGTCCACCCGAAATTAATATTTTTTTTTTTAAAGTCAGCAGCTACAAATACTGCAGCTCTTGACTTTTAACCACTTAAGCCCCGGACCTTTAGGCAGCTTAATGCCCAGGCCAGGTTTTGCGATTCGGCACTGCGTCGCTTTAACAGACAATTGCGCGGTCGTGCGACGTGGCTCCCAAACAAAATTGGCGTCTTTTTTTCCCCACAAATAGAGCTTTCTTTTGGTGGTATTTGATCACCTCTGTGGTTTTTATTTTTTGCGCTATAAACAAAAATAAAGCGACAATTTTGAAAAAAATGCAATACTTTTTGCTATAATAAATATCCCCCAAAAACATATAAAAACAATTTTTTCCCTCAGTTTAGGCTGATACATATTCTTCGACCTATTTTTAGTAAAAAAAAATCGCAATAAGCGTTTATCGATTTGGTTTGCGCAAAATTTATAGCGTTTACAAAATAGGGGATAGTTTTATTGCATTTTTATAATTTTATTTTTTTTTTTACTACTAATGGCGGCGATCAGCGATTTTTTTTTTTTTTTTTTTTTTTTTCATGACTGCGACATTATGGCGGACACTTCGGACAATTTTGACACATTTTTGGGACCATTGTCATTTTCACAGCAAAAAATGCATTTAAATTGCATAGTTTACTGTGAAAATGACAGTTACAGTTTGGGAGTTAACCACAGGGGGCGCTGTAGGAGTTAGGGTACACCTAGTGTGTGTTTACAACTGTAGGGGGGTGTGGCTGTAGGACTGACGTCATCGATCGAGTCTCCCTTATATAAGGGATCACTCACTCGATCGATACGCCGCCACAGTGAAGCACGGGGAAGCCGTGTTTACACACGGCTCTCCCCGTTCTTCAGCTCCGGGGAGCGGCTATAAACAAATAGCCGCGCCGTCGTCCCGGATCGCTCCCCGAGGGAACCCGACCGCCGCATGTAGCGGGGGGGGTCCCGATCGGACCCGCGGAAAGGCAAGGACGTACATGTACGCCCATTTGCCTGTACGTGCCATATTGTGGACGTACATATACATGTGGCCGTCGGGAAGTGGTTAATGGACACTTACCTGTCCAGCGGGCCCGCGATGTCGGCATCCAAGGCCTAACAATCGCATATCTCTTGGCTGCCCCGCCGCCATCCTCTGTCCCCGCTGTCTCCTGGGACCAGTGTGTTTCCCAGAAGACAGCGGGGGGGGGGGCATGTCTCCCGCGGGAGTCTGTTCTTTGTAAATGGGTGCAAATACCTGTATTATACAGGTATCTGCACCCCCCTCCCCCCTGAAAGGTGGCAAATGTGACACCGGAGGGGGGAAGGGTTCCGAAAAGCGGGCGTTCACTTTTTATTTGGACTTCCACTTTAAAGTCTAGTTAAAAATTGACAGATGATTGGCCTACCAGTGACTGAGCAAGTGCAGTCACTGTTTGGTAGTGCTGCTGTATTTTTAAGTAGCCAGCTTTAATGAGTTCTTCATATAATCCTAAACTGCCCCCCCAATGTTATCTTTTAATTTACCCCCCCAACCCTTAGCCTCAAGTTTTCTACTTGCCTATCCAAGCTGAAATCGTTCCTGGCTAAAGCTGTTCATACATTATACTATTTCCTTATTGAATTGCCTCAGGCTCTAACTATGTAGTACAAAGACCTGCTTGCAAGGGTTTAGGTCTGACCTCATATTATATGGTTTTGGTAAATCTAAATAAAAATGGTACAAGAAAATGTGTATAATGTGCCATAATGGTTGCACACAGCATGAATCCGACGGCAGCTGGGATATTAGATTTTTATTTTTTTGGGTGGGGAGGATTAAAGGATTTCTTCACACAAGTATTGTTATCCTTTTAGGCTGGATTCACACCTATGCAGTTTTAGTGCTTTTTGCATTTTGCAGATTTGCACTACAGTCCATGTAACATGGTTTCCTATGGAACATGTTCTGTAGTGCAAATCTACAAAATGCAAAAAGCACTAAAGATGCCTAGGTGTGAATCCAGCCTAAGGCCTGCTTCACACTTATGCAGGTTGCATATTCCAGGTGCATTTTGCATTGTTCAATACATGCTTTTCATCCATTAAAGTCTATGGAACCAAAAAACAGAAAAAAGTCCCTGGCCCTTTCAATAAAATGCACAGATGTGAACTATATCCATGGGAAATCGTGTTAAATGGACTGTAGTGTGTTTCTGCAAAACCCACTTAAAAATGCATAAGTGTGAACCAGGTCTTAAAGCGGAGGTTCACCCTAAAAGTGGGAGTGAGAGAAGAACTATAAGAAGGTATGTACAGCGGGAAAAAAAAAAATTCCAGCATAGTGTAGATGTCAGCAGAATGCTGGATGTAACGGTATATAATTGTTTTAGGGTGAACCTCCACTTTAAGTTTAGTGACTGACTTAACGCAGATCCAGTTTTTTTTTAAATAACTACTGAGTGTCTATCGGTAAAGTCTAGTGCACACAGACCGAATGTTGGGCGGCGACACTTGGCCCGTGTGTACTGCAGTTGGTTAAGCGGGCTTCTGACCGAAAAAGGTCTGCTAATGGCTGGGAGGGCTGACCAGCGTGTTTTGATGCCTAGGCCGCCCCTCTGTCACAACACAATAGCACAACAGGGGAGGTCACTGTACTAACGTTAGTACAGCGGCTCCTCCTGAGCCGTCTGTTTTTTGTTTGTTTTTTAACAAAAAAAATTGTAGTGCGTACGGGGCTTTAGTCTGTTGGTTCTGTTTTAGGGTTGGCAGGAGAAGGGAACCTGGAGAAACTGATAGGCGGGTATCATACAAAGTACATAGATTATAGGGTGAGGTACATAAAATATAAGGTTTACATTGGGGTGTAGGGCTGCTTTAACAGCTTGTGCAAACCAGAGGTTTGTCAAAAATATATATATATATATATATATATATATATATATATATATATATATATATATATATATATATATATATATATATATTTGAATAAAAAGATTGCAAACTCTAAGCAAAAGGGTTGAAGTAGATTTTTATTTTGGATAGAGTAAGGGAGGGTTATAACATCAGTCAGGTTATTGCTATGTATAGCCCTTTGGGGAGATTTCACTTCCTGTCAATACAGGAAGTCCCTCCAAAGTGAGGGAATCTCAGGTAATCCCCAGAACTAGTGTCCTCACTGTGAAGATTTCTCCCGCTCTTAGTGACTGCTCCAATTTCCTTTCACTTGTGGCAGTCACCAGGGAAATTGAGGCGGTGAATCTCCCTCACAGGGATACAGACAGCAAGTTTGGCCTTCAGGTATCCTTTAACATGATGGTGGGTTGTGTTGAGTTTCATTCGGGGCCATTGTTCTCAGTGACTTTGTCTGTCTGTTGCAGAATTAAATTGGCTGTTTGCTTTGAAGTATGTTCCTGACCACACCTATGCTGGGTTATGTTTAATTACACTCTACATCTCCTGCAGTGTTTTGTAAACAATGAAGTTTCTGTGTTTGTAAAACATACCCACAGTGCTTTGCAAACTGTGTGTATACTTTGCTGGGCATTCTGGGTAGGCACAGTAGCTACAACAAAGCCAGAGTGTCCATTTGCTTTCCCTTTAGAACAGCTGCCCTAACTTTAATATGAGAAGCATTGACAAGACCAGGGAAAAGAATTGGCATTTACTTGGAAATTCCCCCCTTGTTTTTATCTTGTACAGTGCAGGTTTTCTGGAGGACAAATGCAGCACAACCATTAGTTGTGCTAAATGCAATTAAAGCTGGCAGCTAAATGTTTTTAAGTAACTTGTATGGATGTCTTTGAACTCCTAGTTACTTCTTAACCACTTCAATGCCAGGCACGTATACCCCCTTCCTGCCCAAGCCAATTTAAAATTGTCAGCGCTGTCACTTTTTTTTTTTTTTTTAAAGGACAATTGCGCGGTCATGCTACACATTTTGCTCCCACAAATAGAGCTTCTTTTTGGTGGTATTTGATCACCTCTGAGTTTTATTTTTTGCTAAACAAATATAAAAAGACCGAAAATTTGGAGAATTTCTCCTTCACTGACTGGCACTAATATGCAGCACTGATGGGCACTCATAGGTGGCACTGGTGTGCACTGATAGGCGACACTGGGTACTTATGGGTGGCACTTATAAGCATCGCTGATAGCACTGGCAGGCATTATTAATGGACTTTCTTTTACAGAGGTCGCCGTGTAAATAGGAAATACTCCTGTATGCACAGCACTCGTCCCGCCCCCCTCCCTGTCTCCTACAAGGCAGCCAGCATGTATTTCTTTTGTGGCGTTCAGGGATTCGTTGGGGGGGCCACAAAAGATATAGATGTCAAAATGACCAGGTGGGCCGGACTTTGGACATGCCTGGTGTATGGCATAATATTTTTTTTGTATTGATGCCTTTTATCTAACTAATAGTATGGGATATACAGACTTGCCACTTTTCTGCCCACACTCAAGTAAATGTGCTGCATGCTAACTGCCCACAAAATGTGATGTGTGCATAGCCTTCTAGACCAGAGTATAGTGTCATTTTATTGCATTAGCTGGTGTCTTTTGTTGTCTTAATCTACTACTATTCCCAGGGGTAATCGCATATTGTCAGGCTTTCTGTTTAGTAACATACTATTTGAAATTGTATGCTTAGGAGCATAATAGCCCAATTAGGTTTTTGACTGACTTGACATTTTTCTTGCTTCCCCTTTAGGACATCTGGTATTTGCAATTGGAGGTTCAGCTTACGGTAAGTTTAATACTCAGATCTGCTAAAAAAAGTACACAAAGGTAATGTAAATGGTAGTTTCTACAGGTGTTAGAGCAGGGGGTCTTCAAACTAAGGCACTCCAGGTGTTCAGGAACTACAATTCCCATCATGCCTAGTCATGTCTGTAAATGTCAGAGTTTTGCAATGCCTCATGGGATTTGTAGTTCCGCAACAGCTGGAGTGCCGTAGTTTGAGGATCCATGTGTTAGAATATCACCGTGCTTCCAGGGTTTGTGAGCAGCACGGCACAGTCTAACCTTGCCACTAGCTTAGCCAGTCTCTATATAGTAAAATAATAATGCTGCGCTGGGGTGAGCATATACTGTACAGTTAACAGCCTCAATCACGTTCCACATAATAAGTTTCTAAATCACATACACTTCATATTCACCAAATTACCCAAGTGGATCAGTTAAAAACAATGTAACTTGCAATAACTTAAAGATAGTTCCATCGTCTTCCCAGTAAGCCTGTATGAGACTCTCCATGTGTCCGCTGTGTCATGTACATTTCACTGGCCCAGAACAAGTCTGCAATTAGGGACTTCTCGCTTCTCTGATCTTCATACTTGCTCTGGGTTAGTGACTCAGAAAATAGAGCGGTTCAGTAAAGCAGCCTAGCCGTTACTATTGTCTGAGGAAAATTGCCACTATATTTCTCTCAACCACAGGTTTAGTATAGTATGCATTTTCTTATTTTAAAAGCTCCGAAATTATTTACCTATTCATCATTGAATCTAGATATACAAATAGCTAATAAACAACTTAAGCGACGTTTGTTTTTGTGCCCCACCTTTCAATGATCAAATGTGCCAGGAATGTTAAGAAACATGGTTTTGCTGTCTGTCAAGTATTCTAAAGTAATAGGACTTGAGTCATGCACACAATTATAATGATGTGAATGTGTTTGGGCACCTCAGTGTATTGTTTGTTGTACCAGGCAGAAACCCACAAACCATTTCATTATTGGAAGACCTTTCCCACACATACAGGCACTGACGGTTTGACTTTTGTGTAACTTGGCTATGCACAGCCTATTGCTCTGTGAGCTCTGATAGGAAAAAAAAAATATATATATGGCCAGATTCACAAAGAGATACGACGGTGTATCTCCTGATACACCGTCGTATCTGAGTTCTGCCGGTCGATTCATAGAATCAGTTACGCATAGATATCCCTAAGATCCGACAGGTGTAACTGTGTTACACCGTCGGATCTTAGGCTGCAATTCCAGGCCGGCCGCTAGGTGGCGCTTCCATATCTTTTACGCGACGATTATGCAAATGAGGAGTTGCGCCGATTCCGAAACGAACGACCGCCCGGCGCTTTTTTTTTACATCGTTTGCGTTCGGCTTTTTCCGGCGTATAGTTACCCCTGGGTCTATGAGGCGCAGCCAATGTTAAGTTTGGCCGTCGTTCCCGTGTCGAATTTTGAAATTTTACGTCGTTTGCGTAAGTCGATTCACAAAAGAGCTGGACGTAAGTTATGCTCACGACGAAACCAATGACGTCCTTGCGACGTCATTTGGAGCAATGCACTCGCTGTTCGATCGGTGCGGGGACGCGCCTGATTTGAATAGTACACTTCCCCTAGCCGCGGAATTTGAATTCCGCCGGGGGATTTACGATACGCCGCCGCAAGTTTTGAGGTAAGTGCTTTGTGAATTACCCACTTGCCTCAAAAACTTGCGGCGGCGGATCTTAAATCAGATCTAAAGATCCGCTAACCTATGTGAATCTGGCCCATTGTGTGTGTGTGTGTCCTTTTTTTCGTTTTTTATCTCCTGAAACTTTTTTATATAGCATTTATCACATGCAATTTTTATATTGCCTTAATTTTAAAAAATTTAGAGATTCATTTTCTGACTTTCTCCGTTTGAGCAGAACGTTATAAATAGTACTCTGCACTTAGTGCCTGTTGGGTCTCTCATACAGGAGTTGGAGGCGTCACAGTCGGCATTAAAAACCTGACAGCAGTGTTAACCATTTGGCACTCTATCCAATACAGACAGTTTGAGCTGGAGATATAATTTATGCAACAATGAGTAAACTCAAGTCAACAGTCAAGTGTGTTTAACAAAGACTGAAAGGCCACTTGGCAGAGAGGTTCTGGTATTGGATTGTGGAATGGTGCAACAAGCACCTAGCTCTGGCAGGCACCAAGCCGAGTCACAGCCTACAGTAGAAGTACAGGGCGCCAAAGATCATCTGTGCCCGCCTCAAAGCTCCAGTTTGGCCAAAGATTTACTTTTGCCAGTCCCCTGCAGTTACTGAAAATAAAAGAGCAGAAGACCTGATTTCTCACCCTATCCCTCAGACTCGCCAATCCAATAGTGCTTGTCCTCTGGGTTGTGTATGATGCCCAGCATCATATAACCTACTTTCGGTTAGCTCATGGTGTCAAGATTTCCCTTACCCTGGACTAAAAGGAGAAATTCGAGAACAGCACCATATCATTATGTGGTCCATTTCACTAGAGCATTTCGGATCTGCCTACTGCCAAAAAAAAGAAGAGGTCAAAGAGGACCTGTGGCATCATTGGACCTGGCCCAGGACACCTGGGACCAAAAAAAAAAAGATTTGCATATTCTGCATGTATTCTGATGCATTTCTTTAGTGGGGGGGAATTAATGTATATTATTTTAGTCCGTGTTTATATATTTTACAACGTTTGTGTGTGTGTGTGTGTGTGTGTGTGTGTGTGTATGTATGTATATATGTGTATATATATATATATATATATATATATATATACACATACATACATACATACATACATACATACATACATACATACATACATACGCGCGCAGGCACGTATGTATGTGTGTGTGTATTTGAATATTTATCGGTCCTGATGATCTGACTGCCTGTCATTTCTTGAGGCCCCAAAATTCCAGGATAGAACAAATATCCCTTAAATTACCCTATTTTTGCAAAATAGACAGTCAAGGTATGGTGAGTTTTTTTTAAAGTTGTAACTTTTTGTCACAATTTAATTTGAAAAGCGATTGACACTGTCTGTCTGTTATTGCATTTTATTTATTTGATTTGATCATCTTTATGTACCATGCTACATACAAATCTTGTGGTTTTATAAAGAAAAGCTAAAATCTCTTTCTCCCCTTTTTCTTTTATCAGAATCATCCTCCTGCTACCCAGGTTTTTTTCAGTGCAACTCTAGATGTCTTCCACTATATACTCTCTGCGATGGTTCCTTTGACTGTGAGGATCAATCTGATGAGTTGGCATGCTCCTCAAACTGCAACTTTACTCTAAAGGACTTCTATGGAGTCTTCTCTCCTCTTGGATATCCATTTGCTCCATCCTCTTCAATGCCTTTTTGTCGTTGGTTGATTGATTCTGAAGATAGCCGAGGTCTTGTCCTGCAGTTCTCTACCCTAGATCTGTCTGAGCAAGATGCTCTTGTAGTCTATGAGAATAGTGTTGGAGAATTTCCACACCTTCTCCGTGCCTTAGATCAACACAGTAATGGAAAATCTGTCACAGTGGAGTCTTCTGGTGGAAGAGTATTGGTTGTTTATCGGTACCACTCAAGCTCCACTCGTATCCCCAATATTGGGTCTCCTGTAACTTATGACAGCAGATTTCGGCTTCCCAGCTCTTTGGTTCATGAGCCAGGTTCACGTTTCTTCGACCAGATGGGTTCACCTCCCTCTCGTTCTCGCTTTCCTGGCTATGGTGGTCGCAACTCTTTTCTTCCTCGTTTTAATGCCACTTACCGTGTACATGGCTACTGCCTCCCTTGGGACCAGCCTTGTGGTTCCAGTCCAGGTCTTTTGTGGGAGGATGGCATGGAAGTAGGAGGAGGATGTTTTTCAGATTCACAGCGTTGTGATGGAGTTTGGGACTGCGCCAATGGCAGAGATGAAGCTAATTGTTCTGGATGTGCAGAAGGTCACTATCCCTGTGCCATTAGCCGAGCTTGTTATCCCCTCGCTGAAAGGTGTAACTACCAGACATCTTGCCAAGATGGAACAGATGAAAGAGGCTGCCGTGGATGTCAGCCTGGAGGCTTCCATTGTGACATAGAGCGCTGTGTTTATGAAGCTTGGGTGTGTGATGGTCAAGCCGACTGTCGAGATGGAAGTGATGAGAAAAACTGTGGGTACACGCTCCCAAGGAAAGTGATTGCTGCAGCCGTGATTGGAAGCTTGATATGTGCTACATTACTAGTTGTAGCTCTTGGATGTACTTGCCGACTGTATACTTCACGAGCTCGGGAATATAGGTAAGACAAATTGGGATTTACAGAGGAACTGCATTTTTCATAATGGTTTCAAACGTGCATGTGGAAGGGTTGATGTAAATAATCTAATCAATGCATGTTGGTTTTTAAAAACGTCATAGTTATATGTGTTGATGGGAGTGGCCATATGTACTAATTACATCCTCCTATCCAGGGGTTGACAAATTTGCTTGGAATCTAGGAGCCAGCTAAAAAAGTTAGGAGCCAGAAAACGCGCCCCGTCCCGACGAGCTTGCGCGCAGAAGCGAACACATACGTGAGCAGCGCCCGCATATGTAAACGGTGTTCAAACCACACATGTGAAGTATCGCCGTGATTGGTAGAGCGAGAGCAATAATTCTAGCCCTAGACCTTCTCTGTAACTCAAAACATGCAACCTGTAGAATTTTTTAAATGTCGCCTATGGAGATTTTAAAGGGTAAAAAGTCTGTCGCCATTCCACGAGCGGACGTAATTTTGAAGCGTGACATGTTGGGTATCAATTTACTCGGCGTAACATTATCTTTCATAATATTAAAAAAAATGGGGATAACTTTATTGTTGTCTTATTTTTTTTAATTAAAAAAAGAGTAATTTTTTCCCAACAAAGTGCGCTTGTAAGACCGCTGCGCAAATACGGCGTGACAGAAAGTATTGCAACGATCGCCATTTTATTCTCTAGAGTGTTAGGATAAAAAAATATATATAATGTTTGGGGGTTCTAATTAGAGGGAAGAAGATGGCAGTGAAAATAGTGAAAAATTACATTAGAATTGCTGTTTAACTTGTAATGCTTAACTTGTAATACCAACGGCCACCACCAGATGGCTCCAGCTCACACATCTGTTGGTAATAACTTGTAATACCAACGGCTCACCACCGGATGGTGCCAGCTTTTTTTTTTTGCTCCCCCCTTCCAAGCCAAGTCGCCAGGACCCTATTTCTAGTCGCCATGGCGACCTGGCGCCCGGGATTTGTCGAGCCCTGCTCCTATCTCACAGGAAGCCTGCCACACAGGCATGTCTCATTGAAAACCATAGATTCTCTGATGATATGAAACACCCACAATGTTTCTAGTAGGCAGAGACCTTGTCATCTAAACTGCCTATGCCTTAAAGTGGAACTACACTTCATTTGAGCACCACAATCCCCCAAAAATGCTATTTTGCCATCCATCCATGTCTCCATGCTTTATTTTGTTGCGACATCACTTTAAAGAAAACACCCTCTAGTATTTCTGGCCGTGATCATCTTGAGTGAGGGCAGATGATTTTTGTAGCGTTTTCTTCCTGGAATCCATCAAGTAAATATTATATACTTCCCTATCTGTTTACTAATACTAACCGCATAAGGCCTCACTGGGAGTTTTTTTTTACAGCTGTTATTTTGGGCGTCAAGCCTTTCCCCCTTTTTTTTTTTTTTTGCAGTTGTTAAACTCCCTAGCATGTTAGCCCATGTGTCCATGCACACACAGGTTTTTATCAGTGTTTTTTGGCAGGGGGGTTTTAAGGCTGGAAAAATCTGAGAAATAGTGGGTTTGAAGGAGAGAAGTTCCGCTGCTGACAGGTGAGGATCTACGGCCATAATCCACCTGGTGTAATGCAAGCAGTGGGGTCCACAACCTGTCACTGCTAACAGATACGATGCAAACAAAAAGATTGGATGGCAGCACTCCCACACAATGCAATTTGGCTTTTGTGAAGTAAACAAAAATCCACAAAACAACCAAGCACAGACAGGCAGGGGGATAAGTCCTTAAAGCGAATTGCATTGTGTGGGAGTGCTGCCATCTAATCTTTGTGTCCTTAGTGAGTTTAAAGAGTTTTTCAGCTGTAAAAAATGCTTAAAACCGGGCGTGTGTGTGTGTTTTAAGCTTCAAGCTTTTGTGGGAGTATAGTTTGCCTAAGGAGCTCAAACGCGCCAAAACACTAAAAAGCGTAAATGCAGAAATGCTGAAAAACTAGCGTTTTTATTGTGGCATTCTACAGCTAACGCTACTAGTGTTTTTTTTTTTGTTTTTTTTTTCATCATGTCCAGTGTGTGAGGCCCATGCTGCATTTTTCTTGCACTGGAATGCATCAAAACCTACACCTGCCCCCAGTACAGTGGGAAAAAAACATGGGGGGGGGGGGGAAGCATCTGGAATGGCCAAAAATGTGCATGCACAAATGCATCGGAAACTGGTTGTAAACCCTTACAACACACTTTATGCTATAGGTAAGCATATATTAACCACTTAAGACCCGGACCATTATGCAGCTAAAGGACCTTGCCCCTTTTTGCGATTCGGCACTGCGTCACTTAAACTGACCATTGCGCGGTCTTGCAACGTGGCTCCCAAACAAAATTGGCGTCCTTTTTTCCCCACAAATAGAGCTTTCTTTTGGTGGTATTTGATCACCTCTGCGGTTTTTATTTTTTTGCGCTATAAACAAAAATAGAGCGACATTTTTCAATATTCAATATTTTTTACTTTTTGCTATAATAAATATCCCCAAAAAAGCTCTAAAAAAAAAAAAAATGTTTTTCCTCAGTTTAGGCTGATACGTATTCTACCTATTTTTGGTAAAAAAAATCGCAATAAGCGTTTAACAATTGGTTTGTGCAAAATTTATAGCGTTTACAAAATAGCGTTTTTTTTTGTGACTGCGACATTATGACGGACACATCGGACAATTTTGAATCATTTTTGGGACCATTGTCATTTTCACAGCAAAAAGTGTTAAAAAAAATGCATTGATTACTGTGAAAATGACAATTGCAGTTTAGGAGTTAACCACTAGTGGGCGCTGTAGGGTTTGTGTTTCTAGCTGTAGGGGGGGGGGGGGCGGGGCAGGACATTTAAAAGCAAAATGGAAGGATGAGGTAACTGAAGGAGGACTGCACTAAGGTAAAGGAAGCTATTTAGGGAAAATAAAAATTACCTTTACAACCCCTTAAGACTTACCTGTAGCTACCCGGGATATCTCCTAAACTTGTACGGTTTAGGAGATATCCCCCTGTGTCTGCATGTGCCAAAGTCATCGGCACTGAAGCAATGGCACGTCGCTTCGGTTAGACGTGCTGTTACAGGCCGCTACCACCCGCATGCGCGGGAGTGACGTCATCACAGCGCCAGGGCCCGCTATACCTGTAAGTCACTCCTGGGAGAGATGTCACCGCCAGAGGGGGAAAACGATGACCTCTACGCGGCTTTGAACTCCGTTTTATTTATTTATTTTTTATTTATTTTTTTCAGAGGGTTTACAACCTATTTTAGGCCCCTTTCACACTTTGGCGGGAGGTGCGTCACCGGTAAAGCGCTATTCGGCCGCTAGTGGCTGAGAATGGGTTAAAAACCACCGCAAAGCGCCTCTACAGAGGTGGTATAGCCGCGGTGTCCCATTGATATCAATAGGCAGGAGCAGTATACACACGCTCCAAAAATGCAATTGGGAGGATTTTTTTTTTTTTTACCATCCTGCTAGCGCACCGCTCTATTGTGTGAAAGCCCTCGGGGCTTTCACACGGGAGACACAGAAGCAGCTGTTTAGGGTCAGTTTACAGGCGCTATTTTTAGCGCAATGGTGCCTGCAAACCGCTCCAGTGTGAAAAGGGGTCTTGGTTACATGTGGCAGCTTGGGTACAGAAATATTATTTCTTCATTTAAAGTAAAGAAGGTTTTTTGTTTTTTTTTACACATCACAAGAATAATGTTTTGGTAATGCTAATATGTGTCCTGTTTATGGGAAGTTTGAATTTTAATGATGGGTTCGCTTTAAGAAAATGTGTTGTAAAGCCAGGAACCAGCATCACATTTAACTATTTTTAAAATTTTTCTGCAGCATCTTCGCTCCTCTGTCTCGGATTGATGCAGAATTGATCCAGCAGCAAGCTCCTCCATCCTATGGGCAATTAATTGCTCAAGGAGCTATTCCTCCTGTAGATGACTTCCCAACTGAGAGTCCAAGTGATGTGAGTACCCCTAATATGGCTTCCATCTGGTTATATATGTTCTGTAGTGTTAATTTTATATTATACATTGCCTTTTTTTATGTTTTGCAGTAAGCTAGCCAAAAACTGATTACAATCTGTCTAGCTGGCAGGCCAAACGGATTTCTCCATCTATGTTGTAGATGTAGAGCATGGATCGACAAATCTGCAGGCAATTGTGCTAAGGCAGGAGTCAGAATACCTGAACAGTGGTTGCATCTTCTTGGATAGTACAGAAAAAGATGAATATATTACCAAAAGTACTGGGACACCTGCCTTTATACGCTGACATCCGATCCGCCAAAATCAGACAGATGGTGATACGTCCCCATTCGTCCATATCAGATTGGGTGAGATCTGATGAAAACGGACATGCTAACCGTTTTCATCAGATCTCTCCATAGGTCTGCACAAGCCCCTCCCCGCTCAGTGAGCAGAGAGGGACTTGTCATCCGCTGGCTCAGCGGAGAGATCTCCCGCTGAGCTGGTGGACTCTGTAACAGAGTCCGCCTTGTGTGGAAGAGGCCTTAGTCCACAGGGTTAAATATTGAGTTGGCACACCCTTTGCAGCAATAACAGCTTCAGCTGTTCTAGGAAGGCTGTCCACAAGGTTTAGGAGTGTGTCTGTGGGAGTGTTTGACCATTCTTCCAGAAGCACATTTGTGAGGTCAGACACGGATGTGGACGAGAAAGCCTGGCTCGCAGTCTCCAAATTATCCCAAAGGTATTCTATCGGGTTAAGGTCGGGACTGTCGCGTTCCTCCACCCCAAACGTGCTCATCCATGTCTTTATGGAAAGATGTTGAGTGGAGCTGGTTCATCAGGTCATTTGGCATTTCCTTGTGTTTATTGATGTCCACTGGACACTGTATTGAAAATGATCTAAATGTGTGCAGCAGTTTGGAAGACAGGGTGAAATACAACTAAAGAGAACTCTGACCTTGAAAGAGGCCAATTGTCACTTGAGAATGGAAGCGGCATAAAACCTTGCTTCTAGTATTTTACTGAAAGGGTAGTTGATGATTGGAATAAACTACCAACTGACTCACTAGAGACATTCAATAGTAAATGGCTTCAACCTGCTTGGGATAAACATAGTCAGATAACAAGGTAAATGGGGATAAATTTGGGCAGCCTCAATGGACTACTCTGTCTTTTTCTGTCGTCACTTTTCTATGTTTCTATACTGCAGTAAGAAAGCAGTAGTGTAGAGAAATCCATCAAACTGGGAAAATACAGCATTCTATATTTTGAAACTTAGAATTTATTTCCCTCTCTATATATGTTTGTCAAGGAGAAACTTACCCGTCACTGAACAAATATCGCTGTACTCTTTCAGTGATGACAGAGGTGTGTTCTTGGTACTTTGACCCCAATGCCAGAGAGAGAGGATCAGGCCTGATAGGGAGATTTTCAAGAAAATTACACTTTCTATTGTTCTCTAGAAGTTTAGGACACAGCCTGACAATATATACAGTAGCTTCTTTTATTTAAAAACAAAAAAAAAAGTACTTACTGATTTTCCCAATCATATAGTCCTTAAAGCGAAGTTCCACCCAAAAATGTAACTTCCGCTTTTTCGGAACCCTCCCCCTCCTTCGGTGTCCACATTTTGCACCTTTCAGGGGGAGGGGGGTGCAGATACCTGTTTAAGACTTCCCCCCCCCCCCCCTCTGTCTCCTGGGAAACGCACTGTTCCCTTGAGAGAGCAGGGACCAGTGAGGACCGGCCGCGCCCCTTGCGCATGCGCAGTAGGGAACCGGGCAGTGAAGCCGCAACGCTTAACTTACTGATTCCCTCCCCAAGGATGACGGCGGGGGCAGCCAAGAGATGAGCAATTGCTCGGCCTCGGCTGCTGACATCACGGGCGCGCTGGACAGGTAAGTGTCCATTTTTTTTAAGTTAGCAGCTGCAGTATTTGTAGCTGCTGGCTTTTAAAAAAAAAAAATAATTGGGTAGACCTCCGCTTTAACCACTTCCCACCCAGCCACTGCATATGTACTGCTGGATGGGCGCTCTCTCAGGAACGTCCCTCAGAAGGAGGGGGATGTGCTCATGTCACCCGGACACGGCGCATCTCAGAATGGCAGGAGGGCTCTGTGATTGGCCCTCCTGATCACATGATGGCCGTGTGCAATCGCAACCGTCATGTGATGTAAACGGAGAACCGGTTGCTGGCCGATCGGCTCTTCTCTCCTCAGACATTAGTTGTTGTGAGGAGAGCGGATCTCTGCAGCCAGCTGGTGATCAGTGTGTATGAGCTGTTTTTACAGATTTGTACACACTGATCACCAGCCTAGTAACACACAATGTAAAAAATGCATGTCCCCACACAGTAAAAACACCTGTCCCCCACATATGTAACAGTAAAATCATATGTCCCAATGATCATTTGCACACATATGTCCGTGATCACCTGCGCACATCTGTACATGATCATCTGCGTACATATGTCTTTGATCACACAAACCAATTATTATACACTTAACAGGATTTTTTTTTTTTTTACCAAAGACATGTAGCAGAATACATGTTGGCTTAAATGTATGACAAAATTTGATTTTATTGGGGTGTTTTTTTTTTTTTTTTTAAATAAAGAAAGAAAATATTGTTTTTTTTTCCCCTCCAAAATTTCGCAAAAAAAAAAAAAACTGATTCGTGAATAAATACCACCAAAAGAAAGCTCAATTTGTGCGTACAAAATTATAAAAAATTTAATTTGGGTACAGCGTAGCATGACCGCACAATTGTCATTGAAAATGCGAGAGTGCTAAAAATTGGCCTGGGAAGGAAGGGGGTGAAAGTGCCCGGTATGGATGTGGTTAAAGATTTAGCAGCTACTTGGCTCCCTACCCACATTCCCCTGGCAAGAGTCTCTCGAACTGTTTATCTAGCTGTTGCACAACCATCTACCTTGTCCTTGTAGCCTTAGCAGCTTTTATGTAAGTACACATTGAAATGAAAGTAAAGCCACCAGAACAAGTGCCCAAGATTTCTCCTCTATTCTTGTTCTGGCGACAGCTGCAGAGTTTTGGATTTGCCATCATGGCAGTGGTCACCAGGACAAATGGAGAATGTGACTCTGCCCGGTAGGAACACAGACAGAAATAGGCCATTGCACACTGCAGCTTGAAAAGGCTCAGTACAGCAGTTTTTTTTTTTTTTTTTTTACTGAACTAAAATGCAGTCCATTGTTTAGAATATACCTATACACACAGGCACATAAGTGCTATGTATTCTTAAGTAAAAGGAAAATCTGTGTTCCTGGTCAGTGATTTGCTCAGGTATGTGCATATGATGAGCATAAATATGAATACATTTTTCCCCAGGAAAGTCTTGTTATTGTGCATACAAATACACTTGCATTTTAAACTAGGGGCTGCATGGGCTAGTTTATGTAAAACGTGTATTTGTAGTGATGCTCAACCAGTACTTCACTGTCAGGGAATCTGTATGTATCTTGTGAGTCAGACTACAGCAAGCTCCACCAGGAGGGCATTTAGTTGGATGACACCTTTTCCTTTTACAAGTACAGGAAACCTGTACAAAGGAAAAATCCGTACACTGCCATTGCTGTCCTCTTTTTGAAAATGCTTTCCGGCATCCATGCTGACACCTCACTGACCTGTAACAAGTATATCCAATAAATCGGGAGCTGCTACTTCACCTGCTGCATGCTTCCTGCTTCTGGTCTCTAAAGCCGGAGATCTCGATCTCAATCCAGCTGCTCTCCTGGCTTTCTCCCTCCTCATTGGCTCCCACTACCCTAAATCAGTCAGTGAGGATGGAGTGGGGGCAGGGTTGAGATACACAGCACGTGGCATGAGCATGCACCAGTTGTCGTCGTCGCCACCCCCCCCATAGTAAGCGGCTTGCTAGGGGGGTGGAGCGCTGACGGGGGACCCCAAAAGAGGAGGATTAGGACTGCTCTGTGCAAAACCACACGACTTGCTGAAGTTCAAACCGAGCATCAGAATGGGGAAGAAAGGGGATTTAAGTGACTTTGCATGTGGCATGGTGGTTGGTCTAAGAATTTAAAAAAACTGCTAAACTACTGGGATTTTTACGCACAACTATCTCTAGGATTTTCAGAGAATGTTCCAAAACATAAAAAAATATCCAGTGAGTGGCAGTTGAGTGGACGAAAATGCCCTCTTGTCCGAGGAGAATGGGCAGCCTGGTTCAAGATGATAGAAAGGCAACAGTAACTCAAAAAAAAAAACCTTGTTACAACCAAGGTATGCAGAATACTATCTCTGAACGCACAACACATCAAACCTTGATGGGCTACAGCAGCAAAAGACCACACTGGGTGCCACTCCTGTCAGCTAAGAATTTGCACAGGCTCACCAAAATTGGACATAAAAAGATTGGAAAAACGTTGGGTCTGATGAGTCTCAATTTCAGCTGCGACATTCAGGTTGTAGGGTCAGAATTTGGCATAAACATGAAGGCATCACACATCCTGCCTTTTATCAACAGTACAGACTGGTGGTGGCGTAATAGTGTTGGGGATATTTCCATGGCACACTTTGGGCTCCTTAGTACCAATTGAGCATCTTTTCAATGCCACGGCCTACCTGAGTATTGTTGCTGACCATATCCATGGCCTCCACATTCACAAGATCTCAGTCCAATAGAGCACCTTTGGGATGTGGTGGAACAGCAGATTCACATCATGGATGTGTAGCCGACAAATCTGAAGCAACTGCGTGATGCTATCATGTCAACATGGACCAAAATCCCTGAGGAATGTTTCCAACACCTTGCTGAATCTATGCCATGAAGAATGAAGGCAAAATGGGGTCCAACCCGGTACTAGCAAGGTGTACCTAATAAAGTGGCCGGTGAGTGTGTATACCCATAGAAGTCTCTAGGAACCTGCACATTGCCATGGAAGTGCTGCAGTAGCCATATCTTTGTTGTCACAAGTCTTTGCAGGAAGGGTTAGGCTCTTATTGCAGACCCCATCAGCACATTTAATACATGCTACACTCGGAGGCATGATATACAATTGTACATGAGCTGGGTGGTGACTATTAATAATAGCAGTGTGTGTGTGTTAGTCCTTTATCTGTGACTAGTCTCGGGAACACTGATGGTGAGGTTCCTCACCTGTGCTGTTGCCATTTAGTGAAGTGTTACTGTGTAAAGGTGGCAAAAGCTCCTTGAATGTCATTGTGAAATCATTTGATTTGAATGCCTGGCCTTTCTCTTACAAATATTCATTTCAGTATGGAACAGCAGCTGAATTGTGGTGTTTCTAGACGTACTGTGGCATTTAAGTGCCTGCAAATGTCTGAAACGGAAGAATATCAACTAAGTAGAACCAGCCACAGCCATTGGCAGTGATCAGAAATGTTTTAAAAGTGTTTTATTCAGCCTGAAATCATTATATTGACACAGTAGATTCTAAATCATCTGATGGGACCAACAGTCTAAGCAGCGCTTTACAACACGAGGGCAGGCCGTACAATTGCAATCCAATTCCATACAGTGAAAAAGGGCCCTGCTCCTTTAGAGCTAACAATCTCTAAAAGAGAATTAATACAAATGCACAAAGCATTAATACCTTATTTAACCTCTTCCCGCCCAGCCTATAGCAGAATGCGTTGGTTGTTATCATGACTGGGCGTCGTATGACGTCCAGCAGGATAACAGCCGTGGGGGCACGCATCGCGGCGATCGGTGGTGCGACGTGTCAGCCTGACACACCGCTACACCGATCTTGGTAAACCACGTGATCAGTCGTGTCCAATCACGGCTGATCGCGATGTAAACGGGAAGAGCTGTTGACCGACTTTTCCTTACTCGCGGGTAAAGGAGAGCCGTTCGGCGGGGGGGGGGGGTCTGCGCTGTTGTTTATCAGCGCAGCCCCCCTTCAGATGCTCGCCCGGGACCACCAGGGTTGGGCACTCACACTGGACCACCAGGTATGCCACCCTAGACCACCAGGGATAAGCCAATCGGTGCCCAGGCAGCTGCCAATCTGTGTCCATCCACAATGCCTGCCAGTGCCACCAGGGATGCCTATTAGTGCCCAGCAGTGCCACCCATAATTACCCTTCAGTGCCGCTGTATTGTCAGTTTGCTGCCTATCCTAGAATGCCCAGGAAGTCACTTGGCGGCCAACTGCGCATGCGCGATGCTTTCCAATGGATTCACGACAGTGCACACCAGTGAAACCTCGGTCGGCATTCCAGGCTCTTTCCTTAACATCCCCGTGGATTGGAGGATGTTAAAAAAAGAGCCAGGAGGCCGAGCGAGCGGAGCGAGGACGTGAGGCCGACTGGCCACTTTCCTCTAAATCCACGTCGCCCTGAATGCCGGGTTTGCTGGTGTATACTGTTGAAAATCCTTTGGAACGCATCGCGCATGCGCAGTTGGCCGCCACGTGACTTCCGCAGCATTCTACGATAGGCAGCAAACTGTGACACTACACCGCCTTATCAGTGCCCATCGGTGCTGCCTTATCAGTGCCCATCAGTGAAGAAGAAAACTTACTTATTTACAACATTTTATAACAGAAACAAACTTTTTTCTGAATTTTTGATCATTTTTTTTTATTTATTTTTTAGCAAAAAATGAAAAACCGCAGAGGTAATCAAATACCACCAAAATAAATCTATTTGTGGGAACAAAATGATACATTCTGTTTGGGTACAGTGTAGCATGACCGCGCAATTGTCATTTAAATGGCGACAGCGCGGAAAGCTGAGAATTGTCTTGGGCAGGAAGGGGGTGTAAGTGCCCGGTATTGAAGTGGTTAATGAATCTGTTTAGAATATAAAGGTTTATTAGTGAGCTCTCTGACATTTCTTGATTTCAGTATAAAAGGTAAGCTGCCCAGATTGTGCCGCTTTAGAAGTAGTGGGAGAGAGCGTTGAGTGGGTAGTATGTGTGATGGGACAGGAAACAGGGGGGTTGGGAGTCGGAGAAATCACTCACTTTATGGAGGCAGCAGAAATGCATAGACACCTACAGGAAGGGTTTAGAATAGAAATGCACACAAAGAGGAGGAACAAAAGAAAGAAGCGTGCACACAGTCATTCCCAGAGAGAGTCACACACTGACGCTACCAATCATTTAAATGACTGGCAATTCTACTCGTAAAAACACATTGTACCTGTCACTGAGAAGAAGCCTTGTGCGCCCTCTAGTGGCAGCCGAGAATGGAAGCTTACTGTTAAACTCATTTTCAGCTTTTGGGTGAATGGGCCAAGGCTGCAGGCTTGCTGTGTGTTTGGCTACATTTCTACATTTATTATGTATATACAATACTCACCGGCCACTTTATTAGGTACACCTTGCTAGTACTCGGTTGGACCCCATTTTTCCTTCAGAACTTCCTTAATTCTTCATGGCAAAGATTCGGCAAGGCGTTTGGAAACATTCCTCAGAGATTTTGGTCCATATTGACCTGATGGCATCATGCAGTTGCTGCACATCCATGATGAGAATGTCCCATTCCACCGCATTCCAAAGGTGCTCTATTAGAGATCTGGTGACGGTGGGGGCCATTGGATTACAGTGATCTCTTTGTCATTCAAGAAAACAGTGGTGAGATGATTTGAGCTTTGTGACATGCTGTTAGAAGTAGCCATCAGAAGATGGGTACACTGTAGTCATAA
This sequence comes from Rana temporaria, assembly GCF_905171775.1. NCBI lineage: Eukaryota > Metazoa > Chordata > Amphibia > Anura > Ranidae > Rana > Rana temporaria. The sequence continues at coordinate 254,688,183 of NC_053489.1, read as the reverse complement.
AAGGATGGACATGGTCAGCAACAATACTCAGGTAGGCCGTGGCGTTTGAACAATGCTCAATTGGTACTAAGGGGCCCAAAGTGTGCCAAGAAAATATCCCCCACACCATTACATCACCACCAGCCTATAACGTTGATACAAGGAAGGGTGAATCCATGCTTTCATGTTGTTTATGCCAAATTCTGACCCCACCAGCTGAACGTCGCAGCTGAAATTGAGACTTGTCAACGTTTTTCCAATCTTCTATTCGTCCAATTTTGGTGAACCTCTGCAAATTGTAGCCTCAGTTTCCTGTTCTTAGCTGACATGAGTGGCACCCAGTGTGGTCTTATGCTGCTGTGGCCCATCTGCTTCAAGGTTCAATGTGTTGTGCATTCAGAGATGGTATTTTGCATACCTTGGTTTTAACGAGCGATTTTTTTGAGTTACTGTTGCTTTTCTATCATCCTAAACCACACAACTGCCACTCACTGGATATTTTCTCTTTATTGCACCATTCTCTGTAAACCCTAGAGATGGTTGTGTGTGAAATTCCCAGTAGATCAGCAGTTTTTGAAATACTCAGACCAGCCGGTCTGGCACCAACAACAATGCCACGTTCAAAGTTACTTAAATCCCCTTTCTTCCCCATTCTGATGCTCGGCTTGAACTTCAGCAAGTCGTCGTCACCATATCTAAATGCTTGAATGCATTGGGTGGCTGCCATGTGATTGGCTGATTACCAAGCTAATTGTACCCAATTAAGTGGCTGGTGAGTGTATACTTCCCTGTTTGAGCCCTCGTTCACACTGAGGGTGGGATTGAAATCGTACGAGTTTAGCTGAACACGCACACATTTCAAACCGCCATTTCAATGCGAGTTTGGGGCGATTTGGCAGACATCTGTGCGGGTTCATGCAAGGATGTCTATTGAAATTGCCCTCAAATTCTCCAAAGGTAATGCAGAAACTCCTTTTGGGATGGTGCCATCGCAGGCAATAGGCTCCGATTTGGCATGTGATCTGACATGTTAAATCGCATGCAAAATCGGCCCAATGTGTGCTTTTTCTGCATAAACCTCCTTCATCCTATAGAATAGCTTTCTGTTGGGGAGATGGGAGCTGACACAAAGGCAATATCTACCAGTAAGAAACCATATAAAGAATCAGTTAGGGCTGAGAAGATACGGTCCTTGCCATCAAATGATTTACTTTCATTAGAATAGATCTAAACATTCATAAATACTTGACAATAGGTGTCCGAAGCCTGCCCCATTACATAACCCAAGTAAAATAATGAAGACGCTTCCACACTCAAATAGCAAAAAGGAATCTATCATTTTATTTATTATACCTCCAATTACATGGAAACGCATTTCTACAATACCTCCTCAGGTAGGACCTTGAAAAATTTAGCCAAGGAATGGTCATGGTAAATAGAAAGGAGGGTGAATGAATATAAACAAGAAAAGGGTGACCAGATTCTATAACAAGTCCGTCATAGTAATGTATACACTTGTGCTTATAAGTTTACATACCCTGGCAGAATTTGTGATTTATTGGCTATTTTTCAGAGAATATGAATGATAACACAAAAACATTTCTTTCACTCATGGTTAGTGATTGGCTGAAGCCATTTATTATCAATCGACTGTGCTTACTCTTTTTAAGTCCTAATCCCAACAAACTGCCCAAATGACCCTGATCAAAAGTTTACACACCCTGGTGATTTTGGCCTGTTAACATGCACACAAGTTGACACAAAGGTGAATGAGCATTAAAGGTAACCATCCTCACCGGTGATCAGTTTGCTTGCCCATCCCTCTTGGCAAAAAGCCTCCAGTTCCTGTAAATTCTTGGGCTGTCTTGCATGAACTGCACGTTTTGAGATCTCCCCAGAGTGGTTCAATGATATTGAGGGTTGGAGACTGAGATGGCCACTCCAGAACCTTCACTTTATTCTGCTGTAGCCAATGGCCTTGTGTTTTGGATCATTGTCATGCCATGTAGCCAATGACGGGTCGACTTGGCCTTGTGTTTTGGATCATTGTCATGTCATGTAGCCAATGACGGGTCGACTTGGCCTTGTGTTTTGTCATCATTGTCATTCCCCTTTTGTCATGAAGGCTCTGTAAAGTATAATGTTATTTATCTGTCAGTGTTGCTGTGATTTTACAATGGCACTATACTATTGATCACTATCTATTTTTTTACTATAGGGTACATTCATGGGAAATCTCCGAAGCCTACTGCAGTTTTTACATCAGACTCAGCCACACCCTGCTGGAGGCCTAAACGAGCTGCCAACACGACGACGTCCACCACGTCCTGTCAGGCGCCTCCTCCGTCGCCTCAGGCGTTGGGGACTCCTTCCTCCTCGTACCCAAGGGACACAGACCGAGACCCATCAAAATCAAAGTACAGGCTCATCGCATCTAGTGTCAGAGGGCAGTGATCCACCTTCAGCTCCACTGCTTCCAGTCAAGACCCCTTTAGACACTCCTGATTTTTCTGTTTCCCAGACTGATTCTGCCATTTCTCCTTTACCAAATGATCCCACTGAGGATAGGAGTGGACTGATGATGGGAATGGTGCAGGTGGTCAGGGAAAGAATTTTGCTCCCATTTAGTGGAGCGGAACAATTGGGTGCAGAAAGAGCTGATTGTGGTGTGGAGATAGACAGGCCTGAAGAAGAGGATGAAATGCTGTTGCTACCACTGGCAGAAAGCTTAGACAGCGAGTCAGAAGATGTAAGCTTGATTTCATGTTAACACTGCTTTTTGTTCTATCCTCTATATACACCTTTGCACAAAGTGGAGGGCTTTTTAATTCTGCCCACGCTAATAATACACTCCTAACTACAGTGCTCGGTGGATCTCGCCCCAACTTCTTATCCCCACCTCTCCTTGCAACATGTGATTCATGACAGCCACACAGATGGAGAGGGAAAAAACAGCACAGAAAACGGTCAAAAATAATTAAAGGGATGTCTTCTTGATCTGGATATTGTTCCCAGGTGGTGGATGTATCTCTGCATCAAAGACTGAGCAGATGACCAATATATTGTTTTACTGTCTGTGTCTCATAGACTTTGGCAATGATGAAAAAATTTAAGCATAGGTGTTCTGTGGATCTAAGGGGCCTGCTTCAATATAATTTCTCCCAGATGAGACACAGAACTATGCCCCACCTTCAGCTGTTTACTGGGTTTAGAGTGTTTGTGTACACCTCTAGATTGTGTACATAGGGCTCAGTTTAGTCGGTGTGGGGGCCAAGGTCTTATACCATCTGATTTGAAAGAGTCAGATACAAGTAGGGAGCAAAGAGTGTGGTGCACTGCAAATGGTGTGGTGGCATAGGTAAAGCAAATGATGAAGTGAACAAAAGGTAGACGACTAGACGATGATGCCTTCCAGTATCTTCAAAAACAAAGATCGTCACAAGCACATCGAAAGCTCAAATAAGAGCCGTTTATTAGTCACAACAGAAAAAATAACAGCTAGATTTCGGAAAATATAGCAGCCCCTTCATCAAGCAAGTCGTGACACCAGTACCGCAATTCAGTCATATCTAAAATATTTATTGCAATAGGACCAATGGAAGAGAGTCATAAATGCCCCTCCCCTGCTCATGTGTATTATAAAGCCTTATTTTAATGTTTTTAGATTTTAATTTTTTTAGCTCTCCGTGTCCTCCGTTGGTATTTTTGACCATGCCTCATGTTTTTATCTGTTGCCTGCTTATATTGCTTATGCTCTATCGCCGCTCCTTTTGACTGCACACTTTTTTTATTTTTTTATTATTGTCTGGTTGCTTAGATATGAGGTTCTGCCCAAGGTGCTGACTTCACTTCTGGCAGAAGTAGGAGCGGCCAGGATGGTGGGATGGCAATTACTATGGAGAGCCTTTTAAACTTCCTACTGTTCTAGGAATCGCATGGTTTGTATGTACATTCTCAATGGCGATTTGCGGCATGATGTACTGGGACAGGACACCGGAGCACAGACCTACTTTAGCATATTGGTGATCATATGTTTTAAGTTTTATTTTATTTTTTTACTTTCTCATTGGTCCTCTTGTGACTAAATAAATAATGCTAAACTGAGCTTGCGATGTGCTGGTGATCCTCGATACAGGTAGGGCCCACATGTCCTCACACCTTTTTTAAAAGAGATTTAACTGTGCTAACTAATAAACAGAGCAGAGCTCTGCAATATCCAGCGGCGGTGCAAAGCGGAGTGTGACTGAATGCCTGAGAGGGCATAAAGCCTTTGGTGTAAAAATAGAAAGGTAGCATGGGGAATTTCTAACTCCTATAGGGAAGACCATGCAGAACAGCTGTGTGCAGTGGTTGAGACAATTCTGCCGGCTTCTCTGCTTTTTGACTAAGATCAAGTGACGTTTGCAGCTTCAGTGGGAACCCCTCTACTGATCAGACATTAAATTGCACTAATTAAAACCTTGCAGGTCCTGTGAATATGTTTAAAGTAAAAAGTAATATGGTGAAAAATGTCACGCATGTATGCAGTGCATTAAAATAACTGGCATAAGGGGTGAGCATTACAGTGAACATGTTCACATAGCAATTTGGGAGTTGCAATTGTTCTTAAAGATGTAGGCTCTGGGGCTTTCATCCGAAATTTTTCTTTACCACCTGATGAATTGCAGTCACGATAAAAATCGCTGATCGTCGCCATTACTGGTAAAAAAAAAATATTAATATATATGCCATAAAACTATCCCCTATTTTGTAGAAGCTCTTTTGCGCAAACCGATTAATAAACACTTTTTGCGATTTTTCTTTTTCTTATTTTTTTTCTTTTTCTTTTTTTTTTTTACCAAAAATATGTAGAAGAATACGTAGCGGCCTAAACTGAGGGAAAAAAATTTATATATATTTTTTGGGGATATTTATTATAGCAAAAAGTGAAAAATATTGCATTTTTTTTTTTTTCAAAATTTTCGCTCTATTTTTGTTTATAGCGCAAAAAAAAAAAAACTGCAGAGGTGATCAAATATCACCAAAAGAAAGCTCCATTTGTGGGGGGAAAGGGACGTCAATTTTGTTTGAGAGCCACGTCGCACGACCGCGCAATTGTCAGGTAAAGCGACGCAGTGCCGAATCATAAAAAGTGGCCCAGTCATTTAGCAACAAAATGGTCTGGGTCTTAAGTGGTTAATAAAGGCAAATAGACTGTGTGCATTTTGCAATGCTCCAGAATTTAGTAATGAGTTGAAGCTTCACTTTGCAAATCACATGCAAGTAAAATAAAATTTATTTATTTTTTGCTTGCATGTTATTGGATGATGGAAGTCAGCAGATCTTCCCCTCATTTACTAAGCTCTGGAGCAACTGCACTTGTAAAATTACTTTTAGTAAATCCACCCCCTTGTATGGATGTATTTTGAAGCCAGCAAAGATGTGTGAATGTGTTCAACATATAAAAGTAAATCTGTGACAAAACCAAGCAGATACAGTACAGAAAGCTAAATAAAGATATGCAAATCTCAACTGTTTCCCACCATTCACTTCTGTTTGCTGCCTTGTTAGATTTTTATTGTGATCAACAACTATCAGTAGGGAAGTAAGAAGGGACGAGACCAAGCTTTGCTGTTGAGATTTGCATATAACATTTAGGCTCTATTCACACCTAGGCGTTTTAACGCCTGAAGCGCGACGCTACAATACGCCAGAGGGTCGAAATTACATTATTCTCTATGGAGACTGTTCACATCTCAACGACGATCGCCTGAAGCTCAAACAAGTCCCGGACCCTTTTTTGTCGCGCGTATCGGGCGGTTTGGGCGTATTTGAGCGTTTCCATTTCCCATAGAAAGTAATGGAAACGCTCGATTCAAGCGACTTGCGCGACAACGGGCGTTTGCTACGGGCGTTTCGTCGCTTAAATCAATAGAACTTTTCACCCAGGCAGAAGATTAAAACAAATCTACCAACATAGCAACAAGTGATGAAAAGATGATAATTTTTCCTATTGGCCACAATAAAAAAACGTCGAAGTACAAAAACGTCGGACAACGCTGTATGCAAACGCGCAAATAAGCATGAATACACGCAACAAAACGCCGGAAAAAAACGACCGAACGACCGACGCTCAGGTGTGAATGCAGCCTAATACAGTTGAACCTCGGATTACGAGCATAATCCGTTAACGGAGAATGCTCGTAATCCAAAGTACTCGCATATCAAAGTGAGTTTTCCCATTGAAGTCAATAGAAACCAAAATAATTAGTCCCGTATTGACTTCAATGGGATGCAATACCGCATGTGGCCAGAGGTGGGGAGGTCCCGAAAAGGCCCAAGGACACTTCGGCTCGTTTCCTGTGCCCCCGTACCTCAGGCTAAATGAGGTACTGCAGGACTATTTTCGGCTCTGCTCGGCTTCTGCGCCCCCATACCTCAGGCCAAATGAGGTACTGCAGGCCTATTTAGCTTGAATTCTGCTCATCTTGCGAGTCAACACTCGCAAACCGAGTCAGAATAAAAAAAAAAAAAAGTTGCTCGCAAATAAAAACGCTCTCGAACCAAGTTCCTCTTAAACCGAGGTTCCACTGTACCTTTAATGTCTGGTTGTATAGGTTATTATGACACTTGTCTTTCACTGATGGTAACTTTAGCGTATGCATTTTTTAAACTTACCTTTTGGTTTAAATTTTTCGGGATTGTGCCAAGTATACGTTTTTGTTTGTTTTTTTCCCAACAAGCCTTTTCTGTTGATGCAATCCCAATGTTGATTTAATATCCTGTATCTATCCTTTTTTTTTTTTTTTTTTTTTTTTTGGTGAAATCTAACATACACTGCTTGTCTGCTTTCACTTTGGTTCCTTCAATTTCCAGAAACGCAGTTTGTATCGACAATCAGATGGTTGAAATTTCTCTTTTGATTTCCTCACCATCTACAAAAAGGAGATATTTTGAGCAGGTCTTCTCAAGGTTGTTTGTGTGGAAACAAATTAAACATATATTTTTTTATCAAAAAAAAAAGTATTCTTAAGTATTCCTTTTATCTTCCGTGAACCAGACATGAGGCCCACACCACATTGAAACGGCTTCCTGTCTGCAAATGGATCGTTCACACAGGAATTGCAGATGTATATTGCTGTGTTCACATATAGCCAACATACAAACAACTCCTACAATTGTATGATGTTCTAGCTGGCTTTCATTAATGATTGGTGTGGGATTGTATGCAGGGCTGTCTAAATTATTTATTTTCTGTGGTTATGTAAAATAAGAAATAAATCTTTATTGTGCTGAAACATTTTGTGAGTTCTTCTTGACATGTTCTTTATCGGCTTTGAAAAAAATGGTGTCTACAGTTAAAGCTGACATCCACATATTGTATTTGCCAACTGGTTCACCATTGTGTGTAGCCACTTTGGTGATGTGTACTCCTATGCCAAACATGATAGTCAGAGGGGTGACTCCACTTTCTCTGTGGCCTCTCTCACGTGGGCCTAAATATACGTCAAAAACAAGCATTTTTACTTTACTTTTTTTATTCCATTCTCCTGTACCACCTGCCAACACACTAGGTAATTAAAACAATGACAGGCGGGTGGGACAGTACACACGTGTGTTAGGGCAGTGGCCATTAACCCTGTCCTCAGGGCCCACTAACGGGCCAGATTTTACAGTGCCTTGCAAAAGTATTCGGCCCCCTTGAACTTTGCGACCTTTTGCCACATTTCAGGCTTCAAACATAAAGATATAAAACTGTAATTTTTTTTTTTTTGAAGAATCAACAAGTGGGACACAATCATGAAGTGGAACGAAATTTATTTGATATTTCAAACTTTTTTAACAAATAAAAAAGTGAAAAATTGGGCGTGCAAAATTATTCAGCCCCCTTAAGTTAATACTTTGTAGCGCCACCTTTTGCTGCGATTACAGCTGTAAGTCGCTTGGGGTATGTCTCTATCAGTTTTGCACATCGACAGACTGAAATTTTTGCCCATTCCTCCTTGCATAACTGCTCGAGCTCAGTGAGGTTGGATGGAGAGCGTTTGTGAACAGCAGTTTTCAGTTCTTTCCACAGATTCTCGATTGGATTCAGGTCTGGACTTTGACTTGGCCATTCTAACACCTGGATATGTTTATTTGTGAACCATTCCATTGTAGATTTTGCTTTATGTTTTGGATCATTGTCTTGTTGGAAGACCTCGCAGAGGTGATCAAATACCACCAAAATAAAGCTCTATTTGTGGGGGAAAAAAAGGACATCAATTTTGTTTGGGAGCCACGTCGCACGACCGCGCAATTGCCAGTTAAAGCGGCGCAGTGCGGAATCGCAAAAAGTGGCCTGGTCCTTTTAGCTACAAAATGGTCCGGGGCTTAAATGGTTAATGCTATATCCTTGGAGACCTGCATGTCAACTTGTCACATTTCTTTGCCTGTGGTAAAGAGGTAGAGGAAAGGAATATAGTGCAGTCACCTCCCTAACTACAGCCTGCTGACTGTACAATGAAAGAGCAGCAACACATTGATGTCATCAACTTTGCTCTTCCTGCCTGTGAGCAAATACTGTATGCATGTAGCAGTGCCTGATTGGCTACTAGTACTGCTCTGGCCTCTCCCAGTTTGACTGCTACTATACAGGGGGTTACATGACAGCAGATTTAGGTACATATACTAGTTGTATACAGAAATACACTAAATTTCGTTTACATTAACGCACAAGTGCATTAAGAGTTCCTGCACACTAGTGCATTGCAGTAATGTGGGGTAAAACATGCACATACACAACTTGCAGCAACACGACATGCACGTGGTGATGTGCAGTGCCATTCATTTTGAATGGCACCCCATTGCACTTCCACAAACACCAGAGTTTACAACATGAAATGTGCTTTGCACTGAAAAAAGGGAGCATGCACTATACATACATTTGCAAACACTGCTGCTGATGTATCAGCAAAGGATGGTACAAGTGCTATAAAGCACTCGTTCACATTGAACACTGCTTTGAAATCGTGCAACTTCATCTGAAATTGCACGATTTCAATGCCGAATTGTCAGGTCTGACTTCAATAGACTTCTATCTGTGTGGCTTCATGCACAGATGTCTATTGAAGACGCACCTGAAATCTTGCAAAAGTAGTGCAGGAACTACATTTGCAAATCAGTGCAGCGTCGCACCGATTGGAACGGTGCCATTGCCAGGAATAGGCTGTGACTTGTCATGCAATTTGACCTGTCAAATTGCATGACAAATCACTGCAATGTGAATGATAGGGATGAGCTTTATGTTCGAGTCGAACATTGGCTGTTCGCCCATTCGGAGAACAATTTGGGGTGTTCGCGGCAAATTCGAAAAGCCGCGGAACACCCTTTAAAAGTCTATGGGAGAAATCAAAAGTGTTAACTTGCATATTAACCTTTAAAATAAAATTATTGTCATAAAAAGTGTTTGGGGACCTGGGTCCTGCCCCAGGGGACATGTATCAATGCAAAAAAAAGTTTTAAAAACTGATGTTTTTTCGAGTACAGTGATTTTAATAATGCTTAAAGTGAAACAATAAAAGTGAAATATTCCTTTAAATTTCATACCCGGGGGGGTGTCTATAGTATGCCTGTAAAGTAGCGTATGTTTCCCGTGCTTAGAACTGTCCTTGCACAAAATCTCATTTCTAAAGGGAAAAAAAGTAATTTAAAGCGGATGTCTGCTCAAAAAAAATTTCTTTATCGTACATCACGGGACACAGAGGAGCATAGTAATTACTATGTGGGTTATAGAGAGTACCTTCAGGTGTGGACACTGGCACGCCCTTAAGGCAAGAAGTTCCCTCCCCTATATAACCCCTCCCATACCGGGAGTACCTCAGTTTTTTGCCAGTGTCTAAGGTGTTGGTCACGAGTGAACATGTGCTCCAAGGAGCTCCACTGGAGGGATCCATATTGGATGTAAAAAGCCTCCATGAAATCCAGATCCGTCCAAAGTGCTTCTGAGCCAAAGTGGACGGTACCCGGGCCCCGGTTAAGAAGAACGGGGTTTGGCCTGTAATGCTTCTCTTTGAGAGCTGGATCCTGGTTATTCAGTACTTTGGTCAATTTCCTAATACCAAAAGTCTACTGACAGGGTGCGATATGGGTCCAGGGGTGTGGTGTTCCTGTCCATGGACCCCGGTCCCTGAAGGTCTACAGACGCTGCTCTCCGTGATGGGTGAAGATTGGACTGTCTGTTTATGCAGAGTCCTGCAGCGTTGGCTCAGGTAAGTGAAGGTGCTTCAGGACTTGGTCCTAGGAGTAACCTTCCTTTATTTGAGCCATTATGGTTGCCTAAGCTATCTGTCTGTGCTTCTCCTATATGGTCCTGTGTGTTGTGGGGAGGAGGGGTATCTCTAGTCAGGTAGTTAGCCCCTCCTGTGCAGGTTAAAAGTTGTCCAAAATGTTTGGCTTCACTTGGCTTACCTGGTCCTCACATGGAGCTGCGGTGTTCCATCCTCATGCATGAGCGCGTAGCGTCATGCGCGCGCGACATTGATGTGTCTTAGGCGCGCGCGAATGAACTTTTTTGTACGCTGCTTCGGTGTGCATGAATGTGCGCGGCGTGGTCTGTGAGATGCGTGTGACGACATGTGTGCGCGTGCGGCTACGTGTGCGCGCGTAGCCTCGTGGTGCACGCCTAACAGCGGCGTGCGCATGCGTGCAGGGGGTCTATCTCAGCTGTTCTCTATGAGACTTGAGATTACAGGACAGAGCAGGTCAGGTGATTTACACCTAGTCCTTATATGCTCCAGTCCACCTAACTGGTTCTGGCTGACGGTGGACACAGAGATCTTGTGCACATACTTTCAGTATTTGGTACTGTTGGTGGACAGTGACATCCGCTTAAGGCGCATAGTGGGCTCTGCACCTTGCCAACCATCAAATAGCAGCGTCAGTGCTGGTCTATAGGTTCGCAAGTAGTTGCAACTATTGTGAGTACCTCAGCTTTATCATGGCTAAAGGCTCAGGGACTAGAAGCAAAAAAGCAAAGGGATCGCCATCTGGCTCAGAGGATCTCGGGCATGCTCCTGCGGCTGCTCCTGATAAATTGGAGGAGGCCCAGGGTGAACCATCAGGGCTGTCAGATGCCTGTTCTGCCCTTGTCCCACCTGCTCCAGTTTTTGTGACACAGGAGGCTCTGGCCTCAGCTATGGGGGGTCTGGAGCAGAGATTAGCGACCTTGATTGCATCCTCTCTCTCAAGGGAAAAACGCACAAGGTCCCCCTCTCCCTCTGAGGAGTCCCTCGATTTGGGGCATGCATCCTCAGAAGAGGTTGATTTACCCTCTGGAGATCTGGCAGAAGGTCAGTTGGAAGTAGTGGACTCTGAGGATTCCACTTTGGGAGAACCCTTTTCGGCGTCACAATCCGAAAAATTGTTGGTCCAGTCCCTCACTGAGATGGTCCGTTCGGCCTTCAAGTTGCCACTTTCAGAGCCAGCTTCTAGTGCAGTCTCATCTTTAGGCTCCTTAAAAACTCCTCAAGCTAATTATTCCTTCCCGGTTCACCCCCTGCTGGAAGGGCTTATCTACAAGGATTGGGAACATCCAGATAGATATTTTCTTCCTCCTAAGAAGTTTTCGGTTTTATACCCCATGGAGGAACAATTCACTAAAAAATGGGGCATCCCCAAGGTTGACGCAGCTGTGTCCTGCGTAAACAAATCTTTGACCTGTCCAGTAGACAACGTTCTGGTATTCAAAGATCCGACAGACAAGAGATTAGAGACATTATTAAAAACCTCTTTTGCTTCGGCTAGAGGAATAACCCAGCCTGCAATTGTGGCTATTGGGATTTGCCAGGCCTTGAAAGACCAGTTTAAGGGGGTCTTAAAGGAATTGCCGGCACAACAGGCCCAGAATTTGGCTGAGTTTCCCAGAGCATTATGTTTTGCCATAGATGCTATCAAGGACTCCATTCAGCAGTCCTCACGTCTCACTCTCTCGCTAGTTCATATGCGCAGGTTACTCTGGCTGAAGAACTGGTCTGCTGAAGCCCCGTGTAAAAAATTACTGGCGGGGTTTCCCTTTCATGGAGAGCATTTGTTTGGGGAAGATCTGGATGCTTATATTCAGAAAATTTCCAGTGGCAAAAGTACACTTTTGCCAGTAAAGAAAAGGTTTAGGGGTCCCCCCTCCTTTAAGAGATCCTCCTCTCCTATCCCTAGTACTTCCGGTACCAGGCAGTTCCGACGGCCTCCTGGACGATTCAATACAGGTGGGAAGCCACAGGGCCAGCCTCAGGCTTCCAAAAAGCCTTGGAACCGAAAGCCACAGGCCAAGCCAGCATTATGAAGGTTCTCCCCCACTCAGCCGGGTGGGGGGAAGGCTTCAGCTGTTTGCGGAGGCTTGGCTAGACAGGATCCAAGACAGGTGGGTCCTCTCTACGGTCTCCGGGGGCTACAAGCTGGAGTTGAGCGAATTTCCTCCACCGCGCTTCTTAACCTCGAACGTCCCAAAGGACCTCGGCAAAAGAAGGTCCTTAGCATTGGCCTTAGATCATCTGTTATCCCAAGGGGTAATCAGAGAACTGCCAGTGGAAGAACAAGGTTTGGGGTTTTATTCCAATCTCTTCACTGTCCCCAAACCAAACGGGGATGTAAGACCCATCCTGGACCTCAAGGCTTTAAACAAGTTCCTAAAGGTCCAATCATTCCGGATGGAATCGATCAGGTCAGTGGTGGCCTCCCTGCAAGGAGGGGAACTACTAGCGTCCATCGATATAAAGGACGCATACTTGCACGTTCCTATCTTTCTCGACCATCAGAAGCTGCTTCGCTTCACGGTAAATCAGCGCCACTTCCAATTCGTGGCCTTACCTTTTGGTCTGGCCACCACTCCTCGTGTTTTCACGAAAGTATTGGCTCCACTGTTAGCCTATCTAAGGTCTCAAGGCATATCCATAGTAGCCTATCTAGACGACCTATTGGTGGTAGACCGGTCGGTGGCCGATCTAAACTCAGCGGTACACAGAACCGTAAAATTTCTGGAATCCATGGGTTGGGTTCTCAACCTGGAAAAGTCAGCCTTAATGCCTGTGCAAAGGCTCGAATATTTGGGTCTACTCATAGACACAAAGCTAAAAAGGGTCTTCCTGCCCCAAAGGAAGTTCGAGGCTTTAAGAGAACTAGTTCAACTAGTCAAAGCAAAGCGTCAGCCTCCCATTCGCCTCTGTATGAGGTTACTGGGAAAGATGGTAGCCTCGTTCGAGGCCGTTCCATTTGCGCAGTTCCACTCAAGGGAGCTTCAACATGCCATTCTGTCTGCTTGGAACAAAAAGGTTCAATCCTTGGATCTCCCTATGTCTCTCTCCCGGTCAGTCCGGCAGAGCCTTTGTTGGTGGCTGGTTCCCCGGAACCTGCTAAAAGGGAAGTCCTTTGTTCCTGTGACATGGCAGGTTGTGACCACGGACGCCAGTCTGCTAGGCTGGGGTGCAGTCCTGGGAGGTTTGTCTCTCCAGGGGAAATGGTCAGCCTCCGAGAGGTCTCTACCCATAAATCTGCTGGAAATTCGAGCAGTCTATCTAGCCCTGTCAGCTTGGACAGACAGGTTGAAGGGTCTTCCGGTCAGGGTTCAATCAGACAATGTCACTGCCGTGGCATACATAAATCACCAGGGGGGCACAAGAAGTCGTGCAGCCCAAAGAGAGGTGAATCGAATCCTGACCTGGGCAGAGAAATATGTCCCATACATATCTGCAGTGTTCATTCCGGGTATAGACAATTGGCGAGCAGACTACCTAAGCCGCCAACAGGTGCTTCCGGGGGAATGGACTCTTCACCCCGACATCTTCCAGAGCATTTGTCAGAGGTGGGGAACACCAGATGTCGATCTCTTTGCATCGAGGTTCAATGCAAGGGTGGGCAACTTTCTGTCCCGGACAAGGGATCCACTTGCTTACGGCACGGATGCACTGGTGTTCCCATGGGACCAGTTCTCCCTAATGTATGCGTTTCCTCCGCTGCAATTGTTACCCCGTCTTCTTCGCAGGGTAAAGTCGGAAGGAAGACCAGTGATTATGGTGGCTCCAGCGTGGCCCAGAAGGGCCTGGTTCGCGGACATTGTAAGAATGTCCGTGGGGCAACCGTGGTCCCTTCCGCTTCGGCCAGACCTATTGTCCCAGGGGCCAATATTCCATCCTTCCTTACCGTCTCTGAATTTGACGGTTTGGCTATTGAGTCCCATATCTTAAAGAAAAGGGGTCTCTCTAATGCGGTGGCATCTACTTTGATTAATGCCAGAAAACCGGCATCCAGACTCATTTATTACAGAGTCTGGAAATCTTATGTGGCCTGGTGCGAGACCAGGGGTTGGCATCCCCGGAGGTATCTGGAGTTTCTGCAGTTAGGGGCAGACATGAAGTTGGCCCTAAGCACCATTAAGGGCCAGATCTCGGCCTTTTCGATTTTTTTTTCCAAAGGCCACTAGCTACACATTCCCTGATCAAAACCTTTTTGCAAGGTGTGATCCGGCTTAGTCCACCAGTCAAGATTCCCTTGTGCCCATGGGATTTGAATCTGGTCCTTTCTGTCTTACAGAAACAACCGTTTGAGCCCTTGGCTCATATTCCTTTGGTCCTTCTGACCAGGAAGGTGATATTTTTGGTAGCCATAACCTCCGCTAGGAGGGTTTCGGAGTTGGCGGCCTTATCTTGTAAGGAACCGTACCTTATATTCCATAAGGATAGAGTGGTCCTACGGCCCCGCCCGGCTTTCCTACCTAAAGTTGTTTCAAAATTTCATTTGAATCGGGATCTTGTTCTCCCTTCTTTTTTTCTCAGAACCTAGTTCTGCAAGGGAGAAGTCTTTGCATACGCTAGACGTATTAAGAGCAGTTAAGATCTATCTTAAGGCTACTGCTCAGGTCCGGAAAACTGATACATTGTTTATCCTGCCAGAAGGTCCCAGATGTGGGCAGGCAGCGTCGAAGTCCACTATCTCCAAATGGATTCGGCAGGTCATTACTCAAGCCTATGGCTTGAGGGGAAAGGTTCCCCCGTTTAAGGTTAAAGCACATTCCACTAGAGCGGTGGGTACTTCCTGGGCAGTGCATCATCAAGCCTCCATGGCTCAAGTCTGCAAGGCCGCGACATGGTCGTCTGTCCATACTTTCACTAAATGTTATCAATTGGACATAAGAAAGAATGAGGAGAGCGCCTTTGGGCGCAGTGTGCTGCAGGCTGCAGTTTGATTCCTCATGTCTGATGGCGCCCGGCTTATTTCTTGGGGTCTCCCTCCCCTCATAGCATTGCTTTAGGACGTCCCACATAGTAATTACTATGCTCCTCTGTGTCCCATGATGTACGATAAAGAAAATAGGATTTTTATAACCGCTTACCTGTAAAATCCTTTTCTTGAAGTACATCACGGGACACAGAGCACCCGCCCCTCTTTTAGGGTATTTGGGACACTTATTGCTTGCTACAAAACTGAGGTACTCCCGGTATGGGAGGGGTTATATAGGGGAGGGAACTTCTTGCCTTAAGGGCGTGCCAGTGTCCACACCTGAAGGTACTCTCTATAACCCACATAGTAATTACTATGCTCCTCTGTGTCCCGTGATGTACTTCAAGAAAAGGATTTTACAGGTAAGCTGTTATAAAAATCCTATTATTAAAAGCCAGCAGCTACAAATACTGCAGCTGCTGACTTTTAATATTAGGACACTTACCTTATCTGGAGTCCAGAGGCGTCCGCAGCAGAGGACGAGCGATCGCTCGTCACCCTGCTGCTCCCCCCTCCATCCACAGTGAGGGAACCAGGAAGTGAAGCGCTCCGGCTTCACTGCCCGGTTCCCTACGGTGCATGCGCGAGTCGCGTTGCGCCCGCCGATTGGCTCCCACTGTGTGCTGGGAGTCGAGTCTTCCCAGCACACAACGGGGGACGGACGGGATGTCAGAAAAAACACGTCTTTTGCCCGTGACGTGTGGCCGGAAGTGGGTGCAAATACCTGTCTTTAGACAGGTATCTGCACCCCCCTCCCCCTGAAAGGTGTCAAATGTGACACCGGAGGGGGGGAGGGTGCCGATCAGCGCGACTTCACTTTAGGGTGGAGATCCGCTTTAAAACTACTCACGGCTATTCATGAATTGTCGGGTACCGGCAATAAAGTCACTGGAAAAAACGGCAGGGGTCCCCCCCCCCCCCCCCCAACCAAAAAAAAATTATGTCGGGTATGGATATTAAGGGGAACCCTGCGCCAAAATGTAAAAAAAAAAAATGGCGTGGGGTTCCTCTCAAAAATCCATACCAGACCCTTATCCGAGCGAGCAACCTGGCAGGCCGCAGGAAAAGAGGGGGGGGATAAGAGCGCCTCCCCCCCCCCCTCCTGAACCATACCAGGCCACATGCCCTCAACATGGGGAGGATGTCCCCATGCTGATGGGGACAAGGGCCTCATCCCTACAACCTTTGCCCGGTGGTTGTAGGGGGGGGTTTCGGAATCTGGAAGCCCCCTTAAACAAAGGGAACAACCAGACGCTGCCCCCCCCCATGTGAATTGGTAAGGGGTACATTGTACCCCTACCATTTCACAAAGAAAAAGTGTGAAAATGTTAAAAATGACAGAAGACAGTTTGGGACAAGTCCTTCATTAAAAATAATAAAATAAATTCCAGCGATGTAATCCGGTCTCTCGATGTCCAGCGATGTAATCCCATCTTTCCATGTCCAGCGATGCTCCAGTCTCCAGCAAGGAACGAAACCCCCATGATGTGTAAGAGGGGGCAGGGGTCAACCATCCACGTCATTGGGTAACCCCCGGCTTTCTCCTTGTGCAATGCAACATTCACAGGCTCCTAAACTTCTTCCAAGTGTGAAGTCTTTGGCCATTTTGATTGGCTGGTGTGGGATGATGTAACTCCTGCACATGGGCATGATAGATAATGCATCCTAACACGTGGCAGATGCTGGAATATGCATACAAAGTGTACAGTGTAAAAAAAAATTGTGAGGATGAAGCAACAAAGCTTTTATTACAGAAGAGACAGTGAGGAAAATAAGTATTTGAACACCCTGCTATTTTGCAAGTTCTCCCACTTGGAAATCATGGAGGGGTCTGAAATTGTCATCGTAGGTGCATGTCCACTGTGAGAGACATAATCAAAAAAAAAAATTCCAGAAATCACAATTTATGATTTTTTAACTATTATTGTATTATAGTATGATACAGCTGCAAATAAGTATTTGAACACCTGTCTATCAGCTAGAATTCTGACCCTCAAAGACCTGTTAGTCTGCCTTTAAAATGTCCACCTCCACTCCATTTATTATCCTAAATTAGATGCACCTGTTTGAGGTCATTAGCTGCATAAAGACACCTGTCAACCCCATACAATCAGTAAGAATCCAACTACTAACATGGCCAAGACCAAAGAGCTGTCCAAAGACACTAGAGACAAAATGGTACACCTCCACAAGGCTGGAAAGGGCTACGGGGAAATTGCCAAGCAGCTTGGTGAAAAAAGGTCCACTGTTGGAGCAATCATTAGAAAATGGAAGAAGCTAAACATGACTGTCAATCTCCCTCGGACTGGGGCTCCATGCAAAATCTCACCTCGTGGGGTCTCAATGATCCTAAGAAAGGTGAGAAATCAGCCCAGGACTACACGGGAGGAGCTGGTCAATGACCTGAAAAGAGCTGGGACCACCGTTTCCAAGGTTACTGTTGGTAATACACTAAGACGTCAGGGTTTGAAATCATGCATGGCACGGAAGCTTCCCCTGCTTAAACCAGCACATGTCAAGGCCCGTCTTAAGTTTGCCAATGACCATTTGGATGATCCAGAGGAGTCATGGGAGAAAGTCATGTGGTCAGATGAGACCAAAATAGAACTTTTTGGTCATAATTCCACTAACCGTGTTTGGAGGAAGAAGAATGATGAGTACCATCCCAAGAACACCATCCCTACTGTGAAGCATGGGGGTGGTAGCATCATGCTTTGGGGGTGTTTTTCTGCACATGGGACAGGGCGACTGCACTGTATTAAGGAGAGGATGACCGGGGCCATGTATTGCGAGATTTTGGGCAACAACCTCCTTCCCTCATTTAGAGCTTTGAAGATGGGTCGAGGCTGGGTCTTCCAACATGACAATGACCGGAAGCACACAGCCAGGATAACCAAGGAGTGGCTCTGTAAGAAGCATATCAAGGTTCTGGCGTGGCCTAGCCAGTCTCCAGACCTAAACCCAATAGAGAATCTTTGGAGGGAGCTCAAACTCCGTGTTTCTCAGCGACAGCCCAGAAACCTGACTGATCTAGAGAAGATCTGTGTGGAGGAGTGGGCCAAAATCCCTCCTCCAGTGTGTGCAAACCTGGTGAAAAACTACAAGAAACGTTTGACCTCTGTAATTGCAAACAAAGGCTACTGTACCAAATATTAACATTGATTTTCTCAGGTGTTCAAATACTTATTTGCAGCTGTATCATACAAATAAATAGTTAAAAAAATCATACATTGTGATTTCTGGATTTTTTCTTTTTGATTATGTCTCTCACAGTGGACATGCACCTACGATGACAATTTCAGACCCCTCCATGATTTCCAAGTGGGAGAACTTGCAAAATAGCAGGGTGTTCAAATACTTATTTTCATCACTGTATATGATACTGTGTTTCCCTGAAAATAAGATCTAGCGCTATTTTCCAGAAGGGCTGCAATATAGGCCCTACCACGAAAATAAGCCCTAGTTTGAAGTGCTTTTTGGGGAAACATTGTATAATCCTCTGTTACGGTGGTGTGCTGTGTGTCTCCGATCTCCTGGCTTTCGGCGGGGATTTCTGCCCCCCTCCTTGCAGTGTTCAGAGTGAAGTACAGAGCTTGGGGTTGGCCATGGAAGCGCCGGGTGTCGAGGGATCTCGTGGGCCCCCCTCACTGCAGTGTTCAGTGCAGAGAAGATGGCTTGGGTCAGCGGGGGATCTAGGCCCCCCTCCCTGCAGTGTTCAAAACAGAGAAGACGGCTTGGAGCAGGCGATGGAAGCGCCGAGCGGCGATATATGGTAATGGTGTTTGCACAGTTGTATTGCAGCAGCATCTTTCGCATTATATGATCCTTTTACTGGTATTTTCATACTTGGAATTCCTGCATGGCAAGCCCTACCCCGAAAATAAGCCCTAGAGTGTTTTTGGTGTCCAAAATTAATATATAATAAGACCCGGGCTTATTTTTGGCGAAACACTGTAGTATGTCTGTCCTAATAATAAAATACCTTCCAGTTTGCAATTTTTTGTTTTAACCCCTTCAATACAGGGCTTTTATACCCACCTCCATACCGGGCCTATTCTGGCACTTCTCTCCTACATGTACAAATCATCATTATTTTGCTAGAAAATTACTCAGAACACCCAAGCATTTTTTTTTTTTAGCAGACACCCTAGGGAATAAAATGGTGGTCATTGCAACTTTTTATCTTGCACGGTATTTGCGCAATAATTTTTCAAACGCCTTTTTTTTTATGGTTTCATTAATTAAAAAATAACAAAACAGTAAAGTTAGCCAATTTGTTTGTAAAATATGAAAGATGATGTTACGCCAAGTAAAAAGATACCTAACATGTCACGCTTTAAAATTGCGCACACTCATGGAATGGTGCCAAACTTCGTTACTTAAAAATCTCCATAGGCGACGCTTTGAAAAAATGTACAGGTTACTAGTTTAGAGTTACAGAGGAGGTCTAGTGCTAGAATTGTTGCACACGCTTTAACGCACGCGGCGATACCTCACATATGTGGTTTGAACGACGTTTACATAAGTGGGTGGGACTTAAGTGTGCGTTCGCTTCTGAGCGCGAGCTACAGGGGACAGGGGCGTTTTAAAATTTTTTTTTTTATTTTATTTTACTTTTATTTATTTATTTTACACTTTTTTTTTTTTGTTATCACGTTTATTCCTATTACAAGGAATGTAAACATCCCTTTTAATAGGAAAGGTGTGTGACAGGTCCTCTTTAAGGAGAGATGCAGGGTCAATAAGACCCCACATCTCTCCTCCAGGCTGGAAAGCATGAGATTGTGAAAAAAAATTCACCGATCTCATGCTTACTAGCCGCAATTGCGGGCGTGACGTCATCACATCGCGCCCGGACCTCTGACAGTCATAAAGAAAGCTCGGAGAAGCGGCGGGAGGGGGGGATGTCCCCTCCCGCCGCCTATAAGAACGATCAAGCGGCGGAACCGCTTGGCCCCACCCCCCCTCTCTCGTCTCATTGGCCCACTTGCTGTGATTGACAGCAGCGGGAGCCAATGGCAAAGAGCAAACCTCTTGTACCTGGGTGCTATGCTCACTGAACTATGGACTACAACTTGTTTTGCCTTTGTTGTTCTCTATTACATTAAGGATGGGGAAATGTGTAGTTTATGCAAACCAGATAACAACATTTTTTCTTTCAGTATATTTTTCAGGAAGTTACAAGGGCAACTTCTGAGAAACATCAACAGGTATTTTCTGTACTCGCTGAAAAAGTTCTTAGTCTGAAAAATGAACACTGAAGCAAACACCACAGCTAACTAGTACACAGCACAACTAGTAAACTGGAATATATTACAATTTTATTCTTTGGTTAGGTTATGCTTGTAGGACTGCATTAATGATGACTATACCAGTCAGTCTCAGCTCTCAGCATGGAAAGTGTCATGGCTTCAGTAGAATGAAATCTGTAACGCTGCATTTTGGGGGCAAATTGCCATACTTGTATCAAACACTAATTATCCAATGGCCGCAAAGTCCTGACAGCTATGGTTCTTCCACAAATATTTCACTCTGCATCTGTGCCGGGCTGAAACAATGGAGGATGTGGAAGTATGGAAATACTTTGGTAACACTTTTCAATGACTCTTCTACAATAGGCACCTTTTCCATCTATACAGAACCATGGTGCATTGATGTGTGTAAGACCATTTGTAATTCACTTGAGAGAAAGTGAGTAGGGAGGGGCTTTATTTTTTTATTTTTTGGTGTGATTCCTGTCTGCACCGGGTGGAAGGAATAAGGCTCTGATGATTTGTAGAATTGTGTAATAAAGTCATACTTTCTCCGAAATGTTTATTTATTTTTATATTTTTTGGATGTTCTGAACCTTAATAAACTTTATTGGTTAAAAGGCAAGTGATCCAGAGTTTACAAAAGATGATCAATATGCTAAAATGGGCATAATGTGGAGGTTTAAAGCAGCCTTTTTCAACCATGGTGCCTTGGCAAAATGCCTAAAAATTGGCCCAAAATTGTATACAAGCCAGTGGGTGGATGAAACCTGCCTTTTAGTTACACAAAGCCACAGGTTTCCATTGTGCACCACTACAATCTTTCTTGCAGCCAACCTACTAACGACTAATGACATCATCAATTGATAAGAAGGATGTCAGTTGCCAGCATATCATCCTTCTTTGACCCTCCCTTGCCTCTGTCCTTTAGCTTTGGAGTCTCATTAGCTAAGTGATGGGGAAAAACTGAGAGGGAAGAGAAACATTGGAATACTAGTCAGTACCAGTTTGCAAATGTATATTTGCTTTAAAACTTTTCAAACAAAGGGCCAGTTTATTGTCCTTCAGACTTTAGGAGGGCTGTATTGTGCCCAGCGGGGGCAGAAACTGTCCCGGGACTGACATCAGTGAGAATAAATATGGCCTGGTGGTCAATAGGAGGAGGAGTAGTATTCCTAATTGGTAGGAATAGTGATCCTATCATTGCTATTGGTGGAAGAAATAGTGCTCCGTTGTTGGTATCAGTGGGGCGAATAGTGCCCCAAGGGGCAGCTAAAGGCTAGCAAAGGGCCACATCTGGCCCTCGGGGTGCAGTTTGGAGACCCCTACTTTAGAAGAATAAATCACATCTAACATTGGGTGTCCTACATGTATCAGTGTTGCTGCATTATGTAAAACTATCAGAATCGTTTTTAGAATGGGGGCGAATGGGGACTCAAGCCTGTCCATTTTGGAGGGTGCCTCGAGATTATCTATGATTTTAAAGGGTGCCTTGACTGAAAAAAGGTTGAAAAACACTGGTTTAATTGATAGTTACATTTTGTGAAAGGATAAGAACAAGCAAAAAACTGGTGTACTTCAGCCAAACGTGTTGTAACTTGTTCTAGGGCCAAACGATTGGATGACTGATGCCTTTCAGGGGACAATCCCTCTACCTCGGAGCTTAGATCAGAGGAAGGAGGCTTGTCCTGGAAAGGTGGCAGCAATCCAATAATTTAGTCCTAGGACATGTTACACAGCGTTTGGCTGAAAGCGGAGGTCCGGCGTTTAAATAAAACAATTAAAGTCAGCAGCTACAAACACTGTCGCTGCTGACTTATAATAAGGAAACTTACCTGTCCAGGGTGCCCGCGATGTCGGCAGCCGAAGTCGAGCAATCGCTCGGGTCTCGGCTGCCCCACCGCCATCCTCGGTGAGGGAATCAGGAAGTGAAGATTTGCGGCTTCACTGCCCGGTTCCCTACTGCGCATGAGTCACGCGGCGCTATGTGAATGGGCGGATGTCTCCTGGGACACACAAAAGATCCCAGAAGACACCGCTCCCCATTTCAGAGGAGGCAGCAAGAGGAGGAGAAGAAATAAGGGAGTGGCAGATTAGGACGAGCTGCCTAGTAACAGCCACTTCTAATTTTTTGTAGCCTTTTTGGCTATATTTTTTTTTTAGGGTGGACCTCCGCTTGAGGTACATCAGTTTTTTGCTTGTTGTTCTTATACTTTCACAAAAGTGAACTTATCCTTTAAACCTCCACCTTTATCCCCCCCAAAGTAACTTTTTCAATTCCATGAAAAACAAATGATGCCATATTCCCTCCATGTACTGTATAGAGGCATTGAAGGATTATGTAGCTTCTACAATTTGGCCATTTCAATAATGTTAGATAAATAGTGGGTCTTTTTCATAACCCTTGTATCTGTTTCCACATCCTTCTATCTCTATTACTTCTGTAATTTCATGCCTATTAGAGCATCATTTTTTCTTGTTTTTGCTAATTGTCTTATTATTTCTTGTTCCCAATTAGTGATAGGAGACAGTCCTTTAAGTAAATGAGCGTGAGGTACTTAAGCACCTGTGAGACACTAAAGTCTAATTAACTAAGCAGATAGCACATATTTGTTGATCGGTGTAAAATGTTTTTTTCACACATTGCTGAAATCACGGCATAATAATGACAGTAGCACTGTGACAATGTTGCATATATTTGTTAAAAAAAACAAAAAACATTTCGGTAGTTTGATCATAATTCCAGTCCTTTCATGCAAAATGAGCAAGGTAATTTATTTTAAATTACATCATTTAGTTTAAGACCGTGCCATTTAGAAATTCATACAGATATGAAAGTAGAAATATTGTACCTTGTAATGCCGTGTACACGGTCGTTTTTTGTGATGAAAAAAAACGTAATTTTTTAGCATGAAAAAAATACGTTTTTCAAACTTCATTTTAAAAAACGACGTTGTCTACACACCATCGTTTATTCAAAATGCTCTAGCAAAGCGCGGTTACGTTCAGCACTCTTTTCCATTGAAGCTTGCTTCAAAACTTGCTTCTGAGCATGCGCGGGTTTAAAAACTTTGTTTTAAACGTCGTTTTAGCCTACACACGGTCATTTTTTATGACACAAAAAACAACATAAAAAATTGAAGCATGTTCGAATTTTTTTTTTTGTCGTTTTTCAGAAGACATAAAACAACGTTTTCCCCACACACGGTCATTTTAAATGACGTTTTTAAAAATGTTGTTTTTTTTCATCACAAAAAACGTCCGTGTGTACGCGGCATAAGACAAAAAGAAATGCTTCATGCAACTATACATGAACCTGCAATTGCCTAAAATTGTAAAAAGATAACAGTTCTGCTATTATTCCCTAATCCTCTGAGACCTGCAAGTATTTGTTTTAGTGTTCAAATCTTACACGACCGTTTTTCGGGTTCTAAAAAATTACGTTTTTAAGTATCTAGAAAAAACAAAGTTTTTTTCAACCCAATCATTAAACCGGCCTTGCCTACACATGATCGTGAAAAAAAAAAATGCTCTAGCAAAGCGCGGTGACGTACAACGCGTACGACGGCACTATAAAGTTTCATTCGGATGGCGCCACCCTTGGGGCTGCTTTTGCTGATTTCGTGTTAGTAAAAGATGATTCGCGCTTTTCAGTCTGTTACAGCGTGATGAATGTGCTTACTCCATTACGAACGCTAGTTTTACCAGAACGAGCGCTCTCGTCTCATAATTTGCTTCTGAGTATGCATGTTTTTTTCATGTCGTTAAAGCCCACACACGACCATTTTTTACAACCTTAAAAACTACAACGTTAAAAACGTTATGAAAAAATAGAGCATGTTTGAAATTTTTTATGGCCAATTTTTTAGATCGTGAAAAATGCTCTGGAGCCCACACACGATCGTTTTTAATGACATTAAAAAAAACGTCATTCTTTAGAACCCGAAAAACGGTCGTGTGTACGCTGCATAAGGCCCATGTGGAGATCCTGGGCCCATGCATGTAATTGTACAGACATGGCCAAAAGTTTTGAGAATGACACAAATATTAATTTTCACAAATTCTGCTGCCTCCGTTTTTATGAGGGCAATTTGCATATGCTCCAGAATGTCATGAAGAATGATCAGATGAATTTCAATTAATTGCAAAGTCCCTCTTTGCCATGAAAATTAACTTAATCCCCCCCAAAAAAATAAAAAATTTCCACTGCATTTCAGCCCTGCCACAAAATGCCCAGCTGACATCATGACATTGATTGCCTCATTACACAGGTTCTGGTGCGAACCGAACACCCCCCGGTTCGGTTCGCACCAGAACCTGCAAACAGACCGAAAGTTTGCGCGAACATTAGAACCCTGTTAAAGTCTATGGCACTCGAATGTTCAAAATCAAAAGGGCTAATTTTAACAGCTAATATGCAAGTTATTGTCCTAAAAAGTGTTTGGGGATCCGGGTCCTGCCCCAGGGGACATGTATCAATACAAAAAAAAGTTTTAAAAACTGCAGTTTTTTCGGGAGCAGTGATTTTAATGATGTTTAAAGTGAAAAAAAAAGTGAAATATTACTTTAACCACTTACGCCCCGGACCATGAGGACGGCTTGGTCATCCACTCTACCAAGTCTTCGGCATGTTGCGGCTCAATGCGGCCAGCTGCCGAAAAAAAGGACAAGCATGTCCCACGGCCCTGTGCTGATGAGGATGCACCGTGTCCACGACCAGCACTGTTGCCTCTAGACACAGAGCCTGCTTGCCTTCTTTTATCGACTTGTGACTGTTTGCCTCTCCTTGTTGTCATTCCAGACATATTAATGGCCTGCAGGGAGATGTAGCTGCACAAAGCTGGGATGTATATACATTATATATATATATATATATATATATATATATATATATATATATATATATAGATTATACTGCCGCTAGCAGAATCAACTGCCTGCCTGTAGTATTATTAGTAAGAGAACACCAGCAATTGTATTCAGGTAGCTTTAGGTGCACACTGTGCAAAGGACACAGTACACAAAATGAAAATACTGCAGCTCCCTGGCTGTATTAGTATGAGAACACCACCAATATATATTGTTTTACTGACTACTGCCAGACCTGTTGAATCAAGAAATCACTTAAAAAAAAAAAGCTATCTGACAAAGTGAAGCACGCTAAGATCTCAAGAAGCAACACATTGTGCCACGATCTAAAGAAATTCAAGAACGGATGAGAAACAATGTAATTGACATGTATCAGTCTGGGAAGGGTTACAAAGCCATTTCTGATGCAGCATACACACGATAATTTTTCGGCATGAAAAAAACGTCGTTTTTAAAAAATGTCATTTAAAATGATCGTGTGTGGGCTTCACATAATTTTTCGGGTTCTGAAAAACGACAACATTTTTTTTCGAACATGCTGCATTTTTTAACGTTGTTTTAAACTATGTCGTTTTTCAGGTTGTAAAAAATGATCGTGTGTGGGCTAAAACGACGTTAAAAACCTGCGCATGCTCAGAAGCAAGTTATGAGACGGGAGCGCTCATAATGGAGTAAGCACATTCATCACGCTGTAACAGACAGAAAAGCGCGAATCGTCTTTTACTAACACGGAATCAGCTAAAGCAGCCCAAAGGCGAATGGAATTTACCCTTTATAGTGCCGCCATGCGTGTTGTACGTCACCGCACTTTGCTAGAGCATTTTTTTAAAACGATGGTGTGTGGGCAACGTCGTTTTAATGATGAAGTTGGAAAAACATTGTTTTTTTCTACATGCCGAAAAATGATCGTGTGTACGCGGCATAAGGCTTTGGGACTCCCGTAAACCACAGTGACAGCCATTATCCACAAATGGAGAAAACTTAGACCAGTGGTGAACCTTCCCAGGAATGGCCGACCTACCAAAATTACTCCAAGAGCACAAAGACGACTCATCCAGGAGATCATAAAGAACCCAGAACAACATCTAAAGAACTGCAGGCCTCACTTGCCTTAGTTAAGGTTCATGATTCAACAATAAGAAAGAGACTGGGAAAAAATGGCACCCATAGGAGAATTCCAAGACGAAACCAACTGCTGACCAAAAACTACACAAAGGCTCATCTCATAATTACCAAAAAACTTGTTTATTTTATCCACAAAACTTTTGGGTAAATATTTTTTGGACTCGTGAGACAAAAGTTGAAAGCTGTAGATTCAATTGGCAGATTTTGAGACTTCAATAGTAGGACAGACGTGCAGGGAAAGGCCCCTGAAAGGCGCCAATCTGCACATACAGAAATGCTGTCTCCTTTGGCAACAGTCTTTAAGGCCCCGTACACACGTCCGAGGAACTCGACGTGCCAAACACATCGAGTTCCTCGTCGAGTTAAGTGTTGAAGCCGCCGAGGATCTCGGCGGGCCGACTTTCCTCATTGAACAACGAGGAAATAGAGAACATGTTCTCTATTTGGCCCGACGAGTTCCTCGTCGGCTTCGTCGCTGAAAAGTGTACACACGACCGAGTTTCTCGGCAGAATCCAGCTCCGATCGAGTTTCTGGCTGAATTCTGCCGAGAAACTCGGTCGTGTGTACGGGGCCTAACAGTTCCTAACTCAAACGTAACAGTTCCTTCAGCTTCCTTACAACTGCTTCTTGTAGTTGTTCAACACTGAGCTCCCGGTTTCTCACTAGACCCACTGATTCACTGACTCTGATTTCCTTGAGCTCCTCCAATCTTTGCAGTGGTATCTTCCTCAAGCGTCACCCACTCTTTCTTGATGGGTCCCTAGCTTGGCACTCCAGATATTCCTCAAGCTTCACCCCTGCTGACTGGCTCAGTCCCTGGCTTGATACACAAGGCTGCACTGCAAGCGTCACCTCCGCTGGTTGGGTCCCTGACTTGATCACCGCTTTAGGTTTCCAGATTCTCCACCATGCCCATTCAATGAGAATACTGCTCCAGTACTTGCTTCACTCACGGTGATCCCTGGTAAAGGTGGTTAGTCCCTTAGTGGAAAAAAATAAAATAAAATCCCTGAATGAAGAAATTGGGGGAATAAAAACTAAACTCAATCTATTCAAGGATCAGGATTTATATATATCCAAATCTGATCAACTGAGAGAAATTATAGAGAAGGAAGGTTTGGACCAAAAAAATAAGAAAAAGAAGAAATTTAACCGCGATCTGTCGGATTATTCTAACAAGGTGGTCTTTAAATGGCAGACCAATTTGGAGAATGCAGAAATCAATAAAGTTGAAAGTGGAGCCTCTTCCCGGCAACCTGCTTCCTCTATTGATAACCGACCCCCTCCCCGTGGACCAACACAGGGCCCAATAAATAACAAAAATCAGACGACTGGTAATGCTCCTTTTTCATCCAAACCTCCTAAACTAACCAAAAAGGGTTATCCACAGGGCCCTCCTCAAGGGGCTCGCCCTAAGGGACCTCCTACAGGGAGAGATCCTAACTTTAGAGACAATGTTCATAATGGCTACTATGTCCCTAGAGAATCTCAGCCACATCTGAATTCTTCAGAACAGAGGGGAGAAGTTAGAGGCACCTGGCATTTTAGACCTCATCCCTATAATTCCACCAATTCAGTTAATGATTCCAGAGACTATCATACAGATCCACGGGATCGCTGGAACCTCAAACCAGCAATACAGGGATATAGGGATCAAAGAGCTGAAGGAAGAAATCAAACTCCAGGATGCATTCCCCTCGAAAACCGCTTTGCTGCGCTCTCCAACCATCAATTGGATACATATGAAGATAATTATGTTATTACTCAGCATCCGGAATATCAAAATAGCCTCCCAGTTCAGAGAGACTACTATATTGAATCTCCACGGGAGTATGGGATTACTAGTCCTCCTCGTTTTTTTCCCATGACACGGAGTCAGAGCAAAAAGGAGTACGACGACAGAGAGGCATCAGAGGGGGGAGGCGAATTCGGGCCAAAGAGAGGAAAACCACGGACCTAGCTGGTATTTTCAATCTTAGCTCAGCCTCATTAACAGTTGGCGAGCAAAATGTTTTGAGTCACGGTCTTAAATATGCCCCCCCACATCAACTCAATAAATTTGAGACCTTTATTGATGTTAACAAATTCATCCGCAAGATGAATATTAAAAGACATTTCATTTTAAATCCAATTGGAAATGGCACTCAGGTTATCCATAGGATTCCCCCATCTTCTATTCGACGATCTGGAGTCAATTCAGGCGACGTTCCACCTACCATTTGTGCTCCTATTCAACATAGCAATCTGAGGAATGCATCACTATTCAATCCACCAGGCTTTGTTGCTCCTGCGATACAAGTATTTAAAGAACTGGTTACAAAAGATCTTCTGTCTCTTAAAATTACTAAACCTAGAGGTGTTTTCCCTATTCAGACTAACATCAAGAAGATCTGTCAGCGGAATGAGATAGTAATTAGACCTGCAGACAAAGGGGGGGGGATTGTCATTTTAGACAAGTCCCAGTATGTTGAAGAAATGAATCGACAATTGTCTGATAGTTCAACATACACCCCCCTACCTTCGAATCCTACAGTAAAATATAGGAAGTTGTTATCCAATCTTGTGGATCAAGGCCTACATAAGGGGATTCTTAACAAAAAAGAACATGCCCATCTTATACCCATCACACCGCGAGTACCGGTGATATACTATTTACCTAAACTTCATAAAAGTTTAGTTAAACCCCCTGGCCGTCCAATTATAAGCGGAATAGATTCCGTCACGGCCAGGATAGGTAAATATGTAGATAGTTTTTTACAACCCTTAGTGAAATCGACTCCTGCTTTCCTTAGAGACACCACTGAAGTCTTGAATCTATTAAAAGAGGTCCAATGGAAGGATGGCTATATCCTTGCCACTGCTGATGTGGCTTCTTTATACACGGTTATCTCACATCAACATGGTCTGCAGGCAGTGGACTTTTACCTCCAGCAAGAATCTGATATACCACCCTTACAGAAGGAGTTTATTTTGGAGTTGTTAAGATTTGCAACTACACATAACTATTTTTGGTTCGGTGGTACCTTTTTTCTTCAGATCTGTGGCGTGGCGATGGGGGCTAAATTCGCCCCCAGCCTAGCCAATTTATTTATGGCTCATTGGGAACGAGAAGCTATTGATGATCAACCACCCTCACAATTACGACTTTGGAAACGCTATATAGATGACGTGTTAGTCATATGGGAGGGAGACACAACATCACTTGAGGAATTCTTTTTTAAATTAAATTCCAATACGAGGGGTATTTCTCTTCAATATGATATTAGCACCTCCCACATCCATTTTTTGGATCTAAACATTTATGTAAAAGAAGATAAACTGATTACCAACACGTTCTTCAAAGAGACAGATAGGAACGCTTTTATTCCTGTCACAAGCTGTCATCATAGCTCATGGTTAGCCGCAGTACCTAAAGGTCAATTTCAACGCATAAGGAGGAACTGCACTGATATTAAGGACTACCATGAACAAGCACACGTTCTGAAACAAAGATTTTTGACTAAAGGATATCAAGAAGTTTTGATTAACGAAACCATGAGAAAGGTGGAACAGATGGATAGAGAATCCTTATTGGTAAAAAACAGTAGTAAGAACCCTATTCCTTCAGAAAAATTTAGCTGGTCCCTAACTACCAAATATTCAAATCAGCATTTTTCAATTAAAAAAATCTTAAAAAAGCATTGGGACATTCTTAAAAGTGATAAGATTATTGGATCACTTATCCCTGATAATCCAATCGTGATTTTTAAGGGGGCACCTGCTTTAAGGCTAAAAATTGCACCAAATGCTATAGATCCACCAAGAACTATGTCATTTTTCCAGTCCCTTAAAGGTTTTTTCCCATGTCGCAGATGTAATATCTGCAAGGTAAATTCCTTTAGGGAACGGAAATGTACTAATTTTCAATCAACAGCTACTGGTACAATTTATGACATAGATTCATTTATGACTTGCTCAACAAAATACGTTGTTTACATGATTCAATGTCCATGCTCAAAGCAATATATCGGCCGTACTAAGAGAGAACTGCATATACGTCTTAGTGAGCATGTGGGCAGGATCAAAAGCGGGTTCCCTAAACATAACCTCTCGAAACATTACGATAAATTCCATGGGAGACAATTAAAGGGGACAAGTTTTTTTGCCATAGATAACATTCGTCCTCATTGGCGTGGTACTAATATGGTTCGGGCCATATCTAGGCTCGAAACTCGCTGGATTTTTTCTATGAAATCTTTTATTCCGTTCGGACTTAACGTAGATTGGGATATAAACTGCTTTTTAAATAATTCATAATAAAAAAAAAAAAAAAAAAAAAAAAATTTTATTAATTTTTTATTCCAATTTTAATTATCATAATCATTATCAAAATTTAAATTAATTTATAGATCTTCTCTAATTAAATATAGATGATTTTTATGATATAGATCTTTTCTAATTAAATATAGATTGATTTTTATGATTATGCAAATTTATGATACAATCTTTTTGCATATATTGTTAACCTCCGATCTTATTTTCATTATTCGATGCTCCGCTACCAGTTATTAAACACCCCCGCGTTCTGTACTAATATATATCGTTATTTAATCTGATACGTTATGTACAACATGATTAGAACACTTTTCCATTTCTCGCTACTCAATTATTTTGCCCTCAGTCACTATGAGGACTCTCCCCGAGTTTTCCAGTATGGAACCCGTGGGTATTTAAACACCTAGCGCGCTGACGTCAACATCCGTCTTACTCCCCCGTTGAAGTCCATTAGCGACGAAACGATCGTAGGGTGCCGTGACGTCATCGCGTTCCGTCCTGAACGCCGGCTGTGTTTTCCTGACCGAGTAGCGAGAAGCATCGGAACAAGAGATCGGAGACGTTTTGCTATCCATGCTGTATTTATATTGCCTAATTGTAAGTGCAATTTTTATTAAACCCTCTTTTATTTTTAAACGTTATACGCTATGAGAGGTCCTTCTTCTCTTTTTTTTGGTTTATGACTCTTCGGATTGTATGCTGAGCTATACCGTGGTTATCTTGACGGCTAAGGTATTGGGAGACCAGACTTCCCACAGGCCCTATTAGACTGATGCAAAACAGTCTTTTCATCTGGTAAGCAGGCAATCTTATCCTTCCTCACGGGTGTATTGGTGACTGCTTACCTCACATCAATCAAGAGTCTTTCACATTGTCTGCACAATCCACTTCTCTTTCACAAGGAAAATTACTGGATAGAGTCATATGAACTTTGTTTCGTGGCTTTTTAAGACTTTTTCTTCATATATCCATCTGCATTTTTATGTTTTTTCCTATTCTGGCTATATTTTCAGTTTATTCCAGAATGACTTTTTTTGTTTATTATTAATTTATATGAGCACAATATCACTCACTAGCGCTGCACTGTTTTTTTCTTTTTTATGTTACCAAGTTGTTGTACACAATTTAGTGCTAGCAGCTATTTACATTTATAATTCAATATTTAATTTAGCGCAGCGTCAACCTTTTGGTTTTTGTTTATTTCTATAGTCCCTTAGTGGTGACAGCTTCCCTTCTACCTCCGACCACTGACAGGTTCTCCGGCCGACAAAACCGGCACTCTTGGTTGGATTGTAAGCTGCAATCCCAACCCTGCGCTGCCCTCTTACTTCTGGATAAGCCCTCACACAGCCTGACAGCCAGATTCCTCCGGAAAAGGCCCAATCTCCAGCCTAGCAGCCCGGGGGTGTACGACACACATCCACCCAGACAACCGTCCAGGTGGCACAGATCACCTGAATCCACCCAAATATATAGGTGTTCCCAGCAGGCCAAGGGATTCAAGAAAACCCCTGCCCATTGGCTAAGATACTCCATATACCCATAACCTGACCTTGGGTTGTCCTCTCATATCTAGTACCACCAAGTACCTGGCCACCTAGTGGTAGAAGGTCAAAATTAGGGAGAAATCAATAGATCTCTATCAATCAACCAGGAAAACTACTCCTGGCAAGTAAATTTGTGAGAAGCTCTCTGCCTAAGCTACAGGGTGCTACATTCGTACAAAATCCTGTGTTGGTAATTACCGCTTCAAGACACCTCCTGTATGGAGAATCTAGTCGCATGCATTGATTAGGTGTGATTTTGGCCCATTCTTCCACAAAAATAATCTTCAAATCTTAAAGGTCCCGTGGGCCTCTTCTATGAACTCTGATTTTTAGTTCTTTCCATAGATATTCTATTGGATTCAAGTCAGGTGATTGGCTGGGCCATTCTAGCATCTTGATTTTCTTTCTTTGAAACCAATTGAGAGTTTCCTTGGCTTTGTGTTTGGGATCATTGTCTTGCTGAAATGTCCAGCCTCGTTTCATCTTCATCATCCTGGTAGAGGGCAGCAGATTTTTATCAAGAATGTCTTGGAACATTTTTCCATTCATCCTTCCTCCAATGAAATTAGGTTTGCCAGTACCGTATGCTGAAAAACAGCCCCACACCATGATGTTCCCACCTCCAAACTTCACTGTTGGTATTGGGGTGATGTGCAGTGCCATTTGACCTCCAAACATGGTGTGTATTATGGCCTCCAAAGAGTTAAATTTTGGTCTCATCTGACCAGACTATATTCTCCCAGTGTTTCACAGGCTTGTCTAAATGTTGTGCAATAAACTTTAATCAAGCTTCAGCAATGGTGAGCAGCCCCCCCCCCCCCCAAGGGTCTAAGCCAGAGGTGGTGGGTTCCACCAAGTTCCCACTGAAAAAAAGCAGAAACATTTGTAAACCTTGAACAGTCAACTGACCACATTATTTGTGAATAGTGCATTGCTTATCCTATCCTAGTTATCCTAACCCATAGTAACCAAATGCCATATATCATCGGTTTTGGAGCGTTGACTGGTTATGGCGATTATGATTATTTTTTTATTTTTTTTGTTTACTTTCTTTTTGTTGCATTGTTAATGTATTCCTATTCCTATATCTAATTGCACCCTCTAGTGGCATTCACTATATCAGGAATTGTGAATAGCAACCGTGCGTTACATCTATTGAAATAAAATCAATTTTTCGTAGATGCGCTTTGCTCATGAATCCTTCATTTTACATTCTAAAGCAGATTCACTTGGGGTGAGTTTGACTTGATTTTTGCTTGCAATGTAAACAGATATCATCTCACTATCTAATGCATCCTGCAACCGTCATTCCAGCCTCATGATTAAAGTAACTAGGGATCTGCAGACTTGTGATTAAGTGCACTTCAAATGAAAGTCACATGCAAAGAAGGCAAAGCCTGTCTACAGGATAGAAAGTGCATTGTTTCCATTGATGTCGCATCTGATCCGTATATTTGCACTGAGAGGCAAAAGGTGTACGGCACTACTAGGCATTAAACAAAGTCTATCTAATGAACAAATATGGCTGCCTAGTGCTACAAAATTCCTAATATACTGTGAGTGCTTTAAAATATGCTATCAATTAGTACAATTAACAGAAAATTAATTAAAAAGAAAATATACTTTGTTTCCACCCTTTGTCTTAGAAAACAGCAGTCTTAGGAATACTTGTATGCAGATTCTGAAAGGTACTCACATGGCATTGGCAGGTTGTTCCAAGCATCCTAGGGAACTTGTCACAATTCTACTGCAGACTTTGTTTTCTTGTCTATGCAGCTGACTGACTCATTGTGCTAGTCTGAGCTCTACTGTACAGAGGATTGCAAGAGGCTGATAACAAGTCAAATTCAGGTATTTAAATTTGCTATGAAACAATATTACATACGTATATTTGTGTCTTTTATGTTCTGTTTCAAACAGTGGCGGCCTGTAATGCAGAGCCCCTGCTGCCCCTCTAATCCGCCTGGCCCCCTAATCTACATGTGGGGCGCCTGATGCATGGATTCCAATGTTTTATTTTTATTTTTAAAACATGTGATTAGAGCCAGAGGCTCTAATAGGCTTTAATAAAGGGTGGGCTCGGGGGGCAGAGCACTGTGCCCTGAGGCCACCCAGTTGTGTGACAATAGCAAATTAATATTAGCTCTTGTCGTCCTGATTCTCCTCCCGGCCAATCAGGAAAAGGGTCCTGAGACCTGTCACCTGATTGGCCGAGAAGTGAAGCGATCCTATTGGCAGCTAATGAGGAGGACGGAGGAAACGCAGGGGATTGTTTTCTGCCCCCCCCAAAAAAAATATACCACCAGCCGCCACTGGTTTCAAATACCACCTTACACATATCTCCTTAGACCCGGTCTGCCCAAACTGTATGGTCCCCTGCTAACTTGGCACTATACACAGGCAGCTTAACTCTTCAATAAGACACAAAAATAAATAAATAAATCTAACGCAAATTTGCTTCATCTAATTGCCGTACAGAGGATGTTTTTCCAGTATTTTGACATGTACAAAGACAATGTCTTTCATAAGCCCTGTCTCTGTTAAAAAATGAACACTGACTGAGGGAACACAGAAGAAATAGGAAGGGTCTAGCTTGGACAAAACTAACTACCACTAAAGAGGAGGGGGAGACAGAGGAAGATTTTACATTGTAAACTAGTTGTAGTGGCCAAAAACTGCCACTAGATGTCAGCATACTAATTAACAATAATAACTATGCAATGCAACACAGAAAAATGTTGGGGCAGAACATTTTATATCTGCATAGTTTAGCTTCAATTTGATTGTAAAGTTATTTAATTTTTTTAATAAACATGTAATGGTTTTGCACAGAGTGACCCAGAAACTCCTAATCTGAGGTTCCCCGCAGGTGCTCTTGGCTCTTCCTCCCTTCCAAGTGCCCCATAGCAAGCCAGTAGTTATGGAGACACTTACGTGGGCTTGATCCAAAGCCGAGTTGTGTGCACCTATTGACACACACAGCACGGCTTGGCCCCACCCCCTGATCCCTCCTCGCAGGATTTTGATAAGAGCAAGAGCCAATGGCTCCCACTGCTGCCTCCATGCCCAGTGAGGAGAGGGCAGCACCGCTGCTAACGGAGGACACCACTGGATTAAGTCCGAGCTTAGGTAAGTATTTAGCAGGGGCTGAGGAAGGGGGGCTGACCATGAAAGTTTTTTTTTTACAGAGAATGCATTTAGGTAAAAAAAAATTCTACCCTTTTAAAGTGCACTTATTCGTTTTATAGTCAACAGATGTTTGCTGATCTCCCTCTCTTCTACCCAACTATACCTGCCATGCCGCCCCTGGGTCCACTGATAAAATTACGGAGCCTGGGAAACATGGTGGGGATACACGGGGAAGGGAAATCTAACCTTTACTAGGGTGTGTGGACGAGATAGAACAGCTACCATCGGCTTGTCATATTTACACTTTCCCAGCTGCTATAGCAGCCTGGAGTGTATGTACCCCCCATCCCCCCCCTCGCTGCTGCTGACATGTGGCATACAACAGTGGCAGTGAAAGGGTTAAGGCCATTTATTGCATGTCACTGGAATTGACATAAATATATGTCAAATATATGTCAATATACATTATATACATTAGAAAGGTTAAATACGTTATAAATCTAATGTAATTACGTGTATACATCTAAATACATGTCAGAAAAACTCCAAGTACATCTAGATCCACATATTGTTCCAAGGAAGAGGAACCCAGTCAGGGAGGAAAAGACAGGGCATGCATAAGCAGTGGCCTCGGTGGCATTATGAGATATATAGTCCCAAGAAGGGGGAACACAGTCAGGGAAGAAAAGACAGGGCATGCATAAGCAGTGGCCTCGGTGGCATTATGGGATATATAGTCCCAAGAAGGGGGAACACAGTCAGGGAGAAAAAGACACGCATGGGCAGTGATCAAAGTGGCATTATGGGACATGTACTCCTGAGGAGGAGGAAGGCAGCCAGGGAGGAATATATGAAACATACATGTGTGGTGGTCAGTGGCATTATAGGAAATATAGTCTCAAGGAGGGAGAACGCAATCAGGGAGGATAAGACAGGGCATGTACATGCAGTGGGCGTGATTATGGGACATGTACTCCGGAGGAGGGGCAATACATCCAGGGAGGAGTATATAGGAAAGGCATGTGCAGTGACCACAGAGACATTATAGTAAGGTGACCATATTTTTTTAATTAAATCCGGGGACATATTTTTTTTTTAATTGGCAAATGGTAAAATATTTTATACACATTTTTCCTCAAATTATATATGAAGTCAGTGGTGTAGCGAGGGTTGTCAGCGCCCAGGACAAGGCAAGACATTTGACCAACTTGATTGCTACACTGACCTACCCGATTTCTTCACTGATCTACCGGATTCCTACACTGACCTAGCTGACCACTACACTGACCACTACACTGACCTACATTATCCCTACACTGACCTGCCTGATTCCTACACTGATCACTACACTAACCTACCTGATTCCTGTACTATCCACTACACTAACCTACCTGATTCCTACACTGACCAAGCTGATTCCTAAAAACTACCTGATCCCTACACTGACCAACCTACCTGATTCCTATACTGACCACTACACTGACCTACATTATCCCTACACTGACCTACCTGATTCCTACACTGATCACTACACTAACCTACCTGATTCCTGTACTATCCACCACACTGACCTACCTGACTCCTATACTGACCACTACACTGACCTACCTGAGTTCTATACTGACCACTACCTCACACACACACACAGCCGCCCACAACAGAGGAATCATGGGGGACAGGCTGGAATACAGGAGTCCCAGGGCAGGGGGGGCAACACAGCACACTTGGGAGCACAGTAATGATTTTGTGCCCCCCAAATGTTGCACCCGTGGCGAGAGTACCAGATACCCCCCTCCATGCCACTGCCAACAGGGGACAAATCTGGGGACAGACTGGCTCCAGGGACAGTGTCCTCAATTCGGGGACTGTCCCTGGAAACCGGGGATGTCTGGTCACCCTACATTATAGGGCATATTATCCTGAGGAGGGGCACATTATCCAGTGGCTGTGGTGGCATTATCTGTTATTTACTCACGAGGAGGGGAACACAACCAGTGTGGAAAATATGGAAATGCAGTGGACATATTTACAGGACTATACAGGACATGCATGTGCAAGAGCTTTTTTCAGGGGGTGTGCCAGGTGTGCCTGGGCACACCCTAATCACTATGTGCAGTGCTTACTCCCCCTACTGCCCAGGCTTCCCTGCCCCACAGTGCTGCTGGCTTCCCACGTGTCCTCTTTACCCAGCTGCTGCAGGGAATGTTTCAGGATGGAGAGTGGTAGAAGGGGCTGGTATATACAGTATCTCACAAAAGTGAGTACACCCCTCACATTTTTGTAAATATTTTATTATATCTTTTAATGTGAGAACACTGAAGAAATTACACTTTGCTACAATGTAAAGTAGTGAGTGTACAGCTTGTATAACAGTGTACATTTGCTGTCCTTTCAAAATAACTCAACACACAGCCATTAACCACTTAAGACCCGGACGATTATGCAGGTTAAGGACCTTGCCCCTTTTTGCGATTCGGCACTGTGTCACTTAAAATGACAATTGCGCGGTCGTGCGACGTGGCTCCCAAACAAAATTGGCGTCCTTTTTTCCCCCACAAATAGGGTTTTCTTTTGGTGGTATTTGATCACCTCTGCGGTTTTAATTTTTTGCGCTATAAACAAATGTTTTACTTTTTGCTATAATACATATCCCCCAAAAATATATATAAAAAAAAAAATTTTTTTTTCCTCAGTTAAGGCCGATATGTATTCTTCTACCTATTTTTGGTAAAAAAACAATCACAATAAGCGTTTATCGATTTGGTTTGCGCAAAATTTATAGCGTTTACAAAATAGGGGATAGTTTTATTGCATTTTTATTAATATTTTTTTTTTTTTACTACTAATGGCGTCGATCAGCGATTTTTTTTTCGTGACAGCGACATTATGGCGGACACATCGCACAATTTTGACACATTTTTGGACCATTGTCATTTTCACAGCAAAAAGTGCTATAAAAATGCACTGTTTACTGTGAAAATGACAATTGCAGTTTAGGAGTTAACCACTAGGGGGCACTGTAGGGGTTAAGTGTGACCTCATATGTGTTTCTAACTGTAGGGGGGCGGGGCTGACCGTGTGACGTCAATGATCGTCTTTCCCTATATCAGGGAACAGACGATCACTGACACTGCCACAATGAAGAACGGGGAAGGTGTGTTTACACACACCTCTCCCTGTTCTTTAGCTCCGGTGACCGATCGCGGGACACCGGCGGCGATCAAGTCCGTGGGTCCCGCGGGCGCGGTCACGGAGCTTCGAACCGGGATGCTGGCTTGCTGGCAGTGGCGCGCTCGCGACCCCACGGCTGGGCTTAAAGAGACACGTACAGGTACGTGATTGTGCCCAGCCGTGCCATTCTGCCGACGTATATCGGCGTGAATGGGTCCTTAAGTGGTTAATGTCTAACCACTGGCAACAAAAGTCAGTACACCCCTAAGTGAAAATGTCCAAATTGGGCCCAAAGTGTCAATAGTTTGTGTGGCCACCATTATTTTCCAGCACTGCCTTAACCCACTTGGGCATGGAGTTAACCAGAGCGTCACAGGTTGCCACTGGAGTTCTTCATTCCTCCATGATGACATAACAGAGCTGGTGGATGTTAGAGACCTTGCGCTCCTCCACCTTCTGTTTGAGGATGCCCCACAGATGCTCAATAGGGTTTAGGTCTGGAGACATGCTTGACCAGTCCATCACCTTTACCCTCAGCTTCTTTAGCAAGGCAGTGGTTGTCTTGGCGGTGTGTTGGGGTCATTATCATGCTGGAATACTGCCCTGCGGAGCAGTCTCCAAAGGGAGGGGGTAATGATCTGCTTCAGTATGTCAACATTCACCATTCAATTCAGTTCACTGTTTTTTTGGGGAGCAGCCTATTATTTATGTATTTATGAGTTAATACTATTCACCATTTTTATTTTGCACGTTAATTCATTTTATATATTTAGTTGGCGCAAGATCCTTACCTTTCACATGTTGGCATTCATGGTTCCCTCAATGAAATGTAGCTCCACAGTGTCGGCAGCACTCATGCAGCCCCAGACCATGACACTCCCACCATCATGCTTGACTGTAGGCAACACACACACTTGTCATTGTATTCCTCACCTGGTTGCCACCAAACAGGCTTGACACCATCTGAACCAAATAAGTTTATCTTGGTCTCATCAGACCACAGGACATGGTTCCAGTAATCCATGTCCTTAGTCTGCTTGTCTTCGGAAAAAACTGTTTGCAGGCTTTCTTGTGCATCATCTTTAGAAGAGACTTCCTTCTGGGATGACAGACATGCAGACCAATTTGATGTAGTGTGCGGCGTATGGTCTGAGCACTGACAGGCTGACCCCCCCACCCCTTCAACCTCTGCAGCAATGCTGGCAGCACTCATACGTCTATTTCCCAAAGACAACCTCTGGATATGACGCTGAGCACGTGCACTCAACTTCTTTGGTCGACCATCCAGAGGCCTGTTCTGTACATAGCTCCCAACTGTCCCTGATTTCGAGAGACTGTCCCTCATTTGGAACAAAGTCCCTCTGTTCCTCTTTCCTCCTCATTTGTCCCTCATTTTGGTCTGATTTATATAGTTGTATATAAAATGCACTACTTATATATCAAAAAGTGTTTTACAGTGCTAAACCTTTCATTTGTTTCCACATTTTGTTATGTTATAGCCTTATTCAAAAATGGATTAGGTTCATTATTTTCCTTAAAATTCTACAAATAATACCCCATAATGACAACAATTTGTTTGAAATCTTTGCAAATTTATTAAAATTTATAAAAATAGAAAACACATGTACATAAGAATTCACAGCCTTTGCTCACCTTTGGCATCAATTACAGCCTCAAGTCTTTTGGAGTATAATGCTACAAGCTTGGCACATTTTTGTGCAGTTTCTCCCATTCTTCTTTGCAGAACCTCTCAAGCTCCATCAGATTTGATGGGAAGCATCGGTGCACAGCCATTTTCAGATCTCTTCAGAGATGTTCAATCGGGTTAAAGTCTGGGCTCTGGCTGGGACAGTGAACCTTCACCCCTGTCTGAGGTCCAGAGCACTCTGGAGCAGGTTTTCATCAAGGATGTCTCTGAACATTACTGCATTCATCTTTCCCTCGATCCTGACTAGTCTCCCAGTTCCTGTCACTGAAAAACATCTCCACAGCATGATGCTGCCACCACCATGCTTCACTGTAGGGATGGTTTTGGCCAGGAGATGAGCAGCGCCTGGTTTCTTCCAGACATGACGCTTGCCATTCAGGCCAAAGAGTTCAATCTTTGTTTCAACAGACCAGAGAATTTTATTTCTCATGGTCTAAGGCCTCATACACACGACCGGATCTATCCGCTGGGATTGATCCGCGGATCAGTTCCAGCGGACAAATCCGGTCGTCTGTACGGCCTAGCAGATATTTATCCGCGGAGATTCCTCCGGCCGATCGATTTCAAGCGGATAGAAATTTCTTAGCATGCTAAGAAATCTATCCGCATGAATCCGGTCCAGCTGATTGATCCGGTCGTCTGTACAGACTCACCGGATCAATCCGTCCGCTCCCCTCCCTCGCATGCATCGTAATGATTCGACGCATGCGTGGAAGTACTTACCTTCCAGCGTCGCGCACGTCGCTGTGTCATCGTCGCGGCGCGACACGTCACCACGGATGTATTCCGCGCGGATTTTGATCCGATGGTGTGTACAAGCCATCGGATCAAAATCCGGAGGAGGAATCTCCGCTGGAAACGGTCCGGCGGACCGTTTCCAGCGGAGATCCCCTCGTGTGTACGGGGCCTAAGAGTCCTTCAGGTGCCTTTGTGCCTTTTACTGAGGACTGGCTTCCGTCTGGTCATGGCCGGGAGAAGGGGTGGGCCGGAGGGACGGTTGCCCTGGGCGCAACGGTTTACAGGGTGTATGACCCTCTAAGCTTCACATCATGAACGGGGGAGGGGGGCGCTGTTTGGCATCTTTGCCCTGGGCAATTGGTGGAATGCTGCAGAGATGGTGTTCTTCTGGAAGGTTCTCCTCTCTCCACAAGGAAATTCTGGAGCTCTGTCAGAGTCACCATCAGGTTCTTGGTCACCTCCCTGACTAAGGCCCTTCACCTCCTTCAATGCTGCAGACATATTTCTGTATCCTTCCCCAGATCTGTGCCTCAATACAATCCTGTCTCGGAGGTCTACAAACAATTCCTTGGCTTCATACATTGGTTTGTGCTCTGACATTCACTGCTAAATAGACAGGCATGTGCCTTTCCAAAGCATGTCCAATCAACTGAATTTACCACAGGTGGACTCCAATCAAATTGTAGAAAAATCACAAAAATGATCAGTGGAAACAGGATGCACCGGAGCTCAATTTTGAGTGTCCTGGCAAAGGTTGGGAATACTTATGTACATGTAATTTTTTTGTTTTTTATATTTAATCACTTCAATACCTGCCCATAGTCATATGACGTCCATAGGAGGGATCTCCCATCCTGGGTGGACGTCATATGACATCCTGGGCTTCCCGGCCTTCTAGGAGGCGTGCACGCAATCGCCCGTGATCACGGCAGGACCATGGATCTGTGTGTGTAAACACACAGATCCACGTCCTGTCAGAGGTGAGGAGACCAATGTGTGTTCCCAGTACAGAGGAACACAGATCGGTCTCCTCCCCTTGTGAGTCCCCGCCACCTACAGTTAGGGAACATATTTAACCCCATGATCACCCCTAGTGTTAACCCCTTCCCTGCCAGTCACATTTACACAGTAATCAGTGCAGTTTTATAGCACTAATCGCTGTATAAATGTGAATGGTCCCAAAAATGTGTCAAAAGTGTCCGATATGTCACCGCCACAATAAAAATCGCAGATCGCCGCAATTACTAGTAAAAAAATTTAAATAAAGAAAAATGCAATAAATCTATCCCCTATTTTGTAGACGCTATAACTTTTGCGCAAACCAATCAATATACGGTTATTGATATTTTTTTGTAGAAGAATACAAATCGGCCTAAACTGAGGAAAAACATGTATATATTAAATTAAAAAGTAAAAAATATTGTGTTTTTTTCAAAAGTGTCGCTCTTCTTTTGTTTATTGCGCAAAAGATAAAAACCGCAGAGGTGATCAATTACCACCAAACAAAAGCTCTATTTGAGGAAAAAAAAAAACATATAGGCCCGGATTCACAAAGCACTTGCGCCGACGTATCTCGATATACGCCACGTAAGTGCAAATATGCGCCGTCGTATCTGTGCGCCGTGCCCACAAAACTAGAAACGCCTGAAAATAGGCTTCATCCGACCGACGTAACTTGCCTACGCCGGGGTAGAGTGGGCGCATATTTACGCTGGACGTATTTGGCGCTCTCATTGATTTTCTATTCACATATGCAAATTAGGGAGATACGCCGATTCACAAACGTCCGTCCGTCCGTCCGACGCAGTGTGCGTAAAGTCATACAGCCGGCGTAAAGTTATGCCCAATAAAGGAGGTGTAACTCGGCAGCATCCATGCAAAGGGCTGCAGTAGGGAACACAAGCCGGCGCATGCGCAGTTGACACGGGATGGCGCATGCGCAGTTGTCGATACGTATCTGTCAAGACGATGCACAAAGGATATTTTCCATATCATATATCCTATATGGTTATTTATTGATCTGCTTTGTATATTTTCTCTCTTTTGTAATAAAATGTATATTTTTTGATATTCCCGTCTTGCCTCTAAAGTCCGACCATCAATTACTGTTTCTCGAGTAAGGCCCCTTTCACACAGGGTGGATCAGTAATGATCCACCCCGTGAACCTCCGCTTGCTCAGCGGGGATCGCTCCGTTGATCCCCGCTGAGCCGGCGGATGACAGGGCGGTCCCCGCACACTGTGCAGGGACCGCCCTGTCTTTTCTCCGCTCTCCCCTATAGGGGGATAGGATGAACACGGACCGTCTGTCCGTGTTCATCCTATGTTCAAATAGCAATTACAGCTTAACAAGGGCTATTGTGGAGCTGTAAGCAGCAGTGGTCAGGTTCATAGAAATTTCAACCTTCATCCGATCTGCCAGACGGATGGAAAAGTAGGATTTTCCTCCGTCACACTTTGGCGGATCGGAGCGGGTCGTATGTCAGCTGGCATGTCACCGCTGACATCCGTGGCTCCATAGAAGAGCACGGAGCGCCTGTTCAGGTCCGCCTGAAAAACTGGCAGGCGGACCTGAACGATCCGCCCGTGTGAAAGAGCCCTAACTTTTCCTTTTTTTGTATTTTATCTACCAGAGATCACTTAAAACTGATACAATATACCAAAGTAAAAAATTTTTTAAAGATAATTGCACACAACGGCCCGGATTCAGGTAGATCGGCACATCTTTGTTCCGGTGTAGCGCATCTCATATGCGCTACACCAACGTATCCCAGAGAGGCAAGCTGAGTATTCACAAAGCACTCGCTCCCTACGTTGCGCTAGCGTAACGTAAATCATTCGGCGTAAGCCTGCCTAATTCAAAGTAGGTGGACGGTGGGCGTGATTCATTTAAATGAACCGTGACCCCATGCAAATGATGGTCCGAACGAACGGCGCATTCGCGCGCATGCTCAGAATCACGTCGAACATACTCCCTAAGATACGACGGCTCAATACCTACGACGTGAACGTAACCTACGCCCAGCCCCATTCACGTACAACTTACGTAAACAACGTAAAATACGACGGCTGTTCCGTCGTCCATACCTTGCGTAAACTGCGTATACTACTGCGACGGGCGCAAGTATGTTCGTGAATCAGCGTATCTCGGTCATTTGCATATTCGACGCGTAAATCAATGGAAGCGCCCCTTGCGGCCAGCGTAAATATGCGCCCAGGCTCCGACGACGTAGGAAACTTACGTCGGTCGGATGAAGCCAAATTTCAGGCATATCTTGTATAAAGAATCAGGCGCATAGATACGACGGCGCATCCCTGCACTTACGCGGCGCATCAGTAGATAAGATATACGTCGGCGTAAGTGCTTTAAGAATCCGGGCCAACATATTCATTCCCAAGGCCAGTTATAAAGCAGACATAACTTCTTTATTTTTTATTTTAGATAAAGTAACGGAGGGTTTTAAACTGTGTCTTTTTTA
The DNA here is from genome assembly GCF_905171775.1 of Rana temporaria. Classification (NCBI taxonomy): domain Eukaryota; kingdom Metazoa; phylum Chordata; class Amphibia; order Anura; family Ranidae; genus Rana; species Rana temporaria. The sequence goes on along the minus strand of NC_053489.1, from coordinate 254,643,644 downwards.
TCATCTGTGTTCCATTGGGGAGATTTCCCTTCACTGCCTCTATAACTGGAAAAGAGAAAAAATCCCTCCAGTGAGGGAATCCCTGATTGCCCCCCAGGGTCAACAGAACTGGCAGTTCTACTTCACGCAAATTATCTTATTACTTAATTATTGCATTTCGATTTTTTCCTTATGGCAGGGGACCTGGGCAATAGCCCCCTTTGGCCCCCCTTATAAATCTGCACTGTATATATATATATATATATATATATATATATATATATGTATGAGTGTGTATGTTTATACAAAAAAGAAAGATTTATCCTGATATATAAAAACGAGTTTGTAGCTCAGAGAAGAAACTTTGATGTGGAGCAGCAGGGGTACAGGCTGGGTTATAAAGGATATTACTTCTGTTTCAGCACATACTGTAAATGAAAAAAAAAAATAGCAATTATAGCTTAACACGGGCTATTGTGGAGCTGTAAGCAGCAGTGGTCAGGTTCATAGAAATTTCAACCTTTCTGCCAGAGCAGCTGTGTCCCCTTCCTCTTAGTGTGCACTAACAGCTGCACCCCCAGTCACATCTGGACAGTTGGCAGGAAAGGTACCCAGCACAGGGCTAGTGCGGGGGACAGGGAGCATCATGTGGTGTGTGGAGGGGAATCCCTTTGACGTCACTGCCTGATTTCCATATATATCATCAGCAGAGGGAGGGTCTCCCCAGCCCATGGTGTGTGTCTAGTGGGGAATATTTAAAGGGATGGGGAGGGACAGAGCAGATGGAGGCGAGCATCTGTCACAGAGAAGACCCAGGCAGAAGACAGGGCTTTAGTGTCAGAGCCAGGGGGAGAACATTGAGCAATACAGGTAGGTGGCACAGATATATTATAGAAGCATATGTAGTGAGACAGTGCCAGTTGGTGTTTGCAGGGTTTGCTGTGTAATCCCTGAGTTAATCTGATTTTACAAATCACCGTAGACTAAGACCAAGTCTACACATTCTTTGCATACAGAGTTTTGCATCAACCTAAACCTGTTCAATATAGAACACTGAAAATATTGCATGCAATAGTGTACAAAAGACACTTTAAAGTTAAAGGATGCTCATTGGGGAAGTAAGGGGTTAATGGCTGCCAGTCGTTCTAGGCGATGTGATTATTCAGTACATCCCTGGGAAAGAGATGTATGTGACAAAAGCGTAAATTGGAGCAATTTTTTTTTTTCCCAGGCATCATGGCTGATCAGCATTGTTGGGTTTTGTGACATAGAAATAGTTTGCAACTCTAATAGCAGGGATTAGTGCCAGACTATTGTAAAGACTGGCACGATGATCTATACAATATCACCATTAGAAATGATAGATCCTCACAGCTGGAAATGTATTAAACACTGTAATCGCTTGGATGTCTAGCATGGAAGGGAGTAGCTGCCTAATCGGCTATAATGTGCTCAGGCAGCGAAGTAGTTAATGATGGCAATTATTATTGCACGAAGACTGTGCCTTTCATCAATGCTTTTATCATAGGAGATGGAAATGTGCATGTCAATAAGCCTAGCAATGGTATGCAGAGCGCTCCCAGGATAAGGATAGTTTTAGTAAATGCTGGTGGCAAAGAATCAATTATCCACCAGTTTGCAGATTCCTTAGAGGAAACTGATCCTCTGATTCTACTAACCGATGCTCCCAAAGGAGCTAAGGCTGATGCAGAGCCTAAGGTCCAACGTACACATTACATTCTTGCAATACACTTATTATACAATCAAATAAAAATCTACCAATAGTATTGAATATGAGGATCTAACCAATCAATACAATTAGACAGGCATCTACACCACATAGTTGTTGGTTGATCCAAAGAAAACTGTACAATCAGATTGCAACATATGTGGTGAGTTTAAGGTTCAACTCTTGCTAACTTTTAGACACCATGTAGTCAATGACAATGAGTTGCACATATCACCTTCATTCTATCGAAAGGAACAAATTTGACTAAATTGCTGAGTGGCACGACTGACAGTGCTGCTGCTGCAGAGATGTCACATGCACAGAACACGTTGCTTTGGCAGGTGCCCACCCTTAGCATAATTGGATATTGAAAAGAGACCATTCATGTGTGGATGGACCATGATCACCTTAGAAGTATGATACCTGCTAAATGTTGTTGGTGTAAGGAACAATGCACATAACGTACAATTTTTTTTTATTTATATATATATATATATATATATTCAATTTTAAAATAATGTGTCATTATTATTACAGATTGCGCAGTCTGCGCAGCACTTTACAAGAGAGATGGTAGAGTTACAACATAATTCAAGATATCAAGATAGGAGGGCTAAGAGGGCCCTGGTGGTGACAGCTTAGAATCTAATAGGGAGGGCGTATAATATTAAATTTAGGTTTATACATTGCACATTATTATACTCACAAATAATCCAGAGAACAGTCAATAAAATTTGATTGATAAGTATTTAAGATCTCATTCCCTGAAATAAAAAATAAAAAATGATATTCTTCAACAGCAATTGTAATAACAAAAAAAAATTAAGATCAAAGAATCAAACAACCGCTTTGGTTGTTAAAAGTACCTGTATCTCTAATAAAATGGTCTCATAACACATTATAATTGACTGTTTAATGGATGCCCAGCATTAAAAACAGCAGTTTTTATGCAACTGTACCCTTATATTGCATTTTCGAAAATACAAAAATGATGCTTTCCTCAAAATAGATACCCACTACATTTATAGGATTTGAGTATGTAATCTCTGTTTGTCCTGGATACTGATTGGAGATCATCCTGGATTAAAAGGAGGCAGAAGTGTGATTATATAATTCTATGGTATTACAGTAATAGTGAGGAATAGTTAGTCTGTAGATAACATTATTAGCAGAGTGCATAATATTCCTTATCAGGGTATTTCTTCTTTACAAGCTTTGAACTGCTAAAAGTAGAGCTCACGATAATGGCATTTTTTAAGGTCAATGTGCATAACATATCTTTTTGACATACTAACTTAATAGTTTCCCACTGACTGCTTTTTCAAAGATAATGACACATCTCACTGGTGGGAAAGTAAAAATATATGGGCACCTTATATCTACAAAATGTATATATTTTAGCAGGGCTTTTTTTCAGGGGGAACTTGGGGGAACTCAGTTCCACCACCTCTGGCTCAGACCCTTTGGTGTCTGCTCACCACAATCACTTGTAAACACAGAAGTCTGGTTTCTGTGTTTACAAGTGTCAGCTCTGCACTCTGTGTGTAACCCCCCTGAACTCTGCATTCTGTATGTAATGCAATCCAGTATTTAATGCCCCTTTAAGACCCTTCTACTGTTTTTGAAATCTGAACGGGGTCGTGGTTGAGTTCCTGCACCTATTTTCTGAGAAAAAGAGCTCTGTATTTTAGTGAAAAAATGTGTATTTTGATAACTGTATGCAATTAATACATGTATATTATTATGTATTATATTTACATATTCTGTCTCCTTTATATTTCACATTTCTTTATATTGTTTGTAACCTTTACATGCAGACCAAACCGTTCAGCAAAAGTGACAGGGGCTGGGGACTAACTATGCCCTGGCAAAGATGCTTCCTGCAGTGACCTTTTATTTCCAAATGAATTTTTTTTTTAAACACTATTGCTGCAACTGTTCAACACCCCAGAAGTGTATAGTTTGTGCCAACCCCCGTTAGCTCTTGCTGAACAGCTTGGCATGGATATCAGTGTGTAGAAAAATAAGGCATGGGAAATAAGCAAGGGATTCCTATACTCAACGCTGCCGTGAGAAAAACATTTCCAAGCCTGTGTTTCAGGTGACAACAAAATATTGTTGCAGTGGTGATGCAAAACATCCACATCTTTAGAAAATTTGGAATGGGTAGCAGGATTTTCTTTTAACACAGTGGGTTTTCGTTATGTAAAACTCCAAATGAGAGCAGATTGTTGTCAATACCAAGAGATGCTGATAGATTCTTAGCTGTCACCCTAGGGTTGTTACTCATTTGAAGATGCTTTTGTATTGATCTTTGCTAGATGTCAGCTTCCAGTGTGAGTGACAGTGGTGCTAAATATCTTCCGTTGTAATTGATCTAGAGATTAAGACCCAAATTTTATGATTTTTTTTTCTTCTAACCTTTCCCAGCTTCAGCAACTCTTCTCGGATCAGTCTATATCACACTTCAACTGAATTCTGTTGTGAAAAGTAGGTACACAAAAATGTGTTTTCTTGTGTAGTTTCTATAGAGGTAATACGGCCACCCAGGTGTACTTCAGTTAATGAAAGAAGAGCTTCAATGACCCAAGGATCCGGAGAGACAAATGACACAGAGACTTATGTGCTGTTCATTAGATCTCTAAAATGTATTCTCACAGAGTGACTTATATACAGAAGAAAGATAGGAGGGGCTGTATATTAATGCGTATGTCTGTAAATATTATACAAAGTCAGTATTTTCTTATCAAGATTTAAACCAGCTGAATTTAGTTTTAACAATGGCTAAAAGATGACTTTGCTTATACAATCAGGCTGTTCCATGAATTTAACCACAATGACTTAGCATTAGCAGGGTGTGACTCTATGCAAAACTGTTAGCTAAGCTAATTATGTCAAAACACAAATAGAAAAGTTAATTTCTACTTAAAATGTCCATGATATTTTTAAAGGGTAACTCCACTTTTGTTGGAAAAAGCAAATTAAAAGAATTTATCATATACAATTCCTAAAGTAGTCATGCTGTCAGTTAATGTTAATAAAAATTACCTTTCCTTTTCAATTTATATATATTTTTTTTTTGTAAAATTCAATGTAATATAGCAACCTCGGGAACTTCCCCAACAATGTCATTTCCTGCTTCTCCTGATTTCCCAAAGGATAAGTCAGATTTGCGGCACCCCCTGCAAAAGAAATGTAAGTTTTAGTAACATACTCCCCAAGGGTTAATCAATTCTACTGAAAGTGTTTACAGTTACATAGTTAGTCTGGCTGAAAAAAAGACACAAGTCCATCTAGTTCAACCTATAAAAGGGGGGGGGGGGATATATGACACGATCCCATATACACAATCCTATACCCACAGTTGATCCAGAGGAAGGCAAAAAAAAAAACAGCAAAGCACGATCTAATTTGCTCCAGCAGGGGAACAAAATCATTCCTGATCCCCCAAGAGGAAATTGGATATTCTCTGGATCAACTTTACCTATAAAGGTTAGTATCCAGTTATATTATGAACATTTTAGGAAAGAGTCCAGTTCTTTTTAAAGATTGACAAATTGGATTGTGAAAAAAACATTTCACACATACTGTACAATCCTATATTGTGTACCAGGCCTCACATTCCCCATAACTATAATTGATCTTAAGGTTTAGTGGAGTTTATGACATTAAACTATTTTAATTTTGGCAGGCTAGAATGTTTTTTTTAAGCATGGATTTGCTAATTTTGTTATACTACTAATGGTTTGTTTTGTTGATTCGATTACAGCCCCTACCATGACACTAAACAAAATAGAGAAGCTGGGTGGTCTACGGCAACATCGAGGAAGTCTTCCAATTTCTGTAGACTCACACCGGCGTGGCAGTATGCCCCTGCCCTACAAACACCAGCTGAGACGTGCACAAGCTGTTGATGAGCTTGACTGGCCGAGTGTCCATTCAGGGTCATCTGACTCTGTAAGGTCCTCAGACAGTAATCCAGAGCCCGGAGCCTACAAAGTCATGTTGGTTGGTGACACTGGAGTAGGAAAGACAACCCTTGCTGGGATATTTGGAGGCCTAAAAGATACTTTCCCACACGAAGCTGAACATCCAGGTGATTTCTGGGAAAATTTTATTGGGGTGTGGGTTAAATGTATGTTCTTGACCTGATATGATTGTGAACAGATCTTCTTGTCATTTCCAGAGGATACATATGAGATAGATCTGATGGTAGATGGAGAAAAGACAACATTAATTGTATATGATATCTGGGAACAGGTAAGAATTTTTGCCAAGATCCAATATTCTTCCTTAAAATGTTGCAGTCTAATTTAAGAAAAGTAGTGCTGGTTGTAAACTTACTATATCAAAATCACAATGTTCTTTTTTAGTCATAGTGGTCTTTATCTTCCCAGGTAGGTCCCCACACTTGGATGCAAGAAAGCTGTCTAGAAATGGGGGATGCCTTCCTTCTAATCTTTTCAGTGACAGACAGAAGTAGCTTTCAGCATCTACCTGGTCTTCTTCTGAAACTGCGCTCTGCTCGTCCACACCGCCACATTCCAGTCATTCTTGTTGGCAATAAGGGAGATCTAGCTCGCTCCAGAGAGGTCAGCATGGAAGGTATTGACAAACAGAGTCTAAGTGATACTAAACAGAAAAGTGATAATTGCCATAATTCATTCACATAAATCATGTATATCATGGCACTGTATTTCGTTTTTTTGTTAAATCCTCCAAGTACCTTATTTCTGCAGCACTATTATGTGGTCACATGATCTTTCCCGTTTCTTTGGATTCTGAAGGGAAAGATCCTTGTGGGGGGCTTCTACTCTGCTGATAAATGCTCTCTACAGTGTGACTTTGTGTCTGGCCAGCCATGGTCGGTGCTGTGCCAGTCGCATCACAAATATATATATTTTTTTCAGAAGAGCAATTTAAATTAGATTATAAATGTAAAATAGCTGATTTATAGCTCCCAAAAAAATCTTTATTGAACATCAAATGTGTATTGTTTGTGCATTAATATGGTGTAGACGGAGTCGGAGATGATTGCCACTAGCTTTCATTTTGTTCAGACGGCATCTGCATCCAAGGCTCTTTTTTTCTTTAGAGGTATTAGCAATTACATTAAATATATTTAATACTGATCTATATAAAAACTAAGCTTTTTTTGTGAGTTTCTTACTGAATGTAATTAATCAGCATTCTATATTCCACACCAATAGTGTTTATCAATAGAAGGACATGGAGGAGGAGAGAGGGAGGGGAGTGTCATTTATTACCGTGTATACGCCCACATGTGTGACTCTGTAGTTATGTGGGCTGCACAGATATGAAAAAGGAGGAAATGAGGGAACTGAACCTGAGCATATTCAGTAGAGGACACCAGCTAAACCTGCAGTGGGGACACAGGGAATATGGGAGGGACAGCTAAAGGCAGGATCAACCAGGTATTTTTCACTCTACACAAAACGAATGCTTTAGTGGCCTTGTGAGTATGAACATAGCATGAAAAGCATGTAATGAGAGTTTTTCATAGTATGGATTTATTGACACTTAGGCCTCGTACACACGGACAAGAATCTCGCCAGGAAAAAAACGTAGTTTTTCCCGACGAGATTCTTGGCAATAATCTCTTGCCGCCCGAGTGTAAACACAGACCTTTCAAAAGAACCGCGGTTCTCTTGAAAGGCCAGAACGCGGTGACATCATCGTGTACGACGAGCATGCCCTCGTCACATTCGATTCCGTCGCCGCCATCTTGCTTCACCCTACCTATGCCGTGGAAGCTACCGCGCATGCGTCAAAGTAATTTTTGAGCATGCGCGGGATTCCACGGCGACAGGTAAGTATACACACTCTCGGGTTTCTCGTCGGGAAACAGGCCGACAAGAATCTCAACGAGAAAATAGAGAGCATGTTAGCTATTTTTCTCGTCGAGATTCTGGACAGATTTCCAGACGAGAAACCTGAAAGCCTCGTACACACGCTCAGTTTACTCGGCAAGAACCAGCAAGAAAACTGCTGTCAGAGCTTTCTTGCTGAGAAAACCGAGCGTGTGTACGAGGCTTTAAACATAAATACCCGTTAGCCTAGGAAAGAACATGTGGGTACAATAAGGGAGTTTTAAAAAATATCAGTATGGTTCCTGGTGGTTCTAAATACATTATATAGTAGTGCTCCAACACTCCCTAGTAAACAAAAAATTCCCAGGGCCGTGCAGCATCAGTACCAGCTCCCAGAGTATGGCTGAGATTAGTGATCTGGCAGTTCAGTTTCACAGTCACATAAGAAACCAAAACAGTACATTTGGTTCATCTGGCTGCAAAGACAATGGGCACCCCTAATTAATGCAAAACTAGCCTTACCATCAGAATGTAAAGATCCTCTGTATTTGCTAAAATAAAATACATGTAACGATGACTATCTGATACCTTTAACATCAACAAGTTTGGATGATAGCAGGGCCATTTACTGGTAAGAAAATATGATAGCAACCTCCAACATTAACAGATAAAGAAAAAAAAACAGATTAAAAAAAGATCAGAGCTATTTTGTATAAAAAGTGTACAGAACATGCATGAATTGAATGTTTTTATTTGTACATTAGGGGGGAAAGTGGACCTTGTTGATGTTAAACAGCTTGTGAAGTTTAGAATGCCAATTACTTAAAGCGGGGGTTCACCCTATAAACCCAAAAAAAAAAAAAATGTTTTCTTCTACCATAAAATCAGGCATTGTAGTGCGAGCTACAGTATGCCTGTCCCGATTTTTTTATCCCCGTACTCACCGTGTACTCGTACATCGAAGATACCGACTCCCCTCGGGGAATGGGCGTGCCTATGGAGACGGAGGATGATTGACGGCCGGCTCTGGCGCGTCACGCTTCTCCGGAAATAGCCGAAATAGGCTTGGCTCTTCACGGCGCCTGCGCATAGCCTGTGCGCAGGCGCCGTGAAGAGCCGAGACCTACTCCGGCTGTCTTCGGGGAGAGTGACGTGCCAGGGCCGGCCTTCAATCATCCTCCCTCTCCATAGGCATGCCCATTCCCCGCGGGAGCCGAAATCTATAATGTACGATTACACTGTGAGTACGGGGGTAAAAAAATCGGGACAGGCATACTGTAGCTCGCGCTACTATGCCTGTCTCGATGGTAAAATCGTGTCACTGAGGGTGAACCACCGCTTTAAAGGGTATGTTTGGGCAAAATAAAAGTTATTATATACATTAGAGCTGCACGATTCTGGGCAAAATGAGAATCACAATTTTTTTGAATAGAATAAAGATCACGATTCTCCCAAGATTCTCGCGGCGTAACATCTTTCACATTATACAAAAAAAATTGGGCTAACGTTAACTTTTATTTTTTATTTTTTTACTCATTAAAGTGTATTTTTTTTCCAAAAAATTGCATTTGAAAGACTGCTGTGCAAATACAGTGCAACATAAAATATTGCAACAACCACTATTTTATTCTCTAGGGTCTCTGCTAAATATAAATATATATATATATAGGGCCAGATTCCCAGCGGACTTACGACGGCGTATCTCCACATACGCCGTCGTAAGTCCGAATGTGAGCCGTCATATCTATGCGCCTGATTCTTAGAATCAGTTACGCATAGATTTGGCCAAGATACGAGCGGCGTAAGTCTCCTACGCCGTCATATCTTGGGTGCAATATTTACGCTGGCCGCAAGGGGCGCTTCCGTAGATTTACGTGTCGAATATGTAAATTAGGTAGATACGCCGATTCACGAACGTACTTGCGGCCGCTACGCCATTTACGTAAGGCTTACGTCCGGCGTAAAGTTAACCCTGCTATATGAGGCGTAGGTAATGCAAAGTATGGATGTATCTTTTTACGTAGTTTACGGAAGTCGTACGTGAATGGGGCTGTGCGTAGGTTATGTTCACGTCACAGGCACTGGGCCTATCTTATGGAGTAAATTTGACGTGATACTGAGCATGCGCGCACATGCGCCGTTCATTAGGCGCGTCATTTACGTGGGGTCACGATTCATTTACATACAACACGCCCCCTACCAGCCTATTTTGAATTAGGTGGGCTTAGGCCCGGCCAATTTACGCTACGCAGCCGCAACTTGCGGAGCAAGTGCTTTGTGAATAGTTGCAGAGACGTAGCGTAAATAGGATACGCTCGCACAAAGTTACGCGCTCGTACGTGAATCTGGCCCTTAATGTTTGGGGGTTCTAAGTAATTTTCTAGCAAAAAATAATGATTTTAACTTGAAACCAACAAATGTCATAAAAAGGTTTATACCCGGATTCACATAGCACTTACGCCAACGTATCTCGAGATATGCCGCGTAAGTGTAAATGTGCGCCGTCGTATCTATGCGCTGTACCCATAGACCTAGATACGCCTGAAAATAGGCTTCCTCCAACCGACGTAACTTTCCTACGCCGGCGTATCTTGGGAGCATATTTACGCTGGCCGCCTCATTGCAAATATGCGAATGAGTGAGATACGCCGATTCACGAACGTACTTGCGCCCGGCGCATTAATATACGTGGTTTACGTAAGTCATACGTCCGGCGTAATGTTAAGCCTCATAAAGCAGGTGTAAGTCATGTTAAGGTATGGACCAGGGAACAGCCGTCGTATTTTACGTCGTTTACGTAGTAGTACGTGAATAGGGCTGGGCGTAGGTTACGTTCACGTCGTAGGCATTGAGCCGTCGTATCTTAGGGAGTATATTCAACGTGATTCTGAGCATGCGCACTGGGATACGTCCACGGGACGGCGCATGCGCCATTCGTTCGGCCCATCATTTGCATGGGGTCACGCTTCATTTAAATGTATCACCCCCACTTCCACCTACTTTGAATTAGGCTGGCTTACGCCTACGAAATTACGTTACGCCGGCGCAACGTTGGGAGCAAGTGCTTTGTGAATACTGTGCTTGCCTCTCTGTGTTACGTCGGCGTAGCGCATATGAGATGCGCTACGCCGGCAGAAAGATGCACCGATGTATGTGAATCCCGGCCTATGTGTTTAAGTGGGTAAACTTCCCTCATTTACACACAGAAGTCTATTCCTTTTGATCTAGAGCAGGGCTCAAAATTTCAAGTCCTAAGCTACTACCCAGGTCTCAAGGGTTACTCGCCACCAGTTGCCCCGCCCAACCCCTACCATGCCCCACCCCTAATCCCACCCCTAAACACGCCCTCATAAATTATCTCATGAAATGACACTTAAATGTTTTATTCAGCTTTAAGTTATATAAATAAATATTAACAATTATCTGTGTCCCCGATGCAGCTATGTGTCTGCCAGTGCAGCCCTGTGTCCGCCAGTGAAGCCCTGTGTCCGCCAGTGCAGCCTTGTGTCCGCCAGTGCAGCCCTGTGTCCGCCAGTGCAGCCCTGTGTCCCCAATGCAGCCCTGTGCACGCCATTGCAGCCATGTGTCCCCATTGCAGCCCCGTGTCCCCAATGCAGCGCTGTGTCCCCAATGCAGCTCTGTGTCCCCAATGCAGCTCTGTGTCCCCAATGCAGCACTGTGTCCTCCATGAAGCACCGTGTCCTCCATGAAGCACCGTGTCCCCCATGAAGCTCTGTGTCCCCAATGAAGCTCTGTGTACTATGTAGGGGAAGAGAGAGGAGAGGAGAGCCGCTGCTGTCTGGTTTATCAGCGCACAGGGAACATAACAGCTTTCATTTCAATAGCTGTGTGTTCCCTGCCGCTCACCGTCATATACAGACTCTCCCCCTTGTCCGGGTACTTTGATAGACAGATCACCCGTCCATTCCTGGGATGGGTAATCTGTCTATCAAAGTGCACGGACAAGGGGGAGGGTCTGTAAGTGAAGGTGAGAACACACAGCTAATGAAAGGAAAGCTGTTATGTTCCCCGTGCGCTGATAAACCAGACAGCAGCAGCGGCGGCAGCTCTCCTTTTCTCTCCCTTCCCCTACAAACTCAGGCTGCTGGCGGTGCTCGCCCCCCCCCCCCCCCCTGTCTCATCCCCAGGCAGCCCACACTCGCCAGCCCTTAAAATCCACTTGCAAAATGCGAGCAGGCGAGTGGATTTTTTGAAGGCTGATCTAGAGGACAAATCGTTACAATGTTTATACTTAGTTCCCCTACTGAAGAATTTTGTGATACTTGGCAGACTGCCCCGTTTTTTTTTTTGTTTGTTTTAGACGGCTGTCGACTTCAGCAGAGCAGAGAATTCTTAGCATAGAAAGAATCGGGAAATACTTTGTCAAGTTCGCAAGGGGGAAAGAAATTGCAATAACGATTAATCGTGCAGCTCTAGTGTACATTAAATGTATAGTACATGCACGTTTCCCATGTTTTATCCCTCTACAAATGCTTGTTGATCTGCAAGAAGTCAAGTAGCTTCTACATTTCTGTAGAGAGATGATAATACTGACTTATTTGTAAGCTTGCAAGGGAATTTTTCCTTAGCTTTGTGAATGTGGTGAATGTGGTGAAAGTTCAGTTTAGAAAGAATCATTATGCAAGGAAAAAAATATATTATTTTTGTTTGCACATGACTGGATGATGAAAGTCAGCATAGCTTCACCTCATTCACTAAGTGAACAGCCTAGTTGCCTTTAGTAAATCAACCTATGTGTAAGAAAAGGGCTTGTGAGCGATCTAGTTCTAGGGGTGTGCCTATGCCATTAAGAACTTAGTTCAAAGCAGCTGCCCCAGCAAGAAATTTTGAAGCCTGGCGATGATGTCATAGGTTATTCTAAAAGCTGTTTCTCGGTACAAAAACAAGGTTAAATATAAAAAAAGTGGGGCATCTTCTAGATCAGGGGTATCAAACTCAATTTTAACACGGGCCATATCAACATTATGGTTTTTAGAGTGTGCCTCCCACACTCTAAAGTAATGATAGTATGTTAATTGGTTCCTACATATCCTACATACCCCTGATATATATGTTCAAATTGGGTCTTTATGCCAGTTCCAATCCCAAGCAATTGGGAAGGGTTGAGGAAAGATATTGTGATCTACCCTGCAGGTCACAATAAGCAAATTCTATGGAAAAAATGCTTTCAAGCGTAATGCCGCGTACACACGATCATTTCTCGGGTTGTAAAAAAATTATGTTTTTTTTTATGTCATTAAAAACGATCGTGTGTGGGTTTTAGAGCATTTTTCCGGTTCTGAAAAACGGGCAAATTTTTTTTCTAACATGCTCTATTTTTTCACAGCGTTTTAAACGTTGTCGTTTTTCGGGTTGTAAAAAATGGTTGTGTGTGGGCCTTAATGACGTGCAAAATCCGCACATGCTCAGAAGCAAGTTATGAGATGGGAGCGCTCGTTCTGGTAAAACTACCGTTCGTAATGGAGTAAACACATTCATCACACTGTAACAGACAGAAAAGCGTGAATCGTATTTTACTAACACGAAATCAGCTAAAGCAGCCCAAAGGGTGGCGCAATCCGAATGGAACTTCCCCTTTATAGTGCCGTCGTACGTCACCGCACTTTGCTAGAGAATTTTTGTTTTCACGATCGTGTGTAGGCAAGGCCGTTTTAATGATGAAGTTGAAAAAAACTTCGTTTTTTCTAGAGCCTGAAAAACGTTGTTTTTTACAACCCGAAAAATGATCGTGTGTACGCGGCAATACAGTCATAGTGCTCGGAAGTTGGTCAATAGAATCACCAAGAGTCAAAAATGACTGAAATTATATATACATATATAGTATATACATATGATGTTTCAGGTTCTACATGTAACATAACATAGTTCTTGGGGATAGCAAGGTCACTGAACATCACGGAACAAAGCCAATATAGCAGCCTATCAATGACAATATAAAGATTTACCATGATATTACATTGACATGGATGGGTTTAGTCCTTCACACAGTGTAGACACAACGACAGGATAAAAGCCCAACTGGTGGTTACACTTGACAGAGAGGGCACTGGGTGTAGCTACAGTGGGGAAAATTATTATTTGATCCCCTGAAGATTTTATAAGTTTACCCACAAAGAAATGAAGGGTCTATGGGCCATATTCTCAAACAAGTTACGTAGGCGTATCAACAGATACGCCTACGTAAGTCCGTTTCCTATGTTTAAGTGTATTCTCAAACTGAGATACACTTAAACATGCCTAAGATACGTCAGCCTGCGCCGTTGTATCTTAGGCTGCAATATTTACGCTGACCGCTAGGTGGCGGTCAGCGTAGAATATGCAAATGACTAGTCACGCCGATTCTCGAACGTACGCTTGCCCGCCGTAGTGTTTTAACGTCGTTTCCGTAAGCGATACGCGGCGTAAAGATAAAGATGCCCCCTAGGTGGCGTACTCAATGTTAAGTATGGCCGTCGATCCCGCATCGAAATTTCAAAATTGAACGTCGTTTACGTAAGTCGTCCGTGAATGGCGCTGGACGCCATTTACGTTACAGTCTAAACAAATGACGTCCGTGAGACGTCATTTAGCGCAATGCAAGTCGGGTAATTTACCCGACGGAGCATGTGCATTACGATCGGCGCGGGAGCGCGCCTAATTTAAATGATCCACGCCCCCTGCCTGGATCATTTGAATTAGGATGGCTTACGCGGGTGGACTTTACGCGATGTCGCCGCAAGTTCACAGGTAAGTGGTTTGGGAATCCGGCACTTGCCACTTAAACTTGCGGCGGCGTAACGTAAAGTACATACGTTCCGCCGCCTGAAATGTATGAGAATATGGCCCTATATTTTTATCAGAGGTGTATTTTAAATAGAGACATAATATCAACCAAAAATCCTGAAAAAACACATACAACAAATGTTATAAATTATGTTGTAGTTCAGTGAGTAAAATAAGTATTTGATCCCCAAGAAAAACATGACTTAGTACTTGGTGGAGAAACCCTTGTTGGCAAGCACAGAGGTAAGACATTTCTTTTAGTTGGTGATCAGGTTTGCACAAATCTCAGGAGGGATTTTGGTCCACTCTTCTTTACAGATCTTCTCTAAATCCTTAGGGTTTCTTGGCTGTCTCTTGACAACTCGAAGTTTTAGCTCCCTCCATACATGTTCTATAGGATTAAGGTCTGGAGACTCACTAGGCCACTCCATGATCAATATGCTTCTTCTTGAGCCACTCCTTTTGTTGCCTTGGCGGTATGTTTTGGGTCATTGTCATTCTGGAAGACCCATCCATGACCCATCTTAAGTGTTCTAGCTGAGGGAAGAAGGTTCTCATCAAAGATTTTACAATACATGGCCCCATCCATTGGCCCCTTAATGCGGAAAAGTCAGCCTGTACCTTTAGCAGAAAAACAGCTCCAAAGCATAATGTTTCCACCTCCGTGCTTGACTTTAGGGATGGTGTTCTTAGGGTCATAGTCAGCATTTTACTTCCTCCAAACACGGCGAGTCGAGTTAATGCCAAAGAGCTCAATTTTGGTCTCATCTGACCACAGCACTTTCTCCCAATCCTTCTCTGAATCATTTAAATGTTCATTGGCATGACTGTTCATGTGCCTTCTTGAGGATGGGGACTCGCCGTGTTTGGAGGAAGAAAAATGCTGACTATGAGCCTAAGAACAATGGCCCAGATTCACAAAGGAGATACGACGGAGTATCTCAGATACTCCGTCGTATCTCTCAGAGTATCTATGCGACTGATTCATAGAACCAGTTACGCATAGATATCCCTAAGATCCGACAGGTGTAATTGTTTTACACTGTCGGATCTTAGGCCGCTGGGGGGAGTTTGCGTCGTAAACCAGCGTCGGGTATGCAAATTAGGAGTTACGGCGATCCACGTTTTTTTGCGTTCGCTACGTCGCCGCTAGTCTAGTTTCCCGTCGCAAAGTTAGTCGTCGTTTTTGGTGCCCTAACTTTAGTCAGCAAACGTATTGCTGTCTAAAGTATGGCCGTCGTTCCCACGTCGAAATTTAAAATTGCACGTCGTTTGCGTAACACGTCCGGGAATACGGAAGTACGCTACGCGCGTCGCCGTTCGAAAAAATTACGTCACTTCGCGCAAAGCACGGTGGGAGTAACGAAACGGAGCATGCGCAGTAGGTCCTGCGCGTGAGCGCGCCTAATTTAAATGTTACCCGCCCATTCGATTTGGACCGCCTTGCGCCGGACGTATTTACGATACACCGCCGCAAGTTTCCAGGTAAGTGCTTTGTGGATCGGGCACTAAAACT
The DNA here is from genome assembly GCF_905171775.1 of Rana temporaria. NCBI lineage: Eukaryota > Metazoa > Chordata > Amphibia > Anura > Ranidae > Rana > Rana temporaria. Next base: position 254,627,806 of record NC_053489.1, on the reverse strand, counting down.
GAAAACTTGCGGCGGTGTAACGTAAACGGCTTACGTTACACCGGCCCTAATGTACCTGAATCTGGCCCATTATCCTTACAGTCAAGCATGGAGGTGGAAACATTATGATTTGGGGCGGTTTCTCTGCTAAAGGTACAGACCAACTTTGCTGCAACCTTCTTCCCTCAGCCAGAACACTGAAGATGGGTCATGGATGGGTCTTTCAGCATGACATTGACCCAAAACATACTGCCAAGGCAACAAAGGAGTAACTCAAGAAGAAGCACATTAAGGTCATGGAGTGGCCTAGCCAGTCTCCAGACCTTGATCCAATAGAAAATTTATGGAGCGAGCTGAAACTTCGAGTTACCAAGCGACAGCCAAGAAACCTTAAGGATTTAGAGAAGATCTGTAAAGATCTGTGCACCAAAATCCCTCCTAAGATGTGTGCAAACCTGGTCTTTAACTACAAGAAACGTCTTACCTCTGTGGTTGCCTGCAAGGGTTTCTCCACCAAGTACTAAGTCATCTTTTGCTTGGGGATCAAATACTTATTTTACTCACTGAACTGCATCTCAATTTATAACATTTGTAACATGTGTATTTCTGGATTTTTGGTTGATATTCCGTCTCTATCATTTAAAATACACCTATGATAAACATCATAGACCCTTCATTTCTTTGTAAGTGGGTAAACTTACAAAATCTGCAGGGGACCAAATAATAATTTTCAAATAAGGATTTTTTTTTCACAGAAAGTTCAAATAAGGATTTTAATGAGTTTGACAAGGGTCAAATTGTAATGGCAAGAGGACTGGGTCAGAGCAACTCCCAAACTGCAGCTCTTTTAGGATGTTCCCAGTCTACATTGGTCAGGACCTATCAAAAGTGGTCCAAGGAAGGAAAACCATTGAACCAGTGACAGGGTCATGGCCGACCACGTGGAGAGCGAAAACTGGCCCGTCTAGTCCAATCCAACAAAGGAGCTACTGTAGCTCAAATTGCTGAAAAAGTGAATGCTGGATCCGATAGAAAGGCGTCAGAATACACAGTACATCGCAGTTTGTTGTGTATGGGACTGCATATTTCATTATAGACCAGTCAGGGTGCCTATGCTGACCCGTGTACACAGCCAAAAGCACCTACAATGGGAACGTGAGCATCAGAACTGGACTACAGAGCAATGGAATTAGGTGGCCTGGTCTAATGAATCATGTTTTCTTCAAGAAATTGCACCAGGATACTGCATAAGAGGAGGCAGTGTGATGCTTTGGGCAATGTTCTGCTAGGAAACCTTGGTCTAGTCATTCATGTAGATGCTACTTTGACACACACCACCTACCAAAACACTGTTGCTAATCAAGCACACCACTTTAAGAAAACAATATTCTGTGATGGTAGTGTCCTCTTTCAACAGGAGAATGTGCCCTGCCACACTACAAAAATGGTTCAAGAATAGTTTGAGGGACACAAAATGAGTATAAGTTGTTGACCTGGCCTCCTGATTCTGCAGATCTCATTATAATCAAGTATCTGTGGGATGTGCTGAAGGATCTAATACTGACATCATGGTGCCATATACCACAGCATACCTTCAGAGGTCTTGTGGTATATATGCCTCGATGGGTAATGGCTTTTTCGGCGACAAAAGGGGGACCAACTCAATATAAAGTGGGTGGTCAACGAGTTACAGTATCTCACAAAAGTGAGTACACCCCTCACATTTTTGTAAATATTTTAATATATCTTTTCATGTGACAAAACTGAAGAAATTACACTTTGCTACAATGTAAACTAGTGGGTGTACAGCTTGTATAACAGTGTACATTTGCTGTCCACTCAATAACTCAACACACAGCCATTCATGTCTAAACCGCTGGCAACAAAAGTGAGTACACCCCTAAGTGAAAATGTCAAAATTGGGCCCACAGTGTCAATATTTTCTGTGGCCACCATTATTTTTCAGCACTGGCCTCTTGGCCATGGAGTTCATCAGAGCTTCACAGGTTGCCACCGGAGTCCTCTTCCACTCCTCCATGACGACATTACAGAGATAGTTGATGTTAGAGACCTTGCGCTCCTCCACCTTCCATTTGAAAATGCCCCACAGATGCTCAATAGAGTTTAGGTCTGGAGACATGCTTAGCCAGTCCATCACCTTTACCCTCGGCTTCTTTAGCAAGGCAGTGGTCATCTTGGAGGTGCGTTTGGGGTCGTTATCATGTTGGAATACTGCCCTGTGGCCCAGTCTCCGAAGGGAGGGGATCATGCCTTGGTATGTCCGATCAGCCCCTAACCTCTATCGCGGAAAACAAATTTATTCAGGGAAGCCTATCCCACACCCACCTAACAACTGTCCCTGAGACACTTCCATCAAATCATTCTCTGCAGCTATTACCTTTTGTACCACCACCCCCTCCCTTTAGAATGTAAGCTCTACGAGCAGAGCCCTCCTGTACCTTCTGTAGTGAACTGTACTGTAATTGTGCTTTCCCCCCCTCTACATTGTAAAGCGCTGCGTAAACTGTTGGCGCTATATAAATCGTGTATAATAATAATAATAATCATGCTTTGCTGCAGTATGTCACAGTACATGTTGGCATTCGTGGTTCCCTCAATGAGCTGTAGCTCCCCAGTGCTGGTGTCTTGTAGATATGGTTCCCCTATCGAGATGGTTCCGTGCCTGACTGCACAGCTGCAGACAAAGCCCAAGGAAATCTCCGAACCTCGGGCGGCATCCAGGCTCATTCCTTAATATCCCCGTGGATTGGAGGATGTTAAAAAAAAGAGCCAGGAGGCCGAGCGAGTGCAGCGAGCTGTCCGAGCGAAGCGAGGACATGAGGCCGACCGGCCACTTACCTCAAATTCCACGTCGCCCTGGAGGTTCGGTGATTTCCGCCAGCAAGGATTGTGCCTGCACAGTCAAGACAGGAACCATCTCGATGGGAGGAACCATATCGTCAAATCACCGGCAGCACTCATACAGTCCCAGACCATGACACTCCCACCACCATGCTTGACTTTGTACACACTTGTCTTTGTACTCCTCACCTGGTTGCCACCACACACGCTTGACACCATCTGAACCAAATACGTTTATCTTGGTCTCATCAGACCACAGAACATGGTTCCGGTAATCCATGTTTGCTGCTTGCTTGTCTTCAGCAAACTGTTTGGGGGCTTTTATTGTGCATCATTTTTAGAAGAGGCTTCATTCTGAGACGACAGCCATGCAGACCAATTTGATGCAGTGTGCAGCATATGGTCTGAGCACTGACAGGCTTACCCCCTACCTCTTCAACCTCTGCAGCAATGCTGGCAGCACTCATACGTCTATTTCCCAAAAACATCCTCTGGATATGACGCTGAGCACGTGCACTCAACTTCTTTGATCGACCATGGCAAGGCCTGTTCTGAGTGGAACTCCTCCTGTTAAACCGCTGTATGGTCTTGGCCACCGTGCTGCAGCTCAGTTTCAGGGTCTTGGCAATATTCTTATAGCCTAGGCCATCTTTATGTAGAACAGTCTTTTTTTCAGATCCTCAGAGAGTTCTTGAGGTGCCATGTTGAACTTCCAGTGGCAAGTATGAGAGAGTGAGAGAGCAGAGAGAGAGCACATGACACTGGGGAGGGAAAATGGCTAATTGGGCCCAACTTGGACATTGATAGCTAGCTGTAGGTATGTTGTGTTATTTTGAGGGGACAGCAAATTTACACTGTTATACAAGCTGTACCCTCACTACTTTACATTGTAGCAAAGTGTTATTTCTTCAGTGTTGTCACATGAAAAGATACTCGCTTTTGTGATATACTGTATGTCTGATCAGTGTATATTGTTGCGTACCAGTCCTTGGATTTGTTGGCTGCATTAATTTTATTTATTTTTTATTTTTTGCTTTATTTTTAGCTGGTGATTCTGCCATTAACACACTTCCTGTCCTAGAATGACAGTTCTCACTCATTGTTCTATGGTGGACTGGAGGTGGAGTATTGTCACCGTAAGAGAGAAAGTCTATTAGGACTGAATAACACCTACCCCTCTACCCCTATCCTCTCTATAATATAGCAGGATGGTGTCTTGTAGATTTTTGTCAGGACCATTGGGATTTTTTTTTTTCAGTTATAAAAAATAATCCACAATACACTGTCAATGGTATTTGCCTTTAACAGACCAAATGGGAGAAAACAAGAGAAGTTTATTTTTGGGGTTTACCTATGCGTTTAATTTACAACAGAGGATGGCTTTACGAAAGGAAGCTTTTTAATGACTCAGAGGTAGTAAGTATAGATCCTTTTTTTAAAATAAATTACTATGTTTCAGTACTGTACTAAAAAATTGTTAAAGCATATTGTGTTGTTTCTTTTTAATCTGGCATATATTAAATATGAATATTTAATACTTATCACATACTAGCCCCATGGTAGAGAGCTCCAAGCTAGAGTACAGCTAACTATAGCCTATTTTATTTATCCTAGCAGAGATAGAACATCTGTCTCAGTCAATTTTACACAACAATCATGAAAGTATTGCACGTTCAGCATGCTTTGTAAACTGAGTGCCATGGATACACTCTGTGTTGATAAAATGCTATAAAACACCAGTTTATATATTTGTAAACTTGAGTTCAAGTTTACACTTCACTATAATGAATGGAAACTTTTATCAAATCAGATTCTAGTTTACCAGTAAATTGTACTTTAAGTGGTTGTAAAACCACTTTGTAAAGTACAAAAAATCCCCTCTGTTAGATAACGTTCTATGCTCCAGTGTATATTCTTTGTAAAAAAATATGCCAATTTCTACCTTATTTTGTAGCGTCGATTGGCGCTCACGTGACTGCTCGCTGCTCCCTCTCCCAATCTGACAGCTATAGCAGGAGGGGCTGAAAACCCCCCACTAACGTCAGTTGGGAGAAGGAGAGGAGAGGAGGGGAGAAGCGGGCGGTCACGTTAACGCCGAACGGTGCTATGAAAAAGGTATGCAGTGGCTTATTTTTTTTTAAAACATATGACACAGATACGATAGCAGCAGGATGGGAGGGGTGGGCGCTGTCATTAGCTGACAGGCAGGTAAGAGGAGGAAGAGAGAACAGAGGAGAGCTGCGGATGACAGAGGCGCGTAAACTGACCACAGTGACACGGCTCAGCAGCCATGATAAACCGTGGTCAGTTTAGAGGGGGGAGAGCCGAACCAGGCAGGGTCAGCCAGATATTTCAGGTGATACAGGGGGCCAAATCACACAGCACAAGCACTGTGCTGTATAACATGCTTTAAAGGAACAGGATCCATAAAAATAAAAAATAAACTGTTACAAACACTTTAACTAGTATGATACGGTGTATTCCAAGTATAATACAAATTGCTTGCATTGTAGTAGGCGATTAAAAACAATGACAGCATGTTCACACAATATTTTATTAATATCTAAGTTTGTTTGACAAGAGTAATGAACTTACATTACTTACAATAACTAATAAGCCTGAATTGTTGAGGAAGAAATAGCCCAAGTAGAGGTGTTCTCATTTATCTTTGCATCAGACTCACAAGCAGGTCAAAATCAATTAACTTTCAGGTATTTCTAAATTAATTTGACTTCTAATTTGCTGGCCTTTTGTGTTACTTCTTGGTTTGCTTGAGTTACTTTTGCAAGAAAAGCAATTCCGATGCATGGGCATCCGCTGAAATTTTTCCAGAGGGGGGCGCTTCGGCAGCGGCGATACACAGTCGCATTTTACCCTTTCTTTGACCGCCAGCGGGGGTTAAAAGCGCCCCCCCCCACGTTAAAATGTAAAAACACCCCACTGTGCCCCCTGCATCTTTCAATATCTCTTTGTCACTACTGTGTACCCCCTCTCCACAACTGCACCTCTGGACCCCTTTACATTACACAGCACCCCACAGCTCTGGACCCCTTTACATTACACAGCATCCCATAGCTCTGGCCCCCTTTACATTACACAGCACCCTGCATCACTGGCCCCCTTTACATTACACAGCACCCTTCACCTCTGGACCCCTTTACATTACACAGCACCCCCCCCTTTCCCTTGACTGAAACACTACACTATATTGACAGTATATTTATTTCAGGTCTAAAAGAGGAACCTTTTGGAATGAGGGACAAATGGATTTGATTCCAGAAGAGGGACAGGCACTCTAAATAAGGGACAACTAGAGGGGAGGGTAGCGATGCAGTCACCGCTTAAATCGGCCCCAGGGCCAGTTCGGCCCTGCTCCTGGCTCTCCCTGGCGATTCCAGGGGGGGCAAACGACCCCCCTTGCCCTATGGAGTGGACGCCCATGTTCCGGTGTAAACAATGGCTTATGAGAACCTCTGCAGCATTCACCTGTCATGTTTAAGGGCCCATTCATATGCCTGCACACTAAACAGCAGCGGTTTAGTATGCAGGCAGCTGTCCGCTCCAGGCAGCAGCGAGTCAGCGGTGGGGGGAGGTGTGATGCGCATTTCAGCACATTACACGGTTCATTTTTTTTTCATGCCAACTTTATTTGAAATGCACATAGTGACACTTTGTTAATGTCACCGCACAGCAGCACAGTGCACTAATCTAAGTAATCAACTATTGCAAAAACAAAGCTTAGTTTAAAAATGCTCTTGTATTTTCTCCTCTCTTTAACCGCTTGTCGACTTGCCCTATAGTAAAACTGCTATTGGGTGGCAGCTGTGCGCCGGATCACGTACAGTATATATACGTGATTGGGGACTTCCGCCAGCACAGACGCGTACGCGGCACCAGCGGGCTGCTTCTGCTATAATAGTTCACAGCAAAAGCCGATCTGCAGGTGCCGGGTGTTCGATGTCCTCCGGCACCCACCAATCGTCGGCAATACACAGGGAATTGGGATATGCCTTATGTATGTACATATATGTACATATGCCATATGTAAACAAGGCATATCTCAGTTCTGACAGTGGGGGAAGAATAGATTCTATGCTCCTGCAAACAGATACAAATCCATTACTTCCCCTAGTAAAAGCAGCACACAGTTAGCACACAAACACTGGCTAGGCACACAGTTAACCCCTTGATCGGCCTAGATGTTAACCCCTTCCTAGCCAGTGTGATAAGTACCGCGCATACAGTATTTTTAGCACTGGTTCCAGACAAAGTGTCAAAAGTGTCAGTTAGTGTCAATGTCCGCCACAATATCGCAGTCCCGCAATAAGTCGCTGATCGCTGCCATTACGAGTATAAAAAAAAATTCCATAAAATATCCCATAGTTTGTAGATGCTATAATGTTCTTGTAAACCAATCAATATACAATTATTGGTATTTCTTTACCAAAAACATGTAGCAGAATACATATTGGCCTAAATTTATGAAGAAATTAAAAAAATTATTTTTTAAAAAATTGTCGGTCTTTTTTGTTTATAGCGCAAACAAATATGGTGATCAAATACCAACAAAAGAAAGTTCTAATTGTGGAAAAAAAAAGGACATCAATTTTTTTGGGGTACATTGACGCACGACAGCGCAATTTTCAGTTAAAGTATCGCAGTTCTGTATCGCAAAAAATGGTCTGATCATGAAGGGGGGTAAATCTTCCAGAGGTCAAGTGGTTAAAGAGAAAGTAGCCGTTAGATGCTGGCATACATAATAAATGGGCTTGCACAATATAGGTAACAATATAAATATATATGTAACAATTTTGGTGCAAATGAAATGAGCACAGCTGTGTTCTCGGCTTGACTACAGCTGGAATAGATTTAAATATTTCCAGAGCTGAAGAGTATAGTCTTTCGATGAGGTTCTTATATGAATATCTTACGCCTGCTTACAGAAATAAAAAAAAGGCATATTCAGACGAATTGGGCTCCTATTTAATCTGTCACCATGGACATTAGAGAGTCAGCTCATATTGTGCCATACTCCAACTTTGTTTGATGCCGTTGTGTACACTGTATTCTCTTTTTTTCTTTCAGAGGGACGCTCCCTGGCAGGCATGCTAAGCTGTAAGTACACAGAGACATCTGCTGCCCTTCACCATAACACACAGGAGTTGCTTGAGGGGGTTGTCAGACAGATTCGCCTTCGAAAAGATGACGTACAACACAATCCCCAGCCAGCCACCCTCCTACCACCAGGTCGCAGAGAGAGTCTGACCAAAAGAGCAAGGCGTGTTTTGCAGGGGATTATGGGAAAACATAAAGGTTTCTTCAAGCAGAGGTCGAAATCATGCCATGACCTTTCTGTCCTGTGACTAGTGAACTATCTTGTCCATGTGCCATAAGGAACTCGGACTGGCCACATGAACTTGTGCCTGCCACAGAAGTCGCAAAACTTTTGACTATCTTATATGGAACCATATGAACAGAACATGGTCCGCATTAAAATGATATTTCTATGAACCCCAATCTGAGACAAAATAACAGCAACACTATAAGAAAACTTATAGATGAAGCACACTACCTGGTATAACCCTATTGAAAAATGATGTATAAAATCTCCAAAGGCTCTTAGGCTCGATTCACACCTATGCATGTTGCTTATGAGCGTTTTTGCAATGCTTTTTGCGGTGCTTGCTGCATTTTTTTACTTTTTATCGAGATTTGCGTTTTGCGTTTTTTTTTTTTTTAGCCAGTAATTTTTATTTTTTTACATTTCCTTTAACAACCAGCTATGAACAGGTTTTTAAAAAAAAACGCAAAACGTGAATCGCGGCAAAATTTGTTTTGGATGCAGGTCCATTGAATTCTATTGCATGCAAAACGCTGCTTTTTGCTGAAAAAAAAAGTCCCTGACCCTTTCCAAAAATGCAGAGGCACAAAAAAGCATTGATGTGAACATGTTCCATAGAAACCAATGTTAAAAAAATTCCTTGCATTACTGCAAAATGCAAAAAAAAAAGCATTAGTGTGAATGGAGCCTTTTACTGTATGTTTACCAAGACTGTAACAATATGTCCACAAGAATACAAGTAAAGAATACTTGTGTTCCAAAGGAGGGCTTAAAGTGGTTGTAAACTCTTCACTATACCTAGTGACGTGACTATAGGTGATACACAGAGGTAAAACAAATCCTCCTAGTTGTACCTGTTTAGCTGCATTCATTTGTCCTTAACATCCTTGTAAAACTCAGAGAGGAAAATGATTTTTCATAGCAGGGGGCAGAGAGCTGCAGCTGCAGGTACAAGAGCTCTGAGAGCTGATTGGATGAAAAGGGGACACGCCCCTTCACACAGCACACAGGAACAGAGTTGAGACTGTTAATCTGCATAGCCACTTCCATATTGCGCAAATTCCAGCACTCCTCTCCTACTGTAAAAATCATAATATTTTTGCTAGAAAATTACTCAAAATACCCTCAAACATTATATATATATTTTTAGCAGAGACCCTACGGATTAAAATGGCGGCCATTGGAACTTTTTACGTCTCGTGGTATTTGCGCAGCAATTTTTTGGGAAAAAAAAACACTTTCATGAATAAAGAAAAAAAAAAACATTAAAGTTAGCCCAATTGTTTTGTATAATGTGGAAGATGATGGTACGCTGAGTAAAAAGATACCTCACATGTCATGTTTAAAATTGCGCACACTCGCGATATGGCGCCAAACTTAGGTATTTAAAGATCTCAATAGGCGACGCTTAGTTTTTTTTACAGGTTACATGTTTAGAGTTGCAGAGGAGGTCTGGGACTAGAATTATTGCTCTCGCTCTAATGTTCGCGGTGATAGCTCACAAGTGTGGTTTAAACGTTGATTACATTAGTGTGCGCAACCTACGTATGCGTTCGCTTCTGTGTGCGAGCACGCGGGGACAAGGACGCTTACATTTTTTTTTATGTTTATTTTATTAAAAAAAACATTTACACTTTCCATTTAAAATTTTTTTCATCACTTTTATTCCTATGTAAACATCCCTTGTAATAGGAATAGTGCGTGACAGGTCATCTTTATGGAGAGATGTGGGGTCTATAAGACCCCACATCTCTCCTCCAGGCAGGAAAGGCTGAGATAAAAAAAAAAAGAATGATCTCAGGCTTTCCTGCCAAATGCCCGGCATTGCTTACTTCCGCCGCCCAGACGTGATGTCTTTAGGTCACGCCTGAGCCTCCAAGAGTCATAGAGATTGCCAGGAAGCATCTGTCCCTCGGATTTGTTTATGACTTTCTTCAGGTGTCGGCGGATTCCTGCTTCGGCTCGCCGATTGCACTGGCGAGCCCAGAGAAGCACCGAAGGGGGGGGGGCTTCCCTCCTGCCGCCTGTAAGAACGATCATGCCACTGAACAGCCGCTATAATTGTTGTTACAGTGAAGCGAATTGCCGGCTGAAAAAAATGATACCTGAAGGATGCATGTAGCTGCAAGCATTATTCAGATATCACCACTGAAAGCCGAGGACGTCCTATGACGTTCGGCGGTATGGAAGTGAATAAGCTTCCTCCCTTGTCACCTTTTTTCTCTTGGTGTCAGGAAATTAGTCCAAAGCAGATAACAGAGGAACTAGACAGCAGAAAGAAATGACAATTAGTGCTTTGGAGAGAGGCAAGTAAACACTATAGAAATACATTCTTTCTGGGATTTCATGTCTGAGGTTTACAACCACTTTAAAGCAGAACAATGGGAAAAATCAAAATACACATATATGATGCAATCTATCAAAGGCATTAGCACAGCAGTGTTTGTTTTCCTGTGTCCACCCTGCAACGTCGTTTTATTACCTGTGATCTGGCCAGTAAGTCGGTTATTTATTTATTTATTTTTACATCCTTTAACAGACCAAGCTGTCTAGAAAAAAGTGGATGTTAGTGAGTTAAAGAGCATTAAGACAAGGCATTTACCACTGACAGGGGTGCTTACAATGGCCAGCTTTTATCAATTTATTTAAAACCCTTATCCCAAAAGCAGAAACGAAGGCCGGCCATACATGGTTTGAATCTTGGCCAGTTCAGCAGGTACCGGCCAGGATTTGAATCGTTAATAGGCAGGCTGAATGTACCAAATTGATCAATCGATCAACTTGGGTACAACCAGCCTGCAGGATCCTCTTGCGACTATTGCTAGCTGCTGCTATAGCCGCTAGCGATAATCCGTGTCTTCTCCCGGCGGGGACAACTTCCACCACTGGGAGCATACAATTGCTCAGCAGGAGGGATTCTTCACCTTTCTTTCCTGCAACCCGTAGTTGGAGGAAAGAAATTCGCACAGTGTAGGACTGGCCTAAATTGTAACTGCCAAAAATATGTTAGCTGGAGTTCAAAGTTAATTGGTTAGTCACTCATCTAACGTTCATACAAATGTATTAGTTCATTGAACACTACCCTCTCCACATGTTGACCACTGTGACTACTGTGCTCCTCCATAAATACAGTGGAGGGCTGAATGTAGCTACCCTAACACAGGAAGTGTGGTAGGCCACTTTCACACTGAGGCGCTGGCTGCGTTGATGGTAAAGCGCCGCTAGTTTTAGCTGCGCTTTACCATCATTTTAGCAGTGATTTTCGGGCCACTAGCGGGGCGCTTTTAACCCCCCCGCTAGTGGCTGGAAAAGGGTTAAAAGTGCCCGCAAAGTGCCGCTGCCAAAGCGCTTTGCAGGTGCTTCAGCAGCACTGGCCATTGAATTCAATGGTAGGGGCATTTTGGGAGTGATGTATACACCGCTTCTAAACTGCCCAAAAGATGCTGCTTGCAGGATTTTTTTTTTCTGTCCTGCAAGTGCACCGCCCCAGTGTGGAAGCACTCGGGCTTTCACACTATGGCTGCAGAAGAGGCAGTTTACAGGCGCTTTTCAGCTGCTAATTTTAGCGCAAAAACGCCTCAGTGTGAAAGTGGCCTTAAAGTTTGGATCATCAGATGAAAAAAAAAAAAATGCAGTCACCACATATGAGAATGTGAATAAAACAATGCCATTACATAAGGGAAGGCCCTTGATAAGGCTTTTTATGTATATGTTACAGCTATACATGAACTTATATGTCCAGTACAAATAACATGTTTTCTGATATTTAATTAACCATATTTTGAGATCATAGAGAAAGAAAAATCAAATATGTATTGGTTTTGTTTATGCTGCTGGGTACACAAGGCTTGGGTTGGGCTGTTTCTTTAGTGGTTATTGGTTTTTATGGCCCAAGTTGCTAGCTCAGCACTCAACCTCCTGCTTTCCAAATAAAGCTGGCCATACACAGAGTGAAGTTTAGCCGGACTGATGTGGGTGGTCCTATCGGCAACCCCCTCCATCCTTCGATCTAAAAATCAAAGGATCCAGATGGAAAATGGTTGGCTGAACAGCAGCTGTATCCAATCAGGTGCAGCCGCTGTTGGGGTATTCTGCTGGCTGTCAGAATACAATCGCCGGCAGGGGAGATTCATCCTTTCATGCTGTTTAGGATGGATAAGGGAATCATAAGATTTCACTTGTTTGGCCCATAAGTAGGGTTGCCACCTCATCCCATTAAACCTGAACACATATTAATTACATGGGTTCTGTGGCTGATTAAAGTGGTAATTAAACCTACTTGGTGCCTTACCTGCAATAAATTAGCCTCAGAACCCGTGTAATTTATATGTGTTTGTGTTTAAAGGGATGAGGTGGCAACCCTACCCGAGAAATCTCACAGTGTATGGCCAGCTCATAGGCTTCTGATGAGCTGTAATTGAGTAGGATATTCCGATTTGCCCAAATCCCAGTTAACCCCACCATGTTTTTGGGCTGTGTGAAGCAAACAACAAATAAGGCCCCGTACACACGACCGAACATGTCTGCTGAAACTGGTCCGCGGACCAGTTTCAGCAGACATGTTCGGTCGCGTGTACGGCCGATCGGACAGGATTCCAGTATACATTTGCCCGCCAGACCGTTTTCGAGCGGACAAATGTTTCTAAACTTGCTTAGAAACATGCCCGCTGGAATCCTGTCAGTCGGACATGTTCGGTCGTCTGTACAGACTTACCGTACATGTCCGAGCGGCCGCCATCCCTCGCATGCGTCGAATGACTTCGACGCATGCGTGGAAGCATTGACCTTTCAGCGTCGTTCACGTCGCCGCGGCGACGGCGTGAACACGTCACCGCGCTGTCTGTCCGCGCGGATTGTCTCTCATTTCTGTATGATGGTGTGTACAGCCATCATACAGAAATCTCCGGGCGGGCATGCCCCGTACACACGACCGAACATGTCTGCTGAAACTGGTCCGCGGACCAGTTTCAGCAGACATGTTCGGTCGTGTGTACGGCCGATCGGACAGGATTCCAGTATACATTTGCCCGCCAGACCGTTTTCGAGCGGACAAATGTTTCTAAACTTGCTTAGAAACATGCCCGCTGGAATCCTGTCCGTCGGACATGTTCGGTCGTCTGTACAGACTTACCGTACATGTCCGAGCGGCCGCCATCCCTCGCATGCGTCGAATGACTTTGACGCATGCGTGGAAGCATTGACCTTTCAGCGTCGTGCACGTCGCCGCGGCGACGGCGTGAACACGTCACCGCGCTGTCTGTCCGCGCGGATTGTCTCTCATTTCTGTATGATGGTGTGTACAGCCATCATACAGAAATCTCCGGGCGGGCATGTCCGCTGAAAACGGTCCGGCGGACCGTTTTCATCGTACATGTTTGCCCGTGTGTACGAGGCATAAGACGTCCAAACTTCATGCTGTATCCCAAAAGGAAGTTGAACCAAGGAACAAGCACTACAAGGGAAGAGTGTTAACCACTCAGACAGGACTTTATTGTAGCTTTATTCTTCTAATCCAGTTTTCCTTGGCCAACCATAATGTGTTTAACACACTTTTTAAACTGGCAGGTATGTCTTTATAATAAAATAAAAAAAAGCCATCTACAGCATCTTATACTATTCTGCTCAGTGATCCGTGTAAAAGACAGGTGTTCTCTATATGCTATAAGAGAAAGTTAAATATGCCATTAGAATTGTTCATTGTCAAGCTCCATTTCTTATCAGTTAGGTCACCACTGTGTCAAAGACCTAACTTCAGGCAGGGCTGTCTTTAATATTTATTGGACCCTGGGTAAACATTTTCTTGGGCCTTCCTGAATCTACTTATCAACTATTGGTAGGAAGGGGGTCTCAAGGGGCAGCTGCTTGGGGCCCCACAACAATGACTGGATCCGGGGCAGCTGCCCTTTTGCCCTGTGTTAAAGACAGCACTGACTTCAGGAATGAGCCATGAATCAGTAAGGCATGATTTAGGCCTGAATATATGGTAGTGCTACACACAGATCATGTGGCCAGTGCTGAGCTTTTTCATATTCCATGGGCTTCAACCAGATGCCTTTCAAACAACCACCAGCTTGTACCTATTTATTGCTCTATTACTGCATTCTGCCTACATTTCAGTCATTGCACCAGACACAACATAAACTCACAGAACATGACTCATAATGCTTACATAGAATGGTTTGGCAGCGGGATAGAAAGGACCGTGTTGTTCAGTCACACAAAAGTGGCGCCATTTAGACTTGTATGTTAGGAAAGCAGTATAAAACGAAACGTAAAAGAAATGACAGCAACCGTTGTCATTTGTCTTTTTATGATTCAATACTTCCAAGACATTCAATGTCATCTCTGGTAAAGGTGAAAAGAGCACTTAGGACGGGAGGGATGGCTGTTTATTTTTCTATTTTTTTGGCTATGCCGAAAATCTAAACAGATTTGGTGTGTCAAGGTGTGTTTTTAGCATGCCCTGAGAATGATGGTAATGTACGGTAGATAACAATGTCATCTCTGGTAAAGGTGAAAAGAGCACTTAGGACGGGAGGGAAGGCTGTTTATTTTTATTTTTTTGGCTATGCCGAAAATCTGAACAGATTTGGTGTCAAGGTGTGTTTATAGCATGCCCTGAGAATGATGGTAATGTAGATAACAATGTAATCTCTGGAAAAGGTGAAAAGAGCACTTAGGACGGGAGGGATGGCTGTTTATTTTTATTTTTTTTGGCTATGCCGAAAATCTGAACAGATTTGGTGTCAAGGTGTGTTTTTAGCATGCCCTGAGAATGATGGTAATGTACGGTAGATAACAATGTCATCTCTGGTAAAGGTGAAAAGAGCACTTAGGACGGGAGGGGTGGCTGTTTATTAAATTTTTTTTGGCTATTCCGAAAATCTGAACAGATTTGGTGTGTCAAGGTGTGTTTTTAGCATGCCCTGAGAATAATGGTAATGTAGATAACAATGTCATCTCTGGTAAAGGTGAAAAGAGCACTTAGGACGGGAGGGAGGGATGGTAGTTTTATTTGTTTTGGGCTATGCCAAAAATCTGAACAGATTTGGCTTTTCAAGGTGTGTTTTAGCATGCCCTGAGAATAATGGTAATGTATGTCATTTCTGGTAAAGGTGAAAAGAGCACTTAGGACGGGAGGGAGGGATGGTGTTTTTTTTTTTTTTTTGGGCTATCCTAAAAATCTGAACAGATTTGGCTTTTCAAGGTGTGTTTTAGCATGCCGTGAGAATAATGGTAATGTAGGTTACAATGTCATCTCTGGTAAAGGTGAAAAGAGCACTTAGGACGGGAGGGATGGCTGTTTTCTTGTTTTCTTTTTTGTGGCTTTGCCGAAAATTGGAACAGTTTGGTGTGTTCTAGCATGCCTTGAGAATGATGGTAATGTAATGTTAAAGCAACGAATAAACACATTTCACATCAGCAAGTGTGTGTAAAAGAAATGCTTTACCAGCATGGTGTACAGTAAGAGATTCTGCATAAACTGACAGGACCTAACTATCGGAATAGACAACATAAAATAGATTATATTTATGGCTTTTCTTCACCCACCTCTCTGTCACCCTGTCTTCATACTACCTTTTCCTCTGAGAATTACCTTACTCCTACCCCCTCCCCAAAGCAATTTTCCTGTCTTCCAACCTTAAAAGGAGAAATTCATCCGAACAGGCTTTGTTACCATGGAGACTACAAACCAACTATATTCCATAGCTCCCCCTGTATCTGGGGGAGACGTTGCCATGGAGACTCATACACGGCACCCCATACCACAGAGAAGGCTATTGTGATAAGAGTGAGAGGAACACAAATAACCAAATTACTCTGTAAGCAGTCATCTCAAGGCCTTGTGTTGCTGGCTCATGTACGTTATCAGATTATGTTGCAGGAAAGGCGATGAAGCTCTTTCTGAAAGCGCACAGAATCAAGGACCTGTTATAAAGCATCTGGGGGAATTAGTGCCACATGTTTACTGATAGCAAACATATACTATACAATGTCATTTTACATGAATATATTAAAGCCAAATTAAAGTTCCGCTGTAAAAATAAACAGTGAGCAGGCAGGCTTTTATAGCAGAAGAGACTTGCAACGTATCTTCTGCCATAAAATGCCTCTACGTGTCTGCTCGCTGTCATGTCAAGTGCTGTAAACTGAACCGTGCATACGTAGCTCAGCTTACAGCATTGTGCAGGTTTCTGAGTGACGGGAGGACTGGCTCCTGCACATGTGCAGGAGTTACGCCATCCTGCGCTCGCCAATGAAGAGGCCCGAAGACAGGGCTGGATTAAGGGTATTATGGGCCTGGTGCTGAAGGCGGCACCCACCTGCGTTTCCAGGAGTCTGTGCTGCTATGTGCCCAAACTTGCAGCACAGGGGAAGCCTGGCATTTGATTTTATTTGGCAGGCTTCCTTAAGCACTGTGCGTCGGCGTGCACTCTGAGGTGAAAGCTTACAGCTGTGCAGGTCCAACGCTACAGCGAGACCAGGGGGGTGGCCGAGCATCTGCCAGCCAATCTGCAGAAGGATAATGCCCGGCAGACCCGCCATCTGGGTCAGATAAAAGAGACTCTGACCCAGATGGAGCACAGCCTGGTTGCAATGAAGGAGTCACTCGGTGATGTGGCCACCAACTCATTGGCGGTCATCACATGTTTGTGTGAGCTGCAGACCGCCACAACAGGCGTGGCCCAGGAGGTCACTGCCCTGAACCAGGCTGTGCAGGACAATACCAGGGCTGGCCAGGCCAATACGGCTGCCCTCACTCTCTGTCTGACAAGGATAGCAGTGGCCTTGGAGGGCAGGCCAGCAAGAGGACAGTCACCAGGAGAGGCTCCTCCTTCCCCTGCTCACACCCCCCCCATGAAGATACTCCCTCCCCTGCTAACACCCCCCCCCACGAAGATACTCCCTCCCCTGCTAACACTCCCCCCCATGAAGATCCTCCGGTTGGTCGTGGCCGTGGCAGTGTCCGTGCCCGTGGGCAGCCCAGACGGAGCAATCACCGCCGCAATTAATTTGCAGGGGTACTTTTTATTTTTTATTTTTATGATTTTTTTTTATATTTTTATGATTTTGTTTATTATACTGTACTTATGATTTGGTTTATGTGTGTGAATGATGTGTTAATGTGGGGGGGTGGCATTCCTGATTAAATAAGGGTGTCACCCTCAGTTTTGGTGGAGAAGGGATCCCCAGGACCAGGGAGAAGTGATCCCAGGTCCCTGAATGGTGTATGAATGCACAGTAACAGAATTGGAGCCGTGGCGTGGCGTTACTGCTCCCAAGTACCAATGGGGGGGGGGGTACTTGGATCTAATCCAATTAGATGTGCATGTGATGTGTCTGTGCTAGGGACCACAGTGGGTGTGCATTCATGCATTCTCATTGTGACATAATTAATGTGTGTGTTTACTGTGCAAAGATGCATTCTGCGAGGCGTCTCCTGGCTGCTGTTCCCTCAGAAGAGGGGGTACCCTCTGTCACTGAAGTCACTAGTCTAGCTATGCGCATGGATTCCCCTGGCATGTTGGCATACAGATTGTAGTCCAGCAAGTGTGTGTGCTCAGCTCTTCCTTAATGGTGTTGCTTTAGCAGACCTTTACACGGCATGTGTAAAATTAGGGCTGCTTTTATAAAGTGTAAATTTACACATTGAAACTAACAGAAGCGCACAGGGCGTAATCTACGGCGCACACACTTAATTTTGTGGATCGCCCTATCTCCCTCATTTGCATCTTTGCCTATCAAAACAGCGGCGTGTCTAGCCTAATTTGCGCACGAAAAAGCGCCGGTGTAATTATTTTAGGTAGGACGGAAAAACATGATTTTAAGGCGTATCTCGTTTTGAGGATCAGGCGCAAAGATACGCGCCGTGTAAATTTTAATTACGCCGCGTATCTCGAGTTAAGTCGGCGCATCTGCTTTGTGGATTAGGCCCTAAGTACTCTGAATTGCCACTTCATTAGCTATATCTAGACATTAAAGTGTAGCTCCACTTTTATTGAGAAAAAAACATTACATTCCCCTCTGGGTGATCTATGTACACTGTAAGGATTTTATCAAACTTTGTTGCAGGTTCCTTTGTTATTCTGAAGAAATCCCTGTTCATTTGTCTGTGTCCATGTGCACAGTGAGTCTAATAGGAGTGGTTTCATAATTATCAATCAGCTGTGCACCTGCAAAGCACTAATGAGGAAAGCTGCTGGGCCTGCATCCCTTTAGACCCCTTTCACACTGAGGCAGTTTTCAGCCCTAGAAATAGCGCCTGCAAAGCGCCTAAAAACTGCCTCCCATTCTTCTCAATAGGTGCTTTCACACCCGGGTGGTGCGCTTGCGGGACATTCAGAAAAGTCCTGCAAGCAGCATCTTTGGGGCGGGTAAGGAGAAAACCCCCTTCAGGTGTCTTTTCCTAGATATCACCTTCCCTGCCAAAGGGTGCCAGCTCAGTATCTATGGATCCGGATAGCCGCACACCAAGAAAATTCCTTTATTGAAGACTCAGTCCATAAAAAAACTGGATAAAATGCAAACTGCTAACACGTTTTACACCGCTCTCACTGGTGCTTAATCATAGCTAAATCATGAATATAGTAACATGGTATATATACACACAAACATAGCATGAAAGCCCAATTGAAGGACTTGCTAACGCCCACATCATCATACGAAGATCCAACTTCACTTAAAGCGGAGTTCCGCCTAAAAAAAAAATCAGCAGCTACAAATACTACAGCTGCTGACTTTTAATATTATGTCCTCCCCCGAAGCTGATCTGTCCCTCGGCTCCCGGGTGCAAGCGCCGGCATCTTCAGCAAGGGAATCAGGAAGTTCCCTACTGCGCATGCGCGAGTCACGCTGCACGTCCTTACTGGTCCCTGCTGTCTTCTGGGACCTGTGTGTCTCCCAGAAGACAGCGGAGGGGGGCCGGACATGGCGTAGATCGCCGCAGAATCTGTTGGATCTGCTCTCCCCTCTCCCCTCCCCCCTGAAAGGTGCCAAATGTGATACTGGAGGGGGGGAGGAACCGGAAAACCGAAAGTTACATTTTTGGGTGGAACTCCCCTTTAAAGTAATGGGACAGCTGAGACCACAGTTCTTTGTGCAGCATGTTAACCCTTTGCAATTGACAATATCAAATCAAGCCAAGCCTTCACATTAGGTTTCATGATTGAAAGCGGCACTCAAAGCCTCTTTTGCCGGCATTCAACTCCCTCCCCATCAGCAGAGCAGCACAGGGAAGTGTCAGTGAGACTAATGCATTCCAATTTCAGAGTTCACCGCACCTGCACTGAGGGGGAGGCACTGTGCCCACACACATTGTAAAAGATGGGAAACATTGTTTGGTTCTCTAACTTTGCTGTAGCTGCGATCGTCAGCTTTTGTGATGGGGAAGAGATTGGGTGCAGTTCTGATATGGGGGGGGGTGGTCCCTGTTTCTAGGAGGAGGACTGTCATTGGCTATTGATAAACCAATCACAGTCCTGCTAGCCCCGTCCACCACCTGGAGGAAGCTGACTCGTTTGGTTGCCACTACCAATCTCAGAAAGAAGGGATTTCACTCTGATTGGGAAAACCACAATCAGGTGACAGTTTGTGGAATTACAGCACAATGAAAATCACACCCAACTTTTGCTGCGGCGCTTTGCTCCACACCAGTGTTGCCAACCATCCGTAAATTTACAGGCAGCCCAAAAATTTAACCCCCTTTTCGGGGTGTCTGTTACAGGCATCGGGTGCCCAAAAAAAAGATGACCACGAGCCGACCATGCAACGGCGCATGCGCCGTTCCGAAGCCGGCCAGGCTTGGGAAAGCTCATATGCACTTGGCCGGGTGGTGCAAGCGCAGTAACGTAATGGCGCCACCCGGTGCCATTTTTGAATAGACGTTTGGGACTTCGGGACACTGGACACTATGGTAGTCCCTGGTCATTGTGCTGCCCTGACCTGTGGAGAAGTGAAAGGGGCACAGGAGGAGGATACAGCATACTGATGATGTGGAGAAGTAATATGATGGTGGACAGAGGAGGAGGCTATTGTGAGGGGTTAAGGAGGACACTATCATATTCGCAGCCTCTGTCCACCTCCTGCAGTATGTCCACAGCCTCTGCCCACCTCCTGCAGTATGTCCGCAGCCTCTTTCCACCTCCTGCAGTATGTCCGCAGACCGCAGCCTCTTTCCACCCCCTGCAGTATGTTCGCAGACCGCAGCCTCTGTCCACCTCCCGCAGTATGTCCGCAGCCTCTGCCCACCTCCTGCAGTATATCTGCAGCCTCTTTCCACCTCCTTCAGTATGTCTGCAGACCGCAGCCTCTGTCCACCTCCTGCAGTATGTCCGCAGCCTCTGTCCACCTCCTGCAGTATATCCGCAGCCTCTTTCCACCTCCTGCAGTATGTCCGCAGACCGCAGCCTCTTTCCACCTTCTGCAGTATGTCCGCAGACTGCAGCCTCTGTCCACCTCCTGCAGTATGTCTGCAGCCTTTGTCCACCTCCTGCAGTATGTCCGCAGCCTCTGTCCACCTCCTGCAGTATATCCGCAGCCTCTTTCCACCTCCTGCAGTATGTCCGCAGACCGCAGCCTTTTTCCACCTCCTGCAGTATGTCTGCAGACCGCAGCCTCTGTTCACCTCCTGCAGTATATGTGCAGCCTCTTTCCACCTCCTGCAGTATTTCCGCAGACCGCAGCCTCTTTCCACCTCCTACAGTATGCCTGCAGCCTCTTTCCACCTCCTTCAGTAGGTCCGCAGACCGCAGCCTCTTTCCACCTCCTGCAGTATGTCTGCAGTCTCTTTCCACCTCCTGCAGTATGTCCGCAGACCGCAGCCTCTTTCCACCTCCTGCAGTATGTCCGCAGCCTCTTTACACCTCCTGCAGTATGTCCGCAGCCTCTTTCCACCTCCTGCAGTATGTCCGCAGCCTCTTTCCACCACCTGCAGTATGTCTGCAGACCGCAGCCTCTTTCCACCTCCTGCAGTATGTCTGCAGCCTCTGTCCACCTCCTGCAGTATGTCCGCAGCCTCTTTCCACCTCCTGCAGTATGTCTGCAGCCTCTGTCCACCTCCTGCAGTATGTCCGCAGCCTCTGTCCACCTCCTGCAGTATGTCTGCAGCCTCTGTCCACTTCCTGTATTCTGTCGGCAGCCTCTGACCATTTCCTGTCTTTTATCATGTCTGCAGTCTCTGAGGGGATCCTAGAAAGGAGTCAAGAGTGGGAGTGCCGGGATGGGGGTTACGGGAAGAAACACACGTGTGGACTGTGGAGAGGAGATCAGAGCCACCAAGCTGGAGACGTCTGACTGAGCCCTGCACAGTGCACCTGAGAGGAGGCCAGTGACAGCGCCGCCAGGCCAGTCTGAGGGGGGGTCACTGATTATGGAGGGGAGTGAATACAATAATGTAAGGGGGCACTGATATAAAGGTTTCCCCCTTATATTAGTGTAGCACTACCCCAGAAGGAGCTGCTGGCTTAGATTGGGGCCTACCGTTACCTTACTGTTCCTTGCGTTTGTCTCAGGGGATCTCCTTGAAGAGTTATCTGGAAGAAATGTCTGCACCAACACAAGTCTCTTTCAAGGGTTTTATTGAACAAACTTTCCAACAGAGGTATAGAGGGATGGGGAGGACTCAGGTATTTTACTTGCAGGTCACAAATATTCTCCTAGGTCCAGAGGAACAGCTGTCTCCACGCTGGACTCAGCAACCACCGGATAGGCCCACTCTCACTGTCCTAACAGCCGGTGTGAAGCTTGATCTAAAGACAAGTCTCTGCCACAGACTTGGTAGTAGAATTTGTTCATTAGTCTCTGCCACCCCTCTCAGGATCCAGGATGAGGGGGGTGAGGGCATCTGGTCTCTAGAGATTGCTCATTCATAATGACTCTGTGGATGGACATTCAGTGGACTTCCTATTTGGCCATGAAGTGTGCAGGTGGTAATGCACCACACGGTGCACAAATCCATAGTATTCAGTTACTACTGCAAGTATGTTGTTAGCTTGCATCTCTGAAAGCATAGGTCACACATGTGAACTTTTCTGGCTTGTCCATAGTTTCAATCTGTTTACTATTGCCTCACAGGTTGTGGTTTGTGTCTGCAATAATGCTAATAGCAGGTATGCTGTGCTGGGCTGAAGCCTTCCTATTAAGGCCCCTTTCACACTAGGGCGGGAGGTGCGGTGGCGGTATATCGTTTTTAAAAATAGCGGCGCTATACCGTCGGAATTGCCGCGGGATTCGGTGCGGTATTAACCCCCGCTAGCGGCCGAAAAAGGGTTAATACCGCCTGCAATGCGTCTCTGCAGAGGCGCATTGCGGGCGGTATTACCGCGGTTTCCCATTGTTTTAAATGGGAAGGAGCGGTGAAGGAGTGGTATACACACTACTCTCACCGCTCCAAAGATGCTGCTTGCAGGAGATTTTTTTCTCTCCTGCCAGTGCATTGCCCCAGTGTGAAAGCCCTTGCAGAAGTTTTTCAGGCAGTATTTATGCGATATTTTTAGCGCTATACCGCCTAAAAAACTCCTCAGTGTGAAAGGGGCCTAACTCAGCAAGGCCTGGCCCTACAGGCTTGACTTATTGTCTGCAGGTATGCTGGTAGCTTGCACTGCTGAAAGCATATATCACATATGTGAATCTTGCTGGCTGTCCATAGCGCCACTCTGATTACTAATGCTTCACAGGTTGTGGTCTGTGTCTGGGGTATTGCTAATGCTTAGGCTGATAACAGGTGGCACTGAGCCTTACTATGTATTAATGCTTGGTTGTAGTATGGACCTTTTGCGGTACATGTGTCTAAGGTAGGACTATTAACTTGCGCTGCTTGCCTGTGATTACATTGACTATACAGTACTAATGACTGCTATGCGTTTATCACTATGCATTTACATGCTGACCTTGATGCTAAAATGAAAGTCAGGATCTTAGTTACATTTCCTTAGTCCTTTACCTGTTAGCAATGTGTAATTGCTTCTGTTATTTGTAGTGCACCCCAGAGGGATATGTGGTTTGCTGCTTGTAGTGGTTACTATTGATGTTTTTTTAACAAATACTCCATGACTCCAGGCTTTCAACTCATCCGTGGACCAGTACCAATCGGCCTTCCTAGAGACCAGCAACGTTCAATAAGTTGAGGGCAGGTGGAAGATGAGAATCAACCTGCTTCTGCAACAGGGACATGTCCTCTTTAGCCCTGAAGGAACCACTATTAGCTAGATTCACAAAGAGTTACGGCGACGTATCAGTAGATACGCTGTCGTAACTCTGAATCTACGCCGTCGTAAATTTAAGCGTATTCTGGAAACCAGATACGCTTAAATTAGGCTAAGATACGAACGGCTTAAGTCTCCTACGCCGTCATATCTTAGGGTGTATATTTACGCTGGCCGCTAGGTGGCACTTCCGTTGTTTGCAGCGTTGAATATGCAAATGAGCAAGATACGCCGATTCACGAACGTACGTGCGCCCGTCGCAATTAGTTACGCCGTTTACGTTAGAGATACGTCGGCGTAAAGATAAAGCTGCTCCCTAGGTGGCGCAGCCCATGCAAGGTATGGACGTCGGAACAGGCCTATCTTTTTACGTTGTTTGCGTAAGTCGTACGCGAATCGGGCTGGACGTAATTTACGTTCACGTCGAAACGGCGTACTTTGGAGCAATGCACACTGGGATATGTCCACGGACGGCGCATGCGCCGTTCGTTGAAAACGTCAATCACGTCGGGTCACCAGTCATTAACATAAAACACGCCCCCTGTTCCACATTTGAATTAGGCGTGCTTAGGCCGGCCCATTTACGCTACGCTGCCGTAACTTAGGAGGCAAGTGCTTTGTGAATACAGCAATTGCCTCTCTGACTTACGGCGGCGTAGCGTATATGCGATAAGCTACGCCGCCTCAAAAGTAAGCCGCCCTACCTGAATCCAGCTATATGTATTTAACTGCCAGAAGAGGCAGACTAAGGAAATTTCTACAATAATCACAGTGAATTGGTAGTAACTGGAGTGTCGGACAAAAATGCAAGCCAAGTTGCAGGCCAGAGATAGTGGCAAATGGGCATAGACTGAGAAGGCCTACAGTCACTAATGGTTCCATACCAAGCCTAATCAAACATCTGAGTTTATTTAAAGGCAACCTCTACCTCAGAAGCACTTGGCCAGGGAGTCTTTATCAGACAGACTAGATGGGTCAGCCTTAGCTTGCTTCTAGGAAGTTGCTATTGCAAGTTGGCATATCAGAAGCAAAAAGTGGATGATTTAACTCTGTCCAAACTGACTGTGTGGATCTCTATTCAATAATGCTCAGGTACGAAGCTAATCAAACAACTAAGTCGTTTAAAGGTTACCTCTACCTCAAAAGCAGCCGGCCAAACGGGCTTCATCAGATTAGCCAGGGGTGTCATTCTGTCAGCATAAAAGCAATATCCTTTTCAGAGACCCGGGGACAGCGAATGGATGTGGAGATGAAGAAGGTTCATACTACTATTAAGTAGTGTTTTGTGACCTGCGGTTGAGCTCACTTCGGTAGCCAGACTGTCAGGATCTCAGACAAGATGAAAGCAGAGCTCTGGCCAGTGATAAACACTCTCAGCCAGATTCACGTAGAGCGGCGTATGTTTAAGCGGGCGTAGCGCATCTCATATGCGCAACGCCGACTTAACATAGAGAGGCAAGTACAGTCTTCACAAAGTACTTACTCCCTAAGTTACAGCGGCGTAGCGTAAATGGGCCGGCATAAGCCTGCGTAATTCAAAGTAGGCTGGTAGTGGGTGTGTTGTATTGAAATTAATCGTGACCCCATGTGAATGCATGGCCGAACGAACGGCGCATGCTCAGAATCACGATACGACGTCTCAATGCGTACGACGTGAAACCTCACTTACGCCCAGCCCCATTCACGTACGACTTACGTAAACGACGTAAAAACCGACGGCACTTCCGACGTCCATACCCTAAACGACTTAGACCAGCTTTTTGGTGGTTTAACTTTACGCCGGAAAAACGCCTTACGTAGATTAGATCGACGGGCGCAAGTACGTTCGTGAATCGGCGTATCGAGCTCATTTACATATTCAACGCGTAAATCAACAGAAGCGCCCCTTGCGGCCAGCGTAAATATGCACCCAAGATACGACGGCGTAAGAGACTTACGTCGGTCGTACCTTGGCAAAATTCAGGCGTATCTCATTTTAAGAATGAGCGCATAGATACGACGGCGCACATTCGGACTTACGACGGCGTATCTACTGATACGTCGGCGTAAGTCTCTCTAAATCTGGCGCTCTATGATGGCTGATCCTAGAGTGAAAATGAAGTAGCCAGTGATGCAGTCCAGCCACTGTGGATACAAGACTGTATGCTGTTTCTCTGGTAGTCTGTTGTGGGCAGTTAACCCTTATGGCTCATCCCACAAGTAACACATACCGCTTTTACATCAGAGTGGTGACTGTTCAAGTCGGATCCTGTGATATCTAGAAGGGGCATTAATACCTTATGTTAAAGCAAAAGATGGGAATGGTGCGCTTATTCAGTAATGTGCCAAAAATTAATATACTCAAAGAATGAATATGATGAGTATTCAAACATACAAATAAATAAATGTGAATAAAAGTCCAACTAAAGCCCAATGGTAGGAGTCAGTTCATATAAAGGTAAAAATCTCATAGGGATAACTTGATAGAAGATAAAACATCAATCCAAACATCGACTGTTAAATTTATGAATTGGCCGCTCACCTCCAACAATGATCCAAAGGTCAAACAAGGATCATCAGTCAGATAAGGAATCCTGCTGATAGATCTGTAAAGGCATCCAGGTTCCAGGCAAAGCAGAGAACTACGTCCAAAACTTGGCATCAAAAAATCTTGGGTAATTCCATATATAGAGGAAACAGCTCGCTCCAAGGAATGACACTTCTTGTATAAATGGCGCTCAAAGGAAACAAAGAACAGTGCAATAGTGCAATATTGCCAAATGAAAAGTAAATTTATTTAGTAAAATAAACTGCTTACATCAAGTAAGGGTAAAAACCACAGTAAAATGCAATGGGAGTAGTGACACACTCGCCTCCTCACCGTACTTCCGTAAAACACCACCCGGGTGGAGCCGTGTGACGTCAGTTCCGATGGTGTTTTACGGAAGTACGGTGAGGAGGCGAATGTGTCACGAGTCACATGACACCGGGGAGGGAAAATGGCTAATTGGGCCCAATTTGGACATTTTCACTTAGGGGTGTACTCACTTTTGTTGCCAGCGGTTTAGACATTAATGGCTGTGTGTTGAGTTATTTTGAGGGGACAGCAAATTGACACTGTTTTACAAGCTGTACACTCACTACTTTACATTGTAGCAAAGTGTAATTTCTCCAGTGTTGTCACATGAAAATATAGAATATATATACAGTATTGTCACAGTGTTGTCACATGAAAAGATAGAATATAAATACAGTATTGTCACATGAAAAGATATATACAGTATCTCACAGAAGTGAGTACACCCCTCACATTTTTGTAAATATTTTATTATATCTTTTCAGGGGAGGGTAAAACAGCTTTCAGTTTTTCTTTAGTCATCT
This sequence comes from Rana temporaria, assembly GCF_905171775.1. Lineage (NCBI taxonomy): Eukaryota > Metazoa > Chordata > Amphibia > Anura > Ranidae > Rana > Rana temporaria. Next base: position 254,601,061 of record NC_053489.1, on the reverse strand, counting down.
GTGTCTCATAAAAGTGGAATTAAATCTATTGATTTTGACTATTTTACATAGCAGTTAAATTCAAGTCATGTCATGAATGATAACTATAACAGTTGTTTGTGCTCTCAATTGAACAGTCAACCCATCAAATGACAGGTGTCATAACTAATCATATATGCAGCACCGTGGAAACTGCAGATCAAACAAGGCTAAGACAGCAGCTTCCATGGATGTAAATGATAGGAGGGTTTAGTTCCACTTTAAGGAGACTTCCCTTTAGTTCCTGTGCTGTAGACTCAACAGGAAATAAAAGGATAGACAGGTGTCACTGGAACAAGTTTCCTCATTGGATGATTTCCTCTTTTCCTGTTCCAATAGTAACTCAAATTTTGGGATTTGACCTCACATTTATTTTTAATTACATTGGTGATCAGGACAGTAAGGGAGAGTGAATCTCCCTAATGGAGACACAAATAGCAATACAAGTCTGTCATTGGGTCTAACCCCTTACCACTACATCCTTATGTTAAAAAAAAAAGGTCCCTTCAGTTCTTGTTTAAGTGTTTGAGGGAGGGTTAATTGCAAAAGAATAGGTTAAGGATTAAAGTAGAAGTATAGGCAAAACTTTTTTTTTTTTTCATTTTGGATAGAGCAAGGGAGGGTTATAACCCCTGTCAGATTCAGATTTCTCTTAACTTCCTGTCCCATAGCCATCTTTTACTTTCTCTTTCAATGATAATGAACAGGACAAATAGAGAAGGCACATCTCCTTAAAGGAGAGTTCCACCGAAAAAATAAAAATAAAAAAAAAATTAGCAGCTACAAATATTGCAGCTGCTGACTTTTAATATTAGGACTTGTAAGAAAAGAAATGGCTGCACATCCAGGAATTCCAATTACCTTTTATTGTTCAAAGTGATAACACCAAAGACACCAACACGAGGTCACGTAGACGCGTTTCACACAAACATCTTGTGCTTAATCATTACCAATAATATTAGGACACTTACATGTCCAGGGCGCCTGCGATGTCCTCACCCGAAGCTGATCTGTCCCTCGGCTCCAGGTGCAGGCGCCAGCATTTTCAGTAAGGGAATCAGGAAGTGAAGCCTTGCGGCTTCACAGCCTGGTTCCCTACTGCGTGAATTGCGCTGCGCATCCACTGGTCCCTGCAGTGTTGACAACCCCCCGAAGTGAAATTTACTGGCAGAAAGCCAAAATTTACAAACGGCACCAATTTTTTACCGGCAAATAATTGTGATGTTTACTGGCAGAGCTGCACTTTTTACCGACACTGCAAAAAAAAGTACCTAGAATGAAAGTTTTCAGTGCTAAACCAGGCAAATATCAATATTTAAACTATAAACATGTAGCTAGTGCTATTAGCAATGTGTTCAAGTTAAACAAAAGTAAAAAAACATATTTCTCCATTTACATGAAGGTCAGATTAATATAACCCAGCCAGCACAGAGATCCCCAATATATCAGTGTGCAGGATTCCCCCTTATAGTGCAAGGGAACATTAACCACTTCCCTACCGGCCCATAGTAAAATGACTTCCACAAAGAACCTCTGCCGTTCAGAGTGGACGTCATATGACGTCCTGGGCTTTGTGGGGGGGATATCTGAATGATGCCTGCAGCTAGAGGCATCATTCAGATATCCTTCTCTTGTGCCGGCGATTCTGCACAACGTAAGAATGATCATAGCGGCGGTTCCGCCGCTAGATCGTTCTTACAGGCGGCGGGAGGGGACATCCCCCCCCTCCCGCCGCCATCCGGTGCTTCTCCGGGCTCTCCCGTGCCATCGGGGGCCCGGAGAACGAATCGTCCGGCGCTGGCAGGAAGCATAGAGATGACTGGTGACCAGATGGTCACCAGTCATTTCTATGACCGTCGGAGGACCCGGGCGCGATGTGATGACGTCACGCCCGGGTCCCCGTAAGTAAACAAAGCCGCGATTGCGGCTGCTAAGCAACGGTAAACATGAGATCTGTGAATTTTTTTTCACCGATTTCATGCTTTCAGGCCTGGAGGAGAGATGTGGGGTCTTATTGACCCCGCATCTCTCCATAAAGAGTACCTGTCACACACATTCCTATTACAAGGGATGTTTACATTCCTTGTAATAGGAATAGCGATAATAAAAAAATAAAATAAATAAATATGTAAAAAAAAAAAAAAAAAAAAAAATTTTTAACGCCCCTGTCCCCAGTAGCTTGCGCGCAGAAGCGAACGCACACGCAAGTCCCGCCGACATATGTAAACGCCATTTAAACCACATATGTGAGGTATCGCCGCGTGCGTTAGAGTGCCAGCAACAATTCTGTAAATCTGTAAATCTAAACTGGTAACCTGTAAAAATTTTCAAAGCGTTGCCTATGGAGATTTTTAAGTACCGAAGTTTGGCGCCATTCCATGAGTTTGCGCAATTTTAAAGCGTGACATGTTAGGTATCTATTTACTCGGTGTAACATAATCTTTCATATTTTACAAAAAAATTGGGCTAACTTTACTGTTTTGTTATTTTTTTAATTCATGAAACAATTTTTTTCCAAAAAAAAAGCGTTTGAAAAATGATTGCGCAAATACCGTGCAGAATAAAAGGTTTCAATGACCGTCGTTTTATTCCCTAGGGTGTCTGCTAAAAAAACATATATAATGTTTGGGGGTTCTGCGTAATTTTCTAGCAAAAAAATGATGATTTGTACATGTAGGAGAGAAGTGCCAGAATAGGCCCGGTATGGAGGTGTGTATAAAAGCCCTGTATGGAAGAGGTTAAGTAATGCTGGAATGCTGGAGATCATGATCCAAGGGGGAACTCTGATGTGGGGGGCTCTGGTCACCAGAGACCACCTTATTTAAATGGACCTTGCCAAAATGTGCATCGACACAGGGTGACTGGTTACTGTGGTTGCATCAGTGTGAGTGTACCAACGTCCCGGTATTATGAAAATGGAAACTAATCTAGACTAGAAAAAATGTACTTTTGGCGGTACAGGTAATCAATATAAAAATGTGTACTCACAAAGGTGGCTATCTCTCCTTTTGTGCCTAGTCCTTTGTGGCGATTTACGTGGTGCCCTGTTGGGTTACTAAGAGAGTTGAACACATCAGAGGGATCCCCCCTTTTTCTACTCTTTTTCTGCTTAACAGCAGTCTGTGTTACGGTTTAACCCTCCATTGCCATATACAACAAATATCCAATTAATGCCTAGCTGGCTGGCTGGGTTAACTATACATATACAGCAGAGGCGTTGCTAGGGGGGTGCGGTCCGCCCCGGGTGACACCATCCCGATTTAAAAAAAAAAAAAAAAAAATTCTTTTTAGCTGACATGTGGGGGGCGGCTCCCCCCGCGACTGCAGCGATGAGCGCCGCGGAATCGGAGCGCTGAGCGCCGCGGTACAAGAGGAGGGGGGGTTGCGGGGTGACACCGCAGCACCATCCATGCCCTCCTCTCACAGCCACGGGCTGTTAGCGGTAGTCGGCACACAGGCACAGCCCCCTCCTCTCTGTTTGTGTGTACAGAGGGGGAGGGGCCGAGGGGACCTTCTGTCCATGTGCCGTGGCGCTGCCTGCGATGATCTGAGGTACTGAATGGGGAGGGGGGTGTTTGCACCTGGGGGGATTTCACTGAAGGGGTGGGGGGATGTACTAAGGGGGTGTTTGCACTGAGGGGGTTTTCACTAAGGGGGGTTTGCACTGAGGGGGGGTTGTACTAAGGGGGGGGGTGTTTGCACTGGGGGGTTGCACCAAGGGGTTTGCACTGAGGGGGGGTTGCACTGAAGGGGGGTGTCTGCACTGAGGGGGTGTCTGCACTGAAGGGGGGTCTGTGTAACATGCAGGGGTCCAGAGGTGCAGGTGGCTGTGTAATGTAAAAGGGGTGCAGTGATGCAGGGTGCTGTGTAATGTAAAGGGGTGCAGAGGGCTGTGTAGTGTAAAAGGGTCCAGAGGTGCAGGGGGCTATGTGATGTAAAGGGGTGCAGAGGTGCAGGCGGCTGTGTAATGTAAAAGGGGTGCAGTGATGCAGGGTGCTGTGCAATGTAAAAAAGGTCCAGAGATGCAGGGTGCTATGAGATGTAAAGGGGTCCAGTGATGCAGGGTGCTGTGTAATGTAAAGGGGTCCAGTGATGCAGGGGGCTGTGTAATGTAAAGGGGTCCAGTGATGCAGGGGGCTGTGTAATGTAAAGGGGTCCAGTGATGCAGGGGGCTGTTTAATGTAAAGGGGTCCAGTGATGCAGGGGGGCTGTGTAATGTAAAGGGGTCCAGTGATGCAGGGGGCTGTGTAATGTAAAGGGGTCCAGTGATGCAGGGGGCTGTTTAATGTAAAGGGGTCCAGTGATGCAGGGTGCTGTGCAATGTAAAGGGGTGCAGTTGTGGAGAAGGGTACACAGTAGTAACAAAAAGATGTTGAAGAGGTATGCAGGGGGCACAGTGGGGTGTTTTTACATTTTAACGTGTGGGGGGGGTGCCAGATATTGGATCCGCCCCGGGTGCCAAATGCTCTAGGTATGCCCCTGGCCTATAGGCTCCTGAGATGTGAATTACGGTTCTGGAGAAAGAGAGGTGGGGGGAGGGGACAAAGAAAAATGGAGAGAAAGAAGAAGGGATAGAACAAACAAGAAAGATGGATAGGGAGAGAGAGAAAAGGGGAAGAAAGGAGAACAGAGAGCAAGCAGTAGGGTAAAAAATATTTGAAAAATGTTATGGGGGGGGGGGGGTGACACCATATTTTACCGCACCAGGTGACACCAACCCTAGTGACGCCACTGATATACAGCCTTAATGGTGGCAGTCGGGTCAGTGTTTCATCCCCTAAATTCAACTTGTCTACTTTCATGCTCCTGATGAAGCATTTTCATGCGAAACATGTTGAGTAAAGCAAGAACCATTATCTTGCATATTGGACCCAGTTCTAATCCTACGTGTATTTTTTTTATGTTTATGTATTCTCATGTTATGAGCATACTTGCATTACTATAAGGCTTTGGAAGTGTTATTGAAATACCCACTGGGGATCTATGCTGATGCAGTACTGTATTATAAGTTTGTATACTTTTTTATATGTACTTCCTACTAATAAATATTTATAGATTTTTATATTGATTACCTGTACTGCCAAAATAACTTTTTTTCTAGTCTAGATTAGTTTCCATTTTCAGAGACCACCTTATATCAGAGTCCACTGCATTACCCTTTACATCAGAGTTCCCATATACATCAGGGTCTGCCGCATTGCCCTTTACATCAGAGTTCCCATATACATTCCAGCGAAGGCTCCCGCCATCTTCCAGCTACACTGTCTGACATCTTAAATGACCATGCCCCCTTGTCGGCCAAGGGTATGCTGGGGCAGTGACATCACAAGTGGGTCACTCACCCCCCCCCCTTAGTTATTTAAGAGCTGTCAGACAGCGGAGCTGGCAATACATTTTTTGACAAATTCGAAGTTGAATCGTTCTGAAAGCTTGGAGTTTGTTAGAAAATAAAGAAACCAAACTAAACTGAATGAATGTTTCTGTTCTGCACATGTCTAGCGACTTTGTAGAGCACAAAAAAAACAATCATATTAGTCAAGTTGTAACAAAGTCGCATTGATCCAAAGTCGCATTCAAATCACATCAAAGTCTCACACAAACTTGTGGGTAGCATTAGAACAGGAGGCCACCAGTGCCCCACTCGCTGGCTTAACGTGGATAGAAAAAATCAACACTACACATCTGACTGCTCATCCGGTGATTGGCCCTACTCTTGCAGAAATGGACAGGTTTTCTTGTCTATCTTCACTGTGCAATTTTCCCTCCCCAATGACACCCCTCGTTGGGCATCCAGGGTTCACACCCAGCCTTACTGATCCCACTTTCCATACGCATGCCCCACGGGACTCCTGAGGGCTTCCCAGTTCTTGCAATTCTCTGGCTGGTTCTCTGCAGAGACTGTGCTCTCTGGGCTAGCCCCTCTAAAGTTGGATTACTGGAGGACTATTCAGTTCTCGCATTTTCTTGGCTCATTGCCTAAGCCTGCGCTTTTTATCTGTAAACTTCATTCTTTTGAGGAACTTTGTTTGAGAGAAGGCCCGATCCGGGGTTCTCTTTCTACCTCCTACAAATCTTTGTTGGAACTTCACGCTGCTAAGGATCCCCCTTAACTGGCAAAATGGGAGAGGGACCTGGGAGTTACATTCTCCGAGCCACAAAAATAACGCATACTCTTCTTTGCACAGAAGTCTTCTTTATGCAGCAAATATCAGAAGACCACATATAAAATAATTACACGCTGGTATAGGACTCCATCAGTCTTGGCAATGATGCACATCTGGGAATGCCCTGTGCTCAAACCTTTCTGGGAACCAGTCCTCAAACTCATACATAAATTCACTGACATTGCCCTACAGGGCGACCCGGCCGCAATCCTACTAAACCTTACCCCTTTATCTAGGAAACGTTATAAATCCCTTCTCAAACACCTTCTTAAAGCAGAGCTCCACCCTAAAGTGGAACTCACGTTGATCGGAACCCCCCCCCCTCCGGTGTCACATTTGACACCTTTCAGGGGGGAGGGGGGTGCAGATACCTGTCTAAAGACAGGTATTTGCACCTACTTCCGGACACTCAGTTTCGGGTAAACTGCGGGCAGAACGTCACCTCCTGTCCTCCCCCCGTTGTGCTTTGGGAACACTCGGCTCCCAGAGCACAGCGGGAGCCAAGTAATTAAGAAATGGCAATCATCAGGAACAGTGGAAGTTAAAGCAAGATCTAGACAGAACAGCTCGCAGAATTGTGAGAAAAGCAATTCAAAACCCACGTTTGACTGCACAATCCCTTCAGAAAGATCTGGCAGACACTGGAGTTGTGGTACACTATTCCACTATAAAGAGATACTTGTACAAATATAGTCTTCATGGAAGAGTCATCAGAAGAAAACCTCTTCTACGTCCTCACCACAAAAATCAGCGTTTGAACTTTGCAAATGAACATATAGACAAGCCTGATGCATTTTGGAAACAAGTTCTGGACTGATGAGGTTAAAATATAACTTTTTGGCCAGAATGAGCAAAGGTACGTTTGGAGAAGAAAGGGCACAGAATTTAATGAAAAGAACCTCTGTCCAACTGTTAAGCATGGTGGTGGATCAATCATGCTTTGGGGTTGTATTGCAGCCAGTGGCACATGGAACATTTCACGAGTAGAAGGAAAAATGGATTCAATAACATTTCAGCAAATTCTGGATGGTAACTTGATGCCATCTGTGAAAAAGCTGAAGTTAAGGAGAGGATGGCTTCTACAAATGGATAATGATCCTAAACACACCTCAAAATCCACGGGGGATTACATCAAGAGGCGTAAACTGAAGGTTTTGCCATGGCCTTCACAATCTCCTGGCCTCAACATAATTGAAAATCTATGGATAGACCTTAAAAGAGCAGTGCGTGACAGACAGCCCAGAAATCTTAAAGAACTGGAAGACTTTTGTAGGGAAGAATGGGCAAATATACCTCAAACAAGAATTGAAAGACTCTTGGCTGGTTACAAACAGCGTTTACAAGCTGTGATACTTGCCAAAGGGGGCAGTACAAGATATTAACTCTGCAGGGTGCCCAAACTTTTGCAGACGCCATTTTTTTGTTTTCTGTAATTTTGAAAGTGTAAATGATGGAAAAAAATCTAACTTTTTTTTGACATATTATAAGAATGTCTAATCTGTAATTTGATGCCTTTTGGAGATTTTTCCATCTTTCCTTGGCTTTGTTATGCACATTAATACACATTTTTACCTGGGGTGCCCAAACTTTCGATCCCCACTGTAAACTGTCAGACATTGAAGCATGTGCCCAGAACTGCACAGACACCATGGTTTACATGATTGTAATATCTCAGAGCTAGGACTTCATTCTGGACCATGGATCTCATTTGAATGAAGATGGCTCTCAGAAAAGAAAAGCAGCAGAAAGCATTGTGAGGGAGTGTATCGTGATCTCAGTGAGGGTTAATAAACACCTATGTGTTACACCTACACAGTACTTAGCATACACTTAACAGGGAAATATATATTTGATGCTAGGTCCACAGTAATGGTTGCGTGAACATTCTAGAAAATTAATCGGCTGGTAAAATTATGAAAAAAATGAGATAAAATCAAAAGCTGGTAGCTCTACCCAGTTCTATGGATGCTAAGCATTTGAAATAAAATGTGCAGATACCCAATTAGTTTCAGCTATCTAACAGAAAGAAACACAGGGGTAATTCATTAATCCAGCCCATGACTGTCAATAGATCCAAAGTTATATTCTGCAGAGTGGTGCCATTTCTTTATGTGGTGTGACATTCTGCAGCATTTCCCTGTAAGTCCAGGACTGAGGACAACACTTTGACACCCTGCGTTTACAGGAAATGTGTTAAATGACACCGAGCATCATTCAGTTTAGAAGAGGAGTAGTGCAGTGTTGCTGTATTGGTGAGTCTGCAGTGTACAGTGCCATGGATCAGGTGAGTAAAGTAGATGGAAATGCTTTTTTATTTTTATTTTGAAGAGCTGCTGGGGCATCAACTTTTACTTTTATTGTCCATAATAGACACTTCAGACAATACTTTTTTTCTGCAGCTAAATAATTTTAGTCTGATGGTCAGCATTGCATCAATAAACTCAGTTCCTCTGAGCCCAGGTCGTTCTGGACTCACCCCTGCCTGTGACTGGACAGTGAAAGGGGAAGCAGCACAGTGATGAGATCATCTTTCTGTCATTCTGCTTTCCCTTCCTTTCAGCACAAGAACTAATTAGCTCATTGTACTGCTGTCCCAGATTGGCATCTTGTGGATCCCTGGATGTCCCGCAGCTGAGTGTCTGAAAGCTACAGCGTCTCGTGTGCATGGGGCCTAATCTGCACCTAGTATATCACCCGACATTTAGCTGTGATATGTTGCTGCAACAACCCAGATATTGACCTGTGAGGCCTCGTACACATCGGTTAGGAATCCATCGGTTAAAAGTTAAAGCAAGTTGGCTTTTTTTTAACCGATGGTTAAATAACCTATGGGGCCCACACACGATCGGTTTTGACCAATGAAAACGGTCCATCAGACCGTTGTCCTCTGGTTAACCGAACGTGTGTGGGCCCCATAGGTTATTTAACCATCAGTTTAAAAAAAGCCAACTTGCTTTAAATTTTAACCGATGGATTCCTAACCTAACCATTAGTAGGCACAAGAATGTTGTTACTGCGCTGGTCTGAATACGCGATAACACAAAATAATTAACCCCTTAAACTTGGTTAATAAAAATTAAATAACTTATATGTGATACAATAAAGTGCTGAATCCAGTGCAGTGATGTACGTGATAGAGCACAATAAATGACTAAACAAATAAATAAATAGCAATATCCAGCTCTCGTGAGCGTGTACAATTGCGTAGTGCTGAGTGCAACTACTGTGCCAACAAACAAAATATTAAATAAATAAATGAATAACAATATCAAAATCTCTCAAACATGTGAATAAATAAATATCAATGTCCAACTTTCTTGAACATATAAAATGTGCGTGGTGCTATGTGCAACTATTTTGCCAGCAAAATAGGGTGGTAACAATATGAATTATATAGTAATTGTTGATGTGCCTCTGTAAGGTGTCTATGGCAGCGTCAGGCACAGACGTACACAGCAAGTCAGGGTTGCTTCCAGTATCCAATATGGCCGACCGGGCACTTCCGGTATAAACAGCAAGGATACTAAGTATCCCACACCATATACAACAAACGCCAGACACCAAAATAGCGGCGCGGGCACATCCGGTTCCCCCGCAGAAACTTCCGATTCATTCCAGAGAGCAGGGAGGTATAGTAAAAAACGGGAGGTAATGGCGGCAGCGGTGCGCTAGCGAGGGGTCTGCCGCGCAATGGCACATAGCAGCCGCCCTAGTAGAAACACTCTCTCCATCCCATGAAACGAACTGCATGTAGTACTGGCTAGTATACAGCAGTCAAGATGGCGCCCGGGGCACTTCCGGTACAGCCAAGATGGCGGTGGAACCACTTCCGGTTTCGCGATTTCATTCAATTGACAGCATAGAGTATAAATACAGTTACATTAACAACATCCACCAGCTTTCCTGATGACGCAGATTTGCGAAACGCGTAGAAGCCAGGTGGACAACACATAGAGGGAGTGCACTTTGACCTGTGGGACCACAGTGTAGCAGGAGCCAGGCACGCACCCCAAAGACAAGCTGGTGAGCGGCTGTCCAAGCCCGATACTGCCAAAGACACCAGGTGCTGGTTTTAAAGCACCTCTCTTGTGAGTAGTCTGATTTTATATTTTTAAATAAATAAAACCTTTTTTATGTACTACACCATGATGAGCCCCTTGTTTTTTGAGGCATTAAGGAAAATCTTGTGAGAGAAAAAAGGAGGACATACAAATCATTTAAAACGGAATACGTTTTTGGCCTATTACCAGCTGGGGTCTGGTGAGTGTGCATTTCAGCAGTTGGTGGTGGTAGCACTTATTTCTGTCGGGTGGAAGAGATAGCGGCACCCTATATGCATGAGACATAACACCAGGATCAATCACCATAATTATCCCCCTATTGGACTCTAACTGGGAAGTTGTGTTTTTTCACGCCATTTGGGATGTGTTATGTTATGAATGCTCATGAACTTTGATACATATATATATTTTTTGCACATATGTTATGACTTTGCACTTTATATTTATATTCATTTATATCTGTTTGCTGGCAAAATAGTTGCACATAGCACCACGCACATTTTATATGTTCAAGAAAGTTGGACATTGATATTTATTTATTCACATGCTTGAGAGATTTTGATAATGTTATTAATTTATTTATTTAATATTTTGTTTGTTGGCACAGTAGTTGCATTTATCACTACGCAATTATACACGCTCACGAGAGCTGGATATTGCTATTTATTTATTTGTTTAGTCATTTATTGTGCTCTATCACGTACATCACTGCACTGGATTCAGCACTTTATTGTATCACATATAAGTTATTTAATTTTTATTAACCAAGTTTAAGGGGTTAATTATTTTGCGTTATCGCGTATTCAGACCAGCGCAGTAACAACATTCTTCTGCTTCCATACTTGAACCTCTTTGAAGGTTTACACAGTACTGAAGCAGGTTAATATAATCTATTTTTTTTGCGCGGTAACAACCACTACACTTTTATTAGTAGGCACAACCATTGGTTAAAAATCCACCCATGCTCAGACTAAATTAGGGGACGGGAGCGCTCGTTCTGGTAAAACTCACGTTCGTTTTGGAGATGGCACATTTTTAAAATTAGTGCCTCGTTTATTGCAGCGCATTTTTTTCTTCGTTCTATTGCTAGAATAAAGACGTTGTTTTGCTGATGGTATTTAGACAGAGTTCTCCAATACTGACTTCTTTTTTTGTTTGCTTGTGATCTCATGAATATTTTTTTTTGTTTATGAAGCCAGATCTCCAAAATAATTTGTTGTACTCTTTTTTTTCTTAAATTCATTTTTTTTGGAGAATTTTAATTTTTTTTGAGAGAGAGAACTTTCATTTTTTTTCTCAAGTTATCACAACATCCCCCCCCCCCCCTCAAGGAGGTTGTGTCCTTTTGCTAATTACACATTGTATTTCGGAAATGTTTGATGGTTTTTCACCAGAAAAACACAATAGACAAGTATTTTTTTTTTTTAAATCAGAAATAATAACTTAAATTAAATCTCCATTTATTCTGGATAAAAAAAATCAACATGAAGGGCAACAATTGTACAATCAGCCAAATATATGCAGACTTTGGACACCAAAGGCACATTCCACCATGATAAACAACAAAATCAATAACATCAGGAGTCCCTCTAATTTGGGTCACAATGTGCGCCCCAAATCCCAGATAGCAGATGCAGCAGCAGATGTCATACATGACCCCAAGCTGTGGTACTACAACAACCTCATTTTTATGGCAAATCAGATTGAAGCCAGGAAATCGCTTTCTGGTCTTCCTTGCAGCCTTCCTTCCACTGCTCCTTGCAGGTGGTGGAAATGTGGCAGCAGGAGGAGACTGGGCCGGGTCACTGAATTTTGTGGTCTCAGTCAGCAGGCCCCTTCTTCCCTACTGTATCACAGATGCTATCAGATCCTGGGCCAGGCCCCTTTGTCGCTGCTCCATTGCTTGCAGCTTGTGTGCAATGTATGAAGCTGTAGTCCTCAACAGGGTTAAGGGGGGCCCTCATGATTTCAGCTGCCTCCCTAATAATGCGCAGAGACTCCTCCTCCAGCTTGGACATGCGTTTATGTTTTTTTGTTGGGCGCATCTGGAGGGGAGGCACCTGTGACACAGTGCTGCCCCTGGGCTTGGGCACCTGCTGACTGCCACTCGGCCCAGCCTCCTCCTGTCTGCCACTCACCCCTTCCTCCTCCTGGCTGACACATTCCTGAGCCTCCTCCTCTTGGATGATCTCTTCCTGTGTCTAAAAAAGGGACATGGTTTTTTTTTGGCTTCATCAAACACACACATTATAAAGCTCATGACTGTTGCATTTTTTTGGTTGTTTTTTTGGTAAATTGAACAGACTCTCATTCTGAGCCCTGCAGTTGGCATCCCTGTCACTATATTTTCTGCCCATGACTTTTGTTTGGGTTTTCAAGCTTTCATTTTGGTTCAACAAACATCTCGTTCAACCAAAAATTCTTTGAGGCCAAGAAATATGTTGTAAACTACTATACCTGACTGTAGATGTTCAGATCTGGCTTCTCAATCTCAGCCTCCTCGGCACCCTCTGCAGGGGTGGGGGGGAACAGTGGAAGGAACACTGGAGGGAACGGTGGATGGAAGAGTGGAAGGAAGACTGGAAAGTGATTCTCGGGCCTAGATCTGATCGTCCAGGAAAATGAGGTGTTTATAGTACCACAGCTTGGGCTCCTGTACTTCATCTGCTGCTGCTCCTGACCTCCGAGAAGCAAGGACCTGTACCAAACGCTTGTTGTAAGCATTCCTCATGTTATTGATTTCATTGCTTATCATGGTTGAACTTAGCTCTGGTATCCAGGTCTGCATATAAGTGACCAAGTGGGCAATTGTTGCCCTTCGAATATTCTTGTTAGAATAGGATAGATTTTTGATTTCCCACAGGTTTTTAAAAAAGTGCAATATTTGTCGATGAATCGCATCATATTCTCGGGCTTAAAAATCTTTTGCCAGGGCCCGTTGTCGCTCATCCTTTTTTTGCAGCTGGTCAGCAAGGTAGGTGCTGTAGTCCTCAACAGGATTAAGGGGGCCCTCATGATTTCAGCTGCCTCCCTAATGTCCTGCAGACACTCTTCCTCCAGCTGTGACATGCGCCTCGGTCTTTTTGTTTTAAAATAAATATGGTCTGGCATAGCAATGGCCCCCCTACCAGTGAAGTACTCAACGTATATATCACGGGCATCTCAAGCAGTTCGGGGGGGGCAATCCAGTACGGCCAGTGTCCAGGCCAGTCAGGTTCTCAGATGATTGTCTGGCCTCAGGCCCAATGTTTGAAAGGTAGGTCTCTGAATGCTTGCACATAAAATTCTGAAAAATGCAGCAGGAAAAAAAGGATTTTTGTACTCACCGTAAAATCCATTTCTCTGAGTTCATAGACGGACACAGCCTTCATTGACCTTAGGGTTATGCTTCTTCCTACCAGGAGATTTAGGCAGAATTCTACAGCACTTAAGGTGTTAAAACCTTTCCTTCATGCCGCTCCTCCCAGGGGGCGTGGCTCCCCCAGGCATAACCCACACCCTGCTCTAGCAGCCTCAGTTCGTAACAAGCAGTACAAACAAAGGAGGGGTGGGTGCTGTGTCCGTCTATGAAATCCTTTTTTCTCTTTCGTTCATAGACGGACACAGCCTTCATTGACCTTATGGACGTCCCCAAGCAGTGTCAAAAAATTTGAGGGGTGGGAAAAATAACACAGAAAAAACAGGTTACACCCCAAACAAAAACCGGAGTTACTCAACGGAGGAACTCCAACCTTAAACTGCCGCCTGTAACACCTGCGGCCGAAGGAGGCATCAGAAGATGCACTCACATCCACCTTATAAAACTTTGATAAAGTGTGGACCGACGACCAGGTCGCAGCCTTACACACCTGTAACGCAGAGGCTTGGTGTCGGAAAGCCCAAGAGGCCCTGGTCGAATGCGCCGTGACCCGAAAGGGGGGCACCCGCCCCTTCAGGGCATAGGCCTGAAGCACAACCTGCCGGATCCACCTGGAAATGGTGGCCGACGAGACTGCCAGGCCCTTACTGGGACCGGACACAGACACGAACAGCGAGTCCGACTTCCGGAACGGAGCTGTCGCTGACAAGTAAACTCGAAGGGCCCGAACCACATCCAGAGAATGCAAAATGGCCTTGGGTTCTTCGGCTGAGGACATAAGGATGGAAGAACAATGTCCTCGTTAATGTGAAAGGCCGAAACGACCTTCGGAAGAAAAGAGGGCTGCGGGCGCAGCACCGCCTTATCCTGATGGATAACCAAGTAGGGGGCCTTGCAGGACAAGGCCGCCAGTTCAGACACTCGTCTGATAGAGGTAATAGCTACCAGAAAGACCACCTTCTGTGACAGAGTCAGCAAAGGGATCTCCCGAATGTTCTCAAACGGAGCATGCTGAAGCGCCGAGAGGACCAAATTCAAGTCCCATGAAGGCAGTGGAGGGCGCACTGGAGGGGCCACATGGCGGACCCCCTGCACAAACGTGCGAATCAAGGAGTGCGCCGCCAAGGGACGCTGAAAGTAAACAGCCAGAGCAGAAATCTGACTCTTGATCGTGCTCTGGTCCACTCCCCGCTGCAGGAACAGCAGGATCCGGGACACCACGTAAGTACGGGGGTGCCAGTTCATCTCCCCACACACAGAGATGTAGGCCTTCCATGTATGAGGAAAAAAACCTACGTGAGGTAGACCTCTGTGCACGCAGCACGGTAGAGACCACCGAGCCCAATAGGCCTCGGTCCTTAAGCCCCTGGCTCTCAACAGCCGCGCCGCTAAGGCCGGCGGCTGTGAAACAGGGTGGAAGATCGGACCCTGTATCAGAAGATCATTTACCAGGGGAAGACGCTAGGGGGCATCTGCCACCAGACGCATTAGGTCCGCGTACCAGAAGCGACGCGGCCAAACCGGAGCAATCAGAACTGATAGAATCCCCACAGCTTCCACTCAGCGCAGCAGGCGAGAAAGAAGCTTCCGAGGAGGGAAGGTGTAAAGTAGGCGATAGTGACCCCAAGGAGCCACCAACGCGCCTGACGCGTCCGCCCATGGGTCCTTAAACCTGGCCACGAAGCGTGGCACCTACTGATAGAGACGGGAGGCTAGAAGGTCCACACCCGGAGTGCCCCACTTTTGGCACAGAACCCCGAAACACCTGCGGGTGGAGAGACCACTCTCCTTGGCCCCGTGCAGTGCGACTTAGGTAGTCGGCTAGCCAATTCTGTATTCCCGGAATGTACCCGGCCGATAGAGCCGGAACGGACCCTTCGGCCCACCGAAGGATGTGCGCGACCCCCGCCGCTGCAACAGAACTCTGTGTGCCTCCCTGATGATCAACCTACGCCAAGGCCGTGGCGGCATCGGACAGGATCCTGACCTGTCGGCCCTGTAGATCCAGGGACCACCTGGCAAGGCAAAGCTTGATTGCTCGGAACTCCAGAACGTTGATCAGTAGGCAGGATTCCACCTGAGTCCAGTGCCCCTGGGCTGATTGGCCCAAGCGCCCCTCCCCAACCGGAGAGGCTGGCATCCGTCGTGACCACTGTCCAGTGGCCAGCAGAAAAAACAACTTTTTTGGCCCGAAGCACCGGAAACGCCAGCCACCACACCAGGGGAGACATGATCAGATGACTCAACTTAATCTGGTAATCCAGAGATGACGGAAGCTAGTCCCATCGTGACAGCCAATCCCTCCGTAGTACCCTGGCGTGGAATTGGACATACGGAACCACCTCGAACGAGGCCACCAACGGACCCAGAACCTTCCTGCAGAATCGCAGAGATGACCGTTTCTGGGTCGGCAACTGCTGCACAGCAGACAGCAGAATCTGAAGTTTCTCCGTTAGGAGAAAAAACACTCCCGCCCCGGCGGAATCCAGTACTAGTCCCAGGTAACACGTGATAGACAAGGCTCCACCAATGCAGAGCTCGAAGAAGCTCGAAGGAGAATGTCGGCCAGACATCCCATGATAACAAAACCCCCGCTGTCACAGCCGGGCCAGTATCGGGATGAGCACCTTGGCGAAAACCCGCCGAACGGGAAGGACACCAATAAAAATGGTCCCCCCCCACGACCGCAAAGCACAGAAACTCTGGTGCTTTGAGGATACGCGAACATGTAGGTACGTGTTCATGAGTAACACGGAATCAGCAAAAGCAGTGCCAAGGGTGGCGCCAAAGGCTTTGGCCTTCCCCTTTATAGTGCCGTTGTACGTGGTTTACGTGTCCGCGTTCTGACACGATCAGTTGTTTAACCGATGGTGTGTGGGCGCGACGGACCATCAGTCAGCTTCATCAGTTAACCGATGACAACGGTCCTTCAGACCGTTCTCATCGGATGGACTGATCGTGTGTACGAGGCTTTATACATCTGTATGTACAGCAGTGTGCAATTTCTCTGTTGGTTTTTATTGCTGCCATTTGCTTCCACAGCAGTACTTAGGTAGCTGCCCAGGTATTAACTCTTCCCTGACACCCTGCTGTCTAGGTATTAACCCTTTCTTGACATGCCACTGTCCAGGTATTGTACACTCACAAGCAGAGGCTGCCTGCCCTGGGGCCGCTTTGAGCTACGCTGTGGCTGCAGCTTAGCTCAAAGCAGAGTCACGCTGTGTCATGGAGCTCAGTGAGAAAGGTTTGGTCACACTGTGACAAAAGTCCCGCCTTCTTCCTAGACCTGCTCGTGTGATAGATGCGGTGTTCTGTTAATCACACAAGCTGGTCTAGGAGGAGGGCCGAACGGGAAGGACACCAATAAAAATGGTCCCCCCCCACGACCGCAAAGCACAGAAACTCTGGTGCTTTGAGGATACGCGAACATGTAGGTACGTGTTCATGAGTAACACGGAATCAGCAAAAGCAGTGCCAAGGGTGGCGCCAAAGGCTTTGGCCTTCCCCTTTATAGTGCCGTTGTACGTGGTTTACGTGTCCGCGTTCTGACACGATCAGTTGTTTAACCGATGGTGTGTGGGCGCGACGGACCATCAGTCAGCTTCATCAGTTAACCGATGACAACGGTCCTTCAGACCGTTCTCATCGGATGGACTGATCGTGTGTACGAGGCTTTATACATCTGTATGTACAGCAGTGTGCAATTTCTCTGTTGGTTTTTATTGCTGCCATTTGCTTCCACAGCAGTACTTAGGTAGCTGCCCAGGTATTAACTCTTCCCTGACACCCTGCTGTCTAGGTATTAACCCTTTCTTGACATGCCACTGTCCAGGTATTGTACACTCACAAGCAGAGGCTGCCTGCCCTGGGGCCGCTTTGAGCTACGCTGTGGCTGCAGCTTAGCTCAAAGCAGAGTCACGCTGTGTCATGGAGCTCAGTGAGAAAGGTTTGGTCACACTGTGACAAAAGTCCCGCCTTCTTCCTAGACCTGCTCGTGTGATAGATGCGGTGTTCTGTTAATCACACAAGCTGGTCTAGGAGGAGGGTGGGACTTTTGTCACAGCGTGACTGAACATTTCTGACTGAGCTCCGTGACACAGCGTGTCAATAGAGCATCTGACAACCCCAAACAAATTGGGCTATATGAGTCCAGGCAGAAGGAGGGTAAGGGAATGACCTTATCTTTGTCAGTTCTCACCCCGACACCACAATCCAAGCAGGCCAGCTTAACCTTAATACCCGACTCAGTCAGTGCACGGAATCAGCCCCCAGTGTGGATCCACTTGTAATTGACTAGTGTCCTGGACGCAGATAGGGCCCTTAAGACCTTGAGCTACCGTATTTATCGGGGTATAGCGCGCACCCCTAAAGTTGACCGAATTCCTGTGGAAAAAAGTATTTTTGTACTTACAGTTTTGGTGTCTTGCGCAGCGTCCATGTCTGGTCCGGCGTCCTTCTGCGGCGTCCTCCCCGCTCGTTTCCCGCGCAGAGTTTGAATACTGCGCCGACATATACCGAGCGCAGTACACTCGTGTATCGTCGGGCAGGCTCGGCAACTCTCGCGCTGACGTCCTGTACGCTCAGGACGTCAGCGCGAGAGGCGCCGAGACTGCCCGAAGATACACGAGTGTACTGCGCTCGGTATATCCCGGCGCAGTATTCAAACTCGGCGCGGGAAAGCGGGTATCGGCGTATACCGCGCACCCACGATTTTGCCCCCGATAAATACGGTACTTTATGGTAGTGCACTTGTTGATCTGTAATGAGGTAAACACGGTACATCCAAAGGGCTTTACAAACAACCAGTATTGTAATCCTATGGGGTAGTGGATAAGTGCTTTCACTGCCAGGCAGAGTGTAACAGCATCACAGTTCCATGTAACTAAAGAATATGGGGGTTGCTGGGTCCGTCATCGGGTAACTTCACTCCTTACCTATTTAAAAAATGTCAGACGGAGGAGCAGGCAGTAGGCGGGGAGGCTTTGACAAAGCCTTTTTTTTTATTTCAGGGTCTGGGAGTGGCGTGATTAAAGATGCTGCACAGGCCAATTCTTAGCACTGTCACACCTTGAATGCCAATTGCGCGGTCATGCAATTCTGTGCCCATATTTTTTTTATTTCTTATTTTACATAAATAGAGCTTTCTTTTGGTGGTATTTAATCACCACTGCGTTTTTATTTTTTGCTACACAAATGAAAAAAATATATATATATATTGTTTGTAATAAAATTTTCCAAACAGGTAATTTTTCTCCTTATGTGTGCTCATGAGGAGGCACGGATGAGGCTGCACTGATAATCAGTGGCAATGTTCCTTTAACACAAGCCGTTTATCGTGAGCGGTCAGCGGGAGAAAAGAAAAGCCGATAACTGGCTTGTGTTTACTTCCCTGATCAGCTGTCATTGGACACAGCTGATCATGTGCTAAAGGGCCGCTGTGATTGGCCCTTTATCCTGATCAGCTGAGTCCGAAAGACTCAATGATCACATAGGGCACTGCTAGCATGAGCAGCGTGATTGCAGGACGACGTCCATGGACCCCGCCCCCCCCCCTGACAAACTAAGCCTGCGCTGTAGCCATCTTTTGGCTATAGCGCTGGCAGTAAGTGGTTAATAAAGGTATTATCAAAATCTTGTGTACTGTCTTTATTCACTTCTTCATTCGCATGGGGGGGTGGGGTATATATGGTGGCTTGTTAAAGAGGGCTTCCAGATTACAATAAGTCCCCCACCCACAGACCACCAATCAGGGTTGTGGGTAAGAGGCCCACACCCCAAAGTACCCCCCCCCCCATGTTGAGGGCATGTAGTCTGCCTGAACACGACAGTGTACCACATGCTGCTGCACTCTCCCGATGCTCGTGAAACTCTGCAAGGGACGGGTGTATTACTGTTATATCGTGTAAGGGGTGGATGGCTTAAGAGGGCAAATTTTTAATTAATTGGCAGGGGGGTGGTTCTATCAATAAACTGCATACAGAAGAGGCCACATGATTGGCAGAGCTCATACGATGGGGGTGGATTTCTCAAAAGGGCGGATGTATTATTGAGAAGTGTGTAAGGGGAGGATGCCATATTTTACAATCCACCCCCATCGTATGAGCTCTGCCCATCATGTGGCCTCTTCTGTATGCATCCGTGCCCCTTGCACAGTTCAATGAATATTACACATGCCCTATACAGAGTTGCACAAGCATAGGGAGCATGCGGCACTATGTAGTGTTGATAGCGCAAGCACCGTGTACAGCTGATGAACATCTGTTCATGTTCAGAGATTTTGGGTGGCTCCATTGTGCTCTGTACTAAACCTGTGCAGTACAGAGCGGGCATTATTCGATGGGGGACCTTCGTCAGAACACTGGCATTTTTAAATTTACATTTCAGCTCTCCGCAGGGAAGCCCGCTGTCAAGTCATCGGTTGTTAAAGACGTAGCCTCGCTCCTTAACCAGTTTCTCTTCACACAGAATTGTAATCAGTCGATAATTTTTCCACCGATCTAAATTTATATCGTTGCATAAATTTGGAATTTACTAGAACAAAATTAAACATAAATTCCAAAATTAATGACATAAAAATCTATTCAAAACATTTTTTTTTTTCGTTCTGCACATGTCTAGCAGAAACTACAACCCACATCTGCGAGTAGTAGTGCCGATGTTCATTGGCTGCAGTCCTGTCCCTCAGGCATCCGAACGAGACGCCAACCAAGCATCCCCACCAGCCGCAAAAAGCACTGAAGATCGCAATAGTAAGTAAAGCAACAGAAAAGTATTCCAAATCAAATTAATATTTGGTGTGACCACTTCCTTCAGAACAGCATCAATTCTACTAGGTACACTTGCACAGTTTTTGAAGGAAATCAGCATATTGGCAGTTTCAAACATCTTTCAGAATGAACCACAGATCTTTTGTGGATGTGGGCTGCCTCAAATCTCTTCATACAATCCCAGACAGACTGTATATAGTGATCAGGGTTCTGTGAGTGCCAAACAATAATTTCCAGGATCCCTTGCCCTTCCTTACGCTGAAGATAGTGGAGCATGGTGGAGGTTCAGTGCAAGTTTGGAGCTACATTTCTTCAAATAGTGTTGGAGATTTGGTCAGGATCATGGTGTCCTCAATACTGAAAAATACAGAAAGATACTTACCCATCATGCCATACCATCAAGGATGCATATGATTGGCCCCATATTTATTTTACAGCAGGACAACCCCAAACATACAGCCAATGTAATTAAAGAACAATCTTCAGCGTAAAGAACAAAGAGTGCTGGAAAGTATATTTTGGCCCCCACAGAGCCATGATCTCATCATCATGGACTTGATCTCTTAGGCCCCTTTCACACAGGCATTCTGTTTGCCCATTTTTTTTTTTCCCATCCAGCCGTTGACTGATGAAAAACTGACATCAATGAATCTCTATGGAAAAACAAATGTAAATTGATGATCATGTTTTTCCAGAGATACATTGATGTCCGTTTTTCATTTGTCATAGAATGGATGAAAAATGGACAAATGGAACGCCCGGGTGAAAGAGGCCTTAAAATCGATGTCATATTTGAGGGCATTGTCCTGCTGCAGAATAAATTTGGGACCAATCACATGCCTCCCTAAAATGTATGAAATGATGCCTGCATTTCTCAGCATTGAGGACACCACCGATTCTGACCAAATCGCAAACTCCATGCAGCTCCAAAGTTGAATTGAACCTGCATCATGCTTTGTTTCCTGAAGTCACTTGTTACTTATTGGGGGTTATTTACGAAAGGAAAATCCACTTTGCACTGAAAGTGCACTTGGAAGTGCAGTCGCTGTAAATCTGAGGGGTAGATCTGAAATGAGGGGAAGCTCTGCTGATTTTATCATCCAATCAGGTGCAAGCTAAAATGCTTTTTTTTTTATTTTCCTTGCATGTCCCCCTCGGATCTGCAGCGACTGTACTTCCAAGTGCACTTTCAGTGCAATTTCAAGTGAAAAGTGGATTTGCAGTTCATAAATAACCCCCATTGTGTTGTTTCCATGTTGGGGGGGGTTTCAGCTTTTTGACTGCAATGCTTCCACGAGGAACATTTTCAGCAAGACCTCTCTGGACAGTTCTGTAGATGGGTGTACCTGGGTCCCACCAGTTCTGTGCTGATGGTACAGTTGAACAATTTTCACTGTCGAAGGTACGAAAACATGTGACTTTCATCTGCTGCATTGCTTCCTTCACCTTTCTGTACACCTACCTAAAACTTTTGCACACTACTGTATTACATGTACCTTAATGGCGCTGCCAATTTACGCAGCGCTATTTACATATACACACACACACACACACACACACCATTCCGATCTATAAACTACCATAATTAATAAAAACCATTTCCAAGCTTCTTGTAAATCTATAATTATTATAAGAAAAAAAAACTAGATTACATTTTGCAACAAAATAAAGCATGGATGGATGGATGGATGAGTTTGCTTTGAATATTACAAATTTAACTAAATTGCATTTTTGGTGCTCAGATGCAGTGTAGTTCCACTTTAGGCCCCTTTCACAATAGCAGACCGATTGAGCTTGCCTGTTTTTTTTTTTTTCTCTATGGGGTGGCAGATGACATGTGTCCGCTGTCGTCCGCCGGCATCCAAAAAAAAAAAAAAAGACTGGTAGATCGGATGAGAAATCAGATGGAAAAACAGACACGCAGTCCATTTTTTTATCTGACCGCCCCATAGAGGAGAGAGAACCGTGTCCATGTCTGCTCTGCATAGCAGCGCGGACATAGACCGGTCATCTGCCTGCTCAGCAGGGATATCCCCCGCTGAGCAAGCGGATCTGCTCTGTCTAAGAGGGGCCTTCAAGGATAAGTTCACCTTGTGTAACATTATACCCATATTCAGGGTGTAACAGGTTATATATGTACCGGCTCCTGAACCCCTGGTCTGACAGCTAGCAGGGGATCTTCTCTCTCCCACAATCTGTAAAAATCTATTCACCATGTTCTGTAAATCAGAAAACTACAAGGTCTGACAGCCTTTGTGGCTATAGTAGTGGTAGTTCAATTATCCCTTGGCACTGGCTGTATGCAAATATGCGGCCTCTCGGCACCTGGTCCTTAGCGCAGAGGTGCCGCACATTTGTGTGAATTGCTGCATTTACACCTGCGCTGAGAGCATGCGTGCTGCATGCTCCCGCCAGTTACCGTTGGCTAACCAAAAGCTCCCGATCGCTCTCTTTGATTGGAAGTTTTTAGATCACGTTAGCCTTGTGAGCTTAAAGCGGAGGTCCACACAAAAATGGAACCTCCGCTGTCGGGATCCCCCTCAGTGTCACATTTGGTACCTTTCAGGGGGGAGCAGACACCTGTATTTGCACCCACTTCTGGGCATAGATCGCTGCATTATATGCGGGTATCTATGCCACGTACGCCCCCCCTCTGGGAAACACACAGGTCCCAGAAGACAGCAGGGACCATTCAGATCGCACAGCGCAACTCACGCATGCGCAGTAGGGATCCAGGAAGTGAAGCCGCAAGGCTTCACTTTCTGATTCCCTTACCGAAGATGGCGGCTGCAGCATCCAAGCGTTAGATCAGCTTTGGGTGCCGACATCGTGGGCGCACTGGACAGGTAAGTGTCCTTATTATAAAAGTCAGCAGCTGCAGTATTTGTAGCTGCTGTCTTAAAAAAAAAAAAATCATCGGCGGACCTCCGCTTTAAGCCAAGCCCCGGCACCATAAACCTCTTAAAGGGTGCTAAGATGTTAAGTCTTTCTGTCACAGTAACTGCCTGGCTGTATCATAGGTACGGCCAGACAGATACAGTCTGCAGGAACGTGGTATTACACCCATGATCTGCCGATTGTGGGTGCAACGCTTTACAGGTCCATTACAAAAAAAAAAAAATGCATATTGACCTGCCAAAAAAATAAAATGCATTGATTTTATTTTTTGTAAAGGTTAACTTCTGCTTTAAAGGACTGGTTTTGCTGTCGGCTGATGCATTTACTACCACAGCTCTTCACAAACATGCTGCATAGATATAACCAAGATACAGCAAAAATAAATAAAAAAAAAAGCAAACAGTTGCTATAATAATTGTTTATTTTATTTTTTTGTTTTACTAAAGAAAAAAAAAAATTGGACATTAACAAATTTAATTGGGGGGAAAAAACCGCAAGACATTTTGCAAGAGGGAAAAAAAAAAAAGCACTACACATTGTGTAAGTTAGGGGCACGTAGGATAAAATTATACTAAATGCTTTACACAGAAAGGTGGTAAATACAACACACAGGAGGTCCTAGGGATACGTACAGATGACAGGGTTTATTTAGCCTCACAAACTCCAAATACCTCCTGTATTTCAAGTTACTCCCGCTACCCCACTCTTACCTAGAGTGGATTCTCATTTCTCAGCCTAACATCTTCTATACTGTCATGTCCACCTACAACAATTTAGAAGCATATCAGGAAATACAAAAACTAGAACTTAGTGGTGCAGGACTAAAAATTGGCACCGTAAGAAACAAAAGACTCTTGGACAGCAGTTATATTCATGTAGAGAGTAAGGAAATACACAACATACTGTTTAGGTAAGAGCAAACTATGCTACAATGCACACATTAACTGCTGGTATTGAGGTAGTATTTCTACCCTTAAGCTCGCCACACAGGTTACAATCCGATTGTACACCCTTTAGATCTACCAAAAGCTACGTAGTGCAAGAGCCTGCCTGACTGGATAACAATTTGTTAGATTAGGTAGGTGCCACATAGTACACAGTGCTAGTGATCCAAGGATTGTATGGTCCGATTGTAAGGTGTGGCGACTCTTCATCAAAACGGAGTGTCTTGACTATGCCGATAGAAAATCCATACAAGCTATCAGAAAGCAATTTTATGTCACTGTATGCTCCATATCGTGCAGCACAGATAATAAGTATACCATCGTTCTTTCTGCATTTCAAGAAACCTCAAATTTTCAGGGTCCCATGTTTAAATAAATCCACTTTCTGTATTACACTTGGAACAATTTTTATTACATATTGTATTTACAGAGATTGCACCAATCGCCTATTTATAGATTCAACAGTCCTAGGCCCTTCAGTACCAAGCTGTTATGACGATAACCATAAAGACAACCTTGTTGCTACACAGCACATTGAAAAAATATTTACAAAAAACACTGGGGAAATGCTACAATAGTCGAAGAACATTAACTGTTTTATTAGGTACACCAAAAGAACATATTTACAAAAGGCTGCTTTCCCCAATGTACAGTGACTCAGGTCTTTAAGAAACGGCTCAACATCCCCCAACAAGCACCTTCCAAGATGTCTGCGCAAGGATGGATATATATTTCTGGGTGTACTTCTTCAATTAGAGCACAAATGGAAAGAGTCAATACACCACATCTGTGCAACTTAGCAAGTCAAAGACGCATCTTGATTGGTCGGTAGATCTGCATTTCCAAGTGTTACCTAAAGACAAAATGGAAAAAAAAAAAAAAAAAAAACACACATTAAAAAAAAAGGTCTTGATATCCAAGAATGGGACAGGCACCACCTACTGTTTAGACTCCTTTCACACAGGGGCGGGTGCGGTGGAAGGGGTTAAAAGTGCCTGCTTAGCACTGCTTTAAAAGCGGCACCCAATCATTTCAATATGCAGGGGCAGTGGAGGAGTGGGTGCATACACTGCTCCCGCACCGCCCCAAATGATGATTTATTTCTCTGTCCTGCAGGGGGAAAGCACTCCAGTGTGAGGACCACTGCCAAACTCAGCTTCAAGTGTAGTGCTTCAATATCAGACTGGGTGGGCATATAAAATCAGAGAAACAGACTAAAAATGCTCTTGGTTTTAGCATTTATTGGCACAAAAGGATAAAAACACTTACTGTAAAAGCACTTCCCCAAGGTGATGGCATACACATCTTAAAGCGGTTGTATACCCGCTGTCATTTTTTTATTTATTTTTTAAACCTGAAAAGCAAAAGCCATAATCAGCTAGTATGCACCGCATACTAGCTGATTATGAAATACTTACCTTGGAACGGGGCGAGAGGAACTTACCTGGTCCACGCCGAGAGAGAGGTCATCTTTCCTCGGCGTGTCTTCCGGGTATCGCCGCTCCAGCGCTGTGATTGGCTGGAGCGGCGATGTCATCACTCCCGCGCATGCGCGCAGGAGACTTCTCTCCGGCAAGGTCCGGCGCCTGCCGGACCTTTAGCCGAGGAGCCCCACTGCGGCGCATTGCGGGGGGGAATATCTCCTAAACCTTACAAGTTTAGGAGATATTCTTTATACCTACAGGTAAGCCTTATTATAGGCTTACCTTTAGGTTAAAGTGGTAGTACAGAGTTTACTACCACTTTAAGATAGCCGCAGGTGACATCATCCAAATGGTTCCATCTTCCGTATGCATTACGTCTTGGGTGGGATGCCTTGTCACATGCACTAGGGGCAGTGCTTTTATATTGCGTTTTCATCCTTGTGTCAAATTTTAAAAACGGAGAGCACAATTAGTCTGTTTCTCCAATTTCATATGCCCAGAGAGTCCGATACTGAAGCACTATACCCAGAGCAGAGTTCGGCAGTGGGCCTGTTCGGATTTTTCCCCAGAGGGGAATACTTTGACTTTCCTGTTCGTTCACGCAACATATTTGTAAGGCGAGAGGCCGATTAGTCCCTTGATGGTAGGGATTGGGCACACCAGTTACACCTATGCTGAATTTATCATTCACACTGATTAGGCGCTGCACTCTGTTATACATAGCATAGGAGTTCTGATTTAACAGATGTACACAACTAATGTGTTTAATCAACCTGAAGTGAATTACCAGCAGTGTGTCAGCTGTTTTGAAGGATGCAGTATTGATGAAGGGGGTTTCAATATATGGACTGAGTCACTTAAAGGGGTTGTAAAGGTTCGTCTTTTATTTTCTAAATAGGTTCCTTTAAGCTAGTGCATTGTTGGTTCACTTACCTTTTCCTTCAATTTCCCTTCTAAATGTTTTTTTTTCTTTGTTTTCTTTGTCTGAATTTCTCACTTCCTGTTTCTCCTCAGTAAGCTGTTCAGTAAGCTGTTCTGACAGACTTTCCACCGCTCAGATGATGGTGGAAAGCTTACTGAGGAGAAACAGGAAGTGAGAAATTCAAACAACAAAAAAAAAAACATTTAGAAGGGAAATCGAAGGAAAAGGTAAGTGAACCAACAATGCACTAGCTTAAAGAAACCAATTTAGAAGATAAAAGACGAACCTTTACAACCCCTTTAATGTTTTAGTGCTGCTGGTGTTTATTTTCCTTGGGCATTTAAACACCTTATTTACATGACAATTGTTTTTATAGTAGCAGCTATTTGTGTAACAGGCCATTTTACTTAATTTGAACATTAGACCATTCCTGAGGGGAAGTGGATTATTGCTTGATTGCGATGGTATACTTTTCTGTTTTTAAAGATGTACACAACTGCATGCTAGTTTTAGGTCAGTGTCTCAAAGACAGGGCAACTTTTTCAGATGGAGGTCAGGAATGACAGCTTGCAAATTCTCTCAGCACAAGTTTCTATGCAGCAAAAAGACTTCACATCAAAATATGTCAGGATGTTGGGGGGCACCAGTTATCCGACACAAACTAAACCTAACAATTCTTGAATTGTAGGCAGGGTAATCCTTTAGTTTATAGAAGCGCTCTCTCCCCATTGCTTCTAAATTCCTGTTTAATTAAATAATTCTTGAAAATCTTGAGAAATGTCCTTCAAAATATTCTCCCCCAAACAGTAAAATTCAATATGGAGAATTAAAACACCGACTATGGAGACATCTAGAAATGGAAATGCTTCTAAGCTCAAAACAGGCATTTTACATTCCTTAAAACTCCAAAAGACCACACTGCATTATACAAATGTTACACATCGGTCCTACTTACATGGTCTGTGGATTGAAGAGTTGCGATAGTGGGAAACACTGTGAGGAAAATGACTGAGTTGCCAAATTCAAAGCCGGGTTAAGAGCTGAAAAAATACAAGTCATTTTTTATGATCAGAAATAAATCCAAAAAAAATTTATAAACATTTTTTTTTTTCCCCCCTAATGCTTATACCTGAAAGGGCAGGATTCAGGGCAGCCAGTGAAATGCCTCCATTTAGCTGCAGAGCAGCTTGAGCAGCAAGTGGAAAATGCAGACCAGTACCTGATACAAGGAGATACAATGCTCATTTACTCATAAAAACAGCAAGGGAATAGATTTAGCAGCAAAACATCAAGCTGAACATACTTTAATTTGCACTCAGACTCCCACATCTACGAACCCGACACAAAATGTATTTGAGTTTCATGTTCCTGTAAAAATGGGACAAGCAATCCTAACTAGGGACAGACCGATACCGATTTTTTGGAGTCTATACCAACTATCGCCTTCCCGCCTTTGAGGCTGATATCAGGTGCCGTTATTCTGTTCCCCCCAAAACCATATCCTCTGTCCCACTTCTCCCCTATAGAAGTGACCTATGTCCCCTGCACCCCCACCCCATCGTGGTGTCCTCTGTACACACGTACATATGTAGAACTAGCCTACCTTACAAAGGTGTACAGCAGAGCAGAGATTGGCCTGTATCACAGTACAGGATGGAGGAGGGCGCAGAAGCTGCCGAAGATACCTTTTCACATTACCAGGCTGGAAATTGCCTGCTAGTATCGCCCGGCAACCAATCACCTACTGTTTAACCACTTCCCGCCCGGTCAATAGTCAATTGACGTTCGGGAAGTGGTTCTGAAATCCTGACTGGACGTCTATTGACATTCAGCAGGATAACATGCCGGCGCACCGCGTGGCGATCGGTGATGCGGGGTGTCTGACACCCTCCATCTCCGTAAAGAGCCTCGGGCGGAGGCTCTTTACCACGTGATGAGCCGTGTCCAATCACGGCTGATCACGATGTAAACAGGAAGAGCCGTTGATCGGCTCTTCCTCACTCGCGTCTGACAGACGTGAGTAGAGGAGATCGGCAGCTCTCTTGTAAGGGGGGGTTCGCGCTGATTGTTTATCAGCGCAGCCCCCCCTGGGAAGCCCACACTGGACCACCAGGGAAATGGGCAATAAAAACAAATAAAAAAAAAGGGAGAATAGATGCTAATCAGTGCCCACAAATGGGCACTGGCTGGCACAATATGGGATCAACAAGTGATGCCCAGCAATGCCATCAGTGCCACCCCTCAGTGCCCATCCGTGCCACCCATCAGTGCCCACCAGTGCCGCCTATGAGTGCCCACCAGTGCCGCATACCAGAGCCACATTTTTGTTTGTTTAGCAAAAAATTAATACCCCCAAGCTGATCGAATACCACCAAAAGAAATCTCTATTTGTGGGAACAAAATGATAAAAAAATTGTTTGGGTACAGTGTAGCATGACCGCGCAATTGTCACTCAAAGTGCGACAGCGCTGAAAGCTGAAAATTGGCTTGGGCAAAAAGGTGCGCAAGTGCCTGGTATGGAAGTGGTTAATGTGAAAATTTTACGCCAGAAGCTCCCACTCTTGCCCCATCCAGCCCTGCGATACCGGCCATGGTCTAGTGAAGAGGAGAGTGGCAAAGGCTTAGGGGGAAGGACTGGCAATACAGGTCTGCGAACTCCCTCAGGGACAGGGGGGTCTGACCAATATCGGTAAGTTTCTGACCGATACCAATTATTTGAAAAATGTGAATATCAGCCCTAATAATCGGCCACTCTAATAATCAGTCGACCTCTACTCCTAACTGGTTTGGTGCGTGTTAACCTTAGCAGGAAAGGCTATACCAGTATACCAAGTTCACTACCAAACTTGCTTTAAAACAAAAAGGCACAATAAAATACAAAGACGGCACATAAAAGCACCAAATCATTTATCATCCCAAACCTCCCGAATTGCCATAAAGATCTTGGCAATAACCTCTAAAATTGAATCTTACACCATTGCTACATAAATTCAAACAGAAATGTACTAGATGGTGCAAACCTACAGCTAGCTCATCGTTGTAGGTAGAACTTTAAAAAAAAAAAAAAAAAAAAAATGTCATGGGCCCCACAGTTGCTATAATATATAGACACTCTATTTTAGAGTCTTACTTGAAAGCAATGTTGCTCTAGGATTAATCTTGACTAGCTGCAATGTCCCAAGGACTGAGGAGGGTTGGCTGTCCCCAACGCCAAGCTTTATTATACAGTATTACAACTGCAATATATGGCAGGATGAGGCATCCCTGATTGTTCCAACCACATGAAGAAGAGACTTACTTCATCGACTCTGCGGGGTGCTTTAGTTTCCAACCTAGAGGTCGACCTATTCCCCCCTGTACCCACTTTACAGATGCAAGATACTATATGGCAGAAGGCAAAATCAATATTGTACTATGGAGGGATAATACCCCATTTAAGGTCATCTAAATTACCCTAAAGTTGGGAAATTTTAAAGGTTTGGATTGCAGTGCAGACATGACAAATTATCAGCTGTATACGGATCATACGTAGGCATATGGAATTCCAAGGCAACGATTTTACCAATATTTACAACTCTATATAGGTCCTATTGCACCCTACAAAAACTACATCGATGGGTTTAGAAATTACATATCGCTCTATGCTAGATGTGACTTTAGCACTTTACTGCTTGCTGCCCAGCATACGTATATAAACATCCTGGGAAGGAAGCAGTTACACCAGGATCATGGCTGCAGCAATCGTTCTGGTACAGGGGGTCCCCGGTTTACGAACATGAAAGGGACTGTAGGTTTGTCAAGTCGAATTTGTTTTGTAAGTCGGAACAGCGGAGCAGGAAAAAGCGGTGATCTGCAGGCTTCACTAGGCCGCGGCTGTGACAGGCGGTTTTAGCAGCCCGGCAGGCCACTGGACCGTACCAGGCATGTGGATGGGCAGGCAGGATGACGAGGGGGGCACCTTAACTCGCAGCCAGGCCAGCTCACTTCAGCAAGGCACAGGCCCGGAAGATGGCGGCAGCCACGGGTGTGCAGGATCGCCGCAATACAGGCACAGGACACAGCAGGGTATGGAGAGGAACGAGCAGGCAATTAGGTTGTTTTTCAGCATTTATGTTCAGGGATGGCTAAGGATGGAGTGCAGGATTCTTGGAGCTCCTCGCTAAATCCCAGTTCGTAAGTAGGAGTCGTTCGCAACTCGGATGTTCGTAACTCGGGGACCCCTGTACTTTTTTTTTTTTTAAGTTGGCAATTGGCTTTCCAGTAAAAGCGATCTGAGGCTTTACAGCTGCCTAAATCACTTTTATAGCGCTCGGGAGCCCCACCACCTCCGCCCTTCACCAACCATTCGTGGGCTCTCTTGATCCACCAGTGGAGCCAGGGACCGAGACAAGCAGCCTGCCTACAGAGGAGATGGAGGAACATCCATGAAGATGAAAGCAACAAGGGTTTTGTCACTGAAGGTTTCAGTGCCATCATTCCCTAGCAATTACAGCCAGAGAAGCAGCTGATCAAACAAGATCTGTGTTTGAGGGCAGAGGAGAGATCAGATTTAGAGAGTATGGCTGCATTCACACTGGGGCGTGGAAGCCGTTGGCAGTAAAGCAGCGCCTTAACATCTTTTTTGAGAAGGTAATCGGCCGCTAGCAGGGCACTTTTAACCCACGCAATATAATCTTATAGACACACACACACACACACACACACACACACACACACACACACACACACACACATAATCATTCTTACTAAAAACTTACCTACAGCCACTAAGAAAAATAAATTGCAGCATGAATTGTGGAATACAAAATATTAATTACTGTGTAAACTTACCCTCTGCCAATTTAGCCATGAGCTGCAATCTTCCAGTTGCCCCCAGATCAAACCCACTGCGTTCAAGATCCTCATTATCGAGGAACGAAACATCTGTACTGCCATCACCACGATCTGTCACATTACCAACTTTCATAGGTCGACCTGCCAACTCAAAGCCATTCAACTGATCCAGGGCTCGCCGAGCACACTCTGCATCTGAAAACTAGAGGAAAAAATCAAATGAGCACTCAAAAGCGCAACTCCAGGCATAAAAAGTTACCAACCAATGGTAGTTTCCTCCTGCTAACCATAACTGCACACAGTATTCACTTACAAAAATGTATTTTAGTACTTTGCAAAAGGAAAAAATAAATAAAAATGTTTCCTCCCTCACTGAAGAACACAGAAGTTAGGAAGTCTAAAAGCAGCCCAACAGAGGAGTGGGAAAAACAGAAAACACTAAGGTTCAGGAGACAAAAATGGGGCCTGCCTGCAGCTCAATCAGCAGCCAGAAGGACCTAGGCCTGAAATTTGAGGCCAAAACATCCACCTGATATTAGAGAATGTGGCAAAAGAAGACAAGGTGGTAGCTTTGCAATCGGGTAAACAATTTTTGCAGTTTATGTGGGCAAACAGTTGGAATATCTAGGAGTTAAAATTCCAACAGATCTTCCACTTCTACTACGAACGCAAGCTGAATTGTTATTATGGTCAAAGCTTTCTTTATCATGGTTTGGCCGTATTAACTCAATTAAGATGGATATTCCTCCAAAGTATTTATACCTATTTCAAACCCTACCCGTTAAATTATTTAAAACTTTTTTTTTTTTTCACCTGGTTTACCATAATATACGACCAAATGGGAGCGGGAATTAAAACAGGTTAACACAAAAGGAAGATTGGGATAAAATTGTTATTAAACACTCATAAATTTTCAGTAGCTTGGGACACCCAAGAGCGCAATTTGAAATTGCCATCTAGATGGTACTGCACTCTAGGTAATTTAAACCCAATTTTTTTCCATCACAATCAGATCGATGTTGGCGTTGTAATGTCGCTACAGATAACTTATCCCCATCTCTGGTGGGCCTGTACCTCTATTTACAAACTATGGGACCAAGTAATAAACTTATATAAAAGATTGTTGTGGATGAATCAATAATTCTGTTGAATTGGCTCTTTTTTCTTTCTCACCTCAACTACTCAAAAATCTTTTTTTTTTGTCAACAGCAAGACAATGCATACAAAGATATTGAAAATCCCCTATTGTCCCTACAATTCTGGAGTGGACTGAGACTCTTAATGGTATTATGCATATGGAGATACTGGTAGCTGAAAATAATGATACTATACAGAAGTTTAATAGGGTGTG
Source organism: Rana temporaria (assembly GCF_905171775.1). NCBI lineage: Eukaryota > Metazoa > Chordata > Amphibia > Anura > Ranidae > Rana > Rana temporaria. Next base: position 254,568,321 of record NC_053489.1, on the reverse strand, counting down.
TCAGACCTGGATAACATTTAAAAATGCATCAACATTTATAGAAATGTTTTAATTTTCAAATGTATTGCTGTTGGAGCATATATATTTAATTTTGCTTGAAATAATCTTTAAGGTTGAAGAAAGATTGTGATTTTGTTATTGTGAGACACCACTGTTTATGTTTTTTCCCTACTCCTCCCCCCCATTTTTTTTTGTTGTCGCTCGGAATACATAGAGGGTAAAAGTAGAACAAGATCCTAGAAAAAACAGGCTAGGATGATGGTCTGCCTGAGACACCTAGAGATGGTATAACAAGAAGGCAGAGACGGAAAAGGAATTAGACTTTAGGAAGAAGCAGTAACAGATTCTCACAGTCAGAACATCAAGACAACAGGAACGAAATTTCCTTTAGAAAAACAAACAAACCTGACAAAAGGATGAAAGATGTCCTGGATGAGGTGGCAAAAAGAGTCCTGGATCTGAACTATTCAAGCCAGAAAGGATTCCTTACACTCCATTTGCAGAAACTGGGCTACAAGGAATATGAACTTATGGGTGAGAGTAGTAGAAAATGGGTTCAAATAGTTTCTGAAGTAGGGAACTAGGGGGAGCAGATGGAGGGAGCTAAATGAAAGACTTTGAATACAAGACGCAGAGAGCAAAATGTTGGTCCAGACCCACTTGTACGAAGGGGGTAATTTGTCCCAAAGAGAAACTCTTAAACCCCTAAAAAAAACTAAAATTAGTAGTGCTTTACCGTTAACACCTCCTGCCCCAGTGTGAAAGTAGGCTTAAGGTGGAAGCCCAGAGTATGCCTTTCATGTCCGTTGATAGGCCTTGCCGAAAGTAGCTTACCTAGCTTTCAGCATCAGATGAATCACAGAATTAGATATGCCTCCGTCTCTCAAAACCTGCAAGATATCAGCTGCAGTAGTGACGAGTTCTCTTTACAGGGGATTTTACCAGCTAGTCATAATTTGACAAGGTACAATCCAAATAGAAAGTGGAGTCTCCAAATTTTGGGGAAAGACTTGTTGACAGTCTTAAGGTAGAGCCAACAGCTGCAGTAATGAGAAGATAAATTCTCAGCTTGAGCATAATAGCCACAGACTAAACATCGGCCTGAATGATTCCTCTTTCCTTCCGATAAATTTTCTTTGTCGCTACTTAAATTTTAGTTAATCATTTTCGACCGACTACTCCCTTTCAAATGAAAATTTTGCAATGCCATGCTTTTATTGTACAATTATAAAACTCTTCTCCTCCCCCCATCTCTCACATGCCAAATTCTGGCGGTCAGGTGGAAGCACTCCAGCACCTCCACAGCCACCGTATTGCTTCTAAACTTCCCAGTAACGCGCGCCCCCAGGACTGGCATGGCGGGTTCCAGCAAGTAGAGCGGCGCGGACATGCTTTCTCCCACCTCTCCCAGAACAGCCATTAAAGAGAACCTGTCATATAGTTACCATAAGGAGGACCTTTTGTCCCCCAATGTGCTGAAAAAAAAAAATCAGGGACACCTATGCATTAAAACATTGAGATACATATCACTTTGAACCATGCATGCCGGAGTTAAAGGAAAAAATTCTAGCATCAGACTACCTCTGTAATGCTAATACGATTACCTGTAGCAGGCTTCTAAAGCATTGCCTTTGGAAAGTATAGGGTAGTCAATTTTGTTGCCATTTTACAGACGCACGCAAATTTAAGAGACCATTCATACTGATTGCACACAAACCCAAAACAGTTTAGTGTGCTGGCATCTGTCCATTTCAGCTGCAGTGAGCCACTGGTGGGGGGGGGGGGGGAGTGTGATGCACATTTAAGCATATCAGTTTCCTTTGTATGTCACCGCACAGCAGCCTGGTGCATTGCGTTTGCTGTGTGGCGACATGCAGGGACATCCAGTGAGATACGATATTATGCACACGTCTGGAACACAGAGAAACTGTGTTCTGGTATGGTCATGACACATAGAAAACTATTGTCTTCTGTAGGTCATTGTAGATACCTGCATTTATCCATGAGGAAAAACAGTGCAAAAAAAAAAAAAAAAAAGTGCCAAATCCTGGTGATCTCTGATCTCAATGTTGTTCAGGTAGATCTCCACCTCTCAAAAGGTTGCCTCCCCCTGCTCTAGGGTATCTGGTTTCAGAAAATATTTTGGGGATTTGTGTGCAAAAAAAAATGCCCTGGCAGCAAAAGGTTTAAATATTAGACTCTACCATGGCTTTACATATTCTAATTCGCACTAGATAATTATTGACAGAAAAACAAAGATTACCGTGATAAATCCATAACCCTTGGATCGCCCTGTATCAGGTTCTCTAAGAAGCTGAATGTTCTCAATCTGAAAAATAAAATGATTCTTCTTTTAGCATTGACAGAATCCACAACTAAAAACAAAAAAGTAAAATTATACATTCAAATGAAAAGCGTAAATAACCTTTCCAAAAGGTTCAAAAATTCCTTTTAGCATGTCCTCTGTGATATTGAAGTGCAGAGAGCCTACATAGAGACGCATGGGTCCAGCATTTCCTCTCTGCAGATTATTTGCCATAGCGGCCAAACGGTTCTTCTCAGCCTATAGAAAGGAAAAAAAAAAAAAAAAAAAAGTTAACAGCAGTCGCTCTTTCACAACACTTTCTCCTATTTACCCAATAACAAAAAATTACCTTGTGCCAACACTCTTTACAACCGACAAAGCTACCGCACTATATTTCAGTGCCAAATACGAACTGTGGTGTAGAATAGTATGAATCTTGGTAAAAGAAGGTAAGTACAATGTGACACAACACTGCACAAACATTCCTAGGCTAAAAGAGACCTAGCACATGTACAGGCAATTCGCTTCATGTTTATAGCTATGAACCAGACCAGTGAACACTTAAATAATGCAACCAAAGGCGACAAAGTCTTAAGGACTGCAGGTCAAATATCAAAAATTTTAGTTTTTCCTCTGTCCTACAAAGCACAAAAATGGGCAAAAAACAAAACAAATCTGTGAGAAATTAACAATGCCTACCTGTGAAGCCTGTACCATGATTGGTACACCTAGCAGTCTCTGGCCAGTTAGGCCAATGGCCAAAGGTACAGACTGGATAGCTACAAATTCAACATATGCAATGCCCTTTGATCTGCGAGAGTTTCGGTCTGCTATAATTCTCACATCTCGCACCTAAAAAAAAAAAAAACACAAGAAGCGACAGGTCAGTTACAGGATTTTTTAACAAACACATAAGCCTTTATTATGATGATCATCTTACTTTTCCTACAGCAGAGAAAAAGTCCTCTAAGTCACGTGGACGAATGCGAGCAGCCAGCTGCATACAAAATACTGTTCTTGCATCACGTTCTTCTGGAGTTAAGATAGGTTCTGGTTGCCTGGTAGGGATTTAAAAACATGTGTTAAACAAAAATTCATATGTATTTAGACATGAATAAAGTGTTGTACATACAGTAAAGTTAACCTCTTCCCGCCGCCTGTACACATATGTAGCCTCAATTAAGTGGGACGTCTTCTGTGATGCCACATATATGTGTACCAGCGTTTGTGCTGGGAGCATGCTGCACAGTGAGCTACAAGCATAGAACCAGGGTCCTGTACTAACAAAATCAGGAATCGGGACTCCTCAGTGATCAGTCACTGTGAAGCCCGGACATGCATATTTTTTTTCCTCCTCTGAATGGAGCAAAAGATTGCTAGGGCAGAAAAAAACGTAAACCATTGTTTCTGGGTCCTACTACAGGTACAAACATACACATATGTGGTATTGCTGCAATCATCAGGAGCAGAAGAAATTTTTTAGAGTTGTTAATTTAAAAAGTTACCATTTACCACCAAATGAAAGCCCAATTTGTCCAAAAAAGATTAGGGTATAATCCGCCTGGACACACAAGTAGCTGCAATGATATGTAGTTTTACTAACACATGTCAAAGTTGAAGAATTGTGTCCAGGCTTTACGATCATGAAGGGGTTAAAACAGAGAAATAAAATGTATAGTATGTCAGCACAACATCTTAGGTCGAAAGACAGTACCTTGTCCCGAAACATAACCCTGAAGCTATAATGTGCCAACCACTGAAACAGCAATCACCAAAAAGCTACCATAAATATTCCAGAGTACTCAAGAAGCACTAAAAACAAAATGCTCAACATACAAAAAAGGTATTCCTGCTTTGCCTGTCTGGTGTTGGCATTTTGAATTCAACCCTCGAGTAGGCAGCCCCATTAAAATCAATGGGAAGCTGTCGGCTCAAACAGCTAATCTCATACAGTTACTTATGTAAATCGTTCATGCAGCGAGCGCATTCGAGTGATCAGCCCTAGACGCTGACTGACTGCGCCCAGGGCCGATCACTCGCTCGTGCTCACCACATGAGCAATTACATATGAGTGGGCATGATCAGCCATCGCTAACACAAAGCGGGTACATTTGAAAGTGTTAATATACAGTGCATTCAGAAAGTATTAACAGCACTCAAAAACTTTTTCCACATTTTGTTACAGCCTTATTTCAAAATAGATTACTAGATTACTAATTTTCCTCAAAATTCTACAAATAATACCCCACAACGTGAAAGAAGTTTGTTTGAAATCTTTGCAAATGTATTAAATAATAATATCACATGTACTTTTATACCAAGGCATTGCTAAACTGGCAGTAGAACACCAAGCGATTTTCGGACACTTTTGAAGAGTTTTTTTTTATTTATTTTTTAGGAGCTTTCCATTAATTTCAATGGAGAGGGGCGTTTGAGGCGCTTTTTTTTTAGCTCTCCAAACATGGTCCAAAAGATGCCGCTTGCAAGATTTTTTTTCACCGCCCCGCCAGCGCACCTTCGCAGTGTGAAAGCATTAATTGATTTTAATGGAAATAGGTTTTCGTGAGCTTTTTTAGTGCAAAAGTGAAAAGCACCTCAGTGTGAAAGGGGTGCAAGTATTCGTGACACTCAAAATTGACCTCAATCTCATCCTGTTTCCACCGATCATTCTTGATGTGTTTCTACAACTTGATTGGAGTCCACTTATGGTAAATTCAGTTGATTGGATATTATTTGGAAAGGTACACACCTGTCTATATAAGGTCCCACAGTTAACAGTATGTCAGAGCACAAACCAAGCCATGAAGTCCAAGGGATGGTCTGTAGACCTCAGAGGCCGGATTATATGAAGGCACGGACCTGGGGAACGGGAACAGAAACATTTCTGCAGTATTGAAGGTCCCAATGAGCACCGTGTCCCTCCATCATCCATAAATAGAAGAAGTTGGAACTACCCGAACTCTTCCTAGAGTTGGACTGCCTGGCCAAACTGAGTGTATGGGGAGAATGGCCTTAGTCAGGGAGGTGACCAAGAACCAGATTGCCACTCTGACAGAGCTCCAGCATTTCTCTGTGGAGAGGTGAACCTTCCAGAAGAACAACCATCTCAGCAGCACTCCACCATCAGGCCTGTATTGTAGAGTGACCAGTCAAAAGCCACCCGACAGCCCGCCTGGAGTATGCCAAAAGGCACCTGAAGGACTCGGACCATTAGAAAAATTCTCTGGTCTGACTGGCAAGCATCATATCTGGAGGAAACCAGGCAGTCTTCATTACCTGGCCAATAATGAAGCATTGTGGTGGTAGCATCATGCTGTGGAGATGTTTTCCACCAGCAGGAACTGGGCGACTAGTCAATACCAAGGGAAAGATGAATGCAGCAATGTACAGAGTCATCCTTGATGAAAACCTGCTCCAGAGTGCTCTGGACCTCAGACTGGGGCGAAGGTTCATCTTCCAACAGGACAATGACCCAAGATAACAAAAAGGAGTGGCTATAGGACAACTCTGTGAAAGTCCTTGATGAGCCCAGACTTGAACATCTCTGGAGATCTAAAAATGGCTGGAGCACCAATGCTCTCCCAAACAACCCGATGGAGCTTGACAGGTCCTGCAAAGAAGACTGGGAGAAACTGCCCAAAATTGGTGTGCCAAGATTGTAGCATTATGCGTACATGGGATTTTTCTTTTCTTTTTATTGATAATAAATTTGCAAATACTGCAAACATACTTCTTTGACGTTATTACAGGCTATGTATGGTTTGTAGAACTTTGAGGAAAATAATTTAATCAGTTTTGGAATAAGGCTGTAACATAAAAAGTGAAGCGCTGTGAATACTTTCAGGGTGCACTGTACCCATAGAAAGCACAGCAAAATAAGAATAAAACATTTTTAAACAAAACACTTTTTGCAACCAAAAGATACCTGATGGGACTTTTTTCCTTATGTCGGGGGCTGCGACTTTTGCTACGTGTGTGGCGCCGCCTGTCAAATTAAGTATTTATTTCGATTATCAGTTCATTTTTGTTCAAACAAAAACATTAAATAAAGGGTTATTATACAAGCATTTTTTTCAGAAGCGAATACAAGGTAGGTGGGTTATAATAGCCCTTCTGCGCATCAAAAAATATTTAAGAGGGGGGGGGGGGGGGCAATAAATACATTTTTACTTAAAAATGTAAACCTCTACTATTGAGGGGAAAAAAGGCTGTAGTTAAAAAAACATTTCCATATTTATTAACATCGCTTACAGCAATCTTCTTGCCAAAGATTTTTCTGTTCACATACTGTATATGATTACATTTCATATTTAAAAAGGACAGTGGAGGAGCTGGAGCCAGCGGTTGGCTTTTTAGTGATAACAACCGATGCAACTAAAAGCCACTCGGCTGATATCCTAAAAGGAGCGGGGAGGAGACGTCATCCCCCACCCCCCTCCTGCCACCTTGATCCCACACAAAGCCAGATTCGGCTTTGATCGGGTCTCCGATGTAAAATCCTGGAAGCGACACCACTTCCGGTTTACTCGTCTGTCAATGGCGCGATACTGTGTGCTGTATCGCAAAAAATGGGCTGATAAGGAAAGGGGTAAATTCTCCCGGGGCTGATGTTAACATTTTTATATAAGGGCTGTTACTGATTAAAATTTCCGTGTTCCATTAATGTTTTTTTTTTTTTTTAAATCGACTAATTTCAATTATAAACGTTTATACATTTTTCGGATCACCATCATATATAGTCCTCACTGTAATATCCACAGACATCTCCCCCACTGTATAGGAAGATTAGTGCTTTCTTAGTCTTACCAGAGAAGCCGGCCGAACACAAGCAGTTAAGGGCCGGGTGATGACGTCAGCACGCCGCTCTAGGCTCACCTAGGCCGCCCCTTGGTGGACCAAGATGGCCGCCGCTCCGGGAGCTAGGCTGAAGCCGCGGCCTTTCCTATGGCCGAGGCAGCAGCGGAGCTCCGCTGATCATTTACGATCCGTTGCACCACTAGTACCGAATATTTTTTTTTTACGATTAATCGAGGAATTAATCTTTAATTTCCACAGCCCTAAATACTGTATATATATAACTTTTTTTTTTTATACGTGTCCCCTCTGTCCCTGCGTGCTCGAGCAGGAAAGAAAGCGAATATGCACCTACGATTTTTAGGTACCATAGTTTGTTGCCATTTCACGAGACATTTCAAAGCATGACATGTTAGGTATCCATTTATTCAGCATAACATCTTTCACATTGTACAAGAAAAAAATAAAATAAAATTGAATTAACTTATTATTGACCGTGTATTTTTTTCAACATTAAAAATTGCTCTTGAAAGACCGCAGTACAAATATTGCGACATAAAAAATTTGCGACGATCGCCAGTTTATTCTCTAGGGTCTCTGCAAAAAATATATAATTTGTGAGATATCCATCTATATATATCTCACAAACACACACACATGGACGGACACAGCAGCAATTGACCTTAGGGTTTATTATTCTTCCTTTCAGGAGATGACTAGGCAGAAAAAACAGCACTTCAAGTGTTAAAACACTTCTCAGTATAGCACCTCCCAGGGGGTTCATCCCTCTCTCTGCATCATGCAGCCCCAGTTCGTAAAGCAGTAAGCAGTACAAACAAAGGAGGGGAGGGTGCTGTGTCCGTCTATGAACTCAGAGAAATGGATTTTACGGTCAGTACAAAAATCGTATTTTTTTATTTTTGCTTGAAAATTTTCTCGTCCGTTCATGGACGGACAGAGCAGCAATTGACCTTAGGGACGTCCCCAAGCAGTGTCAATTTTTTTTTAGAGGGGTGGGAAAATCACAGAAAACCAAACTTCACCCCTAAACAAACCAGAGTTCCTCAACGGAGGAACTTCAACCTTAAACAGCCGCCTGTAAAACCTTGCGGCCAAAGGAGGCATCCGAAGATGCACTCACATCCACCTTGTAAAATTTTAAGAAGGTGTGGATTGACGACCAGGTCGCTGCCTTACAGACCTGTAACACAGACGCTTGATGGCGGAAAGCCCAAGAGGCATCAATCGCCCTGGTCGAATGCGCCATAACCTGAAAGGGAGGCGCCCGCCCCTTTAGGGCATAGGCCTGGAGCACGACTGGTCTGATCCACCTAGAAATGGTGGCCGACGAGACCGCCAGACCTTTCTTAGGACCAGTCACCGACACAAACAGTGAACCCGACTTCCGAAACGGAGCCATAGCAGACAAGTACACCCATAGGGCCAAGGAATGCACGTCCAAGGAATGCAAAGTGGCCGAAACAGCCTTTGGAGAGAATGATGGCTGCGGCCGCAGCACCACCTTATCCTTGTGGATGACCAAGAAAGGAGCCTTGCAAAACAAGGCCGCCAGTTCAGATACCTGTCTGACCGAAGTAATTGCCACCAGAAAGACCACCTTCTGGGACAGAGTCAAGTCCCATGGGGGCAGTGGAGGACGCACAGGAGGGGCCACATGCCGAACCCCCTGCACAAACGTACGCACCACAGAGTGCGCCGCCAATGGTCGCTGAAAGTAAACAGCCAGAGCCGAAATCTGACCCTTAACCGTACTTAAGGCGAGAGCCTGATCCACTTCACGCTGTAAGAACAGCAGAATCCGGGACATCACGTATGTACGAGGGTGCCATTTCATCTCTTCACACATAGAGATGTAGGCCTTCCAAGTACGATCGTAAATCTTTCGCGACGTAGACTTTCGTGCTCGTAGCATGGTAGAGATCACCGAGTACGACAGGCCTTGGTCCTTCAGCACCTGGCTCTCAACAGCCACGCTGTTAAAGCCAGCGACTGTAAAGCAGGGTGAAAGATAGGACCCTGCGACAGAAGATCTACTCTCAGAGGTAGAGGCCAAGGGACGTCTGCCACCAGACGCACCAGGTCCGCGTACCAGGAACGGCGCGGCCAATCTGGAGCGATTAGGATCGTTGGTATCCCCTCCGCTTCCACTCTGCATAGCAGGCAAGGAAGAAGCTTCAGAGGAGGGAAGGTGTAGATTAGGCGATAGTGACCCCATGGCGTCACCAACGCGTCTGACGCGTCCGCCCATGGGTCTCTTGACCTGGCCACGAACCGTGACACCTTCCGATTGAGACGGGACGCCAGAAGGTCCACGTCTGGAGTGCCCCATCTTTGGCACAGACCCTGAAACACTTCCGGGTGTGTGACTCAAGTAGTCGGCCTGCCAGTTCTGCACCCCCGGAATGTACACGGCCGACAGAGCCAGAACGTATCTTTCGGCCCACCGGAGAATGTGCGTGACTTCCGTCGCTGCGGCCGAGCTCCGTGTGCCCCCCTGATGATTGACATACGCCACGGCCGTGGCGTTGTCAGACTGGATCCTGACCGGTCGGTCCTGCAGACCCAGAGATCACTTGGAGAGGCACAGCCGGATCGCTCAGAGCTCCAGGACATTGACTGGCAGGCGGGACTCCTCCTGAGTCCAGCGCCCCTGGGCTGACTGGACACCCCAGACACCCCCCCAGCCGGAGAGGCTGGCTTCCGTCGTAAACCACAGTCCAATGGCACGGCAGAAACGATTTTCCGGTCTGAAGTACCGGAGATGTCAGCCACCACACAAGGGAGGACCTGAACAGGCGACTCACCCGAATCTGGTAATCCAGAGACGAAGGGAGCGTGTCCCAACGTGACAGAATCTTTCTGTAACACTCGTGTGGAATTGAGCATACGGGACCGCCTCGAAAGAGGCCACCATCAGACCCAGAACCCCCATGCAAAAGCGAAGCGACGACCACTTCTGGGTCGCCAACCGCTGCACCGCAGATTGCAGCGTCTGTAGTTTCTCCTTTGGGAGGAAAACCCTCGCCTCTGAGGAATCCAGAATCAACCCCAGGTATTCCAGCCACTGAGACGGTACCAGTACTGACTTCTGGACATTCAATAGCCAACCGAATTGGCTGACAGGTGATAGACACGTCCTCTTCTAATTCTGAGCTTGAAGAAGCTCTCAGAAGGTCGTCTAGGTATCCTACGATAGCAATCCCGCGCTACCTCAGCAGAGCCAGAATCAGAGCGAGCACCTTGGTGAAAACCCATGGTGCCGAGGCCAGGCCGAACGGGAGGGCCACAAATTGAAAGTGGTCCTCCCCGACCGCAAAACGCAGAAATCTCTGGTGTTTTTCGCATATGGGGATATGCAGGTGCGCGTCCTTGATATCCAAGGACGCCAGAAATTCCCCCTGATGGAGTGCCGCCACTACAGAGCGAACCGACTATCTTGAACTTCTGTACTTTGACAAAACAGTTGAGGGCCTTGAGGTCCAGGATTGGACGGACCCCTTTCTACTTGGGGACTACAAACAGATTGGAGTAAAACCCTTGAAACCGTTCCGCTGAGGGAACTGGTACAATCACTCCACTGACCAGCAGATCTTGAACAGCCCCTGACAGGGCGTTCCGGGGGAAGCTGGAGGTTGGAAGGAAAAAAATCTGTTTGGTGGACAAGAGAAACTATCTTGTACCCCGAGGAAACTACTTCGTAAACCCATCGGTCGGAAAGAGGCCTCCACCGAGCCACGAATTTGCGAAGCCGGCCCCCCACCCGAGAGACGGGCGGGGGCAGACCTTCATGCAGAAGCAGGCTTGTCCGCAGGCTTGTTGGGCTTGCAGGACCAGGTGCGCTTTTGTCCTTCAGCAGGCGCCTTGGCACCCTGGAAATGTTTTCCTAACACACCTGGGGGGCGAAAAAAACGCTTGGGGGTAGTAAAGGAGGGCCCTTGCTTACGGCGAGGCTCCTTACCCTTTCAAGATTGCGGGAGCAGAATGCTCTTACCTCCTGTGGCATCCTTTATGATGTCATCCAGAGACGCCCCAAAAAGCCGTTCACCCTTAAAGGGTAAATCCAACAAGGCCTTTTTAGAAGACTGGTCCGCAGACCAACACTTCAGCCACACAAGGCGGCGTAGCACCACCACGTAGGCGGAGGCCCTGGAGAGCAAGGGGAGCGTATCCAGGGCCGACTCACAGACAAACTTTAGGCCCTGCACCAACTGGTCGGCCAGTTCCACACAGAGCTCAGGAGCATTCTGCGCCCCCAGCTCCTGCAGCAAGGACTTTGCCTGTTCGGTAAGTGTCTGCGACAGGAGAGCCCCGGCCAAAACCGGGCTCACCGCCGACCCCACCACTGTGGACATGGAGCGGGCCACAGCCTCAGCTCTCCTATCTGCGGGGTCCTTAAAGGGGTTGTAAAGGGAAAAAAAAAATTCATAATAAAGCATCCTTTACCTGCAGACATTCCTCTTTTCACTTCCTTATTGTTCGTTTTTGCTCAGAAGTTGCTCTATTTCTTCTCCGTTCTGTTCACTTCCTGCTTGTTTGATTTTACTGACCACCGTGAAGGGAGGCTTTACTGTGGTGGTCAGTAACGTGCTCACCCCCTCCTGGGAACTACATCTGTGCGACAGGACGCTCTCTACGTGTTAGAGACTTCAAGGAGGTGTGAATTACTGGGCGTGACACAATTCATACTGGGAAATGTAGTTCTTACATGAACAAACGATGCAAACCAGGAAGTGAATGAGAGAACAGAAACTAGAATGCCGGAGGTGATATAGATGAAGGAATTTAATAGGTATTTACTCGTTTTTTAACAGAATCATTACACTATTCTGTCCGTCTACCTTGCAGACATTAATTTTAGGCAAAAGATTTTTTTCCTTTAGTAACCCTTTAAAGGCGGGAGCCCCTTCCACAGGCAACGTGGTAGCCTTGTTCAGTCTGGACACAGGGGGGTCCACTGCCGGAGGAGAGATCCACTTTTTTAAGAAGTCCTCCTCAAAAGGGTAATGGACCTCAAAGTATTTTGGAACAGCAAAAACTTTCTGCGGCCGATCCCATTCCTTGTACAACAATTTGTTCAGATAAGGAACACAAGGGAACACTTTCGCAGTGCGGGGCGGCTTGCGGAACCCAAACGGTACGGTCATCTCTGATATCTCCGCCGAATCCTCAAGTTTTTGAGTATCCCGCACTGCAGTGATAAGAGCTCCAACAAACGCCTTATCATGCGCGGATCCTGAAGCAGAGTCATCCTCACTGTCCGTGTGGGCTAGGCCTGCATCTTCTGACATAACAGAACCAGGGCCAGACGCAGTAGCAGGGCCTGATTCCGTGTCAGAGACATCCCCAGAAGAAGGCGGAGGGAGGGGTGGCGCTTTTTACCCCCCTTCTGGCCACTCGCCGCTTCAATCCTGGCAACAAACGCCTCAAGGACTGCCGTCATAACATCCACTGAGGCCGAAGGAACAGGGGCACTAAGGGTTAACTCTGGCATGCCTGGAGTAGAAGCCTCCGGTTCGGATGCCATGCTGACCCACTGTAAATGCCACCCTTGGACTGCAAGGCAAGACCCACAGGCCACCCTCCCGACTGCAACAGAGAGCAGGGGACCCCCCAGAGGACTCACCACCCGACCAGGCTGTAGTGCTGCTGAGAAGCTAGAAACGCTGCCTGTGCTGTGCCATCCCTCAGGAAGTGTGCTGGGAGCTTTTTTGCGCCGTTAATCTGGTCATTAGAGGCCGAAAAACCTTCCAAGATGGCCACCGACACGCAAAAAACAGCATGCAGGCTACAAGAAAAATGGCAGCTGATCGTCAATAAAAGCGCCTGTCACCGGCAAAATGGCGGCCAAACACATTTTTAAAGACACATAAATGACAAAAAAACAGCAAAAACACGGCAAACGTACCAGACCTGCAGGTTCCCCCACCCCCCCACACAGCATCATAAAAAAAACACATACAGCACCCCACAGCAGTCACAGCCCCAGGTAGGACGGAGCCCCCACCTCATGGCCGCCACCCAGAATGCGGGGAAGGAGGGAGAGGAAGGGAGAGAGTAAAGCAGGGCGGACCCTCGATCGACCTCCCCGGGAATGCACCAGCCAGACCACTATGCCAAGGCAAGGGGAAACTACTCACCCATCCTGCGACCACCGGCTAGAGGCATTCCAGACAGACCCAACGTCTAAAGTAGTTACGGCATGGCTGTCGGCCCGGCACACTGACTCGGCCATAGAGACCGGTCATATGTGTGCCCTGGAGTGAATAGCTCACCAGCCACCCCTGGAGCAACGGGGCATGTCGTGGACGGCCCAGCGCGTAGCTAAAGGCCGGCACACGCTCGATGGCCGAACATGGGGGGGGACTACAAGGATCGAGGATCCAGCCTGTCACCCAGTCGGCAGTTGATTGTAGATCCCAGGACCCAAAAATGCAGGAAAAAATAAAAATAAAAGCAAAAGAAATCGCAAAAAATCTCCAGAGCACATGGGCCCAGAGGAGCCATGTCTTCTCCTTACGCTAGGCAGAAAAAAACTGGGGCTGCATGATGCAGAGAGAGGGATGTACCCGGGGGACCCTGCCCCCTGGGAGGTGCTATACTGAGAGAAGTGTTTTAACACTTGAAGTGCTGTTTTTTTTCTGCCTAGTCATCTCCTGAAAGGAAGGATAATAAACCCTAAGGTCAATTGCTGCTGTGTCCGTCCATGAACGGAAGAGAAAATATGGATTTTACCTAGTAAGCAACAAATGTCATAAATGGGCTTAGGCGTGAAAGGGTTAAACTACTTTTTAGGTAATAAAAATATACACTAAGGGCTCATTCACACCAGAACTCAGCGTGGGATACTCTGTGCAAGTTTCCCCACACTGCATATAAAATGTACTGGGTGTGCGATCTGCTGTGAGTGTCAATGTACTCCTAACACAATTACAGAATGCAAATGCAGTGCATTTGCAGCACCGGATCGCATGGTACCGCAGTATCATGCAATTCAGTTGGTGTGTTTTTAAAAGTAGTTTGTGCACTACTTTTGGTACAATCCAATGCGATTTCAGCCCACGAAAACCACACGGCACTGAATCGCACAGGAAACGCAGACAGCATTTCTGTACGATTCAAGTGTGAACTGGCCCTAAAGCAAACTATTTTAGTACTATCTTGAACAAACCATGTAATTTTTCATTTCTAATCAGCAAGCTTCTTAAATGACACTAGTCTAATTTTAAGAAGAGTCAACATAATTATGTAGCTGTCCAAATCTGTAGGAATCACACACACACAAACTCCTCATGGTAAAAGTTTCTCACCCGGGACTACGGTGTCTGGAACGTTCATCTCGCCGGCGATCACGACTCCTTGAGCTGTGTCGTCTTCCCCGGCTGCGGCTTCTATGCCTGTGCTCACGGCTTCGGTGTCTATCCCTGCTGCCCCGACGTCTGTGCCGGTCCCTACTCCGACTGCGGCTGAGTGACAAGGTGATAGATTTAAAATGTACATCCATTTAGAAAATCCCCAACAGTCTGCATCATGGAAATTATGGTGAGGCTGCTGATCACTTGCATACCCAATAGCAATATGTGTGGGTCCAGAGCTTGAGCGTTCAAGTTCTAGCCATTATTGACATAACTTAGCACTCCTATGGCACACTGGAGGAAACAAACCTATGTGCACCATAAAGGAAATTGACTCTACCTCCGCAAAAACCTGGCTCCAGTATCCCTTACAACCATGAAAAAAAAAATACAAAGGCTGGAGTCCACATAAAGAATAAAGGACACTTCAGGATTTTAAGAACAGCAAACATTCCCGAGTATCCATCATAAGAGACAAACGTGCCGATGCCCCATATTTGAGGTAGCAAAGACCGCTTAATTTAATTTCTCAATACTGTGGTGCGGAGCAGCATTGTAGACTAGTAAGGGATTGGTTAACATCATAATTAGTAAAAGAAAACAGGGTACAGGCGGTCCCTGGGTTACAAACAAGATAGGTTTGTTTTTAAGTTGAATCGGTTTGTAAGTCGAACAGGTACAATTTTTAAGTGAAGCTGCAGGCAAAAAAAAACGATTTTTAAGCTTTTTGGATAGCATAGGGAAGAGTTAAGACCCCTGTAACGTTTGTTTTGCCGTCTGTGCTCCTGTTCAGAAGATTTCACTTCACTTTCTGTCCCTATGAAAATTTGATTTTGAAAATTTTGGGTTGTTGTGGAAATAAGCCTTGGTGATAAAGCATCAGTGAAGACACCTTTATCCCCATAATAACTAATGCCGCGTACACACGGTCGGAATTTCCGACAACAAATGTTCGATGTGAGCTTGTTGTCAGAAAATTCAACCGTGTGTAGGCTCCATCGGACATTTGCTGTCGGAATTTCCCGGCAACAAATGTTTGAGAGCTGGTTCTCAATTTTTCCCAACAATAAAAGTTCTTATCGAAAACTCGGATTGTCTGTATGAAATTCTGACGCACAAAAATCCTACACATGTTTCAAATCAATTCGACGCATGCTCGGAATCATTGAACTTAATTTTCTTGGCTCGTTGTAGTGTTGTACGTGACCGCGTTCTTGGCGATGGGAATTTCCAACATTTGTGTGACCGTGTGTATGCAAGACAAGTTTGAGCCAACATTCCGTCGGAAAAAAATCCATGGTTTTGTTGTCGGAATGTTCAATCGGGTGTACACGACATTACAGGAGAGAATTTGCCTTCCTAGGGGGTAGATTTCCTCTCTCCTGTTGTCTCCCTCCATTTGTAAGTAGGAGTCGTTTGTAAATCAGATGTTTGTAACTAGGGGACCGCCTATATATTCCTGGAAACTTATGTTAAAACTCGCTTTCAAAAGAGGTATACACCTACCTTCGACGTCGATCATGACTTCTGCTCCTGCTCCTTTTCCTACTTCTACTTCTCCTAAAAACAAAGAATATATGCAATTACATACTGTGCAGTACAGGGACCACAGATAACAAAATAAAATAACAAAGGAAAAATAATCCCTGATGGCAAAAGTATACCCCACCTGCTGCTGCTACTGGCTTTTCCAGACCGGCTGCTGCTGGTCTCTTTCGCCTGTTCATTGTTGGTCTCTTTTGCCTGATTATTGTTGGTCTCATTTGCCTGATTATTGTTGGTCTCTGGATTGGGAGTTTCTTCCTGTTCAGCCCAACAAAAAATGCCACACCGACAGAAGATGGTCAGGGGGGTCCCAACATAGAATTATATGGAAGATAATGCGGCAGAGTAGGGAAAGAGCAGAAAGATAGAACACAGAGAAAAAAAATCTTATTAGCTAGGTATTAAAAATAACAGCTATACAGAGTGGAATTTTGAAAGCTCAGCCAGTGGATCAAAATTTCCAAACTACCTACATATTTTCTTGACATTAATACATGACCTTACATGGAGGATGAACAGAGATCAGCAGAGTGCACCTTTAATTATATACCTTACCTGATACAAAAAATAGTTATTATGGGTTATTTCCCACTGTATCTTGTCTCAAATTCCTCGGCCTGGAGCAAACAGAGGGCATATTTCTTTATGATTTTTAGCAAGTACACACTGAGAGCAAAGTAATGAAGCATAGATGTGAGCTACAAACACATACACACACAATGACTAGCATGTAATAGTGTATAGACATCCCCTTTAGCACCATAATTTTCCCCTCAGTTCTAGGCTTTAGTAGCCAGCAAAAAAGCACATACAATGTTTTAATAACAAAAAAAAAAAGCACATACATTAAAGCTGAATTTCAGCTAATGTCTATTTTTGCATCTATAAAATTGGTCTAAAACAAATTGTAGGAAAATAGGCCTAATTTCACACTCTCGGCGCTTATGGGGCTATAGGTATTTACAACTCTGCAAATAAAATTATCTATGTCCTATGGCTAGGATATGGATAAAGCAGCTGCTCAAAATAAAACAAAACATGTATACATAGTAAAATAGTGATAAAAATAATGATAAAAATCATCAAAAGTCTATCAATAAAATACAGCAGCGCTAGTGATCAGAACACAGTTTAAATCCGATCACTCATTCACATTCAAAAAGATAAATGAAGGTAAGAAAGTTCTCCAGAGATCAGAGGGTGCACAAATATTCCGTGACAGAAAGGGGTGCTCTTCAAGACAATTTCAACTGTCCATGATTGGTGATATCACTCGTGAGCCGAGCAAAACATACGAAAATCCAGTGACAGTGTCCCCTCAAGGATGTCTACTCACCAGATTAATGTTAAAACAGGCTTTGAACAGTAATGTCATCTAATTCCCTCTTCCTCATGGAGATGATATTCCAGCAGCATGCAGTACTCCTAATGACCACCCGGTGTCAGGGCACATAAAAAAAGCTCGATATGGTGCGATACCATTTAAAAAAACTTTTATTTTAACATGCTGTTAAAAATCATGCATACAAACAGCAACAAAAAAAGCTCCACAGAGCAGTAACAGATACAGAGTGTAATGCCTTTCAGCCGGTCAGCAGCTCACAGAGGGTGATGGATACCTCGTGAATGCGAGCGTTTACCGCTAGCACACCCGATCACTCTCCTAGTTGGAGTGCAGCTGAACCACAGCGTCAGGCGTATGTATATCAAAATATCGCGAGATTGCGCCCTGACGTTTCGTCCTTCCGACTTCTTCTGAGAGCGCCAGAAATGATATCACACCATATCGAGCTTTTTTTATGTGCCCTGACACCGGATGGTTATTAGGAGTACTGCATGCTGCTGGAATATCATCTCCATGAGGAAGAGGGAATTCGATGACATTACTGTTCAAAGCCTGTTTTAACATCAATCTGGTGAGTAGACATCCTTGAGGGGACATGGTCACTGGATTTGCTCGGCTCACGAGTGATATCACCAATCATGGACAGTTGAAATTGTCTTGAAGAGCACCCCTTTCTGTCACGGAATATTTGTGCACCCTCTGATCTCTGGAGAACTTTACCTTCATTTATCTCTTTGAATGTGAATGAGTGATCGGATTTGAACTGTGTTCTGATCACTAGCACTGCTGTATTTTATTGAGAGAGACTTTTGATGATTTTTATCATTATTTTTATCACTATTTTACTATGTATACATATAAAATTGGTCTAGCTTGGACCAATGTAACCATGTTATGTGCCATACCCGGAAAAACCCTGCAAAAGCTGGAGATCACAGGCACTGCTAATACAGGGATTTCCGCTGTCTTCCGGGTCCCATGCAGCATGGTTGACCTGCTGCTTAGTGATCACTTGCTCTGCATTGGCACCATCAGAGAACACTTTGCATTTTTTTAATGCATGCAAAACCTTCTCCGATAGCACAAAGTGGAGAGGTGGGGCGGTGATGTCACGACTGCCGTCATCTAAATGAGATTACTTTGTATTCGCTGAGAAAATGCAAGGTGTTCTTCTGAATGGTACCCATGCCTAGCTAGCGAGCAACCTCCCGTGCTCACTAAGCAGCAGGGCAGTCACTTGGCATGGGAGCAAGACTACAGCAGCAATCACTGTAGTAATGATGCCTGCTTTGAATTTCCAGCTTCCACAGAGACTGGCCAGGTATTTAACATACATGGTTACATTGGTCCAAGCTGGACAAATGTAACTATGCAAAAATAGCCACACCTGGAGTTCAGTTTAAGGGGACAATATATTTAACCTTGTTATCTGCATTATGCCAAGAACACATTAGCGGTGCTGCTTAAGCAGGTCATACAACTGGATCCTTGGGCTGAATTAAATAAAAATCTATCAGATTCCTTTATCCACGCTATACAGGGTGGATGGAGGAATCACCCTGCTGCCATTTTATTCTGACACCCCAAATGTTGCCTGCATCTAATTGGATGCAGATTTTATTCGGCTAACAATTTTCTACCTGGCACCTGTGAAAAAACTCAGTTAACTTTTGTTGAGCTGGCTGGTGTTGACAGGGGCACCCATGGCGTGAATTTTTTCTGGTTAAAAGCAAATCGAGTGAAATTGCAGTCCTAACTGTGCCACCTAACTATATAAAATCACCCCCCCCCCGGAAATAAATAAGTGGCAGTTATCAAACATGACTTTTTTCACTTCTTCCCAAACAAAAGATGTATATATGCGATATGAATATCACATTTCAGCTGTTTGGACCTCATTCTTAAGTTATGCTACATTCACTGCAAAGGACAAACACATAGAAACACCATTCATGTGGGTGTCCCTTACACACCAATGAAACAGAGGGAGCTTTTATTCTGTCACAATGCTTTCAACAATGCTAACACTAATGACCACAATATGATAAAACACTGGGTACAGGTAAGCATTGGGAGATAGCTAGATCACTTACTTTTCTCAGCAGTAGTTATATATTCACATATTATTCAACACGGGACTCTAACCATCTATGGCTAAGGCAGCAATTGTCCGTAGTTCTGTGTAAATATTAGAAAGTACAACTTGTACAATTTAAACCATGCTCTTTTAAGTTAATAAAATGTGTTGCCCCTTGTATTGCAGAACCACCTCTGGCCGAAGGAGCTAAACCCCTATCCCACAAACAGATCTTTGCTTTGGTCCTGTGGTAGTCTTGACGTCAAACATTGTTCAAGGCCCTTCCCCGGAAGAGCAGGGCAGGGAGGAGGACTAGGTTCTATGAAGAGAAAGGGAGCAGTGTGTTATTGATTGACAGGCTCTCTTTATAACAGGTAAGTGGGCGAGGAGCACCAGCAGTGAAAACTTAGAAACCAACTACCAATAGTACGAACAGTAACAATTTTATTTTTGAGCTTCCCAAATTATCTGTGAAGATGGTCAAAAAGAGCATTAAATGAATTACTGTTCTTGGTTTATCCATCTATCAAAATTGTAATGCTTTTTAGGGCAAAAGTTCAATTATTGTTAAAATGAACTTACTGGACAGGCATATTGTAGTAAAGGTTATGCTATTTGCAGAGTTTCAGAATTATCAGTGTGAGGCTCCATTCACTTCCAGCGTGACTTTGATCCGACTTTACACTTAGTGAATCTAGCCAAGTCACATCAAAAGTCACACCAAAGTATTGAAGGCACCTTTTTCAAAGTCTCTGCGACTTTAATGATACAATTGAAAGAAATGGGCTGTGGCTATGATGTCCAAAGTCGCACAACAAATCACACAAGTGTGAATGGAGCCTTTGGGTATTTGCACATACAAGTTATTACTTTGAATAGAAAAGGATTGAAATAGAGAATAAAGTAACTCGGTTTTCTACATTTTGTTTTTTCTGCTACATGGTTAAAAAAGTAAAATTTAGTCCCATAGTAAAGCAAGACCAAAAATCCAGGTATATAGTTACTTTGTTTATAGGGCAACTTACTTCCCAATCTCTAATTAAAAAAAATATACGATTTTTTTTATTAAAAAAAATATATTTTTGCTTTTCTAGAAATGGACTAGCATCTTAGAGTGATTATGAATACATCAATTCCCACACTTATACAGGATCTCACAAAAGTGAGTACACCACCTCACATTTTTGAAAATATTTTATTAACTCTTTTCATGTGACAACTCTGAAGAAATGACCCTATGCAACAATGTATTGTGTGTACAGCTTGTATAACAGTGTAAATTTGCTGTCCCCTCAAAATAACACACAGCCATCAATGCATAAACCACTGGCAACAAAAGTGAGTACACCCAAGTGAAAATGTCCAAATTGAGCCCAATTAGCCATTTTCCCTACCCGGTCTCATGTGACTCGCTTGTGTTACAAGGTCTCAGGTGTGAGTGGGGAGTAGGTGTGTTAAATTTGGCATTTTCACACTCACTCTCTCATACTGGTCACTGGAAGTTCAACATGGCACCTCATGGCTAAGAACTCTGCAAATCTAAAAATAAATTGTTGCTCTACATAAAGATGGCCTAGGCTATAAGAAGATTGCCAAGACCCTGAAACTGAGCTGCAGCACGGTGGCCAAGACTAAAGAGGTTTAGCAGGACAGGCCTCGTCATGGTCGACCAAATAAGTTGAGTGCACATGCTCAGCACAATATCCAGAGGTTGCCTGAGAAATAGACGTACCGGTACTGCCAGCATTGCTACAGCGGTTGAAGGGTGAGGGGGGGAGACAGCCTGTCAGTGCTTAGACCATACACCGCACATTGCATCAAATTGGTCTGCATGGTTGTCTTCGCAGAAGGAAGCCTCTTCTAAAGATGATGCACAAGAAAGCCCACAGTTTGCTGAAGACAAGCAGACTAAGGACATGGATTACTGGAACCATGTCCTTTGGTCTGATGAGACCAAGATAAACGTATTTGGTACAGATGGTGTCAAGTGTGTGTGGCGTCAACAAGGTGAGAAGTACAAAGACAGTGTGTCTTGCCTACAGTCAAGCATGGTGGTGGGGGTGTCATGGTCTGGGGCTGCATGAGTGCTGCTGGCACTGGGGAGCTACAGTTTATTGAGGGAACCATGAATGCCAACATGTACTGTGACATACTGAAGCAGAGCATGATAATGACCCTTAACACGCCTCCAAGACAACAACTGTCTTGCTAAAGAAGCTGAGGGTAAAGGTGATGGGCTGGCCAAGCATGTCTCCAGACCCAAACCCTTTTGAGCATCTGTTGGGCATCCTCAAACGGGAGGTGAAGGAGCGCAAGGTCTCCAACATCCACTAGCTCAGCCATATCGTCATGGAGGAGTGGAAGAGGACTCCAGTGGAAACCTGTGAAGCTCTGGTGAACTCCATGCCCAAGAGGGTTAAGGCAGTGCTGGAGAATAATGGCTGCCACCATTATGGAGTTCTTCTGAGGGGACAGCAAATTTACACTGTTATACAAGCGGTACGCTCACTACTTTGCTACAATGTAAAGTGTAATTTCTTCAGTGTTGTCACATGAAAAGATGCAATATATTTACAAAAATGTGAGGGGTGTACTCACTTTTGTGAGATACTGTATATAATGTCCATAAAAAAAGTAATTTATAATCAAAACAATGTGCTACATTGTAATACTATATTTCTCTGTCCCATAAAAAAAAAGAAAAATAATCAAACTCTTGGCAGATTTCTTTCACACCCAACACATAAAAACTGATTATAGGCCTCAATGAACAACTTCAAATGTCTTGAATTCCTCCTTGTGGTCTGTGCCTCTACACTTCCCAGATGCAGCCTCTAGCAGGTGCAACCAAAAAATAAAACTATACAGTGTAGTATGCAACACAATGAACTTGATCTATTAAATCATATATAAAATGATGCTTGCATAAAGCCATAACCAAAAGTGTAAATCTCATTGTGTGCACCATCTCCCATATGCAGCCTATCCCCCATGCAGATGTGAAAGAGGAGACGCACAGACAAGGAGGAAATAAAGACATCTGTAGTTGTTGTTGAGCCCTATATGAACTGTTTTTAAGCTTTAGGGGTCAAATAAATCTGGTGAGTATAAAGGATTAACACACACCCCTCCTACAGCTCAGGTATCCAGGGTCTGTAAAATCTACAGAACCTGCTGAATACCATGGAGCCTGCAAATATAGCAGAGATTAGCAGTGTAAGGGGTATGTATTTACCCTTTTCTTTGCAAGGATGCCTTAGATTCTGGTATTTTAGAAAACACTAGAGACAGAACACAAGAGATCAGAACAGCACTATCGATGTCCACATGGATAAACTGAAGAGGTACGAGGACATGAACTGGATAAGTTATCGTATTTAAATCGGTGTATAACACGCACCCTAACTTTAAGAGGGAAGTTTCAGGGGAAAAAAAAAAAACTTTCCACAGCCCCCTGCGTATAACACGCAGGCAGTTTACCCTCTATTTTCAGGGTAAAAAAGTGAGTGTTATACGCCAATAAATACAGTATACTGTATGTCTGAAACATGTACATACCCTAACAATTCTTACAGTGAACAGAACTATAGTTATATCAGATTTCATTAACTGGTATAACTAAACGAATCATTCCCATTTAGAGCAGTTTCTCATTAACCAAGTCCTAACCTACTGCTACAAAGAAAACATGGCTTAAGAGAACCTATCACAATCAAATGCACCCCTTTCTAGGTAGACGGAGGCTGCAAAGTGTTAGTCTCTTCTTTAAAGCCTTCAGTGAAGGTGGCTTATATTTAGTTTATAAGTGGATGGAACTTTATCTAATAAAGCATCCAGGTACTTGTATCTAAAATGAAAAAAAAAATATATATGTTTTTATATACCGGTATATATATTTTTTATTACACACACCCCACTGTGCTGTGTTAATTTGTAAAAACAATTGTTACATTTTTAGTGTTGCTTTATACACTGAATTAAGTTCCTTTGTTAAAAACAGGCCATTAGAAAGGCTGTATGCAAAAATTGAAATTATATAAAAATAAAAAAACACACACACACACACACACACTCTCTCTCTAAAAGCAGTCACTGAGGATTTACATACAAAAATTGTTCCTACACAACAAAGAGCAAGATCTAAAGTGCACAAGCAAGTCATTGCAACCTCAGACATTTTTACTAAACAGCAACACAGAAACATATCTATGCACAATATATCAGAATGCACCCCAGAGTTAAAATGTTACTTCATTGAATGCGCAAAAATGTAACTTTTTTCAGAAATGGTGACTGAACTCCTACCCAAGACACTGCCACAGTACAAATGCAATGGCATTGGTGACCCTCTCTGTTGATGTGGTGCTTTGTGGTTGACCGTTCTGAGGCTATAGTTGACCTGCTTTTTGTTTCTATATATGCACAGCAGGTCCTACTGAGGTATACCATCTCTGGTCAAATGCAGCCATTAAAGTAAAAAAGCACTACTGTATTA
This sequence comes from Rana temporaria, assembly GCF_905171775.1. NCBI lineage: Eukaryota > Metazoa > Chordata > Amphibia > Anura > Ranidae > Rana > Rana temporaria. The sequence goes on along the minus strand of NC_053489.1, from coordinate 254,544,387 downwards.
AAGTAAATAAAAGCTGCTGACCTGTATTTAAAATGCATGTCTAAAACAGGAAATACTGCATGCATCTACAAGCCCTAAATTGTTCTAGCAAATGGGCCAACAGCAGAATTATGCGGTCACTCTATAAAAATAGCAACAATCTAACCAGACAACTTCTGTACATAAGCCAACCACCATCAGCTTCAGGCAGAAAGACTAGTATGGAGTAAGAATGACCAAACTGAACCAATATCATAAATAGAATCTGACTTGCAATGATTTTTCGCTGTGTTCATTTTTTTTACCAAATTATCTCGATATACAGCAGGTTATGGACTTGGCTTTAAGAAACGGACATAAGAACTGTATTCAGCCAGCAGACTATACAATTCTGCTTTCATACAGCACATGCCAATAGAAGAAAAGCACCTCTAGTATTTAACCTAGAAAAAAATAAAAAAAAGTTTGCTTTTTTTTTTTTTATATCACTTCTTAGACTTACCTCCCTCTCTTGGTTTTTATAAGGCGCCTCCAACATTGCTTCAATCACAATATCAAAGTCATCTGATGCCATGTCTGCTAACCAATGAGTTGATATTCTAAAAAAAGAATAAAAGAAAAAATATCACCATAGTGAGACATACAGCTATTTGATCATCCAGTTATATGTAAACCCTAAGGTCCCATGTACACTGCTGCTTGCTAAACGGACATTCAGAGGCAGTTGGACACTTTATTCAACTGTCCCTGAACTCATTCAATGTTATATTATGTGTACATGTACACAGGTTTGTTTACTGTCCTTTTTAGGCAGTTGCGTTTATAGGCCTTTTTTGAAGGCAAAAAAAATTAGTTCAGATGCGGAAGTATCCCACGTTTCAAACGCCAACCTCTTCTAAACGCGGTAACCAGTGTTTACCAGCGATTCGTTTATAAGCGTTTTTGGGCATTTAAAATATATATTTTTTTAAATGCTTCTAAAAACGCAAACGCAGCACAACGCTGCTAAACGCGGCAAAATGGATGTTTTAAAAGTGGGTTACTATCTGTCAACTTAAATCGTTCAGGAGAGGTTGTATAAATGTCCCCCGTGTATATGAAGCCTAACCGTGAAATTCTCTTATTTCCTCCTTTTTGGTCTGTTAAATTGCTGAGCCGTCATCCCACAATAGGACTTAGGAGCAGAGTACATTTCTAATAGAGATGATTTTTCTTCTTCTGTTAACCACTTCACTCTCGGGAAGGTTTTAGTCTCTTCAGGATCAGAGCATTTTTTTGCTATTCAGCACTGAGCTACTTCAACCACTTGATGACCAGCTCACGCACATATACTGCGGCAGGTTGGCAGCGGTTCTCGCAGTTGCTGGCAGCGCACTTCCACTGCGGGAGCATGCCCGTGCGTCGGGCAGACTCAATATCTGCCTGGTGACCCGCGATCGCCTAGTACAGAGACAGAACATCGTGAAACTTTGTGAAAGATAATGTTACCGCGAGTAAATTGATACCCAACATGTCACGCTTCAAAATTGCGTCTGCTCGTGGAATGGTGACAAACTTTTACCCTTTAAAATGTCCATAGGCAACGTTTAAAAAAAAAATAAAAAAAAAATCTACAGATTGCATGTTTTGAGCTACAAAGGATGTCTAGGGCTAGAATTATTGCTCTCGCTCTACCAATCGCGGCGATACCTCACGTGTGGTTTGAACACTGCTTTCATATGTACAATGTCCTCATTGAGATGAAAAGCCAAAACGACCTTAGGAAGAAAAGAAGGCAGTGGGCTTAGCACCGCCTTATCCTTATGGATGATCAGATAAGGAGCCTTGCAAGACAAGGCCGCCAACGCAGAAACCTGTCTGACTGATGTAATAGCCCAGGGCTCGACAAATCCCGGTCGCCATGGCGACTAGAAATAGGGTCCTGGCGACTTGGCTTGGAAGGTGGGCAATCTGGTGGTGAGCCGTTGGTATTACAAGTTATTACTACCAGATGTGTAAGCTGGCGCCATCTGGTGGTGGCCGTTGGTATTACAAGTTAAACAGCAATTCTAATGTCATTTTTCACTATTTTCACTGCCATCTTCTTCCCTCTAATTAGAACCCCCAAACATTATATATATTTTTTATCCTAACACCCTAGAGAATAAAATGGCGATCGTTGCAATACTCTGTCACGCCGTATTTGCGCAGCGGTCTTACAAGCACACTTTTTTGGAAAAAAATTACACTTTTTTTTAAATAAAACAGTAAAGTTATCCCCATTTTTTTTTTATATTATGAAAGATAATGTTACGCCGAGTAAATTGATACCCAACATGTCACGCTTCAAAATTACGTCCGCTCGTGGAATGGCGACAAACTTTTACCCTTTAAAATCTCCATAGGCGTTTAAAAAATTCTACAGGTTGCATGTTTTGAGTTACAGAGGAGGTCCAGGGCTAGAATTATTGCTCTCGCTCTACCAATCACGGTGATACCTCACATGTGTGCTTTGAACACCGTTTACATATGCGGGCGCTGCTCACGTATGTGTTCGCTTCTACGCGCAAGCTCGTCGGGACGGGGCGCGTTTTCTGGCTCCTAACTTTTTTAGCTGGCTCCTAGATTCCAAGCAAATTTGTCAACCCCTGTAATAGCCACCAAAAAGGCCACCTTCTGAGAGACCGTCAATAGAGGAATCTCCCTAATGTTTCCAAACGGCGGATCCTGAAGCACCGAGAGGACCAGATTCAAGTCCCACGGAGGCAGAGGTGGACGCACCGGGGGAGCCACATGTCGAACCCCCTGTATAAAAGTACTCACCAGCGGGTGCGCCGCCAAGAATAGTACTTAAAGGGTCACTAAAGGAAATTTTTTTTTTAGCTGAAATGACTGTTTACAGGGCATAGAGACATAATAGTTAACTGATTCCTTTTAAAAATGATTAAAAATAGATAAAAAAACAATCATATAATGTGCCTGCAGTGTAGTTTCGTTTTTGCTGTTGTTTGCTGGTTCTCTGATGTACAGAGAGCCACTAGAGGGCAGTCAGCCAATAGAGAGCAGTGATACTTTGTCTAAAACTCCTCAGCACCAATCCAGTTTCGTTTTACACACAGTAATCACACCTCCTTGATTAGTGACCACCGTGAGAAATCTCCCAGTACTGTGGTTATCAGGAAACAGGCAACCAGGAAGTGTCCAGAACAGAGAGGATTTACAGCAACATCAAAGCAAAAACGAACACTGAGGACATGAAACCAGGACTGCAGCAAGGTAAAGGAAGCTATTTAGCTAAAAAAAATTCCTTTAGTGACCCTTTAAGGCAAGTTTTTGGTCCACACCACGCTGTAAAAAACAGCAGAATCCTGTAGACCTCTAGGTGCAGGCATCATTCAGATATCCCTGCACAAAGTACAGGACGTCGTATGACATCCACCCGGGATAACAGATCCCCTTTTTGGACGTCATATGACGGCGTGCGGTTTTGAAGTGGTTAAGCTTGTGTATTATAGGGGTATTTGTATTTAAAAAGTTTAATTTCGGCCGGAACACCACTTTGACGCACCTAAATACAGGTGAAATACACATGTGCTAGAGCTGGGGTTTTTTAGCAGGGGAGCAGAGCGGCCAGATGACAGGTCCACTTATGCAGGGCGGACATGGACACAGCCCACTCTGTTCTACAGGCAGGTAGATGTAAAACGGACCGGATGTCTGTTTACACCCATCTGCCCTCTGATCCCATCAGACAGAGGGGAATGGATGTTTTTCTGCCAGATTAGATCGTAGGTAGCTGGTTGCAAAAGAACACAAGTCCATTAACATCAAACTACACATTAAAGAGAATAGAGGGTCCAATTGGGTTAGTCTTTTCCGGACTTTCGTTACAGAACAGTGAGACCGGGAACCATGCAGTGTCGGCAGTCTTTTCCCCATAGAGAGACATAGGAATGGGCTCTGGTATGTTCGGGATCCCACCTGTCTGATTCCGGTAGGAAGCCAACACTGTACACAGCTAATCACAGGCAGCGAGACATTTCCCAGTCCGCAGCTGCACAGATCAGGAAATGTCTCACTGCCTGTGATTAGCAGTCTGTAGTGTCAGCTTCCTGGTCGGATAGGACAGGTGGGATCCCGAACACGCCCGAGCCCATCTCTAGAGAGAAGCGATGGCAAGATGGCCACCACTCATCTCCATGCCCTTGGAGGACCGGAGAGACGTAAGTAAACATTATTTTCCTCTTAACCACTTCAGCCCCGGAAGATTTTACCCCCTTGCTGATCAGTGCACTTTTTACAATTTGGCATAGCGTCGCTTTAACCTCCTTGGCGGTATTCCTGAGTCTGGCTCGGGGTAAGATTTCAATACCAAAAGCGGTATCCCTGACCCAGACTCGGGGCCGCCTCGCAGCATCCACATGCACAAGTTACTTACCTTGTCCCTGGATCCTGCGATTAATCCCCGCTGTGTGAGCGAGCGGCGTCCTCGCTTGATTCACACAGTGTCCCGCCGATCTCCGTTCCCTGCGACGTTACGACGCACAGGTGCAGAGAACGGCGCCAAATTCGAAAAAAGTAAATAAACACATTACATACAGTACACTAATCTTATAGATTACAGTACTGTATGTAAAAAATACACACCCCCCTTGTCCCTAGTGGTCTGTCCAGTGCCCTACATGTACTTTTATATAATAAAAACTGTTCTTTCTGCCTGCAAACTGTATATTGTCCATAGCAACCAAAAGTGTCCCTTTATGTCAAAAGTGATTTTAGAGCAGCTAGAAAACAGCGATAATAAATTATAATCACTTGCAGAATTGAGCGATAGCGATTTGTGAGCAAATTCGTCATAAAAAAATAAAAGTAATGACAGCGACAATTCTGCAACTGAGCACATTTCAGTGTTTTTGATTTGATTACATTAATGAATAATTTTTATTATAATTATTTTATTATTTGTTATAGTTATATTATAATTTATGATTTTGTGTTTCAAACGTTATCATACCCGGGATATCTACTAGACTCATGTTTGGACAGATTTAAGTGAGTTATTCCTAAGAATTACAGGCCTACAATGTAAAACACCAAATTTTCATGCAAAATAATTGTACCGCTTTCAGCACCTAAAACCAGAAAGAATCATACCGCCAGGGAGGTTAAAGCGGGAGTTCACCCGAAAATCAATTTTTAACATTAGATTGAGGCTCATTTTTGGAAGCAGAATCGGGTGTTTTTAAAATCGAAAAAATTCAATATTTTTTTACTCCCCCCCCCCCCCATGATAAATATCCCCCCCAAAAAAAAAAAAAAAAATGCAATAAGCGTTTATCGATTGGTTTGCGCAAAATTTATAGCATTTACAAAATAGGGGATAGTTTTATGGCATTTTTATTAATATATATATATTTTTTTACTAGTAATGGCAGCGATCTTTTTCGTGACGACATTATGGCAGACACATTTTTGGGACCATTGTCATTTTCACAGCGAAAAGTGCTATAAAAATGCACCAATTACTGTAAAAATGACAATGGCAGTGAAGGGGTTAACCACTAGGGGGCGCTAAGGAGAGGTTTACATACACCTCTCCCCGTTCTTCAGCTCCTGTGACCGATCGCAGGACACCGGCGGCGATCGGGTCTGCGGAGCTTCGGACCAGGTGGCGCGTTTGCGACCCCACGGCTGGGCTCTTAAAGGCAACATACAGGTACGTGCCTGTGCCCTTCTGCCGACGTATATCGGCGTGAAGGGGTCCTTAAATGGTTAAAGCACCCCTGTGCGCGGTAGTGAATACGTAGGTCACGCCCTTATATGTAAATGGTGTTTGCAACACACGTGAGGTATCACAGCAAAATGTCTGAGCAAGAGCAATAATTCTAACACTAAACCTCCTCTAACTCTAAACAGGTACACTGTAGACATTTTTAAAGCTCCGCAAAGAAGAGATTTTTAAGTAGTGTAGTTTGACCCCATTCCACGAGTACATGCAATTTTAACCACTTCAATACAGGGAACTCCCCCTCCCTGTCTAGGACAATTTTCAGCTTTTCGAGCCGTCGCACTTTGAATGACAATTGTGTGGTCATACATACAACACTGTACCCATTAAATGAAATTAAACTAAATTGTTATCATTTTCTTCCTACAAATAGGGCTTTCTTTTGTTGGTATTTGATCACCACTGGTGGTTTTTTTTTCTTGGTAAACTACATTTTTGAAAAAAAAGTGTTTCTTTGTTTCCGTTATAAAATGTTCTCCTTCACACACTGGCACTGATGAGGCTGCACTAATGGGCACTGATAAGGTGGCACTGATGAAGAGGCACTAATACTGAGAAATGATGGGCACTGATATGCAGCACTAATGGGCACCACTGATGAGCGGCACCGACGAGGAGGAATCTGAAGGGCACCGACAGGCGTTACTGATGAGGCACCGATTGGCACTTTGGGTGGACACTAACTGGCAGATGATGGGCACCTCCAATGGTGGCTGCTCTGATAATCAACGTGCTGAGTATCAGCTCGCACACCCCCCTCTGACAGATCGGCTCTCCCTGTGAGCGCGAACCGAGAAAATCAATTATCAGCACTTCCTGGTTCACTCTGATCAGCCATGATTGTTCACAGCCGATCCTGTGGTAAAGAGCCTCCGTCAGAGGCTCCTTACCACGATCCGAGATGCTCTAACTGCTTAACCACTTCAATCTCGGGCACTCTCCCCCCCCCCCCCTCCCGGTTCCTGCCAAAGCCAATTTTCAGCTTTCAGGGCTGCCGCATTTCGAATGACAATTGCGTGGTCATGCAACACTGTACCCTAATCAAATTTTTATAATTTTGTTCCCACAAATATAGCTTTCTTTTGGTGGTATTTAATCACCTCGGGGGTATTAATTTTTTGCTAAACAAATTTAAAAAAGACAATTTTTTGTTTTCAAAAAAAGATTTCCTGTTTCGGTTATAACATTTTTGTAAAGAAGTTAATTTTCGCCTTCATTGATGGGCACTACTAATGGGCACTGATGAGTAGGCATCACTGATGGGCATTAGGGGTGTTTAAATTGATCGTAGTACCGAGATTCGACCACCCACGATGCGGCATCGATGCTACGACTTGCATTAATCGATTTTATGACGTCACCTGCGCACCGCTATATGCCCTTTGAGTCTGAAAGCAGTCAAAAGAAGCCATGGGCGTTAGCTGTGCCTCTTTTCACGCCCCCGCTAATGCAGCTGAAGGAGCCGTGGGCTTTAGCCGCGCCTCTTTTCCTGCCCCCTGCTGATGCAGCTGAAGAAGCCGTGGTTGTTAGCCGCACCTCCTTTCCGGCCCCACCGCTGACGGCATTCCCAGCCGCCTGTCACCATGTGAGAGACACGTGGAGCGAGTGTCCCCCAATTCCTGACAAGTGATGACCCGGTCCCGACTTCCCAGAGCCTTCCTCCTTGGCTCACCTCACACTGCACAGGCTGCTGTGGGAGACCCGAGACGCAGGCAGCAGATCACTGACAGGAGTTAGAGACCAGCAGAGTCGTCATTATCTTGGGGGATGCACACTGGCAGCAATTGATGGCACAGTAGCTTCAACTGATGGGCACACTGGCAGCAACTGATGGGCACATTGTATATCATATATCTGATGCACCATTATGTGGATTGCAAATTTGCCAAATTATGAAAACATTAAAGTGACCATTGAGCATGACTATGCCATTTCAACATTAATTATGGTTTATGCATGTCTTATTGTCTTGGTGATTGATTAACATCACAACTTCATTGTTTTTTGTATGATTTTTGCTTTTGCTCATCACAGCCACACACATGCAGCCATGCATTGCATGTGTGGGGCAGTAATGAGCAAAACTAAAAATCATACAAAAAAAAAGGTATCAATGAAGTTGTGATGTGAAGCAATCACTAAGACAATAAGACATACAAACCATAAATTATAACACGGCATACATTGTCGTTTGGCAGGACTTTATGGGGACAATGTCCGCAGTCTCTGATCCTCTCTAGTATCATTGTCCGCAGTCTCTGATCCATCTCTTGTATCATTGTCCGCAGTCTCTGTCCATCTATTGTAGTATTTTGGGGTCAGTCTGGAGCTCCTCTAAGTTGTCTGCTGTGTTTACAGTTTGCTACATGCAGAGAGTTTTTTTTAATAACAGATGAAAACCGTGCGCAGCAATCAAGATGCATCACGGAATCGAATCGTGGACAGGGTAATCGTAATCGAATCATGAGGCCAGTGAAGATGTGCACCCCTAATTGGCATCACTGATAGGGAGGTACTGGCAGGAATTACTGATGGGCACTAATAGGCATCATATGGGCGCTGATCAATGGTGGGCATCTTCGGGGGGCTGTGCTGGTAATAAATCAGCACAGATCCCCCCCCCCCCCCCACCGATCGGCTCTCCTCTATTTGCGCGTCTCAGATGCAAGTGAGGAAAAGCCGTCTCTTACTGTTTACACCGTGATCAGCTGTGATTGGACACAGCTGATCACGTGGTAAAGTCTCCATCATAGACTTTACCGGGATCAGTGTGTCAGAATGACATGCCAGACCACCGATCGCCGCGAGTGCACGCTGGCTGTTATCCTGAAAGACGTCAGGATAACGGAACCACCGCCCTGCAGTCATTATGCTATAGGCCAGATGGAAAGTGGTTAAGGACCGCCCCGCGTACATTAACTGCAGCAGGGTGGCCCTTAAGCGCAAAATCATGTACCTGTGCGTGATTCCTCTCTTATGCCCGGTACACACGATCCGATTATCGGACGAACGATCGTCCATATTTTTTTTTTTTTACATGCTAATCTCCCGTCAAATCTGATTAGTTTACTAAACTCACGAAAATTCTCATACGAAAAAATAAAAATCGGAAGTGATGTCATGTGTTGTAATACATTTTTATTGCATTTTCGAATGACAGCTGTACTGATCATACGATTTTCGTTTAATCTGGCATCGTACGAAAAAAAATTCTGTGCATGTCCGATAGAATATCGGATGAACTGTCCTGATCGGCTCTCGAAAGCTCTGTACCAACGATCCGATTATCGTACGACCGCTTTGAAAGCGGCATTTTTCGTACGATTTTCAGATCGTGTGTACGGGGCTTTAGTCAGGAGAGGCAAACCGGCAATCTGCCTCTGTAAACAAAGCAGACTGCTTTTCTGTGCGGGAGGAAGATGGAGATCTTGTGTTTCTGCCAAGCAGGAAGACGGATCCGTTTTCCTCTAGTCACAGCATTCCCCCACCCACAATAAGAAAGCACTCCCTAGGAGCACATTTAACCCTTTGATTGCCCCTGAAAACCCCTTCCCAGCTCATTAAAAGCACTGATCACTGTGTTGGTGTCAATGGGCCCCAAAAAGTATCACTTAGGGGTTGATTTACTGAAGGGAAATCCTCTCTGCACTACAAGTGCACTTGAAAGTACAGTCGCTGTAGATCTGAGGGGAAGCTCTGAAATTAGGTGAAGCTCTGCTGATTTTATCATCCAATCATGTGCAAGCAAAAACACTTTTTTTTTCCCTTGCATGCCCCCCTCAGATCTACAGCGACTGCATTTGAAAGTGCACTTGCAGTGCAAAGTGGATTTTACTTTTGTAAATAACCCCCTTAGTGTCAGATTTGTCCACCGCAAAGTCCTGAAAAACAAAAAAGCTGATCGCTACCATTACTAGTTAAAATAAATAAAGTGTATGAATCTATCCCAATCCAATATACACTTATTGGAAAAAAAAATTCAACCAAAAACATGTAGCAAAATACATATTGGCCTAAATTGGTGAAGAAATTTGATTTTTTTTACATTTTATTGGATGTGTTTTATAGCAAAAACTTCACAAATTACTTTTTTTTTGTTTGTTTATAGTGCAAAAAAATAAATAAAAAGGTGATCAAATACCACCAAAGGAATGCTCTATTTGTGGGATGAAAAAAAAAAAAAAAACGGACAGCAATTATATTTGGGTACAGTGTCGCACGATTGCGCAATTGTCAGTTAAAGCGACGCAGTGCCGTACCGCAAAAATTGGCCTGGTCAGGAAGGGGGGTAAAACTTTACAGAGCTGAAGTGGTTAAAGTAGGCTCTTTCTTAACCACTTGAGACCCGCGCTATTGACAAAAGACGTCAACAGCGCGGCTCTCAAGTGCCAACTGGACGTCTTTGGACGTCATTTGAAAACATTACCTGCGCGCGCCACTGGGGGGCGCGCAGCGGGTAAACACTGTCCCGGCGCATCGCTCGGGAGCCAATGCGTGTACCTGGCGGCCGTGATGTCCGCCGGGTACACGCGATCGTCGGTAACACAGCAGGGACGTGGAGCTCTGTGTGTAAACACAGAGCTCCATGTGCTGTCAGAGGAGAGGAGACCGATCTGTGTCCCTTGTACATAGGGACACAGCATCGGTCACCTCCCCCAGTCACCCCCCTCCCCCCACACAGAACACCCCTAGGATACACATTTAACCCCTTCCTCACCCCCTAGTGTTAACCCCTTCCCTGCCAGTCACATTTATACAGTAATTAGTGCATTTTTATAGCACTGATCGCTGTATAAATGTGAATGGCGCCAAATTTGTGTCAAAAGTGTCCGATGTGTCCGCCATAACGTCGCAGTCCCAATAAAAATCGCAGATCGCCGCCATTACTATTAAAAAAATAAAATAAATCATAATTCTGTCCCCTATTTTGTAGGCGCTATAACTTTTGCGCAAACCAGTCGCTTATTGCGAATTTTTTTTTTTCAAAAATACGTCAAAATACGTATCGGCCTTAACTGAGAAAAAAAAATATTTTTTTTTAAAAAAAACTGGGATATTTATTGTAGCAACAAGTAAAAAATATATATATATTTTTTTTAAATGGTCGCTCTTTTTTTGTTTATAGCGCAAAAAATAAAAACCGCAGAGGTGATCAAATACCACCAAAATAAAGCTCTATTTGTGGGGAAAAAAGGACATACATTTTGTTTGGGAGCCACATCGCATGACCGCGCAAATGACAGTTAAAGCGATGCAGTGCCGTAAGCTGGAATTTCGCCTGGGAACGAAGGGGGTTTATGTGCCCAGTAAGCAAGTGGTTAAAAGGAAAGAGACACAGTCCTCAAGTACACCAATTTGCTCACACACGGCTCAGTTTACATTCCGGCATAGAACCTGTGTGCCAGGATAACCCCTGTGTGCCACCTAAAAGAACAGGGCCTTGACCCATTTAAAGCAATGGCAAGTATTGCAGACTTTAGTTCCGCTTTAAATACAATGCCTTGTAAACAATGTGTATTGCCATGACCTTTTCCATATGTTGTATAGGCCAAGCAAGGCCTGCAGCCCGTGTGATGTCTAGGAGTGACACATTCAGTGGCATTACATTGCCCTGTACACCTGGAGGGATGAAGTGATCTGTATTGTGGAAGAAGGAAGAGGCGCGCGCACACACACAGGACTATACACACAATGAACGCCTCTCCCTGCACACACGTCTCTCACAACGACTGCTGCCATCTCCTTTCCTCTTCAGCGCACACATTTCTCCTTCCGCCCTATACAACAAGCTCTGTACATAACGAATAAACGTCCTTAGGCCCGCCACTGCTCAAACCCATCCGCCTAAAGCACTCACCCGCTCCAGTAACCCCTCCGTACGCAACGCAACAAAATGGCGACCGAGCCTTACGTTCCAGAATCTTCCGCTCACGGAACCAAGGGACACCAACCAATAGAGTTTCGTTACCGTCAGGAAATGAGGCGGGACAAAGACGACAAAACCAATAAAGGCACGGAGTCAACAAATCGGCGACCAATAAGAAAACAACAAGGAGTGTGTGAGGAAGGCGGGGTTTGGTTTTATTTCCTGTTACACATAGAAAAGCCCGAGGAATGGTGATTGGATAACGTAGGACTGAAAGCGCTTTGGCCAGTAGCTGTTTGGTATTTTTGTGGCAACTTTAACCACTTGACCTCTGGAAGGTTTTACCCCCCTTGTACAACCAGGGTATTTGTTGCTATTCAGCACTGTGCTGCTTTAACTGGTAATTGCGCAGTCATGCAGAACTGTAAGCAAATTACATTTTTATCATCCCCCCCCTCCAAACAGATAGAGCTTTCTTTTGGTGGTATTTGATCATCACTGGGTTTTTAATTGTTTGCAATATGAATGATATATGATATAAATGAAAAAAGACAGAACATTTAGAAAATGTCTTCAAAGGTTCATGCCAAAATGTATTTTGCTACATGTGTTTTATAAAAAATCCAAATAAGTGTATATTAATTGGAGTTGGAGTATATTAATTGGAGTAATTCTAGTGCCTAAAAACTATGGGAAATATGGATGCACATTTTTTTTAACACAGAGTACCGATACTTTTTTTTAAGTACTCGCCCAAACCAATTACCAATTCGTATCTCCTAGGAAGAGCAGGCAGAGGGGTGGTTTGGGAGATTGGGGGGTTGTTGTTGGGGGGGTAGTAGAGGGGTAAGTGAGGGTGGGGTGAAATAGAAATTGTGGGGTAGGAGTAGGGTGACCACGTGTTCCGAATTGCCCGGGACAGTCCCGCATTTTGCACGTCTGTCCCGGGCACCTTCATTCCAGGACAATACAGTGTCCAGGAATTAAGCTGACACAGCCACCCCCCAGGCCAACCCGATGCCCCCAAAAAAGGGCGCCACATCACTGCTTTACTCACTGACAGTACTTGTTCTGGCCGGGAATGCCTGGAGGAGCACAATCCCGCCTGCTTGTGATTGGAGAAATCATAAATCCCGCCTCTTGTGTCCAATCACTGTGCTGTGATTCGTGTGACACTGAGCTGATTTTTGGGAAGGGAGGGTGTCCCTGAATGGTAGTTTGGAAATGTGGTCACCCTAGGTGGGAGAGTTGGGATGAAAAAGGCTGTGATCGGGTGCGCATGCGCGGGCTGCGGGGATGGACGCCTGAGCCGTCAGCTCCGCTCCAGGCTGTCACCGCGGCGCCCGTTTTCCGGTACACAGCTGTCCGGGATTGCTGAAAACAGCACGGACTAGCTCCTCAGAGTAGCGGGCACATATCTACACGGCTTGCCCCGAGTTTAACCGAGGATTTTAAGCCATTTTAGACCTCTGAAGATCTGTGAGGTAAATCCAAGATGGCCGCCGCACCGCTGCTTCAGGCACTAGCACATAGCCTGACTGAACAAGGGCAGCTATGCAGGTCAGAACCAGCCTTATTTCAACCACACATCATACCTGACTCGGTGGGATCTCATATTCAGGTATCCTCTTTGTCCTCTGCCCCAGGGGATTCCCTAACTAATAATCTGTTGGGATCTGAATTAACCCCTTCATATAGGGGAATAACTGTACCATTACAGCAAGGTGTCCTTATCAGTGACGCACGTCCCATGGATCCTGCTCTCCTCATGGAGGACCTGTTTATTAAATTTTCAGTTTTGCTGGATAAGGGTCTGGCCCAAACGGCAGCTAAGATAACAAATGATTTAAAAGCAGATTTCCAATCCCTGGGCACTAGGATTGAAACCATTGAGAACAAAATGGAGGAAACTATAGCTGCCACAACCCAGAATTTTCACCACATTCATTCGCTTCAAGATCAATTGGACGTAGCGATGTCCCGCATTGACGACCTCGAGAACAGATCTAGGAGGTCTAATATTAGAATTCGCGGTCTCCCAGAAACTATCCTTAATGTGCCTGAGGCAGTACAGGACCTGATTAAAAATCTCCTCCCTAGTATATCTCCACAGCATTTAGAACTGGATAGGGCTCATAGAGCATTGGGGCCCCCTAGGAAAGATGGTTCCCCGAGAGACATCATTGCCAAACCCCATCATTACTACATTAAGGAGGAGGTCATGAGACAAGCGAGGGCTGCTCAGGCGGTAATGTGCCAGGGACATCAGGTACAACTTTTTGCAGACCTTTCTCCGTCCACGATCCAAAGAAGAAGATCTCTTAAGCCACTGCTTCAGGCCTTGTCCCAAAAAGCCATCAAGTACAAATGGGCCTTTCCCTTTGCGGTCAAATTTGCAGTCAATGGTAAACCGTTTGCTTTTTCCACCTTTCATGAAGGAGAAAATTTACTTCGACGTTTGAAGCTCATCGCACAAGAAGCTGATATGGAGACTACATCTGTGGGGCAGGGATCCAACAAACGAGCTGTCCCTACCAGTCCTCAATCTCCCCTTTGGCAGAGGGGCAACTCTAAAAAAGCAAGGGAAAATGGAACAACCTGAAGATTAATCTTTCCTGCTCTCCCAGCAGGGAAATGTCTTGCCGGATGGTCATGGATCTGAGGATCATTCCAATGTGATTCTCTCCTCCTTTTGACTTGGCTGCTTTTGGGGGTTCCTTCCCATACTGGTTCTTGACTTTCTTGGCTGTTTTGACTTTTATTTTTATTTCTTATTTTTCCTCATCTGATCATCCCAGATGGCTTTAGTGCTGTGTGGTCAGAATTTTTCATTATCTGTTAAACCTAGCAGCTGTGTTGGGGCAATGGGAGGGCTCCCTTCCTGTTGCTCCTGTTAAGTATTTGGGGCTATCCTTTTTTCTTCCCACTGATCAGCGCATTTTTTGTTTTTCGACTAGGAGGAGTGATGCCTTTTGTGTCGCTGTCGCGCTGATTCGGTCCCTTGGGGCCCCCGTCTTCTCACTAGGTGGGAGGGCGGGGGCTCGGGGCGATCGGTTGGGGTGGTTAGTTTACGCAAATAGAATTTTTATTTCTATGCTGTGTACCTTTCTTATGCTTATTAGAATATATTTGTGTGATTTTGGGCGCCCGGTTCCAGCTTGGTTCCAATGCGCCTCAATCCTTCCTTGGGACACCTGATGGTCTCCGAGGGATGGACAGCTCTCCCTTGTTTAGGGGAAGCTGATTCTACTTTCACTTCTCAGAGCTTCCGGGGTTTCTCCCACCCGGAGCTCCACTTTTCTTTTCAGGGAGACCTACTTTTCTCTTTTCTTTTCTGTCTTTCCTTACCTTACCCAGTGATTCCTAGCTACACTCGATTGTGCCTAAAATATGCTTTATTTACAGGTTATGCACTCCTACACTCTATCCTCAGGGACTCAACCTTTGCGGTTATGGAAGCTGCTGTTCTTGGTCTCGTTTGGGACCTGGGTCTGCTACTGGTGAGTGAGGGCTGCCTTGGACGTGGTCCAGATTC
Organism: Rana temporaria; assembly: GCF_905171775.1. NCBI lineage: Eukaryota > Metazoa > Chordata > Amphibia > Anura > Ranidae > Rana > Rana temporaria. The sequence continues at coordinate 254,529,240 of NC_053489.1, read as the reverse complement.
TGAGATCCATGGCTGATTCACTAGATGTTAGGCTCCGCATTGCCTCTCATAATGTGCAAGGCATTAACTCTCCAATTAAACGAAGAAAGGTAATGGACCACTATAAATCTCTACATCTAGACATCATCATGCTTCAGGAAACTCACTTTCCTGTCCGGTATAGCCCCACTTTTATTCACTCATACTTTCCTCAATTTTATCTAGCCAGTGCTGAAAACAAAACCAAAGGGGTTGCAATCCTGATCTCTAAGAAATGCACTTTTGTTAAAATATCTGATACTGTTGACCCAGAAGGGAGGTTTATCCTGGTGAAAGGCAAAATAGGAGATCAACTCTTCTCTTTGGTCTCGTATTATGCACCTAATAGAGGTCAGGCTAAATTTTTCAAATCGTTATTAGACACACTATCCCCCGAATTGGAGGGCACCATAGTCTTTGGGGGAGATTCCAATACAGCTCTAGACCAGGGTTTGGACAAATCAAAACCGCCAGGGTCCAGGGTATTACGTCCCACAAAAGAAAGCCTTAAAATCGCTAAAATCCTTCACGAATTTGGTTTAGCTGACACATGGAGAGAACTTAACCCCTCCAAAAGGGATTACACTCATTTTTCCCACCCTCACCTTACGTATGCTCGCATAGACCATATTCTCATTCCTTCTACCAGTCTACCGACAGTACTATCCGCCTCGATCAGAGATTCTGCTCTATCCGACCATTCCTTGGTAATTATATCCCTTGCACTGGGTCCTCCGGAAGGGTCGCGCTTGTTTTGGAGGCTGAATGAATCTTTGCTCTCAGACCCCGTCAGAGTCGCGGAGATTGAAAAGGCCCTGACAGAGTACTTTTCATTTAATGACACAGGAGAAGTTTCAGTTGAAACACTTTGGGCTGCTCACAAAGCTTTCATTAGGGGTAGGCTCATACAGATCTCCTCGCAAGTAAAAAAGGGAAGAAAAGCTGAAATTGAAAGATTAGAATCTGATTTTCTTTCCCTTAAAGCTTTGCATAAACAAGATCCCTCCGGAACACCCATAAGTCAACTGGATAACGCCAGGTTGGCTCTTAATCTCGCTCTCACTACCCGGGCTGAGAAAGCAATTAGGTGGAATAAACATAAATTTTATACTCAGGCAGACAAATTCGGCCCCCTTCTTGCGTCCAAATTGACCCCTAAGCCTAAATTACTTTCAATGCCCAAGATTAAAATTGGTGGTCTTCCTCCTACAACCAATCCGACCAAAATCTTAGATGCTTTTCAGGGTTTCTACTCGAAACTTTATGAAGCTCCTACCCTTCCCTCCTCTGACTTATCCTCACGATTCCTTGAGGGACTTCCTATCCCTTCCTTGTCTGACACCCACAGGGATATAATGGACTCTCCAATAACGGAGGAGGAAGTAAGGGGTGTGGTTAAGAGTCTCCGAAGCGGTTCGGCCCCTGGCCCTGATGGTCTTTCTGTCCCCTATTACAAAAAATTTATAGACATTTTGACGCCTCAATTAACGAAATTTTTTAATTTTAAAGCCAAAGGAGACCCCTTTGACTCCCAAATTAATACAGCATTTATCACGGTGATACCAAAGCCAGACAAGAATCCTGAGGATGTCTCTAATTATCGGCCAATTTCCCTTATTAACAATGACCTCAAGATCCTAACTAAAATTTTAGCCAATAGGTTGGCTGGATTCATTGGGCACTATGTGCATAAAGACCAAGTGGGATTTATACCCGGCAGGCAAGGCCCTGACCAAATTAGACGTGCAATTGATCTGGTATCAATTCTGCAAACCAATTGGGCGGGAGGGAGCCACCAAAAAGGATTTCTGCTATCTCTGGACCTTCAGAAGGCCTTTGACTCCGTGTCCTGGCCCTATATCTTTGATATTCTAGAGAAGTGGGGTTTTGGTACAAGATTCATGGGTATTATTAAGGCCCTGTACTCAAACCCTAGAGCTCTAGTTAGGATCAAGGGACATTACTCCTCCCCTTTCGGAATCAAACGAGGTACTCGACAAGGATGTCCGTTGTCCCCACTTATTTTTGCCATTGCAATTGAAACCCTGGCGATTGCTATACGACAGAACCCTAATATATCGGGGGTTCAGTGTGGAGGCCGGAACCACAAATGCGCCCTCTTTGCGGATGACATTCTGCTTTTTTTAACCTTCCCCCTATCCACTCTTCCCAACTTGAACCGCACTCTTGATGATTTCTCTTCGTTAGCGGGCCTATCCGTCAATTTTTCTAAGTCAGAGGCTCTGAATGTATCCCTTCCCCCTGAGGTGGTTTCGGAACTGAAACTATCTTTTAAATTTAAGTGGAGTGATACATCGATTCAATATCTGGGTATCGCCCTTTCCGCTAAGACTGAAACCTTATACGACCTTAATTACCCCCCTATCTTTAAAAAGCTGGAAGCTGATCTGGCCAGGTGGTCCAAACTCTACCTCTCCTGGTTGGGGAGGATCAACTCACTTAAAATGACGCTGCTCCCAAGGTTGCTTTATCTATTTCGCTCTCTTCCAATCCCGATCAGGAGAAATCATTTAAAATCTTTCCAAGGCAAACTGCTTAAATTTATCTGGGGTTCTTCAGGGTATCGTATACCACAGGATACACTCTTTCGTCACAGACACAAGGGTGGTATGGGATGCCCAGAGCTTCACAAATACTACCTCTCAGCTAGACTGGCTCAATTTTCCACCCTTTACTCCAAATTTGAGAGACCAGATTGGGTCGATATTGAACAACAAGCAGTCCCGTCTATTCCCCTGGATTTGTTGCTTTGGTCCCCTGCCAAGTCCCGCCCTTCCATTCTTTCTCCAGTACTCTCACAATCTTTTGCTTTATGGGACCGCCTCAAAGGAAATCCCTGCCTAACGTCCACTTCCCGTCCTTTGGCACATATTTTCAATAATCCCGATTTTCCATATGGTCTGCAAACTTCTAACTTTAAGTGGTGGATGGATAAGGGGCTATATCGGATTGGCCAATATTTCACCTCTAGTGGTCCCATTTCCCTGAGCTACTGTATCCACACACTGAAGCTACCCGATGAAGAGATGGTCCACTTTAAACAAATATCCAATTTCCTGCATAGTATCTGGAGAACCAAACCCCTACCCCCAGATTTTACTGCTTATGAGATTTGGTGTGGACAAGCCATGGGGCGGAGGGGAGGCATCTCGGTGATCTATTCAGCCCTCACTCACCCAATTGATAAAACAACTTATATGACGGCTTGGGAGTCTGATTTTCAGAAATCCATTAGCTTGGAGTCTTGGCATAAAGCTGTCTCTAGATCGTTCAAGGGCATTCAGAATATTTCCTTGGTAGAGGCGAATGTAAAGGTCATTACCAGATGGTATCTTACTCCCTCCAGATTGGCTGCTATGTTTTCGGATGCGGATCCTCTTTGTTTTAGGGGTTGCCAGCTTCGGGGCTCCATGGCCCACATCTGGTGGGAATGCCCTAGGATCCGCTCATTCTGGAGACTCATCTTCAATATGATTCACAGAGTGACCGGATTTCAGATCCCTAGGACCCCTGACGTAGCCTTGTTAAATGCCCTTATCCCCTCGCTTCCTAAATCTACACAACACCTAGTTCATTTCATCTTACTCGGCTCCAAAATATCCATAGCCAAATCCTGGAAACAGCCTAGGCCACTCATGTCAGTTGCTAAACAAAAAATCTCATGGATCATGGTTCAAGAAAAATTATCCAGTATATTAAATGACTCCGTTGCTAAGTTCCATGAGATTTGGACTCCTTGGGCTGTTTTTATTGATATCCCCCTTACCCAGGTTCCTGCACTTGTTTAACTGGAATCTAACGGGTGGATAGGCACTGAGCTTCCCCTCCTTACCCCTTCTCCCCTTCCCTCCCTTCTCTCTCTGTTTCCTTTTTCTCTATTCTTTTCTTCCTATCTCTATCAGTTGTAGGGTTATTATCTTTTAATATATGTGCTTTTGCAAGGTTACAATTTGCGCATGGATTAAAGCAAAAAGATGTGCATTGATTATTAGAGTTTTTAATATTTCGGATGACATTTGTGACTGTTGTAACCTTATTTTGAAACTTAATAAAAATTTATTGAAAGAGAAAAAGGCTGTGATCGCTGGGGGGAGAGGATGAGAATGGGAGGGTCATTGGGAGACATGGGGGGGCAGAGGTGACAGCTGGTAGAGGGAAGGAGGAGGCAACAGGCAGAATGACAGTCATGATACAGGAGACAGGCAGAGATTGCAGACATTATAACAGGAGATGGTCAGAGACAGCAGACATGGTACAGGAGACGGCCAGAGACAGCAGACATGGTACAGGAGATGGTCAGAGACTGCAGACATGGTACAGGAGACGGTCAGAGACTGCAGACATGGTACAAGAGACGGTCACAGACTGCAGACATGGTACAGGAGACGGTCAGAGACTGCAGACATGGTACATCAGACGGTCAGAGACTGCAGACATGATACAGGAGAGGGTAAGAGACTGCAGACATAGTACAAGAGACAGTCGGAGACTGCAGACATGATACAGGAGACGGTCAGAGACTGCAGACATGGTACAGGAGACAGTTAGAGACTGCAGGCATGGTACAGGAGAGGGTCAGAGACTGCATACATAGTACAAGAGACATTCGGAGACTGCAGACATGATACAGGAGACGGTCAGAGACTGCAGACATGGTACAGGAGACGGTCACAGACTGCAGGCATGGTACAGGAGAAAGTCACAGACTGCAGACATGATATAAGTACTGTGGATGGTGTGATGACGTTGCAGTCAGTGTACACAGCTCTGGGGAAGCCTGTCCTTACTCCCTCTAGAATACACCTGTGTGATCTCTGCCCCGTTCCCCCTTCTTAGTGTGCAGCCATCGCTGGAGCTCTGCTCACTCACATTAGTAGTGTCCCTGTCCAGATTGCACTCAGGTCCCCTCAGACTTCCGGCCATCCAGCTGTCCCAGTCCTGATAGAAAGTCTCCTCAGAATCCAGGCCCTTCCGTTGTTAGTGAGAAGTTCAACACTAGGTGGAGGCGGAGCAAGTTGCATCCTTCTCCTCTAAATCCTGGGGCCTCCATGCACCTGATTGGCAAGGCGGACCCAGCAACCAATCATTTTGACAGGCGGGACATGGACAAGCTGGGAGTTCTGCCACTGGTACAGGCTTTTACCCCAGTTAAAAAATGGCAGGGTGTCACCTGAGTGCTGTACGCATCTCTCTAGTGATGCTACTGGGAGGAGGAGGCAGGGATGGCACCCGCCAGAAGACAGCCGGCCAGGGTCACTGGAGTTGGGACAGTGACCGTAGGAGCACAGTGAGGTATGAGTGCCTGCTGGGTACTCTAAGACCGGAAACGATGACCACTGAGAGAGGCTGGAGTTGGTTGGAGTGCAGAGGATGCAGGTCAGCTGGATACAGGTCAGCGTCAGGTCTCGGGATAAGCTGCAGATCATACAGCAACGGATGAGAAGCAGCAGCCCCCTTTTATAGGCCACTGGGCTCCAAGGCACCGCTACTGTGCGCGCGCATGTGCGCTTTCGGTGCATGCGCATTGGCGCACGTCTGTTTATCGTTGGAATCCTGCTGGTTGGGTTGCACCTGAGCCCTGTTACAGGTCTAAGAGGCGTGCGTCCATGACAGTATTGCTGCAACCCTAATGGGAAATATACTGAAAGCTAAAGACGTTAGTTATACTGTAATGGCAGTGAACAGCGACCTATAGTGGGACTACGATAGGGTGGCGGCTAATCTGGCACTAACAGAAACTATCTAGGATGGTCACTAACTGACACTGACATTGCTAGTGACACTAATGCAGTGATCAGTGATAATACTATATACTGTTACTGTACTAATGACACTGGTTAGGAAGGGGGGTTAACTCCAGGGGCAATCAAGGCGTTTAAGTGTTTGTAAAGTCACATTGTGCTGTTACATGTATCCCCTCCAGATTACACGGTCAATAGCTATAGTGTGTGTGTGTGTGTGTTTTTTTTTTTTTAAATGAAAAGGCTAAAAATCTTTTCTCACAACACAGCTATGGGGTCACGTGATACCGCTCTTGTGGGAGGGGCCGAGATTCCCCTGTATCTAAAAATGTGTAATGTATGCTGCTTTTACTTTACTATCTGGCTGTTTTTTCTCCCTGTTTTGCAGGGAGAAGAAACTGACACATCAATGTACACACTGTTCTGTGTTTTTGTAAACAGAAAGTATATTGTCCAGCCTGTCTGTGCCGCCCACCCTGAGTAAATCCACTGTGGGCAAGCATTTTCTCAACATAAATGGACTATGAGCAAAGACAAACCTAGTGCTCATAGGCACAGCATAACCCCTCAGGAATTTTAGGACAGACCAGGTGAGTATTTAAAAAGTATTGTTTATTGGAAACATTTGATAATCTATACAGTGTTCTCGCAGTCACACTGAGCATATCCAGCTTCTGCCCTTTGGTGTCTTGTTATCTCAGAGTTTACCATCTGCCCCACTATGTAACAACTACAGTACAGGCTAATTCCACCCCTGCCAGGTCCCCCTCATGGTTCATTGGTGATCGGCTCATGCAAGTGCGTATCAGCCTTCTATGCCTATTTTTTGTACTTGCATGGATGTTCAATTCCATGCAATAGGTTGATCAATGTTAAAATTGCACTCTTATACTAAAGTTCATATATGTTCACTCCATAGACGTATGTATGCTTTAGATGACATTCAGCCTATGAAGAAGAACCTAGGGGTCTGAAACATGTCAGGCGTCATCTCCTACAGCTAAGTGCAATAGCCCTTCACACCAGAGGGCATTTATATTCTTGCCTGTATTTTTTTACTGCAATTGATTTTTTTATACTGTATAGATTATCAAATGTTTCCAATAAACAATACTTTTTAAATACTCACCTTGTCTGTCCTAAAAATCCTGAGGGGTTATACTGTGCCTTTGAGCACTAGGTTTGTCTTTTCGTTTATTGGATTGGCCAGACCAGGCCATACACTGCCAATCTTCTATCTTTTAGTATGTATAAATGGATTATGAGGGAAGATTACTAAGCCCGAAGAAGACAGCACCTGGAGCAGTTGTGCAACCTATCAGCTTCTAGCTTTCATTTTCAAAGTTTAAAGAAAAACTAAACCATTGGTTTTAATGGTTTCTCAAAACAGTTACATTCAAGGCATGCCACAAATAAAAACTGTCACAGCTGCTTGCTCTTTCAACTGAACTGTCAAGCTAGCAAATGGCTGGTGTCATAACTGATCACATGTGCAGTACCATGGCAACTGCAGATCAAACAGAGGCTATGATGGCATCTTTATTGGCTGTAGAGAATAGGAGCGTTTAAATCCACTTTAAAGTAAAACTAAAGGGAGCTAAACCTTCAATGGTCCCCATCCCTTACCAGCACCTGCATTTTTTTTCTGGGTGATGTCACTACTGCGCATGTACAGGAGTCAGCTGTTCATGCCTGTGTGCCAGGACAACTTAGTTTACATGACAAAGAGTCCTGTGAGCAAGCAGGTAGGTGTATTTTATTGCAGAAGAGACATGCATCTTCTGCAACAAAGAGCCTCCCTACTTGCAGTTTGTGACAGCGCCAGTGGTGTATCATCCATGGGTACAGGGTCTTCACTGCACATGGGTCCCAAAGAGGGGGGGTCACTATGGTCTGACACACCCTGCACCTATGGATGAGCCGGCCCTAGCTGATGGTCGAGGCAGCAGTTTCAGGCACCGATCTCCCTGTATACTGCAGCTAACAGCTGCGGTATCTCCACTTCTCATCCTCTCATTCCCACAGCTGTCAGCTGTTTAATTGAAAGGTATACAGTGCCTGTGACTGCCCACACCGATCGTGCCGACTGTCCCCCTTTGTCCTTTTCCTGTCCCCCTTCTTCCCCCGCAGCAAACTGTCAAAATGGAGAGGGGAGGAAGTGGCCAGTAAACATGTCATTTACCAGCCCCCTCCTTTTCTGAATCAATCACTGACTTTGTTCATTAATAACTGAAGCATTGTAAACTGTTTACAATGTTTCAGTTTATAAATGAACAGGGGCCCCTGTCTCCTATTCTTTCTCCTGTTCATTCAAAGGAGAGATGTCAGGGGTCTGTTCAGACCCCTGATTTCTCACCAAAGCCCCCCAACAGGGCTGATAAAAGAAAAAAAGAATTGCAATAAATAATAATAATAAAAAAAAACAATGTGTAAAAAAATAAAATAAAAAACTACTGAAACCATCCACTGCCCCCTCCTCCCCAATAAGCATTGTAAAAAAAAAAATAATAATAATGAAAAAAATAAATGAATTTGTAAATTAAATGAATAAATAATAATAATAATAAAAAAAAATGTATAAAAAGGTAAAAAAAACTTGAGCCTTTACAACCACTTTAAGGCTTCATGTACACAGGCCATTTGAAAACCTTTTCTGAATGCTGGAAACTTGACAGCTAGTAACCGATGGTTAAAAACGTGTTTAATGCCGATTTTACATACCGTGTTGAGTGGAGGTTATGAGCATTTGCGTTTAGAAGCGTTTTTAAAGATAACCTCAGGAGACCCTCCCAATTGCCTACAATGCACGAAAAACAAGTATTATTAACTATTTCAGACATTTTGTGAGAGAAAAGAGCAGCAGCAGAGAGAACAGTGTGCTTTTAGATAGCCGTCTTCTGTGTTTTCACTATGGATCCCATCATGAGCATATGTGAGAAAATGCTCCTGATGTTGCTGAGGCTCCAAACATGTAGGAAATTGCATGAGAGGACCAGGGTTTGTCTCTACTGGACTCATCCATTGATGGCTCAGCACATGTATTTGGGATACTTTTCCAATATGCGAAATGATACTTTACAAGGATGTCTACCTGCACCTTTGATAATCTCCTGGAGAGGCTGTGACCCCGTCTAACTCACATGTACACCATTATGAGGTAGAGCTGTTACCAGAGGAGCATCTCTTGGTGACTCTCAGGTATGCGTGTGTATATATTTAAATATATATACTGTACATTTCCCTCTCTTATTATTGATTTATTATATTGCTTATTATTTTATTTTGTTCCAATTTGTTATTTAAATTTTTATTTTAAATTTTATTATCCTCTTTTCCAACATACATTTTTTTATTATTTTGCTTTTAAATGCAAATTTATTGTTATCTGCTGTATATTTAATGATAATATATCCCTTTCAGATTTCTGGCCACAGGTTAATCCTTTGCATTCCTACACCAATACTTTCTGCTGGGTGTTGCAACAGTTACAAAAGTGGTATGTGAAACCTGCTTTGCAATGTGGGAGGTGTTACATAGTGATGTAATGCCTGTGCCAATGAACAGATGTGGGAAGGAGGGATTGATGAATTTTGGGGGAAAAAAATGACTTTCCAAATTGCATTGGAGCTCTGGATTGGAAACATGTTCAAGTTAAAAAGCCACCCAAATCTGTAGTTACAAGAAAAAAAAATTCAACTATAGACTAAGCTGCGTAAGACAAGTTGTCGAGTGCACATTTGGAATATGTGCAGCTAAGTGGCGGGTACTCCTATCTGCGATGCAATTGGATGAGGAGAACACTATAAAAGTAGTTCTTGCCTGCTGTGTTCTACATAACTTTGTGATTGATAGAGAGAGGATCCATTGAGCCTTGCACCTCCAAACCCTGCACAGAACATTCAGTTCATGAACCTGCACTTCACTGCTTGAGTTATGACCATAAGAAATCAGTTTACCGATTATTTTGTTTCCCCAGATGGTAGCTTGCCCTGGCAGGATGCACATATCTTCTTTAAAGCAGAAGTAAACACATCCATAAAACATTTTCATTTCTGGCACGTGCCGGAAATGTAACACTCCCATTGGTTGTGCTCTCAACCAAATTGTCAAACCATCCAATGGCTGGTGTCATAACAGATCACATGTGCAGCATCATGGCAGATGTAGATTAAACAGAGGCAAAGATGGCAGCTTCCTTGGCTTAAAACGATAAGGGGGGGGGGGGGTTACTTACACTTTAATATCTATTTACAAGTTATTTTTGATTTTTTTTTACTGATAGTTCACAAATAAAGGAGTGTTGATTAAATGATTAAAAAAAATATTGGTTTTCTTTTATGTTAGCATGCCGACATTGTTTTGTCATCTGTGTGGGGCAAAATGACCGTCTTATGAGATGGCCACTTCTCCAACACACGCATAAAATGTGCGTTTAGGTTTTTTGGTGTGTAGGGGAAGAGGGAAACTGAAATCACCATTTGAACACACAACGTGACCCTTTGTGATGCGCTGTTCATACGTATGGGGCAAAATGGCCGTCTTAAGAGATGGCCACTTCTCCAACACACACATGAAATGTGCGTTTAGGTATTCTGGTATGTGGGGGAATAGGGAAACTGAAATAACCAGCAGACACACATGAACATAAATCTAAGGTGCAAAAAAGTTTAAAATAAAATAACAATGTTTTTTAAAAGATTTATTTATAAAACCGCACATCAAAAAATATATTAACTTGTATAATTAACAATAAAACATATGTAAAATACTTAAAGGCCTTACCAACTGGCCTTTGAAAAGTGCAATGTCAAAACTTTGCAAATTGAATATTAACAAATAAATTGACAATACCACCACTTAGTTTACCCACTTGACGTCCGCGCTATAGCCAAATGATGGCTACAGCGCGACCAGCTAGTTCTGGGAGGGCGTCTATTGACATCCTCCAATGCTTGGGCTTCTTGTGCACACCCTGGAGTGAACAGCCAGGAGTGTTTGTGATAGCCGGGTCCTCGGGACCCAGCACATCACGGATCGGGGTAAAGGGCCAATCTCTACCATGTGATCTCTCTGTCCAATGATGGAGCGATCATTTTGTCAACAAACCGGCGTCATGTCCTGTATGTGAGGAGAGAAGGGAGACTGCAGCAGCGTGCGTGGGCTGGAATTCCAGTGCCCATCCGTTCCTCATCATTGCTCATCCATGCCTCATCAGTGCCATCACAGTGCCTCACAAAAGTGTAATAGGTAGTCAGGAAATTAGATGTGTAATTTATGTCCCTAGAATACCTGGCGGTGCTCCCTGTATGTTGGTCCTCTGTATGTGGCCAGGCTGTGTAAAAGTCTCACACATGTGGTATCGCCATACTCAAAAGTAGCAGAATGTGTTTTGGGGTGTAGTTGCAAGTATGCATATGTCACGTGAGAGAAATAACTTGTTAATATTAGAAATTTTATCTTTATTTTGCACAGCAATGTGGAAAAAAATTACAACTTAAAAAAAAAAAAACTCACCATGCCTCTTACTAAATACCTTGGAATGTCTACATTCCAAAAAGGGGTCATTTGGGGGGGGATATTTGTACTTTCCTGGCTTGTTAGGGTCTCAAGAAATCCTTGAGACCTTCAGTACATCAGGTGTGATCAATTTTCAATTGGCACCATAACTTGTAGACTCTATAACTTTCACAGAGCCCAAATAATATACACCGATTTGGGTCATTTTTACCAAAGATATGAAGCAGCAAAACATTTGGCCAAAAATGTTTTTTTTTACCAAATTTTCAGGCTTTTATTTATAGTGCAAAAAAATAATAAACCCAGTGGTGAATAGCTACCACCAAAAGAAAGCTCTATTGAGAAAAATATCTGTGAAAAATAAGGATCGTGTTGTCATTCAAAATGTGAAAGCGCTGAAAATTGGCCTAGTTAGGAAGGGGGTATAATTGCCCAGTAGGCAAGTGGTTAACATAACAGTTGCTGGCAAGTGGGGTATATTGATGGTGAACTATCAAACACTTGGATAAGGATGGGCCATCCTTTTTAGAGAAGGGGGCTGATTCACTACATGGGGTAGTAGAGGGGAAGACACTGTCACTGCCAGAGGGTACTGTGTTCCTGCAGGTCCAGTGCTGGTTGAGGGGAACATCGTTTGGGGAACCATGATGTGAAATGGCAGAACTTCTTGGTTGCCTGTAATCCTCATGAACAGTGTCCTGTATGCTTCCACCAGGAACGACTATGCAGCATGGGGACGCGACTCTCTTTGTGCTTTAAGGCATGCAATAACAAAGCTGTATATATTCTCACGGCACTGGCTCTCATGCTCATCTGATAGCTCCTCCAATAGAAAATACAAGCTTCTGCAGAAGATTGTTCTACTATTGTTCATGTCCAGGAACACATCATTACGTATGCGTTCCCGGCGTAATTCTTCTTCTGCTCTTAACTGCATTATGCATTCCTCAGCAAAAGACATTTCCGTTTCCCTCCGTCGACGTCCCCGCATGCGACGGCGTGGAGGGGAGTTGACAATACGACTAGGCTACAAAGATATAAAAAACACAATATTACCATTGAGAATGGAGTTAGATGTAAAGATAGATGGATGCATCTGAAATACAGCTATAAAGAAATAATAGATGGCGATATAGATGGAGATTTATGGAGAGATGGATAATGTGTAAAATTTATATACCTGGCTTGGAAGCTCTGACCTGAGGGAGACTGGAGTGGTAGTGGCCGTAGGAGCGGAGGTATTGGGCCCCTCCTCCATTGTGTCTTCTACAAAGGGCTCAAACTGGGACAACCGGTCAACCAACTGTTCCCTCTCTATGTCTGAAGACACCTCTTCTTCTGTAATATTAGATGTTCTAAAAAAAAATTTTTGTAAAAAATCAGTTTACAATCTCAAAAGGTTGAGCAAATCACAGGGTGGATCGAAATCCCATTCAACTTCAGGGTCAATCTACAAGTCAACTTCTAGTCAGATATTTTATTAAATAGTTGACTGATGAGGGGAAATATCACATGGTGGGTCAACGTCCAAACGGTGTGTCAAGCTTGCAGACAATAGCATCTGGTGAAAGTGTTTATTCAACAATTTAAATGTTCAAGAATTATCAAAAGTTTTTTTTCCCCCTTTAAAAAACACTTATGAATGCAAATGCGCATAAACGCAGTTAGAAGCAATTGCCGTTTGAAATGCTGGTAAACAATAGTCCTGAACGCAATTTTTCTGCTTTCAAAAAATGCCTGTAACCTCAACTGCCTCTAAACCACTGAGTGTACATGTATACATAAGAGAACATTGAGGAGAGTTCAGGGGCTGCTGAAAAAAACCCACCCAACTACTTCTAAACTTCAGTTTACCAGCTGTAGTGTACATGATCCTATGCATTAAGGCCCTTTCACACAGGGCGGATCAGTAATGCCCTGTGAACCTCGGCTTGCTCAGCGGGGATCTCTCCGTTGATCCCCGCTGAGACGGCGGATGACAGGGCGGTCCCCGCACACTGTCTTTTCTCCGCTCTCCTCTATGGGGGGGGATCGGATGAACACGGACCGTCTCTCCATGTAAACCCGATCTGATGACCAATGGAAAAATAGGGTTTTCCTCTGTCTGCAGAATCGGAGGAATGCGGAAGCAGACGAGATCGGGTGTCAGTGGATGTTCATCCGCTGACGCCCGCGATCTCATAGGGACCAATGTATGTCCCTTTTTAATCCGTACACTGATGGATGAAAAAGCGGGCATACGGTCCGCCCCGTGTGAAAGGGGCCTCTAGGTGAAAAAAAATCTGACAGTTACGGCCCCCCGTTTTACTTACCTGAGCATGTTCACCTGCTGCGCTCGCCCCCAACAACCTCTTCTCCGCTCTGTCTGGTCGTTAATTGGCTAGAGTGGATGGATTAATAGCAGCGCAGCCATTGGCTCGTGCTGCTGTCAATCACATCCAATGACGCGGGGCGCGGGGGGCCAAGTTATACAGCCGGTGGCTATAGCCGCTCACTGTATCACGGGAGGGTGCCCGCAAGAACTAACCCCCATGGGAGAGCGCTCCCCAGCGGAGGAGCCGAGACAGCCTCCGAGGGACCCCAGAAGACCAGGTTTGGGGCCACTCTGCAAAAGGAGTTGCACAGTGGAGGTAAGTATAACATGTTTGTTATTTAAAAAAATTAAATAAAACAAATTATCCTTTAGGTCTGGTTCACATTGGGTACGATTTGACATGTCAAATCGCATCTCAAATCGACGGCATTTGCCGGCAATGGCACTGTCCTAATCGGTGCGACGCCGCACCGATTTCAAAAAGTAATTCCTGTACTACTTTTTGCGATTTCGGGCCGCGATTTACATTGACATCTGTGCAGAAACCTGCACAGATGTCTCTTAAATCGCTGCCGAAATCGGGACTGCCAGCGGGAGTGAAATCGTGCGACTTCAGCTGAACTCGCACGACTTCACTCCCGCAGCCCAGTGTGAACCTGGGCTTAAGGGCATAACCCTCTTCCCCACCTTGCTAGTTGTAGAAAACCAAAAAGGGAAGACAATAAAGGAGGGAATGGAGCAGTGTCCCTCAATGGACTTAAAAAAACATATATATATAAAAAATAAAATAAAAAAAATGTAATTAAAATTGTAAAAACATTTAATTGTGTTTTTTATATTGCAGAAATTATCAAATTAAAATATATACGCAAACTAAATATATTATTTCCAATACATTTTCAATATTGTAATTTAAAACTACTGTAAAAAATGTACAATATATATATATATATATATATATATATATATATATATATATATATATATATTTATATTTATAAAATTATAAAAAAATTATCCAATCAAAAACACCCCCCAAAAAACAAAACAAAAAAAAAAAGATAAAAATAAATAAATAGATAGAAGTGTTAAAATATATATAAAAAAACACTTACTCTCTGGGAGCAAAAGAATCCTTCAAGAACGAAAGCTCTGCCGCTAGAGGATGTGCCTTATGTGTTGCTGGTGCTCCACTTTGATGTGCATCCTCATCTTTGCGGATATCTTTTTGAATCCTGTCCTGCAAGGACTTCCATCTTGTCTGGAAGGATTCAACTGTGAAAGAACAAGAGTAAATATCAATAAACATGTTAACCCTAATTTACATACCAACAAAAAAAAGCTATGCAAAAATATGTGCTTACAGCGATTTTTCTTCCGAAGTTGTGAAAGATCATTCCAGTTTGGGGTAAGAGATTTAGCAATTTCTTCCCAACAATTCCTTTGGGCAGTCCTGACAGAATGCAGGTGATGGGACTTGTCCCACAGCTGTGGATGTTGTTGGACAGCTGCAATAAGCTGGGTCTCTGTAATATCTTTGGGCATTTTGGTAGTCCTTGGGTGATCTACTGCTCCAAATGTCTTCTGATGCAGTGTGATGTCTGTCCTTTGTTTTCCAGGCAGGATGTGTTAAGAAGGGGGAGGGTAAGGTGACACAGTGGACAAGTTTCTAGGTTGGCTGAAAATAAAAGGGTGGGTCAGTCTCCTAGGTAACATGTGAGAGATTTCATAGGATCACCTAAAGTTGGAGGGGGGAGCAGACAGTGGGGTCAGACTCATTGTCTCAAGCTATCTGGAAAACATCACAAGTCAAAATGAAATGCAATCTGCCAGGCAACCTTTGTTTTCATTGTATTTGCTTATGTGGGGATGGTTTCAAGTTGACTGGGGGGTCATCAGGTTCTAATCTCAAAAGGTTGAACAATATCACAGGGTGGGTCAAAATAAATTTTAGTTTGTCAGGCAAACTTGGAGAGATTTTATTGTATTTGCTCATGTAGGGAGTTGTTCAAACGGATTGGGGGGGGGGGGGGGTCAAAATCAGGTCACAAGACATAAAATTGTGTCCATATAACTAAACTTTTAGTGCTAAAAAGGTATGATAACGTAAATGAGCACAAATGTGTAATCGCCTATATAACAATAGCAAAAAATGTAAAGCCAAACAAATGATAGTTCAAGTACTGAAAATGCAACAAAAGTCCAATTGCCATGTGCAGATATGTCCAAAAAGTGCTCTCCATACATATACCCTTTACCTCCCATTAAGGCTGGGTTCACGCCAATTCGCAATTTGCACAAAAACGTTGTGGGTATTTTGGATCGTTTCAGGTCCCAATTCAGCACAAAACTCCGGCTGAAATGGGACCTGGAACTGTGAACCAGAACGCACTGGACCCCTGCTGTGAGCCAGGTGCGGCGAAGGTGTGAACCCAGCCTAAGTGTTCTCTCACCTTATTAACTGACTCCTTTCACAAAGGTCAGGTTGGTTGACGACATGATATTCATGGAGTCGTTCCTCAGCCACCCTTCACAACACAGTCTCTCTTTTCATCACAGTTCCCCCATTGAAGCAGTACCACAGTCCTCAGTTCTCCTTCACATCACAGCCCCCCATAACATTATAGTGCCCCTTTTAAGCCCCATTCAGACCTCAGCATTTTGTAGCTTGAAGCTCGAAACTTCAAAACACTGGAGGAGAAAAAAAAATAAAATTATTCTGTATTCAGATGGTTCACATCTCCACTACAAGTCACCTGAAGCCAAATGCCTGAAGCTCAAACAAGTTCTGGAGCTTTTTTTGAAGCTCAAATTGGCTAGACTGGTGTGTTTTTTAAGCTTTTTGTTCCATAGAAATGCATGGAAACTCTCGATTTGAGGGTTTTGGCGCATTTTCTCATGCCTCTGCTCAAATTCAATAATTAAAAATAAATAAAAAATAATTAAGAAATTAATAATAATAAAAAATAAATAAATAACCCAAACCCTAATTATAACCCCTAATCATAAACCCTAAGCCTAATTATAACCCCTAATCCTAACCTAACCAAATAGATAAATAATAAGTAAATAAATAAAATAACCCCTGACCATAACGTTAACTCCTAACCCCTTACAAAAAATAAAAAAATATATATAAATAATAAATAGAAGTGGATGAAAAGCTGAAAAACATAGCAACAAATGATGAAAATCGATGATATTCTTCTCTATCGGCTAATAAAAGCTCAAAAAACGCTTGAAAAGTTCTGTAAAAAAACCCAGATACAAACTCTTGAAAAAATTATCAAAAAAACAACGCTCAGGTGTGAATGCAGCCTTAGGCCCCTTTCACACGGGTGGATAGAATTCAGCTTTTTGCTGCGGATAGATCAAGTTATCTATCGCAGCTAAACTCACACAATGCTTTCCTATATCCCCATTCACACACTGCATTTAGCAACGATTTTGTTACATGGGGTTTTGGTGCGGTTAGAAAAAATAAATTTGTCCAGGAACGATTTTTTTGCAGCTATCTATGCACATAACTGCATGTAATCGCAGTGTACTATTTCACCTGCAGATGGCAGCGGCAACAAGGAAAGAAAAACAACAGGAAACACATCAGAAATGGCAAGAATGTTCCAACGCAGCCGCATATAAACGCACATAAACACAGCTAATCACAATGTGCAACTGCAAGTGAATGCTGTGCCAGGATTCTCTGAATTTCAAAATAACAAAACATGCTTTTAACTGCGGCAGAACAGCCGTCCGTGTGAAACAGGCCTTACAGTGCAGTCCCTGTTACATTAGTGTAATGAAGACTGCCCTGTCATGGGATAGTAAGGGGACTGCACTGTAAAGGGGGGCTGTTATGGGAAAGGGACTGCACTATAAAGGGGCACTGTGATATAAAGGGGTGTGCACTGTAAGGATTACAGTGCACTCCCCTTTATATTAGAACCCCTAGCAATCACCCCCCCCCTTCAACTTTTCACTCTAACGTTCACTTTATGTCTCCCAAGCACAGTCACACCTTTGGCACTGCAGATGCAGGATTCAGCCTGTGTGTCCTCTAATGGCTCTGCCACCCCACTGACAATGTCATCCTATCAGCAAGGCAGGGGGAGTGGGAGGAGCTGTATATCTGGATGGAGGGCAGAACCTGGCAAACTTATCATGTTAACAAGCAGGTGATTACCTGCTTATTAATATAAAAGACTCCCACTCTATGTGCAGATCACCAGCTCCTCCTGCCCCCCTAATAGAATGACATTGTCGGCAGGGTAGGCGTACACATCACGGACTATCTAGGCTTTGAAGAAGGGGGTACGCCCCAGAAACGCATCAGCCGTTCAGATGTCTGATGTTCCAGTGGCAGGTGCCGCGAGGTCCAGTCCAGCTGTCTGAAAAGCGCTTATTCTTGATTGTCTTGTGAGTAGGACCATTGGTTTTTATTCTGTTTTTAATAAAATTTTAAGTGGTAATGCACAAGGTAGGTGCGCCCTCCTTTCTTTTCGTTTTAGCCATATGAACACCCTTTGTTCTGTGGAGGGCTGCAAGACTTCTGATTTTGCCGTTAGACCACACTGCTGTACCCAGTTTGGCGAAACACCAGAGCGCAGGAGGTTTTGTGTCTTTTAGGCGTACACATAGACATGGCCTTACCCCAGGAGTTAAAGGGTCACTAAAGGATTTTTTTTTTTTTTGCTGAAATGACTGTTTATTGGGTATAGAGACATAAAAGTTAACTGATTCCTTTTAAAAATAATTAAAAATTGAATTTAATCTATCATATAATTTGCCTCTAGTTTCACTTTCGGTTTTAAAGGT
The DNA here is from genome assembly GCF_905171775.1 of Rana temporaria. Lineage (NCBI taxonomy): Eukaryota > Metazoa > Chordata > Amphibia > Anura > Ranidae > Rana > Rana temporaria. The sequence continues at coordinate 254,510,814 of NC_053489.1, read as the reverse complement.
ACATACATGAAGTTCCGGGTGAGAGGCGAGTCGGGAAGACTCACAGAACAAAAACAAACAAATCCAGGGCAGTTTTGTTTTTAAAATGAATCTGATTGGTTCTGAGGAGTTTTAGACACACAGTAATGACAGCTTAGACCACCGTGAAAATCTCCCAGTATGATGGTTATAAGGAAACAGGCAACCAGGAAGTGTGGAGATCACAGCAGAATTACAGCTACTTCAAAGCAAAAACGAACAATGAGGACATGAAACCAGGACTGCAGTAAGGTAAAGGAAGCTATTTAGCTAAAAAAATAAATTCCTTTAGGGACCCTTTAAGCGGCAACCACAGTCTGTGATAATCCTGTCCGGCCCCCGCTTACATTCTGCTGTGCAGTCCGGTCATCAACAGGCCACCAGCAAGAGGGTTGGGGACCCCTGCTTTAGGGGGCATACTATTACTTTCTCAAACATTTACCAGCTAACTATATACAGTAGTGTCCTTGTCAGAGGCGGCTCTCTAATTAGGCAAAGAAGGCGGTCGCCTAAGGCCTCGCTCATTAAGGGGCCTCACGGCAGCCTAATGTCCCCGGTCAGTGTCCTCAAGCTGGCAGGGTGAACGGGTCGGGCTGGTAAAGGATTACCATCTTTCGTATAGAACGCTGCCTGCTGCAGACGAATTGTGGAGGCGGAGCAGCCGACCACTGCTAAACCCGCCAGGAGGCAGGGGCGGAGGGGCAGGGAGGTCTCTGTAAAAATGGCGTTATTCTTTTATCTCTTAAATTATTTTTCCCATTATGGGCGTGATTGGGGCCTCATGTCTAAGTTTTGCCTTAGGCCTCACAAAGCCTAGAGCCGCCTCTGCCTCTTGTCATTTATCACCTGAAAACATTTTAGATAAGATAATGTGCAACTTTAAGTAAATCCTTCCTGACAGAAATTTGTTGACCTCCTGAAAATGCTAGTAACATGGCTGTTAGGCTGACCCACTTTGAATTATTGATCTGGCGCAAGTATGCGGAGTTCAGAATTCGAAATCTTCATGCCTGTTCCAGATTTGTGTAAAATTTAAGCCAGGCAACTCTGATTCATAGGTTCAGCAATGGGGGGACCAATGTATTCCCCTCAGTACAGGATTTCTTGAACCCACTGGATCAGCATGAAGGGCAGCCATAGCAGATCACAGCTGGCTTCCAATTTAGCCCCCGTTGAGCTGTATCTGCTCAGAGTATGGTTAAATGAGTTTTAAAGAAAAACATTTTTTTTCCTAAAATTAATGTCTGCATGGTAGACAGACAGAATAGTGTAATGATTCTGTTAAAAAAATGAGTAAATACCTAATAAATTCCTTCATCTATATCACCTCCGGTGTTCTAGTTTCTGTTCTCTCATTCACTTCCTGGTTTGCATTGCTCGTTCATGTAAGAACTACATTTCCCAGTATGCATTGCGGCACGCCCAGTAATTCACACCTCCTTGAAGTCTCTAACACGTAGAGAGCGTTCTGCCGCACAGATGTAGTTCCCAGGAGGGGGCGAGCACGTTACTGACCACCGCAGTAAAGCCTCCCATCACGGTGGTGAGTAAAATCAGACAAGCAGGAAGTGAACAGAACAGAGAAGAAATAGAGCAGGGATAAGCAATTAGCGGACCTCCAGATGTTGCCAAACTACAAGTCCCATGAGGCATAGCGAGACTCTGAGAGCATCAAGCATGACTCCCAGAGGCAGAGGCATGATGGGACTTGTAGTTTGGCAACAGCTGGAGGTCCGCTAATTGCTTATCCCTGAAATAGAGCAACTTCTGAGCAAAAACGAACAATGAGGAAGTGAAAAGAGGAATGTCTGCAGGTAACGGATGCTTATTATGAAAAAAAAAAAATCTTTTACAACCCCTTTAAGTGATGTGCAGGGGCGTTACAAGGTCTACAAAAGATCTGGGGCTAGAGCCCATAGCAGGGAACTAAAGAAAGTCATACGCTTGGGCAGGCATACACATGTATATAATATACATGTGTGTGTGTGTGTATGTATTTATAATATATATGTATATACAAAAATAAAATATTGTTACATATCCGAGTGCAAATCCCCCCTTACATCAGGGTCCCCAGAGCCCCCCTCATTACATCAGGGTCCCCAGAGGGCCCTCCTTACATCAGGGTCCCCAGAGAGCCCTCCTTACATCAGGGTCCCCAGAGCCCCCCTCATTACATCAGGGTCCCCAGAGGGCCCTCCTTACATCAGGGTCCCCAGAGAGCCCTCCTTACATCAGGGTCCCCAGAGAGCCCTCCTTACATCAGGGTCCCCAGAGAGCCCTCCTTACATCAGGGTCCCCAGAGAGCCCCCCTCATTACACCAGGGTCCCCAGAGAGCCCCCCCTTACATCAGGTCAACAAGGTCTACAAAAGATCTGGGGCTAGAGCCCATAGCAGGGAACTAAAGAAAGTCATACGCTTGGGCAGGCATACACATGTATATAATATACGTGTGTGTGTGTGTGTGTGTGTGTGTATTTATGTATGTATTTATAATATATATGTATATACAAAAATAAAATATTGTTACATATCCGAGTGCAAATCCCCCCTTACATCAGGGTCCCCACAGCCCCCCTCATTACATCAGGGTCCCCAGAGGGCCCTCCTTACATCAGGGTCCCCAGAGAGCCCTCCTTACATCAGGGTCCCCAAAGAGCCCCCCTCATTACACCAGGGTCCCCAGAGAGCCCCCCCTTACATCAGGGTCCTCAGAGTGCCTCACCCTTACATCAGGGTCCACAGAGAGTCCCCTTACTTTAGGGTCCCCAGAAAGCACCCCCTTACATTAGGCTACCCAGAGTCCCCCCTTAGGGGACCCTGATGTAAGAGTCCCCCACTCTGTTGGTGGCTATGTGATCCAAGCATAAATGAACCCTGGGATCTAAGGGGTTACATTCTTAGATCCCAGGAGTTCATGCTTGGACTTGTAGCCCTTCACTAGGTGGGGGGGTGTCATGTCCTCAGCTCTGAGGGGTTCATCCTGGGACCTAGCTGTAGTGCTTCACTTTTTGGAGGGGTCACAACCAAAATTGAAGGACTACAAATCCCAGCATGAACCCCTGAGATCTAAGAATGGAACACCTTAGATTTCATTGGTTCATGCCTGGGACCTGTAGTCCTTCACTAGTTAAGGGGGGCAGGGGGTGTCACATCCTCATCTCTGAAGGGCTCATGCTGGGACCTGTAGTCCTTCACTTTTTGGGGGGGGGGGGGTTCACATTCCCCAAAAGTGAACTCCTCCTGTTTGTATGAGTCTCTGGCTCTGCACATAATGACACTGACACACACTGTTTAGACTGCTCACCTTACAGGCTTCACACAGTTCCAGTTCTGCAGCAGAGGCCCAGAGGAGATGGGTGTGGTGAACCCAGGGCCGGATTAACATAGGGGCTATTGGAGCTGCAGCTCCAGGCTCCTTTCTCAAGATCGACATTGAGGGTTGTAGCTTAGCAACCAGGGGTTACAGAGACCCCACATTTGGTAGCTATGTAGATGAAGACCTATGGGGCTGCTATAATTTATGGTTCCGGCGATACAGGGCTACTTGCGCAGCTGGTCAGAAGCTACATACACAGAGGCCAGTTAAAAAAAAAAATACAAGCTGGCACACTCTGCAGCAGACTGAGAGGATGAGGTCACAGTGCTTATAATAATTATTTTTATATATTACTTATGGTAATTAACCCCTTGCCACCCAGGCCAATGCTGACACTTCTCTCCTACATGTAAAAATCATCATTGCTTTTGCTAGAAAATTACTCGGAACCCTCAAACTATATATATATATATATATATATATATATATATATATATATATATTCAGACACCCTATGGAATAAAAGGGTGGTCTTTGCAACTTTTTATATTACACAGTGTTTTTTTTTTTTTTGAAAGAAATGGTTTCATTCATAAAAAAAAATCCACTGAAGTTAGCACAATTTTTTTGTCTACCAAGCGATGCTTTCAATTTTGGAACAGGTTACATGTTTAGAGTTATAGAGGAGGTCTAGTGCTAGAATTATTGCTCTCGCTCCAACGATCGTGGCATATGTAACCTGTGTGTATCTTGCTTTGATACTAGCCAGTGCCTACCCAGCCACTCACTAGTGTCTCTCCCCAGCCTATCCCAACACACCCTCTCACCTGCTGACCTGTGGACGGGGGATCACTCCTGCAGTGTTGTGTTCTGCCTGTGAATACAATGATTAGTGTTGCCAACTATGGCTGGCAGCACTGATTGTATTGGGAAAAATCTGACAGGCTGGTTGTACTCAAGTCAGTTAGGTTGACTTGTGTAAAACCAGCTAGCCCATACATAGATCGACTATGGCTGGTCTCTGCCTAATAGGCGTAATTTCAATCCATGTATGGCTCGCTTAACCACTATGCAGTCCAAACATCCTTCCACAAACCTGTACATTTTCCCTTCCCAAATTCCTTCATCTTCCTCACCTGTACATAGTGCCCACTGTCATATTCTCCACACTTCTCTCCTATACATAGCGCCTGCTGTCATACGCTACACACTCATCTCCTGTACACAGTGCCCACTGTCTTACCCTCCACACTCCTGTACATACTGCCCACTGTCATACCCTCCTTACTCTTCTTCTGTACATACTGCTCATTGTATTACCCTCCAGTCATCTCATGTACATACTGCTCAGTATTACACCGTCCACACTCCTCGCCTGTACATACTGCCCACATTCATAAACTCCTCTATTGTACATAGTGCCAGCTGTCATACCCTCTACACTTCTCTCCTATACATAGTGCCCACTGCCATACCCTACACACTCCTCTCCTGTACATAGTGCCTGCTGTCATACACTCCTCTCCTGTACATACTGCCCACTGTCATACCCTCCACACTAGAGCTGCACGATTCTGGCCAAAATGAGAATCACTATTTTTTTGCTTAGAATGAAGACCATGATTCTCACGGCGTAAAATCTTTTACATTTATACAAAAAAAAAAAAAAAATGGGCTAACTTTACTGGCTAGTTTTTTTTTAAATTAATTAAAGTAATTTTTTCCTAAAAAATTGCATTTAAAAAGACTGCTGCGCAAATACAGTGCAACATAAAATATTGCAACATCCGCCATTTTATTCTCTAGGATCTCTACTAAAAAAAATTCATAATGTTTGGGGGTTCTAAGTAATTTTCTAGCAAAAAAATAATAATGATTTTAACTTGAAAAGAGCCGTCAGAAAAAGGTTTGGTGTTTAAGTTCCCTAATTTACATACAGAAGTTTATTCCTTTGATGTGGTACAATGTTTAGACTTAACGTTCCACTGATAAAGAATGTTTTCAAAACTTGGCAGGCTGCCCAGACTTTGACTTTTGGCTGAGAGTAGAGAGGAAATTCTTTGCATACCAAAGTGCAGAGAGATAATTCTTTTCATGTCAAAGATCATGAAACCCTGTATCAAGAATTGCAACGGGAAAAAGATCACGATAACGATTCTTGACCATTAATCGTGCAGCTCTACTCCACACTCCTATCCTATACATAGTGCCCACTTTCATCCCCTCCACACTCCTGTACATACTGCCCACTGTCACACTCTTCTTCTGTACATACTGCTCATTGTATTACCCTCCAGTCATCTCATGTACATACTGCCCAGTATTACACCGTCCACACTCCTCTCCTGTACATACTGCCCACATTCATAAACTCCTTTATTGTACATAGTGCCGGCTGTCATACCCTCTACACTTCTCTCCTATACATAGTGCCCACTGTCATACCCTCCACACGCATCTCAAGTACATACTGCTCAGTATCACAAACTCCTCTCCTGTATATACTGCCCACTGTCATATCCTCTCAATCCACCTGACCCAATACCCATCCATCCTGTAACCATAAGAGCTAGTCGGCACCTGGTGGCCCATCTATCCTGATCATCAGCATTGCCATAATCTATTCAGGACCAGTTGTGGGGGAGCTACATCTGGGGAACCCAACCAATACTGCCAGATTTGTTCAAACTTTCGTGGTTATTTCCTGTGGGAGTATGTATTCTTTTCTATTATAAGAATCTTGTTAACTGCCTGAATCCACTGCCGGCTCATCGGAACTCGGTTAGATAGCCAATATCTCGCTATCAGCTTTCTTGCCAAATAAAGCAATCTAAGCAGGGCAACATACGGTAAGTAGGAGTACATAAATCCTCCTCCAAGCAAGCACACCAGTGGATCAACAGGCAACTGAACTTGATGGGTAGAGTTGATTATTCTAACCACAGCATGCCAATCTCTCACAAGCTTGGGGCACCTCCATAGCATATGGAGAAAGTCTCCCGGATGAGCCGGACAAGTGGAAGTGTCACATCTACCCAGTTGATGTAATTGGACCGGAGTCCTATACACTATTAGTGAGCACGGTGTCTGGTGTGAAACATGTTAACAGCTGTGCAGTAGGTCTGCATCTACCTTTGATGCCTTGATTTACATTTTTCCAGTAAAGGTGTTTTTATTTGGAGTGAGGCTATCCAGCTATTCTCCTCCCTCCCCCCCCCCCCCCAGCGACTAATTAGCCGCTGGACTACTTTTACAAGCAATGGGAGGGCACCCGAGAAAGCAGCCAGTGGCTCCACCAGCTGAAAACAGAGCTGATCGGAGACCTAAATGGCTCCAATCATCTATATTGTTATCATAGGGGATATTTACATTCCCTGCGATAAGTCTGTCGCCACTGCACGGTTGTGCGCAATTTTAAAACATGTCATGTTTGGTATCTATGTACTTGGCATAAGATAATCATTTATATTTTTACCAAACATTTGCACATTATAATTCAAATACGGTGTGAAAAAAAAATTGCAACAACCACCATTTTAATCTGTACGACCTTATTATATATGTTTGGGGGTTCAAGGTAATTTTCTAGCAAAAATTAAAATTTTCATGCAAACAAAAAAGTGTCAGGAAGGACTTAGAGTGGTTAGAAGAGTGTGGCATAAACTTCTAATATTCTGCATAAAATGCAAGGACAGTTCACGGCTTCTGAAACTGATAGGCAGTGAGACGTGAAATCAAAAATGTACACCCTTAGAAAGCCTGAAGGCAGTGATTGGTTTTCAGGGTCCCGTATGCGGTTAGACTGCCAAACAGTCCCACTGACAACCTTGGTCATTTAAATAATAATAAAAAATATATATATATATATATATATATTTGTGACAAAAATAAATATTCAATGTGCTTAACAAGCCTCTCAGCAAATTCCTTGGGGGGGGTCTACTTTACAAAATGGAGTCATGGGGGGGGGGGGGGTTGTACTGTCTTTCCATTATAGCACCTCAAGAAATTAGATCGGGAGTCAAACTAAAATCTGCGTAAATTCCAGAAAATGCACCCCAATTGTAACCAATAAATATACACCTATTGATTTTTTTTTTACATTCAAGACATGTGGCTGAATGCATTTTGGCCTAAATGCATGACTAAAGTTTGGAATATCTATCTATCTATATCAAAAAGTAGAAAATATATATTTATTTTTCCCAGTCTTTTCCATTTATATTGCAAAAAAAAAGCAGAGATGATCAAATACCACCAAAAGATTCTCGAATTGCATGACTGCAATTACCAGTTAACGCGCCTGCCAGTACTCTAAAAAATAAATAAAAATGCTCTGGCCATTAAGGGGGTAAATCCCTTTGGGACTGAAGTGGTTAACCGGCTCACACAGATATACTGCTGCAGACTGGCTCCCCTAGACAAAATCCCGTACAGGTACGTCCTGATCTGTCTATCACAATAACGCTAAAAATCACAGATCACTGCTATTACTAGTAAAAAAAAAAAAAAAGCCATAGTTTGGTTTGTGTAAAATTTATAGCATCTCCAATCAATATACACTTATTGCAATTTTTTTTTACCAAGAATATGTAGAATATATTGGGAAATTATAGCAAAAACTACATTTTACTGTTTTCAAAATTGGTCGCTCTTGTTTAGAGTGCAAAAAATAAACACCACAGGAGGTGATCAAATACCATTAAAAGAACGCTCCATTTGTTGGATGTCCCCAAGCAGTGTAAAAAAAAAAAAACACACAAGGGGTGGGAACAGCAGTAAAACAAACTTCACCCCAAACCAGAGCTCCTCAACGGAGGAGATGCAACCTTAAACCACCACCTGCAAAACTTTGCGGCCGAAGCAAGCATCTGAAGATGCACACACATCAACCTTGTAAAAAACTTTGTTCACATCTTCACCGACGACCAGGTCACCACCTTACACACTTGAGACAGACGTTTGATGTCGGAAAGCCCAGGAGGCACCAATTTCCCTGGTCGAATGCACCGAGACAGGAAAAGGAAGCGCCTGCCATTTAAGGGCCTAGGCCTGAATTACCGTCTGATCCACGAGAAATGGTGGCCGACGAGACTGCCAGGCCTTTCTTTGGACCAGTCACCGACAAAAAAACAGCAAGTCTGACCTCCGGAACAGCGCCGTAGCAGACAGATACACCCATAGACCCCGTACCACGTCTAGGGAACGCAATCTCCTTAGGATGCGACGGTCGAGGACATAAGGATGGAAGCACAATGCCCTCATTTATATGAAAAGCTGACAATACCTTCGGAACGAAGGCTGCGGGCGTAACACCGCCTTACCCTTATGGAGGATTAAGTATGGGGACTTGCAAGACAAGGCCGCCAACTCAGACACCCTTCTAACAAATGTAATGGCCACCAGAAAAGCAACTTTGAGAGAAAGTGCCCTCAGCATGGTGGAAATGACCGAGTCGGACAGGCCTTGGTCCCTTAGCACCTGGCTTTCAACAGCCACATGCCATTAAAGCAGGATGAAGTATGGGGCCTTGGGACAGAAGGTCTTCCCACATCAGCAGTCGCTAAGGGACATCCGCCACCAGGTTGGCATACCAAGGACACCAAGGCCAATCTGGGGCAATTAGAATCACCGGAATCCCCTCGGCCTCCACTCAGGAAGAAGTTTGGGGGGGGGGGGGGGGAACAGCATAAATTAGCCGATACTGACGCCACAGAGCCACCAGCGCATCTATCGTGACTGCCCAAGGATCTTTTCACTTGGCCACAAACCTCATTACCTTCTGAGGGAGTCGAGAAGTCAGGAGATCCACATGGCATGCCCTCATCTCAGGCAGAAGAGGTGAAATACATCCGGGTGTAGCGACCATTCTCCTTGGGCCAGCATCTGGCAACTTCGGTAGTCCATCTGCCAGTTTTCTACACCCGGGATGTATACAGCCGATAGAGCTGGCACGCTCCTTTCTGCCCATCTCAGGATGTGAGCGCCCTCCGATGCTGCAGCTGAGCTTCTTGTTCCTCCCTGGTGGTTGACATATACCACTGCCCTGATGTTGTCCAACTGGATCCTGATTGGACGCCCCTGTAACCTGAGACCCCGTGAAGAGGCACAGCCTGATCGCTTGAAGTTCCAGGACATTGATCGGCAGAAGGGATTCATGTCCAGTGACCCCGAGTCGACTGAACCCCCCCCCCCCCCCCCCCAACCGATCAAGCTTGCATCCGTCATGATCACCGTCCAGTGAAAAGGAAGGAACGAATCTCAGGACTGAAGGGCTGGGGATTTCAGCTACCAGACCAGGTGGCTCACCCGGATCCAACAATCCAGGGATGATGGGGATTTGTCCCATCTGGATAGAATTTCCTTCTGCAATACTCGTGTGGAATTGAGCATATGGTACCGCCTCGAAAGAGGCTACCATGAGACCCAGGACTCACATGCAAAAGTGGCGCGACGACCATTTGCAGAATTTCAACAGCTTCACCACAGCCCGAAGAGCCCGCAACTTCTCTAAAGGAAGAAACTCGCCTTCAAGGAGTCCAGGATCAATCCCAGATATTCTAGTCAGTACTAACACAGATTTCTGGAGGTTCAGCCCCCAACCAAAGTCTCAGAGGGTCTAACTGGCTATAGACACGTCCTCTAATTTCTAGCTTGAAGCGGCTCTCAGAAGATCGTTCAAGTAGCCCACGATAGCAATTCCACGCTGCCTTAGCAAGGCCAGAATCGGGGCAAGCACCTTGGTGCCGATGTCAGGCCAAAAGGTGAGGGCCACAAATCGTTAGAGGTCTTCCCCCATCGCAAAGCGCAGGAACCTTTGATGCCCGACGCATACGGGGACATGCAAGTATGCGTCCTTGATGTCCAAGGACGCTAGAAAAATCCTGCAGATGAAGTGCAGCGACCACAGAGCGAATTGATTCCATCCTGAACTTCCGAACCTTCACAAAAGGCATTGAGGTTCAGGATTGGACGAACCCCGTCCTTCTTTGGGACTTCAGATTCAAGTAGAATCCCTGAAACCTTTCCTCTAGCAGCACAGGTATGATAACCCCATGCCCCATGCCCCAGGGAAACTTCTATTCTCCCCCCCCCCCCCCCGCTGGACCCTCATCGGTCTGGGAAGGTCCACCTGCAGGCCCTGAACGACGAAAATACCACCTTTGCATGGAAAAGGAAGGCCCTGGCTTACGGCGCGGCTCCTTCCCTTTTCTGGAAGGAGCATGCCCTTACCCCCCATGACATCCTTAATAATGCTCTTCAAGGGAGGGAGGCTTTTTGAAGCCTCCCTGGATGACAAGTCCGCCAGAGCCTTCTTGGAAGTCTGGTCTGCAGACCAGCATTTTAGCCAAATCAGGCGTTGCAGTACCACCGCAGATACTGAGGCTCTAGAAATCAAGGGTGCTGCATCGCAGCCATATTTAAGGCCATGCACCAATTGGTCAGCCAGTTCCACGCAGCCAGGGGGAGCATACTGCTGCTCCAATTCCTGATGCAACAATTTTACCCATTCGGTAAGGGTCTGCGACACCTATGCCGCAATGCCAACCCCAGCATGGCAAAAATAGAGTGGCCCACTGCTTCTGACCTCCCATCAGCAGGGTCCTTAAAAGCAGGGGTCCCCTCTACTGGAATCATGGTCACCATATTCAACCTAGATACTGGGGGTTCCACAAGCGGGGAGATGCCCATTTTTTTCCCGAAGGCTCTCCTCAAAAGGGTAACGGACCGCCGTGTGTTTAGGGACCGAAAAGGACCTCTGCGGCCATTCCCATTCCTCGTCTATGAACTTGTCAAAATAAGTCACATAAAAAAGGAAAAACTTTTGCAGTGCGGGCCAGCTTATGGGACACCAAAGGGACCGACGCCTCAGCAGATGCCCCAATAGTATCCTCCAGCTTGAGGGTTACCCGCACTGCAGTGATAAGTGCGCCAACGAGTGCCTTGTCCTGCGTTGGCCCGTACATGGAGTCTTCCTCGCTGTCCGAATGGTCCTGGTCATTAGACTCTGACCCATCAGAACAGGGGTCCCGTGCCACAGCCAGGCCCAAGTCTGAGTCAGAACTTTCCCCAGATGGTGGGGGAGGGGGCGCTTTTTACCCCCCGTACGCCCACACGCCGCTTCAACCCTGGCAAAAATTGATTCTAGGACTGTCGACAAAGCGTCCCCAGGAACCGCAGGGGCCCCAGCTGCTACCACCGGAATGTCTGGAGAAGAAACGCCAGCCTCTAACGCCATGCTGACCCACTTACTTGACAAGGCTCAGGGACCAAGTCAAGGTACACAATAAAAAAAAAAACACCCTCCTTGCTTCTGCCGACCAGGGGTTACCCAGGGGACTCACCACCCTGACAAGGCAATTGCTCAGCTCTGCGGTCCACTCTCACACTAAACAGTGTCTGAGGTAAACCGCGCAATTTGCTGCCAGCCGTCTCATGTAAAAAGCATGGCTTCTAGAAAATGGCCGGCCGCTGTAATTATATGCGTCACAGCAAGGCCAAAACAAAATGGCGGCCACCAGCATTGCAATAACCGCAGCGCGGCCCAAAGAAAATGGCAGCGGTGCTTTCCAGCTGATGTGGACGAGAAGACCGGACAACACAGTGGCCCCTGAGTGGAGGCCTGTTAAAAGCAAACACCCAGACTGAGAGCGGTCCCAGACATAGCCGCAGCACCCCACCAGGACCCAGCCCCCCCCGCAGGTACACACAGCAGGCTCATGGCATGCATGGGAAGGGGCGAAGAGAAAGGGGGGGCGGGGAGAAGGAGGGCAAGAGATCCCCCCCATCGACTGCCCAGCTGTTCCTCCTGCTAAGACAGGAGGAAACCTACTTACCCGTCCCCTGAGAACCGCTGGCGCATGACAGACCCACAGCCGAGCAGTATGGAGTGGCTGTCGGCCACGGCTCACTGACAAGGACAGCACTAGTCCAGTCATATGTGAGCCCTAGAGCATAAGCTCACCAGCCACCCCTGGAGCAAACGGGGTAAGTTGTGGCCGACCGAGCGTGAAGCTAAAGGCCTGCGCACGCTCGATTGCCGGGCTGGGGAGACTACAAGGATCTATATTATCCAGCCGGCAGTTGATAGAAGATCTCAGGATCAAAAAAAAAAATGTATTCAAAAATTCTTCAGGACCATGGGCCCAAAAGGGAGCCAGGTCCCTCTCTACTAGGCAAAAAAAAAAAAAAAAAACTGAGCTGCTGTGTGAGAGGTTATGACCAGAGGGACCACCCCCTGGGCAGGGCTGTTCAGCTTTGTAAAGTCACATGTTTTTTTGAATACTTAACATGTCTGCCTAGTCCTCTATCGAACAGGAACATAACCCACAAGTCAATATTATAAGGAGCCGTGTCCATCCATGGACGAAAGATAAATGCACTTATTACTGTATAAATCACACTGTCAGGAAAGGGGTTAACACTAGTGGTGATCAAGGGGCTTAAATGTGTTCCCTGGGAGGTGTTTGAAACTGTGGGGGGGAGTGGACTGACTGGAGGAAGAGAGATCGCTGTTCTTGATCACTGGGAACAGACTCACTCTCTCTCTCCGTCTCTGCTCCCCTGTCAGAACAGGATCTGTTTGTTTACATTGACAGCCGGTCGCACTCTCTCACTGCATCTATTGCATGAACCCATGTACAGCTACAGCGATTAGCGCAATAGAACCAAACTGTTGCAGTATAACAACGGCAGCTGGTCAGCAAGAGGTTAAAGCAATGAGCAGTTCAAAACACCAAGCAATATAAAAATGGGGCAATAACCATTTTGAAATGAACAGTTATGAAAAATAAAAAAAGGTCAACACCCTGAAAAATCTTTGTAGCAAATACAAGATTAAGGTGGGAACCGACAGACCGAGAAGTTTTGTAGTTGGTTAGATGGCTCTTTTTTAAAATGTGCCCAATATGACAATCTTATTCCGGCCAGCAGATGGCACATTGGCTGCAGGCATCCAAAACAAATGGATGATCTTTTGATATACTGTTGCAAAATAAATTAAGAACAAACATTCCAGGAGCTGGCAGCAGGACAAGCAAATGTGAGTCTTTTGCATGTTTACATTTTATTCATTTTTAAAAAGGCATCAAAATTGATTTGTGTTTTCTGGGTGTCAGACTCATCACCTCACAGGAAAGATATCAAGCAGCAGAAAGTGTTATTGTAATCCTTTTCCTAACCATAGTGATCATAATATCAGGAACCACTCACTTTCCCGATCACCTCTCCTTGTGCCAATGCTGGGAACTGACCGTTTACCTCCAAGGCACTTTCAATCAAATCTGTAAACCTTAAGCTTGGTCCAGCCTCTGAGCACCAGAACAGCATAGAAGCCATTCAGCCACAATTACAAAGCTAGTACCTCAAATTATAAATGTTAAATTTTAAATACATTTTTTAATTTTAGAAAAGATTTACATTTTTTTTTTTTTTTTTGCCGTTTTGTCTTTGGCAGCAAAGCAGAACAAAATTCCAATATATAGGAAAGCCCTTATGCACTTCTCATGCAGGTCAAGTCTGGAATTACAACCCTACTGCATTTCACAAGGTTGTTTAGGGCTGGTCTTACTCCGGAAGGAGTACATGACATATGGTGCAGAATCAATGTACAGCACTGGTGTTTTATAGTGCTGCAGCTCTCAGGGGGAGAGGGAGAATAAAAAAAACCCACAACAAAAAAAAATGGAAAGCGCATTTGCATTTATGACAAAAGTAACCGCATTCAGTTTATTTCTTCTATTAACATGTAATAATATAAAACAGTGCCAACAATGAACCATCTATCCTGTACTGCTGTATCGTCTAAATTCCACAGTCTTCAACAGTAAGCTGTTTGATGCAGAGCATGTCATGGGCAGAAATGTGCTGTGCTTCAAACTACTTTGCAGCAATAAATAGGATCAAGAAAAAAAGTCTTGCAAGATGGCTTTCTACAGTCCAATGGTGTATGAACGGCCAGTGGGATTGTGAATAGCAGAGCAGACAGGGGATGTCACCGCCCACTCATACCAGACCTTTTTTCCATTGTTACAACGCCAGAACCGTACACATACAGTGTCACCCTCTCGAACAGGAATGGGTTGCTGTATAAACAGAACACATTATTAATAAAGTAGCAAACCACACAATTTAGGACATTGAAAATTTAATACATAGAAGTCTGTACATAAAAAAAAAAAAAAAAAAAAAAAAAAAAAAAAAAGCACTGCACACTCTAAAGCTTCATGCACACCAATGCTTTTTTTAAAGCTAAAAACAGTGGAAGAAAAAACAGTGGAAGAAAAAACAGTGGAAGAAAAAACAAAAAAACAGGATGAAAAAGCACTGGTAATAGCCTTTTGTCGAAGCGTTTTAGAAGCATTTTAAAAAAAGGAGTGGAAAATATATATATTTTAAATTAAAAAAAAAAAAATTCCTTCTTCAAATAGCCTACATATTTTTCCCTGTATTATTCAGTGCTCCCCAACAGCTTGATCTAGATTTGGAAGACTTCTCTGAAGTCACAGTACTCAAAACAAAAATAATGGCATCAATGTTCTTACCATAAAAATTTCTTGGAGCTAGTTGAGGGACACGGGAATTCAGAGACTGAGGATTATACTACCACCTACAGGTGCATTTGGCCTTTGCCATACAAAAAAAATAAAAAATCGGCCAGCCTAGTATAAACACACTTCTACTCCCAGCAATACTCAGTTTTATGGAAAAGCAGTAGCACAAACAATGATCACAGGAGGTGGAACCCGTTTCTCGATGACATCCAAGAAATTGATTTACCGGCAACACAATAAAATAAAAAATCTAATCTAAATGTTCTCATTTATTGAGGGACACCTGAATTCAGAGACTGTCAGAACCTACAAATGAAGTCAAACTAAGGGGTGGGCAACAGCAACAAGACACTAACCAGTCCAACACACACACACACACACACACACACACACACACACACACACACACACAGCAGCTCAAAAAGATTTCGAAGAACTTTAAACGCAAAGCTAGCAGAGTACTTTGACAGGAAAGGGTGTAACCTGATCTTTAAGACCATAAGCTTGAATGAGCCTTGATCCCCGAGAAATGGTGGACAATTAGTCATTCCTGATAAACCCTGTAAAGAGCAAAGAATTGATCAAACAGAAGTAGCTTGACATGTATTGCATGAGCTACAGCCAGCAGATGGAGGGAGATCTACTCCTGATAAACTGCAGCCAGGCAGAGGGATTGAACAAATGTTCTCGCTGGGATAATTGACTAAAACCAACTTAGGAAGGAAGCTTTGTATCCAGGATTATCAGATATGCCAAGCAATGAGTCAATTCCAATGCTGACCAATAGTTCAAGACCCAGCTGAAACTTTGCAAGGTCTGGATGGTACAAGTTACATTGTCCATTAAAACCCTGTGCCATTTTTTCACTCAACAGGAGGTTGCCCAGATATTCCACAAAAAGGGAACACCATGGGAGCACAGCAAGGCCAATAAAGAAGTAAATGCCTTGGCAAATACCTGAAATGAAGATGGGCCAAATAGCAGGCCCATAAACTGGAAGTGCTGGAAATCCACAGCAAGAGCAAATAAACCGCTAATGCACTGAAAAAAGTGCGGACACACAGGTATGCATCGCTGGTGCCCACAGAAGTCACAAAGCCTTGCTTCATGGAGAGAGGCTATTGACCGATCTTGATTCCATGTATACTTTCTGGGACAAAATTACGATTTTTAGGGCATTGAGATCCAAGATAGGGTCTCCTTTTGGTTTTTGAACTGAAGAAGTTGGGAGCAGAACCACTGGAACCATTCTGCTAATCTGTGTGGTGCACAAGGAAGTTAAAAGACCTGAACAGAGGTAGGAGCTTTAAGCAGAATTCCAACTTGAAGCCCCTGAAAACCACCCCTTACAACCAAGCACCTAAAATTTTGGCTGTCCCAATGTCTGCAAAAAAAGACATATCCCACCTACTTTGAAAGAGGGCACCCTCTCATGCTGAAGATAATTTGGGGCGCTTGTAAGTCCAGGGTTTGCAGGTGGACAATGAACCAGGCTTGGACTGAGGTTGGGGCATGGAAGAAAAAGGAACTCTTTGGCCTCCAAGCAGGGGTAAGCCTTCCTAGATTGAGCCCCAAGCTTCTTCTGATGGGTACCATTAATGAGGGTGTACACTGCAGCTCTGAAGAGATGTTCCTCAGAGCATGTTCTGCAGTCCCACACTTTAACCCAAAGGTCCTCCTCATGTTCACCGACAGAAGAAGACTTGTGCAGAAAATGGGATGGGAAACTAACGGTGCAGTAATTCAAGAAAAAGAAGCAGCTGGCAACTCCATAACATAAAGCGTATTTATTGTAAAGCCTTCACAGCGAGTACAGTCAGCAGCAGACTATTTTCAGCGATAAGCCTTGTTTACAGCACACATATACATGTTGAAAAGCATGAACATTTATACACAAGAGACTATCACATGACTACTGCTTTTCGCCAATCACCAATGTGTTCAATTGAAATCAGGTGATGGTTACAAAAATTATCAGATGTGAACACAAGTGAGAAGCAAAGAGTTTAGCTATAATACAACACATGAGATGCAAAGACTATCTTGACATAAATAATAAATAAGTGATAAAATACATAGATTAAAAGCTCTGAGAGAATCTTTAATGAAAAGTGTAGTAATTCAATGCATGATCTCCAAACCCTCTACCATTAAGGGATCATCTTGCATAGAATTCAGATCCCTTCTTATGGCCTTGGTCCAATCAGCTAGAATTTGGCAGAAAATGGTCACAGCTAGGGGTCAGGGTTCTTTTGGACACCATAAAAAAAAGGTGACTGAACAGCAGGTGTGCCAGAAAGGCATTAGTTTTCAGGAACGTACAGAAACCAAGACAGGGGAAAGCACTGATAGAAGCTACAGGTTGATCCTTAAGTTTAAAGTGGTGCATACCATGTCAACAGTGGAGACTGACTTTAAGTCAGGAAGTAATGGCAGAGGCCCTGTGATTCCTCAGGTCTTAAGATTGCCCATCAGGGACTTGAAACTAGGCATCTCAAAGTTCAAAGGCCGTTAACGCCACGGCCAAATAAGGATTCTGCAGAAGGTGGTGTGGAAGCAAGCATATGACCCCTCCACGGTCAGAGTCATCAATCAAGGTTGCCAATTGGCCTATACAATACTGCATAACTGCAGCAAAATCTTCCAAGGATAGAGAGGAGGGGGCCATGTCCACTGGAGCTAGAAAAGACTCAGAGGTTGAAATTCCAGGTCACCATTTATAAGCACTACATGGTGTGAACTGCAAACAGCACAGTAACATTTGCTGGATCGTAAGCTTGTGAGACACACGGGACATCAAGACTGTTGCCCATCTGTTGGGATCTCACATACTACACTAAAAAAGACAGGGGGCCACTTAATTCAGGGTACAAGACAAGACCTTGAGTACTTCTGAACCCAGCTGTTAGTAGGAGCAGAGGGTCAGGTAGTCAAAGGTGACCAGGTAGATGTGGGTGGTCAGAGAATAACGGAGGACGGAACCATGTGTTGCTTGCAATCAGGAGCAGCAGGCAGAACGCATGCGACACTCCACCCACCAGAGTTTAGTCACTTTTGTGCCAAGCCTTCCATGGAAAAAACAAACAGAAAGCAGGAATAGCCCTGGTGAAAAGTTGACTCCTGATTCTTAGCCTACTCAGAGTGAGTCTGCAGAGAAAGGGTCGCACCTGGAGCTGTGCTTTGGCTCCAGACCTGGAACAGGCTCTGCAGCCAACACAGTAGACGCAGGTATGAAAAGTGCCACAATGCAAAGCCCAAACGGTCAAGGTTAAAAAAGGCACATTTCCTGCAATGCTGCTTCCTAGAGGCCTTCAAAGATAATGCAAACAAAAATAGTTATACACACACCCACACAAGCTCAAGCAGTGACGTAGTCTTAATAAAATATTGCAAAAAAATAAATACCAATTTAAAAAGTTAGACTGGCAGATCAGAGGAAAAAAAATAAAAAAGTTGAGTCAACTTACTCCCTTCTAAAACTGGCCCTAGACTACAGTAATCTAGTAAGTGGATGAGACTGCACTATTGGGAGCAGGAATGAAATGAGCAATTCCTTAACGATTCAAATGTGTTTTGGAATCAAACCAATTTAAAAAACGCTGCAGGATACCAGATCATACAAAACAAGGATAATTCAGATCAATATATTTTTTCTCTTCCATTCATGGAAGGACACAGCAGCAATTGACCTTAGGGTATTATCCTCCCTTTTAGGAGATTGACTAGGCAGAAAAACAGCATGTTAAAGCGGAGGTTCACCCTCATAATAAACTGCAGCTCATTCAGACCAGCACACAACTGCATAAACAGTACCGCTATGCAACATTTTTGAAGTCATTTCAATACCTTTAATTGGGGCGAAATTAGCAGCCACTTCTGGGTATCACTCCCGCGAGAGTGGGCGTGTCACTTCATTCCCATATCGCAATGTCTCCTGGGAGCACAGTGTCTCGCTTCCCAGGAGACGATGTATAACACGGTATCAGTAAATATCGCAGGATTTTGTGATCAGCTGCAGTGCTTTGTGAGCTTGTGCTGATAACACTGCACATGCGCACGATAGAATCCCGGAAGTATTTGCTTGTGGGCTTCACAGTGCCCACAAGCAAGATGGAACATGACATGACAAATTTTTTATAAATATATTTCTTCACGGCCGAATGTGCATGCGGATGGCTCTAAAATTCAGAGATGCAAGTACACTTACAACTATGTTAAAGGCAGTAGATGCACCTGAAAAAAAAAAAAAACATTTCCCACGGAACCCCCACTTTAAGTGTTAAACACTCCGCACAGTACCTCCCAGGGGGCGGTTCCCCCGGGTACATCCCCCATTCTCGGTTCTGCAGCCTCAGTTTTTTTCTGCCTAGCAAGGAGATGACATGGCTCCTCTGGGCCCATGTGCTCTGGAGATAATTTTGCGATTTTCTTGGTTTTCTTTTAGTTTTTCCTGCATTTTTGGATCCTGAGATCTACAATCAACTGCCGACTGGGTGACAGGCTGGATTCTTGATCCTTGCAGTCCCCCCATGTTTGGCCATCGAACGTGTGCCGGCCCTTAGCTATGCGATGGGCCGTCCACGACATGCCCCGTTGCTCCAGGGGTGGCCGTTGAGCTATACGCTCCAGGGCACACATATGACCAGGCTCTATGTCTGTCACAGTGTGCCAGGCCGACAGCCATGCCGTAACTGCGGACATTGGTTCTGTCCAGGATGCCTCCAGCCGGTGGTCACAGGACAGGCAAGTAGCAGTCCCCTCGTTTCGGCAGGGTGGTGCGGCTGGTGCATTCCTGGGGAGGTTGAGCGGGGGTCTGCCCTGCTTTCCTCTCTTCCTTCCTCCCCCTCCTTCCCCGCGTTCTAGGTGGTCGGCCGTGAGGTGGGGGGTCTGCCTGGGGGGCTCCATCCTGTGGCTGGGGGCTGTGTCTGCTATCTGGGGTGCTGTGTAATTACTGCCGTGTGTGCGGGGGGGCCTGCCGGGTGTTTGCTTTGTCTTTTCTGCAACATCGCGGCCGCCATTTTGCCGGCGCCGGGCGCCTTCATTAGTGATCGGCGGCCATTTTCTTGAAGCCTGCATGCTGTTTTTGCATGTCGGTGGCCATTTTGGATGGGGTTTTTGCCTCTAGTGGCCAGAATAACAGCGTGAATGGCTCCAGCACATTTTCTAAGGGACGGCACAGCACGGACAGCGATCTGGGGCAGACAGCAGCAGTACAGCCTGGTCGGGTGGAGAGTCCTCTGGGGGGTCCCCTGTTCTCTGCTGCGGCCGGGGGGGGGGGGGGTGGTCTGTGGATCTTGCCTTGCAGTCCAAGGGTGGCTATTGGGTGGCTCAGAACGGCATCCGAACCGGATGCCTCTACCCCAGACATGCCGGAATTAACCCTCAGTGCCCCTGTTCCTGCGGCCTCTTAATATTCTTTTTATTTTCTGATAGATAGGCATATACTTCGTACCCCTATATTACTAAAAAATAAAAGAGAGCCAATAGCAGAGAAGAAATCCATGGTATGTACTTCCGTATTTACCTTTAACTCCTTACCCACGTTCCTGCGGCCTCTGTGGATGCCATGACGGCAGTCCTTGAGGCGTTTGTTGCCAGGATTGAAGTGGCGTGTGGCCAGAGGGGGGTAAAAAGCACCCCCTCCCCCCACCTTCTTCTAGGGATGCCTCCGACACCGAATCGGGCCCTGCTACTGCTTCCGACCCTGGATCCGTGGTGTCGGAGGATGCAGGCCTAGTCCACACAGACAGCGAGGGCGACTCTGCTTCAGGGTCAGCGCATGATAGGGCGCTAGTGGGAGCTCTTATCACTGCGGTGCAGGATACTCAAAAAATTGAGGATTCGGCGGAGACAGAGATGTCGGTCCCTTTTGGGTTCCGTAAGCCCGCCCGCACTGCGAAAGTGTTTCCTTGTGTTCCGTATCTGGAAAAAAATTTGTACAAGGAATGGGATCGGCCGCAAAAAGTTTTCTGTTACAAAATGCTTTGCGGTCCGCTACCCTTTTAAGGAGGACTTCCTAAAGAAGTGGACCTCTCCTCTGTCAGTGGACCCCCCCTGTGTCCAGGCTGAACAAGGCGACCACGTTGCCTATAGAAGGGGCTCCCGCTTTAAGGACCCCACAGATAGGAGAGCCAAGGCTGTGGCCCGCTCCATGTTCACAGTGGTGGGGTCGGCGGTGAGACCGGTCTTGGCCGGGGCTCTAGTGTCACAGACACTTACTGAACGGGCAAAGTTGTTGCTTCAGGAGTTGGAGGCGCATAATGCCCCCAAGGACTGTGTGGCGCTGGCTGACCAGTTGGTGCAGGGCCTAAAATTTGTCTGCGAGTCGGCCCTGGATACGCTTCCCCTTTCTCTCCAGGGCCTCGGCCTACGCGGTAGTGTTCTGCCGCCTAGTCTGGCTGAAGTGTTGGTCTGCAGACCAGTCTTCTAAAAAGGCCTTGGTGGACATCATAAAAAATACCACGGGAGGTAAGAGCACTCTGCTCCCACAATCTGGTAAAGGTAAGGAGCCTCGCCGTAGGCAGGGGCCCTCCTTTACCGCCCCCAAGCGTTTTTTTCATCCGCCCGGTGCTTCCGCATGAAGGTCTGCCCCCGCCCCTCTCTCGGCTCGGTGGAGGTCTCTTCTTTCCGACCGCTGGGTTTGCGAAGTAGCTTCCTCGGGGTACAAGATATAGTTCCTCTTGTCCGCCAAACAGATTTTTTCCTTCCAACCTCCAGCTTCCTATGGGTCCTCGGGAGGCCCTGTTTGGGGCTGTTCAGGATCTGCTGGTCAGGGGGGTTATCGTGTCGGTTCCTTTACTGGAACGGTTTCAGGGGTTTTACTCCCATATGTTTGTAGTCCAAGAAGGAAGGGGTCCGTCCAATCCTGGATCTCAAGGCCCTCAACTGTTTTGTCAGAGTGCAAAAGTTCAGGATGGAGTCGGTTCGCTCTGTAGTGGCAGCACTCCATCAGGGGGATTTTCTTTTCTTTATCGGAAGGTGCCACGGTTCGTGGCCAGGTCAAGAGACCCGTGTGCGGACACATCAGACGCATTGGTGGCTCCGTGGGGTCACTATCGCCCAATCTACACCTTCCCTCCTCTGAAGCTTCTTCCTCATCTGCTGCGCAGAGTGGGAGCCGAGGGGATACCAACAATCCTAATCACTCTGGATTGGCCTCGCCGCCCCTGGTACGCGGATCTGGTGCGTCTGGTGTTCCTTGGCGCCTGCCTCTGCGAGAGGATCTTCTGTCGCAGGGTCCCATCTTTCATCCGGCTTTACAGTCGTTGGCTTTAACGGCGTGGCTATTGAAAGCCAGGTGCTGAAGGATCGAGGCCTGTCGGACTCTGATCTCTACCATGCTGCGGCCGCGGAAGTCTACTTCACTGATGATTTACCATCGTACGTAGAAGGCTTGCATCTCTGTGTGAGGAGATGAATTGGCACCCCTGTACATATGTGATGTCCTGTATTCTGCTGTTCTTACTGCGTGGAATGGATCAGGCTCTCGCCTTAAGTACGATTAAGGGTCAGATTTCGGCCTTGGCCGTTTTCTTTCAGCGACCCTTGGCGGCGCACTCTCTGGTGCGTACGTTTGTACAGGGGGTTCGACATGTGGCCCCTCCTGTGCGTCCTCAACTGCCTCCATGGGACTTGAATTTAGTTCTCTCTGTGCTTCAACAGTCTCCGTTTGAGGACATTAGGGAAATCCCTTTATTGACTCTTTCCCAGAAGGTGTTTTTTCTGGTGGCAATTACATCGGTCAGACGGGTTTCTGAATTAGCGGCCTTGTCTTGCAAGGCCCCTTACTTGGTCATCCACAGGGATAAGGTGGTGCTGCGGCCGCAGCCGCCAATCCTTCCCAAGGTTGTTTCGGCCTTTCACATTAATGAGGACATTGTTCTTCCATCCTTTTGTCCTCGGCTGGCGAACCCAAAAGAGGCTGCGTTGCATTCCTTGGTCGTGGCTCGAGCCCTACGGGTGTTCCCGTCTGCTAGGGCTCCGTTTCAGAGGTGACTGGTCCTAAGAAGGGTCTGGCGGTCTCGTCAGCCACCATTTCTAGGTGGATCAGGCAGGTCGTGCTTAAAGCCTATGCCCTAAAGGGGCGGACGCCCCCCTTCCCGGTTACGGCGCATTTGACCAGGGCGATTGGCAACTCTTGGGCTTTCCACCATCAAGCGTCTGTTTTACAGGTGTGTAAGGCAGCAACCTGGTCGTCAGTCCACACCTTCTCAAAGTTTTACAAGGTGGATGCGAGTGCATCTTCAGATGCCTCGTTTGGCCGCAAGGTTTTGCAGGCGGCTGTTTAAGGTTGAAGTTTCTCCGTTGAGGAACTCTGGTTTGGCGTGAAGTTGGTTTGCTGTGTTTTCCCCACCCCTTGATTTTTGACACTGCTTGGGGACGTCCCTAAGGTCAATTGCTGCTGTGTCCGTCCATGAACGTAAAATCCATTTCTCCGAGTTCATGGACGGACACAGCAGCCTTTGACCTTAGGGTTATATCCGCTTCCTTCCAGGAGAGTTAGGCAGAAAAAAAAGCACTTTAATAGCTGGATTCAGAAAGATTTACGCCGGCGTATCAGTAGATACGCCGACGTAACTCTGAATCTGCGCCGTCGTAAGTTTAAGTGTATTCTCAAACTGAGATACACTTAAACCTAGCCAAGATACGACAGCCTGCGCCGTCGTATCTTAGGGTGCAATATTTAGGCTGGCCGCTAGGTGGCGCTTCCGTTGAGTTCGGCGTAGAATATGTAAATCCCTAGATACGCCGATTTACGAACGTACGTGCGCCCGTCGCAGTAAAGATACGCCGTTTACGTAAGGTGTTTTCCGGCGTAAAGTTATTCCATTAAATAGCTGGCCTAGTCAATGTTAAGTATGGCCGTCATTACCGCGTAAAAATGTGAAAATTTTACGTTGTTTGCGTAAGTCGTCCGTGAATAGGGCTGGACGTAATTTACGTTCACGTCGAAACCAATACATCCTTGCGGCGTACTTTGGAGCAATGCACACTGGGATATGTACACGGACGGCGCATGCGCAGTTCGTAAAAAACGCCAATCACGTTGGGTCACGAGTAATTTACATAAAACACGCCCCCCATCCTCATTTGAATTAGGCACGCTTACGTCGGCCACATTTACACTACGCCGCAAGTTAGGAGGCAAGTACTTTGTGAATACAGTACTTGCCTCTCTGACTTAAGGCGGCGTATCGTAAATACGATATGCTACGCCGCCTTAAAGATGCGGCGCCCTACTTGAATCTGGCCATAAGTGTTAACACTTTCCTCGGTGCAGCTCCTCCCAGGGGGCGTGGCTCCCCGGGTATAACCCACACCATGCTCTAGCAGCCTCAGTTCGTAACAAGCAGTACAAAGGAGGGGTGGGTGCCGTGTCCGTCCATGACCTCAAATGGATTTTACGGTGAGTACAAAAATCCTATTTTCGCTTCCGTTCATGGACGGACACAGCAGCCTTTGACCTTAGGGACGTCCCCAAGCAGTGTCAAAAATTTCGAGGGGTGGGAAAAACACAGCAACCAAGCTTACACCCCAAACAAAGCCGGAGTTACTCAACGGAGGAACTCCAACTTTAAACTGCCGCCTGTAACACCTTGCGGCAGAAGCATAACCTGTCGGATCCACCTAGAAATGGCGGCCGACGAGACTGCCAGACCTCTTTTAGGACCAGACACTGACACAAACAGTGAGTCCGACTTCCGGAACGGAGCCGTAGCAGACAAGTACAATCGAAGAGCCCGAACCACATCCAGGAAATGTAAAGTGGTCTCCTTGGGTTCTTCGGCCGAGGACATAAGGATGGAAGAACAATGTCCATATTAAAGTGAAAAGCCGAAACGACCTTCGGGAGAAAAGGCTGCAGTCGCAGCACCACCTCATCCTCATGGATGGCCAAGTAGGGAGCCTTGCAGGACAAGGCCACCAGTTCAGACACCCGTCTGCTCGATGTAAGAGCAACCAGAAAAAACACCTATTGTGACAGAGTCAACAAAGGGATCTTCTGAACGTCCCCAAAGGGAGCATCCTGAAGCACCGAGAGGACCAAATCCAAGTCCCATTGGAGCAGTGGAGGGCGCACAGGAGGGGCCACATGTCGGGCCCCCTGCCCAAACGAGCGCACCAAAGGGTGCGTTGCCAATGGCCGCTGAAAGTAAACAGCCAGAGCGAAATCTGACTCATAACCGCACTCAAGGCGAGAGCCTGATCCACTCCCTGCTGTAAAAACAGCAGAATCCGGGACACCACGTATGTACGGGGGTGCCACTTCATCTCCTCACACAGAGATGTGGGCCTACCACGTATGATGGTAGAAACCACCGAGCCTGACAGGCCCCTGACCTTCAACACCAGGCTCACAACAGTCACGCCGTTAAAGCCACCGACCGTAAAGCAAGATGGAAGATCGGACCCTGCGACAGAAGATCTTCTCTCAGGGGTAGACGCCAGGGGGCGTCTGCCACCAGACGCACCAGGTCCACGTACCAGGAACGGCGCGGCCAGTCTGGGGTTAACAGGATTGTCGGAATCCCTTCGGCTTCCACTCTGCGCAGCAGGCGAGGAAGAAGCTTCAGAGGAGGGAAGGTGTGAATCAGGCGATAGTGACCCCAAGGCGCCACCAACGCGTCCGCCCACGGGTCCCTCACCTGGCCACGAACCATGGCACCTTCCGATTGAGACGGGACGCTGGAAAGTCCACGTCTGGAGTGTCCCACTTTTGGCACAGACTCAAACACCTCCGGGAGTAGAGACCATTCTCCTTGGTCTAGCGTTTGGCGACTTAGTTAGTCGGCTTGCCAATTCTACACTCCCGGAATGTACACGGCCGATAGAGCCAGAACGGACCATTCGGCCCACCGAAGGATGTGTGCGACCTCAGTCGCCACAGCTGAACTCTGTGTGCCTCCCTGATGATTGACGTACGCCACGGCCGTGGCGTTGTCGGACTGGATCCTGACCGGTCGGCCCTGCAGATCCAGGGACCACCCGGCAAGGCACAGCTTGATTGCTCGGAGCTACAGAATATTGCTCGGCAGGCTGGACTTCTCCTGAGTCCAGCACCCCTGGGCTGACTGGATGCCCCAAACGCCCCCCAGCCGGAGAGGCTGGCATCCGTCGTGACCACTGTCCAGCGACACGATAGAAAAGACTTCCCGGTCCGAAGCACCGGAGATGTCAGCCACCACACCAGGGAAGACATGACCAGATGGCTCAACCGAATATGGTAATCTAGAGAAGATGGGAGCTTGTCCCAACGTGACAGAATTACCTTCTGTAGCTCCCCGGTGTGGAATTGGGCATAAGGAACTGCCTCGAAAGAGGCCACCATCAGACCCAGAACCCTCATGCAGAAATCAAAGAGACGACCACTTCTGGGTCAACAACTGCTGCACCGCAGAATGCAGTGTCTGGAGCCTCTCCGTTGTGAGAAAAACTCACGCCTCTGCGGAATCCAGGACTAGCCCTAGGTATTCCAGACGCAACCAACACTGACTTCTGGATATTCAGAAGCCAGCCAAACTCTTGGAGACTGACACGTGATAGACACGTCCTCTTCCAATTCCGAGCCTGAGGAAGCTCTCAGGAGCAGGTCGTCCAGATATCCCACGATAGCGATCCCTCGCTGTCTCAGCAGGGCCAGTATCGGGGCGAGCACCTTGGTAAAAACCCGTGGTGCAGACACCAAGCTGAACGGGAGGGCCACAAATTGAAAACGGTCCTCCCCGACCGCAAAGCGCAGAAATCTCTGGTGCTTTGAGCATATGGGAACATGCAGGTACGCGTCCATGACATCCAAGGACGCCAGAAAGTCCCCCTGATGGAGTGCCGCTATTACCGAGCAAATCGACACCATCCTGAATTTTTTCACTTTGACAAAACAATTGAGGGCCTTTAGGTCCAGGATTGGACGGACCCCAACCTTCTTGGGGACTACAAACAGAATGGAGTAAAACCCCTGAAACCGTTCCATCGAGGGAACCGGCACAATCACTCCCCTGTCCAGTAGATCCTGGACAGCTCCTGACAGATCCTTTCGGCGATCCGGAGGAAGCTGGAGGTTGGAAGGAAAAAATCTGTTTGGTGGACAAGAGAGAAACACCATCTTGTACCCTGAGGAAACTACTTCGCAAACCCAACGGTCGGAAAGAAGGGACCTCCACCCGAGACACGGGTGGGGGCAGACCTTCACACGGAAGCAGGCTTGCGGTACCAGGTGCGCTTCTGCCCCGCAGCGGGGGCCCAGCACCTTACAAACTTTACTCGCCGCACGAACGCTTGGGGACAGTAAAAGAGGGCCCTCGCTTACGGCGAGGCTCTTTGCCCTTCCCGGACTGTGGGAGCAGTATGCCCCCACCACCCATGGCATCCTCAATGATGCCATCCAGGGATGCCCCAAAAGGCAGTTCACCCTTAAAGGGTAAACCCATCAAGGCCTTCTATGAGGACTGGTCCGCAGACCAGCATTTCAGCCACACAAGGCGGCGCAGTACCACCGTATACGCGGAAGCCCTGGAAAGCAAGGGGAGCGTATCCAGGACAGACTCACAAATTCTAGACCCTGAACCGATTGTTCAGCCAGGTCCTTACCGGTCTCGGAAGCACCCTGCGCCTCAAGATCCTGCAGCAAAAAGCTTCGCCCCACCAGTCAGAGTCTGACATTAGAGCCCCGGCCAAAACCGGTCTCACAGCCGAACCCACTACTGCGAAGATGGAGCGGGCCACAGCCTCCACTCTCCCATCCACGGGGTCTTTAAAGGCAGGAGCCCCATTCACAGGCAATGTGGTGGCATTGCTCAACCTGGACGTAGGAGAGACCCACTTTTCTAAAAAAAAGTCCTCCTCAAAGGGATAACGGACCGCAAAGGCAAAAACAGTCTGCGGTGTATCCCATTACTTGTACAACAAACTGTCCTAAAAAGGAACACAAGGAAACACTTTCAGTGCGTGGCGGTTTTGCGGGACCCAAAAGGGACTGGCACATCAGGTGCCCCCGCCATATCCTTAAGTGTCTGAGCATCACGCCCGCAGAAATAATAGCTCCAACAATTCCTATCAGCAACCGACCCTGAAGCAGAGTCATCCTCACTGTCCGCATGGGTTAAGCCCGCATCCTCTGACAATACAGACCAGAGACAGATGTCAGAGATATCCCCCGAAGCAGGCGCTTTTATACCCCCCATCTGGCCACTAGCCGCTTCAAACCTGGCGAGAAACGCCACCAGGACAGCCGACATAGCCTCAGCAGATGTGGCAGGGGGAGGGGCACCAAGGGTCAACTCAGGCATCGCAGAGACAGAAGTACCCGTTCAGGCACCACAGTGCCCCACCGCTGAGTCACCCTGAACCAGGCCCGGATTGGCCAATCGGGAGAACCAGGATACTTCCCGGTGGGCTGGTCGGGTTGCAGGCCGCTACCATTTTGTTCAGGAGGGGGGGGCGCAATCAGCCACGGCCACTAGACCAGTTGAATCAGTGTGTGTCAGACAGCGCAGTGACACTTTACAAACTGTGTGCCCGCCGACTCACTGGCTGCCGAGTGTGCTCCTGGCTCCCTTTCCTCCTGTGCGTTTCCTCCCCCCCCCCTCCCCCTCCATGGAGAATTGAGTTGGTTCATTCCACCGGCGTGCGCCGCGTGATGTCACGCCGGTGGCCGGAGGTGAGAAGTGAGAGAGGGAGGACTCGCGCAGGGAGCTGTGAGTGTCGGCGCTTGCAGAGCAGAAGTTGGAACAAGTCATGAGGAGCCTGCTGCGCCTGGCCTGCCTACAGTAACAGTTCCTAGTGCTACTGCAAGAAGAAAACTACTGAAGTCAGACACACACAGTCTGTGTAAAAAGTAAGAAAGTAATGAAATGACTATTGGGGAGGAGGGGGGGGTTGGACTGAGGTGACCATAATTTTTTTTAATAAAAAAATAGTTTAAAAAAATGTTTGTGTTATTTTGAGCTTGCCTTCTGACTAAAAAAAAAAACCCCATTAATTGCAGCCTCACTGTGCCCATCACACGCCGCCACTGTGCCCATGGGATACGGTCCTGTTATTTATTGTTCTAATAAATCTTCACTGTGAAGCTTAGTTACTGTATTTGCACTGAATTGGAAATATTTTCTGAAAAATACTATGAATTACAGGCTGTAGAGAACAGTGCGCCATTGCAAACTTATATTTTGAGGTTTTAATTACATTATTTTAATAGTCGTGAACTAAAGTGGGCTGGTCTAAGGCATGAAACTCCAGGGCTGAAAATGAGTCCCACTCCGGCCCTGCCCTGAACTGCCAGGCAGAACCACCCACCGGTCACAATAGAGACAGAGGCCGCCAGGGTCCTACGTGTGCACTGGAGCTGGCTGCGCAGCGTCCGTCATCCCAGGGAGATTCGCGGTCTTCCAGCAGTGCTAAAACGACCGCACGAGGCCAAACGAAATCCAAGATGGCCACCGTATGAGGAAAAAGCACCACAGGAAAATGGCCGCCGAGCCATAGAAAGCGCGACCACGGCAAAATGGTGGCAGTTGCGCAGTTTAAAATACACAGAGTGACAGCACCCAGTACACACAGTGCTACAAAAACCTGTTGCAAAACACACACAGCCCCCGCTATACACACACACACAGGTCCCGGTGGCAATAAAGAGACCCCAGAAGGCCCCCCCCTCACAGTCGTTGAGGTGGGAGAGGAATGAAAGGAGAGAGGAAAGCAGGAAAACCCTGTCGACCTCCCAGTGGAAATTTCCAGCCATACCACCTTACCTGAACAAGGGGCCACTACTTACCCATCCTGCGACCACCGGCTGGAGGTATCCCAGACAGAACCAAAGTCCGCTAAATGGCACGGCTGTCGGCCAGACACACTGTGACAAGGCCATAGACCGGTCATATGTGTGCCCTAGAACATGACGTTCCCCGGCTGCCCCTGGAGCAATGGGGCCTGTCGTGGACGACCCAGAGCCGAGGGCCGGCACACGCTCGATGGCCGAACATGGGGGGGGGGGGGACTACAAGAGTCAAGACCCAGCCTGTCACCCAGTCGGCAGTTGATAGAAGAATCGCAGGATCCAAAAATGCAGGAACAAAATAACAAAAAGCGAGAAAAAAAAAAAAAAAGCAAGAAAAAACCTCCAGAGTACAGGACTCCAGAGTGCCTGTCCTCTGACGTTAAGCAGAGAAAAACTGAGGCTGCTAGAGCAGGGTGTGAGTTATACCCGGGGAGCCACACGGAGGAAAGTGTTAACACTTAAAGTGCCTTTTTCTGCCTAACTCTCTTTTTCTGCCTAACTCTCCTGGAAGGAAGCGGATATAACCCCAAGGTCAAAGGCTGCTGTGTCCGTCCATGAACGGAAGAGAAATAGGATTTTTGTACTCACCGTAAAATCCATTTCTCTGAGTTCATGGATGGACACAGCACCCACCCCTCCTTTGTTTGTACTGCTTGTTTACGAACTGAGGCTGCAGAACAGAGAATGGGGGGGGGGTTTACCGGGGGGAACCACCCCCTGGGAGGTACTGTGCTGTGTTTAACACTTAACATGTTGTTTTTCTGCCTAGTCAATCTCCTAAAAGGGAGGATAATACCCTAAGGTCAATTGCTGCTGTGTCCGTCCATGAACTCAGAGAAATGGATTTTACAGTGAGTACAAAAAAAAAAAAACAATTTTTCCCCCACATATGTTACAACTTACCTTGATTGGAAACAGAATAGGAAACCATGAAAACATCCCTGGAGAATGCGTCTCAGGGCAAATACCTGCAGAGGACAAATGCAAAAAGTAAAATGTAATGTAAAAACGTAAAAGTCATGACACAGAGGCTGTCAAAAATTGTGTGTGGCCATGTAATGAAGATAAAAACAATGCAATACTAACTCAGAGTAACATCTTTGTAGAGCACCGTCTGGAAATATCCTGCAAAACCATGCAGCACTGTATTCAGCTTTACAGAGTATTTAAGGCAGCGGTAACGGTTATTATCGATCACAGCATCTAGAAAGAAAAAACACATTAGGATAATTCCATGCATTTGTGACCAGATATTTATACAAAGCTGCTTCCAGTCCTCTCCCTAAATAAAACACACACACACAAACTTAGGGCTAACAGGACTGCAAGGTAATAATTTTATTTAGCGACAGGGGAGAGCTTTAACAAAGTGTCCGAAGCCATGTTTTGAAGCAAGTGTAAAGAGGCCCTAATGTGTGTTAAAGCCGAAGCAAGTGTAAATGAGCCCCAAGGCCGGGTTTACACTGGTACGACAAGACAGTCTGGATCTGACTTTGCCCTGTAACTTGAAGTCTGATTTCAACGAACAGGAATCAGACTTAGATCCAACAATACCAGGCACTGTGTCTGTTATGAATCTTTAGGGTGGAACTCCACATGAAAAAAAAACAAATGAAAAAGAAATAAAAAACCAAGACAAACACATGGGTTCCCCATCCAAGAGCATACCAGGCCCTTCGGTCAGGTATGAATTGTTAAAGGGAACCCATGCGTTTTTTTTTTTTTTTTTTTAATAACAGAGCCCTATCCGAGCACACAGCTCGGCAGGTCAACAAAGGAGGTGGGGGCAAGCAAGCGCCAACAGTATGGTTGATACGAGGATGATCCCAAAACCATCTTTATATGCACTTCATGTTGTAATGAAGAGAACAATTGTATTTTAAACAGACTTTGATTGCTCCTATTCTCACCTATAAAGTCTCATCCCCGTTTTAGACCCCTTTCACACTGGGGCACTTTTTAGGAGTTTTAGCGCTAAAAACAGTGCCAGTAAAGCGCCTCTCATGCCTTCCCAGTGTGAAAGCATGAGTGCTTTGACAGTGGGGCAGTGCACTTGCAGGACAGGGGAAGAAGAAGAAAAAAAAAAAAAATAGTCCTGCGAGCGGCATCTTTGGGGCAGTGCAGGAGCGGTGTTCTACACTGCTCCCAAAATGCCCTGCCCATTGATATGAATGGGCAGTGTTGCTGAAGCACCTGCAAAGGGCTTTGGCAGTGCCACAACACAGGTGCTTTTAACCCCTTTCTTTGACTGCTAGTGGGGTTAAAAAGCGTCTCGCTAGACGGAAAAAAAACACTGTAAAACCTTGCTTAAACTAGCGGCGCTTTGCCGTTAACGAACCCCTGTCCCAGTGTGAAAGTAGCCTAAGGGACAGAATAGGATTCCACTTTGGGGATGAGGTGCCCAATGATCACACCCTTCATCACTAGTTATACTACATACTAATAAAAGATACGCTGGAAACTATGACAAAACACACAAGTCCATTTTCCAAAGCTCAAATATTTTCTTTGATTTCATAAAAAAATCACTTGAAGTGTTTTGTTGACTAGCCAACCAGCTCTGTCTGGAGCTGAACCAAGAAAACTCCAGTACAAAATAAAACAAATTCCCTAGGGAAGAAAAAATAAATAAAATAACTCCCCCATCAAGTCCTCCTTATCTCCCCCCCCCCCTTTTTCCTCCAGAGTACAGAATTGCAGTCCTTCATACACTGAAAGGCAAACCATGTTTCTGTGGCAGAAAAAAACAGTTTAGGTGGCAGGGAGTCTTTTT
Organism: Rana temporaria; assembly: GCF_905171775.1. Lineage (NCBI taxonomy): Eukaryota > Metazoa > Chordata > Amphibia > Anura > Ranidae > Rana > Rana temporaria. The sequence goes on along the minus strand of NC_053489.1, from coordinate 254,478,378 downwards.
GGAAGAGGTTCTTATTATGTTCTAGAACTGTAACCGTGTAAGATTATGGTTATTGCTCTACGATTTTGTATTCCTTTTCGTATGGCCTGGGGTTTTTTTCATTTGTCTTTTCATTGCATTTTATACTTTAATAAAAACATTAAAGATATTAAATACATCAAAACACATTTTGAATGCATTACAAGAAACCTAAATCTGCTACTCTATGTATAGTAGACCTTATTTCCCCTCACCTGTATTTGGATGCTTGAATGTGAAACACTGTAATGGTTCTGCAAGCTGGTGGAAGTTGTGCAGTCGAACAACATAGGGCATCTCAAACTGGGCCTGCAATATAAAAAAGGGAGACAAGGTGATTAACTCAGATGGCAGAAAAAGCATAAAAAAAAATATAAAAACCACAAAAACCACACACCCCACTATATCTACACTGCTCAAAAAAATTAAAGGAACACTTTTGAATCAGAACTCCTGGGATAGTGATCTGGTCAGTTAAGTAGCAGAGGGGGGAGGAGTGTATACAGGGGGTTGTTAACTTCAACAGCAAAGCAGCTAAAACTGATGAACAACGGAACGGGTGCACTAGATGGGCAACAATGAGACGACCTCCAAAACAGGAATGTTTTTTCAGGTGGAGGTGTCTGAATTTTTTTTTCCCTAATCATCTTTTGACTGTTTTTCACTAGTTTTGCATTTGGCTAGGGTTAGTGTCACTACTGGTTGCACGAGGCGATACTTGGACTCTATAAAAGGTTGCACAGACAGTCTAACTCTTCCATCTTCCACATCAATACGTGTCATTGCCAGAAGGTTTGCCGTGTCTCCCAGCACAGTCTCAAGAGCATGGAAGAGATTCCAGGAGACAGGCAGTTACTCTAGGAGAGCTGGACAGAGCCGTAAAAGGTCCTTAACCCATCAGCAGGACCGGTATCTGCTCATTAGTGCAAGGAGGAACAAGATTAGCACTGCCAGAGCCCTACAAAATGACCTCCAGCAGGCCACTGGTGCGAATGTCTGACCAAACATTCAGAAACAGACTTCATGAGGGTGGCCTGAGGGCCCAACATTCTCTAGTGTGCTCTGTGCTCACTGTGGAGCTTGATTGGCATCTTCCATTGAACGCCAGAATTGGCAGGTCTGCCACTGTTGCCCCATGCTTTTCACAGATGAGAGCAGGTCCACCCTGAGCATATGTGACAGACGGAAAGGGTCTGGAGATGCCGGAGAACTTTATGCTGCCTGTAACATCGTTCAGCATGACCAGTTTGGTGGTGGGTCAGTGATGGTCTGAGGAGGCATATCCATGGGACGCACAGACCTCTACAGACTACACAATGGCACCCCGACTGCCATTAGGTATCGTGATGAAATCCTTGGACCCATTGTCAGACCCTACACTGGTGCCGTGGGTCCTCGGTTCCTTCTGGTGCACGACAATGCCCGGCCTCATGTGGCGAGAGCATGCAGGTAGAGGATAAAGAAATTGATATCATTGAATGGCCCCCACACTCACCTGACCTCAATACAAAAGAACACCTCTGGGACATTGTTTTGGTGCATCCGGTGCCGCCAGGTTGCACCCCAGTCCGTTCAGGAGCTCAGTGATGCTCTGGTCCAGATCTGGGAGGAAATACCCCAGGACACCATCCGTTGTCTCATTAGGAGCATGCCCTGATGTTGTCAGGCATGCATACAAGCACTTGGGGGCCATACAAACTACTGAGGACCATTTTGAGTTGTTGCAATGAAATTTCAGCAAAATTGACTAGCTTGCTGCATAATTTTTTCACTTCCATCCTTTCATTCCTGACACATTACCCAGTCCATATCAGCATGGATATCCAGCATGAGATTTTTGCCGTTGAGATCCGATTTGTTTTCAAAGTGTTCCTTTAATTTTTTTTTGAGCAGTGTATATTATAACTGCTATTAGCAAATTATATATTTTTAAAGCATCTAGTGAGTATCTAGGTAGCTAGCTAGCTAAGCTTACACAGAAGAAAGATAGAAAACAAGATAAAATATTGATGGCTTAGGTTCCATATACACACACACACACCATCACTAGGCCCCCCCCCCCCCCCCCCCAAGAACATGTTCTCAGTAAGATCTAAATAATATATTAACTCAAAATATTTCATGTGTACAAGCATGTAGTGAAGCATTTTCTTTGCACTTAAATGGATGATGCCTGCTGCTTGACACCAACACTCCAGCACCTGTTCTTGTTAAATGTTCCCCAAAGAGGACTCCCATTTTATATGGGCGAACAAAACGGAGCGGTCACTGAAAGTTTTACAGCAATGAAAAGAAAGTGTATCTAATATATCAGGATTAGGCAATAAATGTGCATTACCAAGCATCAGATAAACTGTCTTCATGTTCAGTACATGCATGCAAAGCAACGTGTAAAACACCCAATAGATGATTACATTTTATTTTCTTCCTTCAGTATTAAAGGGGTTGTAAAAAAAAAAAAAAAAAAAAAAAAAAAAAAAAAAAAAGTGTCTCTAAATAGCTTCCTTTACCGTAGTGCAGTCCTCCTTCACTTACCTCATCCTTCCATTTTGCTTTTAAATGTCCTTATTTCCTCTGAGAAACCCTCACATCCTGTTCTGTGTGTAACTCCACACAGTAATGCGAGGCTTTCTCCCTGGTGTGCAGAAAGCCTCTTGAGGGGGGGGGGGGGGGGGCGAGCAGGCAAGTCAGGACACTCTACTTTGCAGATAAAGGAGCTGCGTGTTAGTGGGCGTCCTGACACTCCTGTGAGTTAAGTGAAGGAGGACTTCACCAAGGTAAAGGAAGCTATTTAGGGAAAACATTTTTTTACTTTTACAACCCCTTTAATGGGGGGAATGGCTCGCGCAACGTTATTGTGTTCTGCCAGGGTGGGGCGATTGCAGGCAACCTTCCCTGCCAGCAGAACACAATGATTACTGCTATTGGCTATAGATACCAGAAGTATTCGCATGTTAAAAAAAAAAAAAAAAAAAAGAAGAAGAGGATGGACTGGTTGTACCCAAGTTGATCACTGGAAGTTGGGTACAATCAGCCTGCCCATGGATGGATTAAATCTTGGCTGGTCCCTGCTGAACCAACTAAGTTTCAATCCAAGTATGACCAGCTAAACACAAGTATAAAATTGTCACATGGATCACAGCAATCCCTTGACAACACCTTAGGCCTGGTTCACACGGTTGTGGGTGGTTGCTGCTGCCGGTTCACACCCGTTCTCGCAGCTAACCTCACAAAAAAAATATACAAAAAAAAAAAAAAAAAAAAAAAACACAGGAAATGCACACATGCCATTAATCGTAATGGCACCCAAAAGGCACTCACTTGGTAAAATATTCCGACCATAGTTTAAATCCTGGCAGGTTCAGCAGGGGCCAGCTGAGAGTCAAACCACATATGGGCAGATTCAATTGACTTGGGTACAACCAGCATGTTGGATTGGCAGCACGCAATTATTGCCAGTGGCTATAGCTGCTAGCAATAATCACTGTGTTCACCTAGCAGGGACAGCTCCTGGCTCCCCCTCCTTGGGAGAAAACAGCTCAGCAAATGTGTTCATGGGGGAATAAAACTAAACTATTTTTGTTCCTAAACCCATGGAGGAAGACAATAAAAATAGCAACATCTTTGGCCTGCTTTTTGTACTTGCCCTACCACCCTAAAATCTTTCTTGGAGTCCATTGAGGGGCACCACAAAAATCAACCAGTCAGGTTTATATTGTCACCACTACCCAGTGTATCTCAGATTTGCGAGAAAGCAACACAAGGGTCGACAAACAATTGACACCTTTTTCTCTATACAATAAAAAAAAAAAAAAATTTTTGCCATCACAGTCTGAGAAGGAGCTTCGACAATTACTTGTTTCTCACTCACCTCTGGGTCTCTGTCTTTTTCTCTGCACGCTCTGACTTCATTGTAAAGTTTAGAGGAAGAGATTGGAGCCAGGTAAGAAGTGTATTCTCCAGGAATACTAACGCCACCCTCTGTTAAAACAAGAAAAGTCTGAGTGAAGCAACAGGAATGGGTCGTGAAAAAATATGGCTGTCATAGAACGTCTGATATACAAGACCCTAAAAACTGTCACTTTTCCATCTTTGCTACATGCATTTTCTATTGAAATGATTAGAAAACCTCAAAACAAAGTCACCACACACTATAAAAATCAGTGTGCACACTAATGCAATATGAAAGCCTGTTAAAATGTGTGGCTAGACATATTAATGTATACTGAGGTGTGTTTCCATTGATTTTGCTACCTGCCATAGATGGATAAAAGTGAACAGGCCCTAAACAAAAGTGAAAGTCAAAAAAACCTTTAAGGAAATGCTGGGCCCCATCCAGACACTCAGGGGACAGTTCGTTGTCTCCAAATGACCCCAAGAGTTCACTGACAATGATATCGGCTTTCTCTGGAGGATTCCACTCTCGCATGTCAGTGGACACAACAGTTACTTGACTACCCCATTCTTCATAGCGCCATCCTTCCAACCTGCAAAACAGATCAGAAATAGTAATAGGAGGGTGTCATGATGTTAGTAATCAGTAGAATTCTGTTTCTCAAACTCACGTGATTACTGCATTAGGATTCTTCTCCACAGCATATACTTTAATCTTGCGCTCTGCTTGCTTGGCAGCTCTCAGGGATGCATTTACCAGAGGTCCCCGGCCTGCTCCAAGAACCATCAAAATCCTATGATCAAAAATTTAATATTTAAAGTGGTACCAAAGGCAAAATCATAAATGGCATATCAGGGCTCAAAATTTCAAGTCTTAAGTCACTAGCCAGGCCTCAAGGGTTACTCGCCACCAGTTGCCCCCGCCCTACCCCCAATTCTGCCGCCAATCACGCCCTCATAAATTCTCTCATGAAATGACACTTAATATTTTTGTAACTTCTGCATAAAACATTTAACAACTTTATTAGTTCCCCTCAGCACAGCCTCAACTGTGCCCATCAATACAGCCTCACCGTGCCCCCAATGGCAGCCAGATCATGACAGGATGAAGAGGAGAGCAGTCAGATCGCAGAGCAATATAGCCCGCTGTTAGAACTTACATTGACATTTCCTTCGCTCTGCTCGCTCACACAGCCTCACTTCCTCCTGACCCCGCGCCTGAGAGAACACATTCCAGCATTGGACACGCATTCTGTCTACTACAGACGCGGGGTCAGGAGGAGGCGGCGGGGCTGTGTGAGCGAGCAGAGTGGAGGAAAAACGGGGTTACTTACCGGTAACATCCCTTTTCCAGGAGTCTTTCAGGACAGGTACTGTAGAGAGACACAGGCTCCTCCCCTCACAGGAAACACCGCCTTCCAATTAGGAATTTAAGCCTCATCCTCCCTCAGCTCCTCAGTTTTTTCCAGAGTACCTCCGGCCAGCTGGGGAGACACAAGAACACGTCATAAAAGTATAAAATTACATCTTACCTGACGGCCTCGTCTGATGAGTTTCCATAATATCCCCTACAACAAAGAGGGTGGGTACCAGTGCTGTCCTGAAAGACTCCTGGAAAAGGGATGTTACCGGTAAGTAACCCCGTTTTTCCCTGTTCGTCTTTCAGGACAGGTACTGTAGAGAGGATAAGCGAGCACCTTACCCTAGGGTGGGACAACTGCTTGCAGTACTTTGCGTCCAAAAGCTTGGTCTTTGGTTGAAAGTAGGTTCAGTCTGTAATGTTTTACAAACGTTGAAAAACTAGACCATGTTGCAGCCTTGCAGATTTGCTCCGGGGAAGCACCAGCACACTCTGCTTGGGAAGTTGCTACTGCCCTGGTGGAATGAGCCTTGATACCCTGTGGAGGCTCTACTCCCCTAGAAGAATAAGCTAGAACAATGGCTGCCCTTAACCACCTGGCTATCGTGCGTCTAGAAGCCCTAGACCCTTTCCTGGACCCAGAAAACAAAACAAATAGTGAATCAGCTTTCCTGAACTGATTTGTGTATTGTAGGACACACCTCCTAACGTCTAGGTTGTGAAACTTGTGTTCCTGTTCCCTCACAGGATTTGAACAAAAAGAAGGCAATGTTATTTCTTGACTTCTGTGGAACTTAGAAGCTACCTTTGGTAGAAAAGCCGGATCCGTCTTAAAAATGATGCGATCCGGAAAAACTTGAAAAAAGGGGGCCCTAATAGATAGGGCCTCGAGTTCGCTCACTCTCCTGGCAGTAGTGATCGCTACTAAAAATACTGTTTTGAGAGTGATCACTTTTAAACTACAATTGTCTAAAGGCTCAAATGGTTCTACTGTAAAGGCCTGAAGAACCAATGAGAGATCCCAAACTGGGAAGTTGGAGGTTTTTACAGGTCTCCGTCTACTCAAAGCCTTAAAAAATCTAGAGACCCAAGGGTCAAATGCTAGTTGTTTTTCAAAAAATACACTTAGAGCTGACACTTGACCCTTCAGCGTGCTAGTTGCCAGCCCTTTATCAGCCCCAGCGTGTAGAAATTCTAAAACAGCCACAGAGCTGTTGACACTGAAGGAGCTTTCTGCGCACCAGATGTTAAACCGTTTCCACACTTTTTGGTAAATGGCTTGTGTCTCCTTTCTACAGCTTAAGAGTGTTTCAACCAGGCGTTCTGAAAACCCTTTGCCCCTCAGCAGCTCTTGCTCAGAAGCCAAGCTGCCAAATTCCACCTCTCTACCTGCGGGCAGCAGACTGGACCCTGTAAAAGGAGATCCTCCCGGATTGGTAGAATCCAAGGAGGTTCTATCGATAAACCTTTCAGGATAGAGAACCATGGTCTCCTGGGCCAATGAGGTGCGATGAGAATCAGTGTTGTGTTCTCCCCCTGCAGTTTCCTTAGGACTGCTGGTATTAGAACCGGAGGGGGGAAAGCATAACACCTGGAGAACTGCCAGGTTTGGGCCAGAGCGTCCACCGCCAGAGCTCCATCCCACCTGTTTAGGGAAAAAAAGAGCAGAGTCTTGGCATTTTCTCTTGAGGCGAATAAATCCACCTCCGGGAGACCCCATCTTTGAGTGATCGCTCTGAAGACTTCTTGATTCAGAACCCAATCGCTCTCCCTCAGTTTCTTCCTGCTGAGGAAGTCTGCGACCTGATTTAATTCTCCCTTCAGATGTATGGCTGAGAGGGACAAGATATTGGCCTCCGCCCATATGAGAATAGACTTTGTCAGATCCCATAAGGACTTGCTCCTGGTGCCCCCCTGCTTGTTGACATAAGCTACTGCGGAGGAGTTGTCTGTCCTGACTCGAACATGCTGTCCCTGCAGCTCCTTCTGAAAGGCTTTGAGGGCTAACTCTATCGCTTTTAGTTCTCTCCAATTCGAAGATTTTTGCGAGTCCTCTTTTGCCCAGCGACCCTGTGTCAGAAGGGAGTCCAGGTGTGCTCCCCAACCGGAGCCACTGGCATCTGTTGTCACTGTTCTGGAGATCGGGGAGATCCAATCCAGGCCCTGTAAAAGGTTCGCCCCCTTCCTCCACCACCAAAGGGACCTCTTGATGTGAACCGGTATGGATATCAGGGAATCCAAGGAGTCCGGTTTGTGATCCCAAATGTTCAGTATGAACAGTTGCAGGGGTCGGTAATGCAGACCTGCCCACTGCACTGCAGGAAGAGAAGATGTTAATAACCCCAGAGCTGACATGACCTTCCTTATCGTAAGCTGGCCGCTTCTCTGAAGAAGTGATATTACATTGTCCACCTTCTGAACTTTTTCTGTTGGGAGAAAAGTCATCTGTCTGGTTGAGTCCAGTACATATCCCAGAAAAGTGACTCTTTGGGAGGGCGTCAAACTAGATTTTTCCAGATTGAGTAGCCAACCTAAGTTTTCCAGAATCTCCTTTGCTACCTGGAGGTCCTGGGACAACCGTGTCAGGGAGTCTGCAAAAAATAGCAGATCGTCCAGGTATGCCACCACCAGGATGCCCTTGAGACGTAGAAAGGCTAGTACCTCCACCATCACTTTGGTGAATATGCGGGGGGGAAGAGGAGAGCCCGAAGGGGAGTGCTTTGAACTGTAGGTGAAACGTCCCCTCTCTGGACCTCACGGCCAGTCTGAGAAATCTCTGATGGCATTCTGCTATTGGGATGTGTAGGTAGGCATCCTTTAGATCTATGGATGCCATGAAGCAGTTCGGAAGGAGGAGCGTCCTCACGGAATAGATAGAATCCATCCGAAACCGTTTGTACGTGACCGAGGCGTTTAGAGGCTTTAAATTCAGTATAAGCCTGAATTTCCCTGAAGGCTTGCGGACCACAAATATGTGGGAGTAGAAGCCCTTTCCTATCTCCTCCGATGGAACCCGAACTACCACCTCCTGATCCTCCAACTCCTGAAGAGAGGAGAGCAGAGCCACAGATTTTTCTTTGCACTGCGGCAAATTGGTGACTAAGAGTCTGGATGGGGGGGGACTTGAGAACTCTAGTCTGTACCCTCTCCTTATGATCCCCAGCACAAATTGGTTGCTGGTGATCATCTCCCACTGTGGGAGAAAGGCCCCCAACCTTCCTCCCACCTTGACTCCGTCATTGAGGTTTTTGGGGCTGTTCAGGAGCACGAAAAAGCGCCCCGGCACGGCCTTTCCCTTTTGGTCCCCAAAACTTTCTTTCCCTCAGGTTTTGGGACTTCCACCTTCTTTTGGGTCCAGAATTTTTTCTTTGCCTGTCCCCCAAATTTTTTCTTTAAGGGGAAAGCCTTCTTCTTGTCGGCTGTACGATCTAAGACAGCCTCCAAGCCTGGCCCAAATAATAAATCTCCTGTAAGGGGGATCCCGCACAATTTAACCTTTGAGGCGCTATCCCCCTGCCATGTCTTGAGCCAGAGAGCTCTTCTTGCAGAATTAGATAGAGCTGCAGACCTGGCAGACATGCGGATTGACTCTGCTGAGGCGTCCGCTAAATATCGCACGCCACTCAGTAAAGTTGGAAAAGAGGAAAGTATAGTCTCTTTAGGCGTTCCGGCCTCAATATGTGCCCTGATCTGTAAGAGCCAATGCTCTAGATTACGGGCCACCACTGTTGCTGCCATAGCTGGCTTAAGGTTCCCCTGGGAAGCCTCCCAGGACTTTAATAGCGAGTCCATCCGCCTGTCCATGGGGTCTGAAAGGACCCCCATGTCCTCAAACGCCAAGTCCGTATGTCGGGATACCTGCGAAAAGGCAGCATCTAGTTTGGGGGATTTGTTCCACACTAAAGCCTCCTCTTCAGAAAAAGGAAACCTTCTCTTCAAAGAGTTTGAGAAGAAAGGTTTCCTTTCTGGGTCCTGCCACTCTTTTTTGATGGCATTGACCAGGACTTCATGGACTGGAAAAACCTTTTTCCTTTGTTCTCCCAAACCACTGTACATTTGGTCATGGAGTGACAGTGTCTTTTTCTCCTCAACTATCCCTAAAGTAGTGTGGATAGTTTCCAATAATTCTTCCACCTCTTCAAGGGAAAGCTTGTAGCGAGAGACCTTTGAGGGCCCTGCCTCTGTCTTCTCACCATCTGACTCCTCTTGGGAGCTAGAAGCGGCACTGTCTTGCTCCTCCTCAGCATCCTCTCTGATATCCGCAGGTTTCTCTCTACTCCCAGAGGGAAGAACCTCAGGATTGGGTGTAATTACCTGTTGCGCTACAGAAGGGCTGCTTTGGGGCAACTGAAAATTAGCAAAAATATCTTTAAACGATTGAAAGGTGCCAGAAAGCTCTTTCATAGAAGCTGCTAATTCAGATGCCTGCTCTGCCTCCCTTTCCTTAACCAGCCCCTCAATACATCTCCTGCAAAGTGCTTTGTTCCAACTCTCACTAAGGGAAGATCTGCAGGAAGGGCATTTCTTCTTGCTGTGGGCTGATTTTTCTGTGGATTTCTGAAAAACACAGAAGAAAGTGGAGGCTAAATGAGAGAGAGCCCAGCGCTTGACACAGGTAACCACAAGGAGTGTTCTAGGACCAACCACCACCAGGGTTCCAGACACACTACACAAACAAACTCCCCGACCACCAGGAGAAGAAAACAAAAAAAATCACCAGTGAAGCTGTGCAACATGATAAGGGAACACCACCCCAGGGTTCTCCTTACCTTAGAGTGGCTGGTGCTGTCGTCATCTGGAGGTGCACGGGAAGCCTCTGCTTCCGACATCTCGCTGAGGAATGTGGTCGCGACTGCCTGCAAAAACGCCGACCCTACGGCTGAGAAGAGAGAGGCCGCACCAGCCCATCGTCAGACCTTTTCACACTGCAGCGTCTGGGACCAGTGACGCGTATCCGGCGGAAGTGCCCGCCCCCCCCGGAACTGACGTCACTCGTCATCCGGTCCGGCCCAGCTTCCTGGCCGACTGATTTCTCACAGGGAGCGTGCACCCCGCCTGCAGCGCCACCCCTGTGCGATCAGCAAATAGACCTCCGCGGTTGAATCCACCCCAGGAATGTCCGCGGGACGCTACACGGCGATGTCCTGGGTAAGTGACTTCCCCAGCCAACCAGGACGCCATGCTTAAAAAAATTGCCCTGAGCCCAGGGAGAACAGGTCCCCTCTCTCAGGAATACTGGCCTCAGCTTCCCCAGCTGTCTGGCCCTTGGCCCCAAGCGGTGTCTCCCCTCCGGAGGAAACACCATAAACTGAGGAGCTGAGGGAGGATGAGGCTTAAATTCCTAATTGGAAGGCGGTGTTTCCTGTGAGGGGAGGAGCCTGTGTCTCTCTACAGTACCTGTCCTGAAAGACGAACAGGGAAATATCAAATGAAAGTTCCAACAGCGGGCTATACCGCTCTGCGATCCCGTGACTCTTCCTCCGTGCTCTCTGCCATCAGGGCGATCGCTGGGAGAACAGCTCCCGATCAACCCCGCCTGCCACCCCACTCCCAGGCAGCCCAGCTCCTCGCCAGACCTAATTTTCCATTTATGATGCAGTCCAAACACTAGCATTCATAAAGCAGTCTTTAAGATTTCCAAGACCCCTGTAACCCAATTTTTAACCTGATCCCGCTGTCGTTTTCAAATTCCTTTAATCGCTTTGCAGATCTGTTTCACGAAGGCGTTCACTTATGTCCTCCAGGAACCATGCCACACTGCACGCCCCCCCGGGACATGCATCTAGTGCGCTTTGTGGACACAGATCAGGGTAAAGGGGCCAATCACAGTGGGCCTTTTACCATGTAATCAGCTGTATCGCATCACAGCTGATCACAATGTAAAACAGACTTGCCGGTTATAGGAAATTCCTATCTCACGCGCTGTCACAGCATGAGGAAATTAAGTGTCACAGGCAGGGCCGCCATCAGGAATTATGGGGCCCCTTACACAGCTTCAGGCATGGGCCCCCTGGAGCAGAGAACCGGGGGGGGGGGGGGGTGCTGCCGCCTGAAATTGAGAAGCGGGGGCTGCCGCGGATTGAGAAGCGGGGGGGCCCTTTACACAAAAAAGAAGAAAGAAAAATATATATATATATATATATATATATATATATATATATATAAAAAAAAGGGGGTAGCCATCTGGGGACCTCTGGGCCCTTTAATAATATATATAAATGATTGTGTGTGTGTGCGTGTATGTGTAATATATATATATATATATATATATATATATATATATATATATATATAGAAATTACAAAAAAGGGGGGTTGACATCCGGGACCTCTGGGCCCTTTAATAAAAATGAAAAAAAGAAACCTCTGGGCCCTTTAATAATAAAAAAAAATTATATATATATATATATATATATATATATATATTTAAATTAAAATAAACATTTATGGAAAAAAAAGGGGGGTTGCCATCTGGGGACCTCAGGGCCCTTTAATAATTATATATATATATATATATATAAACAAAAATAAAAAAATAAACATTTATAAAAAAAAAAGGGGGGGATTTGCCACACATGGGGCCCTGGGGACCTCTGAGCCCTTTGATAATAATAATAATAATAGTATTATATATATATGGGGACCTCCGGACCTCTAAAAAAAAAAAATGGCCCTTTATTAAAAAATAAAAAAAATATAAATAAAATATTTTTTTTATAAAAAATAAATAAAAAAGGGGGGGTTACCATCCGGGGGCCTCCGGGCCCCTGGGGACCTACGGACCTCTAAAAAAAAAAAAAAAAAAAAAAAAAAAAATTTTTTTTTTTTAAAGGGGGTTGCCATCCGGGCCCCTGGGGACCTCCGGGCCCCTTACAGGTGTAATGCCTGTACCCCCCTGATGGCGGCCCTGGTCACAGGGGAATGTACATAGATAATCAGCGCACATCAGTGAAGGAGAAAATTCGCAATTTTTTTTTATTAAGTTTTATTTTTTTATTTGTGTAGCAAAGAAAAAAATAAATGGTGATTAAATACCACCAAAAGGCTACATTTGTGTTAGCACTAAAAGCTGAAAATTGGCCTGGGTAGGAAGGTTTTTTTTTTTGTGTGTGGAAAATAAAAAAAAAATAGCATTTGAAAAATTTGTGCAAATAGTGCGACATAAAATGGTGATCGCTGCAATTTTTATTTCCTAGGGTCTCTGAAAAAAAAAAAAAAAAAAAGATAGATGATATGTTTGGGGGTTAGAAGTAATTTGCTAGCAAAAAGGCCTAGTTAGACTTATCGGTGACGGTATTTCTAAGAGCCTTTCAGGACAACCTTGGAGAGAGCGCAGCTCCGCCTCTTCTGTAGGAAACACCCACAGGCTTTAAATCCCTCCTCTTCCACCATGGCTTCAGTTATTGTGTGGCCTCCGGCACTGGAAAACAAAGCACAGAGAACCACAACACCATGATAGATACATACTTTACTTTTTTATATACATTTTAGGGAGGGAAATAGCGGTTGTCCTGAAAGGCTCTTAGAAATACCGTCACCGGTAAGTCTAACTAGGCCTTTCTCAAATCGCCTTTCAGGACAACCTTGGAGAGGATAACCAAGTAACTTACCCTAGGGTGGGACTACTGCCTGCAGTACCTTCCTGCCGAAGGCTTGATCTGCGGCCGACAGCAAGTCCAACCTGTAGTGCCGAATAAAAGTTGAAAAACTGGACCAAGTAGCAGCCTTACAGATCTGATCAGGCGTAGCACCGGCCCTTTCGGCCCAGGAAACTGCGGTTGACCTTGTAGAGTGAGCAGCGATCCCAGAAGGAGGAACTTCTCCTTTTGCTTGATAGGCTTCAGAAATTGCTTGTCTAAGCCACCTACCGAGCGTACTCTTAGAAGCTTTTTCCCCTTTTCGGGAACCGGAGAATACCACAAAAAGAGCGTTTGATTTCCTGAACTCCTTGGTGACGGAAAGGAACTGTAACAGACATCTCCTTACATCCAGTGTATGGAAAGCTTCTTCTCCTGCATTAGCCGGAACTGAGGAAAATGTTGGTAGAATTATTTCTTGCGACCGATGGAAGGTTGAGGCTACTTTCGGTAGGAAGGCTGGATCCGTTTGAAGGACCACTCGGTCTGGCAAAACTCTAAGGAAGGGTTCCTTAATTGCTAGAGCTTGGAGCTCACTGATTCTCCTTGCTGATGTAATGGCAACTAAAAAAATTGTTTTGAGAACTAAATTTTTTAACGATGCACTCTGTAGAGGTTCAAACGGAGCTCCCGTGAGACCTTGCAAAACAATAGATAAGTCCCAACAAGGGAAAACTTTGAGGGCTATCGGTCTATTTCGAGCCAGAGCCCTAAAAAATCTAGAAAATAAAGTTTCTTTGGATAAAGATCTTTCAAGATAAACTGAGAGAGCCGCTACCTGTGTTTTCAGGGTGCTGGCGGCTAGACCTTTCTCCATTCCTTCATGGAGAAATTCCAGAACTGAAATAGTACTCTTGATTTCGAAATTTTTGGAAGAACACCAAGAGTTACATTTCTTCCATACTTTGAGGTAGATGGACCTAGTTACCTCTTTTCTACTTGATAGTAGAGTTTTAACTACTTTATCAGAAAGTCCTTTAGATTTTAGAAGGTCTTCTTCAGAAACCAAGCACTTAGATGTAGCCTGCTTGCTTCCGGATGGCACACAGAGCCCTGTGTCAATAGATCCTTCCTGTATGGTAATTTCCAGGGAGGTTTTGAGGCCAGGTTCAAAAGAGTTGCAAACCAAGGCCTTTTTGGCCAAAAAGGAGCGATCAGGAGCAAGTTGGTGTTTTCCTCCCTGAATTTCCTTAGGACCAGAGGAATTAGTGGAAAAGGGGGAAAGGCGTAACACAGCCGGTAATTCCATGGGTGTGCTAGGGCGTCTATCCCCACTGCCTGATCCATTCTGTGAATAGAAAAGAATTCCTGGACCTTCGTATTTTGTTGACTTGAAAACAGGTCCACTTGGGGATGTCCCCATTCCTCCGATATCATATCGAACACTTCCTGGTTCAGACTCCATTCTGCTTCCACCACTCTTTTTCTGCTTAGCAGATCTGCTAGGAGATTTTGTGATCCCTTCAGATGGACTGCCGATAGGGAGGCCACATTTATTTCCGCCCATGACAGAAGTTGATTGGCTAAGTCCATGAGCCCTTTGCTCCTGGTTCCCCCTTGCTTTAACATAGATCACTGCCGTCGTATTGTCTGACAGAATCTGTACATGATGTCCTTTGACCTCCTGTTGAAAAGCTATCAGACCCAAATGAATGGCTTTCAATTCTCGCCAATTTGACGATTTTTTTGCCTCTATTTTTGACCACGTGCCTTGAGCGGTTTGACCCTCCAGATGGGCTCCCCAACCCCAGGAGCTTGCATCGGTTGTTAGACGCTTGTCCAGGGGAAAAAACCATGGGAGACCTTTCGTTAGATTGGAAGGGTCCCTCCACCACCATAGTGCTCGTTTCACTTTCGCAGATAGTTTGAAACGTTTTTCGAACGGCACCTGGTGTGACCAGACCTGCAAGATGTTTTTCTGGAGTGGTCTGGAGTGCAGTCTTGCCCACTGGACTGCTGGAATTGTAGCTGTAAGAAGGCCCAGAACTGACATAACTGTTCTGACTGGTACTGAAAGGTTCGTCTGGATCTGACCCACTGCTGAAAAGATTTTGTCTATCTTTTCCTGAGGCAGGAACACTTTTTGCACTACTGAGTTTAGGGTGTAGCCCAGAAACCTCATCTCCCGAGAGGGATCTAGATGCGATTTTTCTAAATTCAAAATCCAACCTAGATTTTTGAGATGAGTCTGTGACGTTTGGAGGTTCGTCACAAGCTGATCCCTGGAATCTGCGAAAAATAATAGGTCGTCCAGGTATGGCACGACCGAGATCCCTCTCAGTTTTAGAGGCTCCAGGGCTTCCGCCATAATCTTTGTGAAAACTCTGGGGGAAGATGACAGGCCAAATGGTAGGGCCCTGAATTGGAGATGCCATACTGATGTTCCCAGATTGATGGCCAGGCGAAGGAATTTTTGGGAAGCTGGTGCTATTGGCACATGCAAATAGGCATCCCTTAGGTCCAGGGATGCCATGAAGCAGCCTGGAGACAGCAGTTTTGTGATGGAGTAAATTGTGTCCATACGGAAGTGTTTGTACCGAATTGATCTGTTCAGGATCTTTAGATTCAGAATCAACCGGTATTTGCCTGAAGGTTTTTTTACAAGAAATATATGGGAATAAAACCGACCCTCCTGCTGTTTCGGGACCTGGACAATGACTTCTTGTTGAATCAGATCCTGTAAAAGGTTCATCATGGCCGAAGCCTTTTCCTGGTCTCTTGGAAGGGCTGTAATGTAAAACCTGCTTGGCGGACACTCCGAGAATTCCAGTTTGTAACCCTGTGAAATGATGTTCTTTACGAAAGGGCTTGTGGATATTTGACTCCACTGAGGGAGAAAGGATGACAATCTTCCCCCTACTGGAGTAGTTTTGTCATTTGTCTTTAGGGGTTTGATCTGGAGGAGATCTGAAGAGAACCCCACCTCTTCCCCTACCCTTTTGAGGAATCCAACGTTTTTTGTTGACATCTTCTCTATTTTTGTAGGGTTGTTGAACAGCACGAAAATTCTTTTTAAAACGTCTGTTTCTTCTTGGCTGGGAAAGCCTTCTTTTTATCGGCCGTTCTATCTAAGACTGTTTCCAGGTCTGGCCCAAAAAGAAAATCCCCTGAAAAAGGGATGCCACAAAGTTTAATCTTTGAGGCTGTATCCCCTGACCATGTTTTTAGCCAGACTGCACGCCTAGCTGAATTGACAAGTGCAGAGGATCTGGCTGCCATTTTAATTGATTCGGCTGATGCATCAGCCATGTACTTAATTGCATTAAGGATTAGAGGAAAGGAGTCTAAAAGGTCTTTCCTATGGGTGCCTGCTTCAATGTGGCCCTTCAGTTTCTCTACCCAGCATTCCAGGTTTCTTGCTACCACCGTGGAAGCCATGGCTGGTTTAAGGCTGGCGGATGCGGAGTCCCAAGCTTTTTTAAGGAGAGCATCTGCTCTTTTGTCCATCGCATCTTTCAAGACCCCCATGTCTTGAAAGGCCAGATCTGTCCTTCTAGAAACCTGTGAAAAGGCAGCATCCACTCTGGGTTTCTTATTCCAAACCTCAGTTTCTTTATTTTCAAAGGGAAATCTTCTCTTAAGAGATTTAGGTAGGAAGGGACCTTTTTCCGGATCTTTCCATTCTTTCTTAACTGTGTCAGATAACACTTTATGAACAGGAAAGACTCTATGTTTGGAGTCATCCATACCCTGGTACATTTTATCATGGACTGATAGTTGTACTCTTTCCTCCTGAATATCAAGGGTAGTGTAGATTGCACCTAAAAGTTCATCCACATCCTCCAGGGATAATTTATATTTAGAGGTTCTGCTAGCATCCTCTTCTTCCTCTTCCTCAGAATCTATAAGTGAGGGAAGAGTACTTGTCCCTTCATCCCCAGAGTCCACCACTACTGGCCTGGAGGTGGAAGCTCGTGGGCTTGCTGGTGGTTGCTGGGGCTCAGTATGGACCGAACTCTGTACTAGCATGGATTTAACTGAACTAAGCGAGTCCGAAAGTTCCCTGACTGATGAAAATAATTCTTTAATTTGTTGAGAAGATTCCTCTTCAACTAGTTCTTTAATACACGATCTACACATGGCTTTCTGCCAAGAGTCTCTCAGAGGGTTTTTACAGGAAGGACATTTCCTTTGGCTTGGTGGATTTGCTGGTTTAGTTTTACTAGCAGTTTTCTCCTGAAACAAGAAATTAAACTGATTTAAATCAAAGCTCTATTAGCTAAGCAAGGGAAACCACCACCGTGCTAATACCACCACCAGAGTGAAAAATGTCCCCTTTAAGAAGAAAGATAAAACATAGCAACCACCAGAGATTCTGCTAGATGGCCCAGCACAAGCTTCCATCAGAGCAGAGCAGGCTCCCATAGGGAGGAAACAACAAAGACAACAATAGTAAGCCCATAAGGATCAGAATAAAGGCACCATTGTACCCCTCTTACCTGGGCCTGACCGGTGCTGACGGCGCCTGCATCCGCCATCGCTGTAACTCTTTCCTCCATTGCAGAGAGACAGCTGTAGAGGAAAACGCTGGGTTTTTGAGTTTCCCGGGCTCCGCGTCATCAATAGGAGCCGGAAGCGCCGGTCAGAGAACCCGCCCTCTAGTCCCTGCGTTCCAGGAGCCACAAGCGCCACGCCTCCACAGGAAACGCTGCGTCGCCGGCGTGACGTCACCCGCCAGACCAGGACCCGGAACCGACATGCAGGACATGTTTCTTTGAAAGAAACGGTACCTGCCCGACCACCGGGGCCAAAACCTGCGGACTCCGGGCACCAGACGCCGCATCCCCTATGGATCCCAAAGCTCCCGTGAGCAGGCGAGACCAGAGGACTCCGGAGCATCCCCCCTTAAAAGGTACAAAAAGGAAAACAATGAGGGAAAAGCCTGTCTCCAGCCTTGGAGAGAACGCAGCTCCCTGGCTCCAACCTGATGCTTCCACCATGGCGGAGGAAACACAATAACTGAAGCCATGGTGGAAGAGGAGGGATTTAAAGCCTGTGGGTGTTTCCTACAGAAGAGGCGGAGCTGCGCTCTCTCCAAGGTTGTCCTGAAAGGCGATTTGAGAAAAATACTGATTTAAACTTGTACACAAAGTGCCAGAAAAAGCCTGGTTTTCAAGTGGTTAATAACTGACCACACTAAACAGAACACACTGATCAGTTCTCCAACTATGCTGGGAACTCCCAGGCATTCCCAGCTGCTGTTGAGAGCCCTCTCCCCCCTGCAGCCATCACTGGCTAGCACATGACTGGAACGGGCTGAGAATAAATAAGTATATACATCTTTTTTTTGCAAGGGTCAGTGTAACGGAATGACCCGTGACACCCAAAGACTTTGTGAGGATGGGGGATACTCCTGTGTCATCGTCACTGATAACTCTTGGGTCTGAGTCCACTCTGTGCCCTTTGGGCATGGAGTGGCAAGTGAATCATAATTCATGAACTAGACAATGCATTTCCTGAGGAAAATGCGAGTGGGAATGCTGAATTGCTGAGCCCGCACCAAAGCCATTCACCATAACCACTACACTATCATTAGGACATACAAGCAGTGTTCCTTCAGTACTTATAAAGCCTAATATCACACAGCTCCTTTCTCTATCTGCAATATAGAGAGTGTCCTGACTTGCCTGGTCGCCCCTCCCCCCTCAAGAGGCTTTCTCCACATGAGGTGGGGGAGGAGGACTGCACTGAGGTAAGGAAAGCTATTTAGGGAATCAAAATACCATTAGAAACGCTTTCATCCACACGCAAAATCAGTTATCGAAGCCTTCAAACAAAATGTGATAAATCCACAACCGTACATGCGATCGATACAGCGACTACACCATTTGAAACACAAGGCTTTTGTGAACGCATCAATATGAAATTTATGTTGATAAACTTAAAAATGTGGCCATGTCAGCGATTTAGAAAAGAGCGTCTTTGTGTGTTTTGCAGGAATTTTTTTTTTACTTTTTAACATGACGGTCAATGGGAGGGCGTTTGAGGCACTTGTCCTTTAGAAGCTCCTGGAACTAAAAGTCAAATGCCTATCGCAAAACTGATCACATTGCCTGAAACCAGACAAGCATACCTACGTTTTGATATATAAATTGTGTATGACAAGTAGATCTTGTGGGCGTGAGAGCAATTTGTTCGCCCTTTTTTTAAAGATAATTTTTGTTTTCAAAGATCTCCACTCTAAAGGTCACATGACACTCTAAACCTGCTCCATAGGATTACATTATAACCGATAAAAAAATCACTAAACGTAAATTGCGTTTTCACAAAAACCGTATAAGATATCAATCTAAAAAGTCATGTTTGGATAGCTGAATATTTTGTGACCGCTTTAAAGTTTGTTTGGTGTCTGTAAGTGAAAGTATGAAGGAGCTGAAACTTTTGGCAGAACGTGTGTTTTGAAGCAGGAAAAAGGATGTTCTCATTGACTTCAATGTTAAAAAAAAGTGTCTAAAAGCTTAATATTTTAAAAAGTATAAATAGTACAAAAAAACTTGAAGTCCCATCGTTAGCTGAACGAGATGAACATTTTAAAAGTTGAATGGTCTCAATAGCTGAAAGTATGCAGAAGTTACGCAGAGCCAAAAAACGTACGGAATAATAAAATTAAAATTAAGAATAAAAAACGAATATCAATACTGGGAATGCTTATTAAAGCATTCCCACTAATTACATGAGATTTGACATCACAGATAGTTCGTATTGCAGGATTTTGAGATACTGCAAGATGTTGGATTGTTTTGGCGTGGATAGTGATTTACAGTATATTCCTTAAATGCCTGCAAAGAATATTCTATGACTCATTTCTAGTGACACGCTAATTGAATCAGGGCTTGGAAGACATTCCATTGTCCTTGTGTAAAGGTGTTGTAATGGACAGGTGTTAATCCCAGGTCTGCTCCCAGACCTATAATTATGCATGCTAAAAACTGTTTATG
Source organism: Rana temporaria (assembly GCF_905171775.1). NCBI lineage: Eukaryota > Metazoa > Chordata > Amphibia > Anura > Ranidae > Rana > Rana temporaria. The sequence goes on along the minus strand of NC_053489.1, from coordinate 254,458,532 downwards.
TGTGATAACACTGTCTACAGCCTAGTGATGCTCAGAGGTGTCAAGCTGTATGCGGAGACGAAATGTCTGCCTAGGAGACGGAGTGGGTGAAGGTGTTTTGTTGTTGATTAAGGAATGTTAAGTAATTAGCCTTAGTGTGTGATTAGGGGGGTGGAGATCTCATTGTCCCTTTGAATACTGTCACATGGTTGTACTGTATATAAGACTGAGAAGAAACCATTAAAGTATCATTACATTTGAAACCAGAAGCACAGAGCTGTGCGTCTCGTGTCTGGGGGGGAATTCTTATGGATCGGTTCCTGTTGATTGGAGTGTCGATAAGCTGTCTTGGATGGGATGGAAGGTCGTAAACGGTGGTGACCGTTACAGTCAGTATAGGAAAGAAGACTACTTTAAAAAACACACCGACATTAAAAACAGAGGAAAAAACAAAACCCACGACACTACCACCAAAAATACAATATAAAGACTGACCCGATTGCAAAGGCAGTACAATTATCAGATAAATACATACCAATCAAAAGCACACTTACTGTATGTTGGTATCCTTTTCTTCCTCTGGGACTCTGTCCAGCAGACACTTATATACAGCCTGAATAGGAAACAAACTGTCAGACTTTCCATATTAAAGCTTCACTTCTGGCTAAAACATTTTCTTTTTACTCTTCCTTTCCTCCTCCAACCCATTATATTATGCATTTTTTGCCGTTTCATTTAGAAGTCAAATTTACTCACATAAGTACTCTCCCTCCTAATCCCAGGGTGGGGCTTTAAAGAAAATCTATTACAATACATAGGCTGCAATTGCTCATTTAAAAAAGCATGTTGGCTGGTTGTGACACTTTCCGGAGAACTCAATGCTCAATTGGGTTCCTATTGGTATATACTTTGGATGCGCCCTCATACCAACAGCTCACTAGTTACCAAGTGGTTAGTACTTCCGCCTAGCAGCACTAGGGTTGTCTGTTCAAATCCCAACCATAGCACTACCTGCCTGGAGTTTGCATGTTATCTCTATTATATATAGCGCCGTGTTAAATTGATGGCGCTATACACAAAATTAAAGGCTCATGGTTGCACAAATGCCACTGAACCCATTGACATAGGAGGAGGAGTAGAAGAGATCTCTAAAGCGGTTGTATAGCCACTGAACTTTTTTTTTTATGAAACCTGTAAGGCATAATGAGCTAGCTCATTATAAAATACTTACCTTAGAACGAGGCGTCGGTAACTCACCCGGGCCACGCAGCGGTAGCTGACATGTTGCCTCGGCATGTCTTCCGGGTATCGCGGCTCCAGCGCTGTGAGGGGCTGGAGCCGCAATGTCATTGCATGCACGGGAGACTTCTTTCCAGCAAGGTCCGGTGTCGGTCATGCCTTCAGCCGAGAATCCCCTTTGCGCCGCTGCATTCAGCGGCTCATTGCAAGAGGAATATCTCCTAAACCGTAAAAGGAGTTTTTTTTCCTACAGCAGGGGTGCCCAACCAGTGGCCACATGTGGTCCACGGAGCCCTCTAATGTGGCCCGCGACCTCCTGCTCTGGAATAGAATACGGTTATTAAAGGTCATTTTACTACTAAAATCACAGTGTATATATATGGGCATATTACTTCTACAGTGGTTACAGGGCTTCTTTCAAACTGATCTGCAGGTTACCTGCACTGAGCCATAGACTTCTGCTACCTGCGAGTTTTGGTGCACTTTTAGAAAGCTCACCAACTTGCAGAATATAATAGAAGTCTATTGCAAAGTGCAGGAAAGCCAAAAAGGAAAACTGTTGCACCCACTGTGCAGAAAAAACTGCAGCACATGTGTGGAAGCAGCCTTGGGCCTCTTTCACAGTCTGACCCAATTCGACACTCCATGCACCTCTAAGAAGTGGCAGACACAAACCGCCTTGTTTTTTATTCTTTTTAACTCTGATCCTATCTGCAAAAAAAAAAATATAGAGTATAGTGGGCTGTGTCCATGTCCGTTCCTCCCATCCACCCGCTCTGCTTATTGTGGCCAGTGACCGGTTACTAAGTGGCCCTCGCTCTTCAAAACGTTGAGCTCCCCTAACCTACAGATAAGCCTTATTGTAGGCTTACTTGGAGGTAAAAGTTAACAAAATGATGGATACCTGATGTTGCTTTTAGAATACAAGAAAACCTCTCTAGCAGGGTCATGCTGCAACTAAAGCTTCACACACACACACACACACTTTATTTCCCCCCCGTTTAACCCAGCAAGCTGGAAAAAAAAAAAAGCTCAGATAAGAGCCGCTGTACTAGCAATCCAATGTTGGTACAGCAATCTCCCCTGCTGTAATAGCCAGAACACTCGGGTCAGCTCTCCAAGCCACATTGGCTGAGAGTGATGTTCGGTTGCTTGGCAGCAGACCTTTTTCGGTCATGAACCCTCGACAGAAGCTGGCCTGGCTGCCGTACACATGAGCCAAATTTTGGCTGGTTCAATAGAATTGCGCCTGACATTTGGCCGTTTGTACTAGGCTTTAATCTGGTTGAGGAAGGAGGTTGTGTGATGAGGCGATAACATCCATGTAACACGATTTCCAACCTCTCCAATAACTACAAACGTGGGGATGGGAATTACTAAACAGAAGAAAAAAACACCACAATAAAGGCAACATAGCAAGTGTATGCAAGTTATTGGTTTACCTGGTGCACTGCAGATATGCCTAAATGAAAAAAGTCCCTGGCAAGCAGGACACGTTCCCTAAACTCATTTTGTAGCCTCAGTGGAGTGTAACATTTTATCTAGGAAATACATGGTAAAAACAGCATATCTAATAATATACTCAAAACAAAATGTCTATGGCAACATGCAACTGTACCTGTTGGTACTGAGAGTATTTCACTGGATCCTTCTCAAATACTTCATATGTCTGAGATTCCAAATTATCCATCAAAGGCTAAAAAATAAAATGTATTCGTCAAATGACATTTCATTAAATGACAACAGTTTATATATATATATAGGCTGCCATTACTGGCCTGCTTCTGAAAATGCAAGCTCCCCAGCCAAACACATTAGCATGACACGCTGCTAACTAGAATTTCTAGGAGAGGTCAGCAATCTTTTATTGAATAAAATGATTACCTGTAGCGGGGACTGCAAATAATCCTCATATCCTTTGGCAAACATCTCATAAGCATTTGGAGGAGGTCGGTTTTGACTTAAATACTCTAGATACTGTAAATATGAACAAAAATCTTTCTCCGAGTGATGATGTGAGCCGGAAATCACAAACTGCACCTCCAGCTGTAAAGCAGAGAAACAAAAGGATCAGTATAAGCAGCAAACAGTTAAACCTACCATACATGGCACACAATTTGGCCGATTCAGGCAATCAGACAAAAGTCAAGCCTTGGGTGGCCCTGTTGGCACTGTCGGCCAATAGGATGCAGTCATTATTCGGGTATTTAGACAGATGCGAGTGCCGGCTGTCCAAATACAATTGTCATCAGTGGAGATTTCTCCAACTGTGCTGGTAAACATTGGAGGAATCTAGTGTAGATTTTGCTTGTTTCAACCTCTGGCCTGAACCAAAGAATCTGAATGTATGGCTAGCTTAATACTCATGCTCTCCCGAAAGTGTACACTGTCTTACCTTAAATAATCGAAAGATAAGGCGCTGGTGCACTTTGGATAGAACAGGAAATCCTTTCTTGTTGGTTAGAAAAATGCAGGTAGGGAGAATGGCTGCCTTGATGGGTTCTCCTAACCAACGGTCGATAATACTGCTACTAGGCAGGTCAGCACCCATTTCAATAGCTAAGGGTATAACGAAATAATAGATCTGGTCAGACAAGGTTTAAAACTAAAATGTACGTACAGTTAAACAATTATAAGAAACTTGTCCATATAAAAATATTTAACGTGGTCACTGTTGGCAAGTTTTGGAAGATGGATAGTTTGAAGATGTCATCCTCACTATTAAAAGAAATTTTCACTTTTAGACAGCGTAGAAATAAATTAGAACACCCATTAGGTTTTTATTGCCGTCTGTTCCCCCACTAGGCAGATTCACCCTGCTGACCATGGTCATACTCTCCCCCTCATGTATTGTGTATAGGTGTACACATATTCTAATATTAATGCCCTCCAAAGTGAAGGTGCATTGTGAGCAATGTCTATTAAGACAGTATAAGTGTACCGGTTCACTGGAACTTCATATTCCTAAACCTAGTTTTAAAACCGTGTAAAAATCCAGAAAGATGGATCCACACCCAAAGTGCCTACATTAATCACTTCAGCCCCGGACCATTTTGCTGGTCAATGACTTGGCCACTTTTTGTGATTCGGCACTGCGCCGCTTTAACCGACAATTGAGCGGTTGTGCGACGTAGCTCCTAAAAATTTCGAGGGGTGGGAAAACACAGCAAACAAAACTTCACCCCAAACAAAACTGGAGTTACTCAACGGAGGAACTCCAACCTTAAACTGCCGCCTGTAACACCCTGCGGCCGAAGGAGGCATCAGAAGATGCACTCACATCCACCTTGTAAAACTTTGAAAACGTGTGGACCGACGACCAGGTCGCTGCCTTACACACCTGCAACACAGAGGCTTGATGTCGGAAAGCCCAAGAGGCACCGATCGCCCTTGTCGAATGCGCTGTGACCCGAAAAGGAGGCGCCCGCCCCTTCAGGGCATAGGCCTGAAGCACAACCTGTCGGATCCACCTAGAAATGGTGGCCGACGAGACTGCCAGGCCCTTTCTAGGACCAGTCACCGACACGAACAGTGAGTCCGACTTCCGGAACGGAGCCGTTGCCGATAAGTACACTCGGAGGGCCCGAACCACATCCAGGGAATGTAAAGTGGCCTCCATCGGGTTCTTCGGCTGAGGACATAAGGATGGAAGAACAATGTCCTCATTAATGTGAAAAGCCGAAACAACCTTCAGGAGAAAAGAAGGCTGCGGACACAGCACCACCTTATCCTTATGGATGACCAAGTAGGGGGCCTTGCAGGACAAGGCCGCCAGTTCAGATACACGTCTGATCGAGGTAATCGCAACCAGAACAACCACCTTCTGTGACAGTCAACAAGGGGATCTTCCGAATGTCCTCAAAAGGGAGCTTGTTGAAGCACCGAGAGGACCAAATTCAAGTCCCATGGGGGCAGTGGAGGGTGCACCGGAGGGGCCACATGCCGGACCCCCTGCACAAATGTGCGTATCAAGGAGTGCGCAGCCAAGGGTCTCTAAAAGTAAACAGCCAGAGCAGAAATCTGACTCTTGACCGTACTCAAGGCGAGAGCCTGTTCCACTCCCTGCTGTAGAAACAGCAGAATCCGGGACACCACGTATGTACGGGGGTGTCACTTCATCTCCTCACACAGAGATGTAGGCCTTCCACGTATGATGGTAAATCCTACGTGAGGTAGACTTCTGTGCATGCAGCATGGTAGAAACCACCGAGCCTGATAGGCCTCGGTCCTTCAGTAGCTGGCTCTCAACAGCCATGCCGTTAAAGCCAGTGACTGTAAAGCAGGGTGGTAGATCGGACCTTGCGACAGAAAATCTTGTCTCAGGGGTAGACGCCAAGGGGCGTCTGCCACCAGACGCACCAGGTCCGTGTACCAGGAACGGCGCGGCCAGTCTGGGGCGATCAGGATTGTTGGAATCCCCTCGGCTTCCACTCTGCGCAGCGGATGAGGAAGAAGCTTCAGAGGAGGGAAGGCGTAAATCAGGCGATAGCGACCCCAAGGCTGTCACCAACGTGTCCGCCCACTGGTCCCTTGACCTGGCCATGAACCGTGGCACCTTCCAATAGGAGGTCCACGTCTGGAGTGCCCCATCTTTGGCACAGACCCTGAAACACCTCCGGGTGGAGAGACCACTCCCCTTGATCCAGAGTTGTGCGACTTAGAAAGTCGGCTTGCCAATTCTGTACAAACCTTTTGGGCCCACCGAAGGATGTGTGCGACGTCCGTCGCTGCAGCTGAGCTCCCTGTGCCTCCCTGATGATTGACGTACGCCATGGCGTTGTCGGACTGGATCCTGACCGGTCGGCCCTGCAGATCCAGGGACCATCCGGCAAGGCACAGCTCGATTGCTCAGAGCTCCAGAATATTGATCGGTAGGCGGGACTCCTGAGTCCAACGCCCTTGGGCTGACTGGGTGCCCCAAATGCCCCCCCAACCGGAGAGGCTGGCATCCGTCGTGACCACTGTCCAGAGGCACGGTAGAAAAAAAAGACTTCCCGGTCCGAAGCACCGAGACGTCAGCCACCACACCAGGGAAGACTTGACCAGATGGCTCAACTGAATCTGGTAATCCAGAGAAGACGGGAGCTTGTCCCAACGAGACCGAACTTCCTTCTGTAGCTCCCTGGTATGGAATTGGGCATATGGGACCGCCTCAAAGGAGGCCACCATCAGACCCAGAACTCTCATGCAGAAACTAAGGGACGACCACTTCTGGGTCGACAACTGCTTCACTGCAGATAGCAGGGTCTTCAGTTTTCCCGTCGGGAGAAAAACCCTCGCTTCCACGGAATCCAGGACTAGTCCCAGGTATTCCAGTCCCTGGGACGGAACCAACACCGACTTCTGGATATTCAGAAGCCCGCCGAACTCTTGGAGAGTTTGACACGTGATGGACACGTCCTCCTAATTCTGAGCCTGAGGAAGCTCGCAGGAGAAGGTCGTCCAGATATCCCACGATAGCGATCCCTCGCTGTCTCAGCAGGGCTAGTATCGGGGCGAGCACCTTGGTGAAAACCTGCGGTGCCGAGGCCAAGCCGAACGGGAGGGCCACAAATTGAAAGTGGTCCTCCCCGATCGCAAAGCGCAGAAATCTCTGGTGCTTTGAGCATATGGGGACATGTAGGTACGCGTCCATGATATCCAAGGACGCCAGAAAGTCCCCCTGATGGAGTGCCGCCATCACCGAGCGAATCGACTCCATCCTGAATTTTTGCACCTTGACAAAAAACAGTTGAGGGCCTCGAGGTCCAGGATTGGGCAGACCCCGTCCTCCTTGGGGACCACGAACAGATTGGAGTAAAACCCCTGAAACCGCTCCTGCGAGGGAACTGGCACAATCACTCCCCTGCCCAATAGATCCTGGACAGCCCCTGCCGGCGATCCGGAGGTTGGAAGGAAAGTTTGGAGAGAGATGAGAGATGAGAGATGAGAGATGAGAGGACACACACACACACACACACTATCTTGTACCCTGAGGCAACTACTTTGCAAACTCAACGTTCGGAAAGAAGAGACCTCCACCGAGCTGCCAACCCACCCGAGACCCGGGCAGACCTTCATGCGGAAAGCAGGCTTGCGCTACCAGGTGCGCTTCTGGCCCGCAGCAGGGGCCTTAGCACCTTGCGGACCTTTTCCCGCAGCGCTTGGAGGATGAAAAAAACAAAAAGCCGCTCACCCTTAAAGGGCAAATCCACCAAGGCCTTTTTTGAGGACTGGTCCGCAGACCAGCATTTCAACCACACAAGGCAGCGCAATACAACCGCATAAGCAGAAGCCCTGGAAAGCAAGGGGAGCGTATCCAGGACCGACTCACAGACGAACTTCAGACCCTGAACCAATTGTTCAGCCAGGTCCTTACAGGTCTCGGAAGCATCCCGTTCCTCCAGCCCCTGCAGCAGAAGCTCTGGCCAAAACCGGTCTTGCTGCCGAATCCACTACTGTGAACATGGAGCGGGCCACAGCCTCCACTTTCCTGTCTGCGGGGTCCTTAAAGGCGGGAGCCCCTTTCACCGGCAATGTGGTGGCTTTGCTCAATCTGGACACGGGAGGGTCCACTGACGGAGGAGAGACCCACATTTCTAAAAAGTCCTCCTCAAAAAGGGATAACGGGTCGCAAAGTATTTTGGAACAGCAAAAACTTTCAGCGGCGTATCCCATTCCTTGTATAACAATTTGTCCAAATATGGAATACAAGGAAACACTTGTGCGGTGCGGCTTGCGGAACCCAAAAGGGACCGGCACATCCGATGCCTCCGCCAAATCCTCAAGTTTGAGTATCACGCACCGCAGAAATAAGAGCTCCAAATTCCTTATCATTCACCGACCCTGAAGCAGAGTCATCCTCACTGTCCGCGTAGGTTAAGCCTGCATCATCTGACATGACAAAACCAGAGCCAGAAGCAATAGCAGGGTATGATTCTGTGTCAGAGACATCCCCAGAAGCAGGCTCAGGGAGGGGGCGCTTTTTACCCCCCTTCCGGCCACGTGTCGCTTCAATCCTGGCGAGAAACGTCTCAAGGACAGCCGTCATTGCCTCAGATGCGGCAGGGGCATTAAGGGTTAACTCAAGCATTGCTGGGGCAGAAGCTCCTGGTTCAGGCTCCATGATGTCCCACCGCTGTGCCACCCTAGTACTGCAAAGCAGAAACAACCCACCAGTCACCTCCCGGCTGCAAAAACAGAAGGCAGGGGCCCCCAGGGAACTCCCCACCCCACCCGGTTGCAGTGTGAGCTGAAAACGCTGAGGAGTGCTGGCTGCGCTGCGTTTGTCCCTCAGGGATGATTCGCGGGCTTTAGCAGCGCTATTTTAGGCACTAGAGGGCAAGACTTTTCCCAAGATGGCCGCCGTCTGAGGTAAAAAGCCCCATGCGGACTAAAGGAAAATGGCTGCCGACCATGTAAACCGCGTCCGCTGCAAAATGGCGGCCAAACGCAGTTTAAAAAATCCAGTGACAACACACAGCCAGCACACACAGTCCTGCGACCACCGGCTGGAGGCATCCCGGACAGAACCAACATCCGCTAAATGGCATGGCTGTCGGCCAGACACACTGTGACAAGGCCATAGAGACCGGTCATGTGTGCCCTGGAACATGTAGTTCCCCGGCCACCCCTGGAGCAATGGGGCCTGTTGTGGATGACCCAGAGCTGAGTTGAGGGCCGGCACACACTCGATGGCCAAACATGGAGGGGGAAAACTACAAGAGTCAAGACCCAGCCTGTCACCCAGTCGGCAGTTGATGGAAGAATCTCAGGATTCAAAAATGCAGGAACAAAACAAATAAAAGCGAAAAAAAAAAAAAATGGCCTTCGGGGACTCCAGAAGGCCATGTCCTCTCCTGACATTAGGCAGAAAAGCGCAAAAAAATAAAAAATAAAAACAGAGGTGATCAAATACCACCAAAAGAAAGCTCCATTTGTGAAAATAAAAAGCCAATTTTGTTTGGGAGCCACGTCGCACGACCGCGCAATTGTCAATTAAAGCGATGCAGTGCCGAATCGCAAAAAGTGGCCCGGTCATTGACCAGCAATATGGTCAGGGGCTGAAGTGGTTAATATCTCCCTCCAGTATACCTGTATCAGGGGACAGTGCCACCATATGTGGCCATGTGTTCCCTCCATCCCACATTCTCTCCAACATAAGGGTGATGTCTTTGTTTATGCTATAAAGTTTCATTGGAACATAATACCATTTAGTTAGGAGCTTATAGTTCATCTCTTTTACATCTATTGATGTAGAGTGGACATAGTCAAAGACGCCTCTTCTTTTCCTCAGTTATAGTCTGCTTTAATTCTATTTCCCCAACTTCCTAGTATTTTTGGTGACTCAGATTCCCTTGTAGATGTCAATACCAATATTGTTTTCCCAATGGGTTCAACTCACTCAGATTGTAGGGATTTCAGTAAAGTGCTTACAAAATGTTGGAGTTGCCTATACCTCCATATATCCCAAGGTGTGGATCCATATCTTTCTCGCAATTCTAGGATTGAACACAAAGGGCCAGATTCTCGTACTTTTGCGGCGGGCGTAGCGCAAGCCATTTACACTACGCCGCCGCAACTTACTGGAGCAAGTGCCGTATTCCTCAAGCACTTGCTCTGTAGTTTGCGGCGGCGTAGTGCAAAAGGCCCCGCGTATCCCCGCGAAATTCAAAGGGGGCGGCTTGAATTTAAATTAAGCGCGCCCCCGTGCCGATCGAACTGCGCATGCGCCGGGCTTAAAATAGCCCATTGCGCATGCTCCAGTTCGACGGAAAACGTCAATGACGCCGACATGTGCGTCATTGACGTAAAGTCGTATTCAAGAACGACTTAGGAAAACGACGTATCCGACGTGAAAAGACAACGCGGACCCGACACCATACTTAACATGGCATACGGCGGACTGGCGTAAGGTTACCCCTCATATAGCAGGGGTAACCTTACGCAAACTACGTAAGCGACGCAAATTCGTTCGGGAATCAGCGTATCAGGCTCATTTGCATAAACAAATGAGACCTGAACGTAAACGCCACCTAGCTGCCGGCGGCGAATTACATTTAAGATCCGACAGTGTAAGTCACTTACACCTGTCGGATCTTGGCCGTATCTATGCGAAAATGATTCTAGGAATCACTTGCATAGATACCCGGGGCCAAAAACAGAGATACGACGGTGTTTCCTGAGATACACCGTCGTAACTCTGCTGAGAATCTGGCCCAAAGCGTTCCCTTTTAGTACGTCTTTTAATTTTAGTATGTCCGAAGTTGTCCACCTCAGGTACATAAACCAACACCCCCCCCCCCCCCCTTCTTGGCAGGAAGTAATCCGTACCTGTGAGGGGAAAAACGGACTATTTATGCCACTTTATTTTACACACCCTTTCCCATATTCTAAAGGCTTCTTTCAGACCGAGTAGAGGAGAGCCGATCGGCTGCTTCTCTGACAGGGGGGTTGTGCTGATCGATTATCAGCACAAAAATCCCAGAGGTGATCAAATACCATCAAAATAAAGCTCCATTTGTGTGAACAAAAATGATAAAAATGTAGTTTGGGTACAGTGTAGCATGACCGCGCAATTGTCATTCTAAGTGCAACAGTGCTGAAAGCTAAAAATTGGTCTGGGCGGGAGGTAGTATAAGAGCCCTGTATAGAAGTGGTTAAAATATATATATCTGGAATTTTTATCTGGAGCGTTTTTTGGAAAATATACAAAGCTTTTGGCAAATATACAAAGCTTTTGGTTTTCTGGCCGGGTACCCCTTCAATTCTAATTTTATTTAGTGGGGGATATAATTGTCTTCATATAGATCCCCTTCTGTGTTTGACAGGAATATCCCTAGATACTTCATTGCCTTCGGTTTCCATGTAAATGGGTATAGGGCCCCTAGATCTCTGCGTTCAAGGATACACTGCCTATATACTTTAACTCACAGCTTGCCAAAAACAGGTAAAGTCGAAACTCCTGACCTGCACACTCATTCCAATTTAACATCTTAGCAAGTAGCAAGTCAACAAGATCACGCTCCATATTTCTAACCTTATAGGTTCCTTTTACGATGCATATACAACAAAATGTACTTGGATACAAAATGTAGCATGGATATCTCACCTAAAGCAACTCTTTTATTGTAATCACATAGGGTCCGGAAATGATGCCACCTAGGAGATATGATACATTTATAAACACCAATTATCTGAAATGTGTCACCACATTGCCATTTATGCCATCTTACCAAAGCCAAGTCCTTTCTTCCCCATCATTATCCTCCCCTTCAGACTGAGGTAATGGTTCATTGTCTATGAGGTCTTCTCGCAGATCATCTGGTGTCATTAATGGTACTCGCAGCCAGAACTAGTAAGCAGACAATGAGGGTCTAAGCCATTGTAAAAAAGAAGAGCAAGCACTGTATAAAAAGAAAGACAGTATAGTCTTACCATTGTGGAATGATGACCAGTGTGAATGTGATTTGTTAGAAGGCGAGCCATGTTGCTGTTATCCTCGTTTGTAAGAGGTATAAGAAATGCAGGAAGTCCTAGGTATGCTGAAAAATTTAACTCTTGTAGCAAAGCCTATAAAAACAAAAGAGCAATATAAAATTTGTTTTACAAATGTGGTTTTAGTTTATGATGATTTCATAGATGCTTGGCAATAGACACACCCACATTTTGCATGCAAAAATGTTGAGTTTGACTTCATTTTTGTTTTCTTCTTGACCACCGATTTATGTTGCGTTTTAGACCAAATAAAAAAAAGTTCACAAATAGATAAATTTTATTTGTGGGTTTGGATGCAGCAGTGTGGCTTATATGATCACAGTTCTATTCTTAATAAACCGCAAAACAAACTGCCATCTTTAACCACTTCAATACAGGGCGTTTTCACCCCCTTCCTGGCCAGACCAATTTTTAGTATTCAACCAATTTTTTCCCCTTAGTTTAAAAAAAAAAAATCTATCTTTCATTGATTTGTTTGCACAAAAGTTATAGCATCTACAAAATAAGGGATAGATTTATGGCTTTTTTAATTTTTTAAAAGTAATGGCGGCGAGCTGCGATTTTTATTGTGACCGTGACATTGTGACAGACCAGACACTTGACACGTTTTTGGGACCATTCACATTTATACAGCAATTAGTGCTATAAAAACTCCACCGATAAATGTGTAAATGTGACTGTCAGGGAAGTGGTTAACACTAGGGGGCGATGAAGGGGTTAAATATGTTCCCTAGTGAGTGATTTTTAACTGTAGGGGGGAGGGAACTCACAAGGGGAGGAGACCGATCTGTGTTCCTCTGTACTGGCAACACACATAGCGGTCTCCTCAACTCTGACAGGACATGGATCTGTGTGTTTTTACACACAGATCCATGGTCCTGCCGTGATTGCGGGCAATCGCGGGTGCCCGGTGGACATTGCGGCCGCCTACACATTATTTATATCACGGAAGCCTGTCCCTCCCCTGATACTTCTAAGTTATGTTACCAGTATTATATCATGTTCAAGGTACAGAAGTAAACTGAACCCCCACAACTTTCTTGTTCTTACAGCTTCCGAAGTTTTGCGGATTTCTGGAACTTCTGCATCCACTTTTATCCATTCAGACAGCTTCCCTACAATAAGTGTATTCCAATCTGTGGGGAAAAGGTTACATACAATTCAACAATTGAGACAATACTGTAATATATAATAAGTTATCAGCAAGTAAAGAATGTTACTGTACAGTTCTCCAGCTCTTTATTGGTGCCTAGGAATGAATGTATACAAAGCAATATCTTTCCTATTGCCTAAACAAAAAAAACCCCACTCCCACATAGAAGATACCGATGAAAGATTATATACTCCTATGGTGAAGATTTGTGAACATAGGCATTAGATGACTGTCACTTGGTCTTGCTGCTTGAAAATGACTGGACACCCCCTGGGCTAATTGGGCAATAAATCCTAAAGGAGAACTTGAGTTTACTGGCTGGGTGGTGATCAAGGCTCCATTCACACCCAAGCATAGTGTGCTCAGGCAGAAAGTTGCATAATTTTCCCACGATTTAAGACATTTTTGCACAGGTCAAAAAGGTCACCAATGTAAAAAAATCTGCCTTTAAAAAAAAGTTCCAGAACTTATTTACGCTTCAGGCATTTTGGAGCTTCTAGTTCTGTGTTTTTGTCTTTCATGGGTGGCAATTTTGCCATAATGTGCTTGTATGCACAGCATATTTGCCTCCCAAAGTACTGTCCTCCAGTGATGCATCATCTGTGCTTTCCCTCACTGTCCCGTCATCTTTGCCCCGCCTTCCTCCATGCTCTGCACCTTCAGCTATATTGACTGGCCAGCCTAGGAGGTCTGAACTCCCAAGCATGAGCACATCAGTCACTTCATCACAGTACCCAAGACACGCGGAGAATGCGCAATCAGAAAAACTTCTAACAAGTAGAAAATAACTAATTGAAGAAACGCTCTTCTAGAATAAGTCTACCTTCTAGCAATTTTATAACTTTAGTCCCATGTTAAATACATTTCCTTGGACAATTGCCATGGTGCTGGGATTGATCTCTATAAGGAGAACACTAGCCTAGCAATAGAGGATCTGGAAATGTTCCCTGCCCCCCCAAAACATCCATACCTCGTCCAGAAAGTAGGAGGTCTGAGCGAGTCTGGGGCCCACATCGAGACTTGGCAGGTTCTCGGTAAAATTCTCTTTTAAATCGTGGATGGAAGATTGGCATGCACAGAAAATCAAACCTGCAGAGAAGTACAAAAAAAAAACATTAACGAAGAGGTGTTAGACCTTTCCTTTGAAGGCTTGGCTTAGTTTTCTTTAAGAAATGTTTAAACAGTGAAAATTCTAAAATCCTGACTATTTGTTTATACTTGTGCAAGCAACACTACTGTGGTCTTTGCGATCCATACATTTTAAGAGTACTGGTCCGCAGCAGAACACTGTGCGGGAAAGGTGTGCCCGTTTTCCACACTATTTTCAAATCGCACCCCAAATGCAAAATACAGATGCGATTTGGTGTGGCATGTTTTTCCACACATGCACTACTGTTTGTGCAATCTGCAGCCCATTCAATGGGCTGCTGAATCGCACTGCAGGGGGGGGGGGGGGGGGGGGAGACACAGGAATGCCGTCTGAGATTCTGGTGTAAGCCGGTCCTAAGAGTTAATTCTGGGTACAAACGGAAATTCAGCCAGTTCCCCAGGGACCAACTAAATTACAATCTGCATGCAGAGTCCTGCGTTCTGTCAATGGACGCAGCAGCCAGTCATGAGCACTCCCGCATGGGTGCCCCCATGGAAAGCGGATCTCCGTGGGGGTACCCGTTGAGGGACCAGGAGCACTGCCAGGAGACACCGCAGAAGAGAAGCATTGGGGCTGCAAAACCCCTGCACAGAGCAGGCAAGTATAACAGGTTTTATTTTAAACAAACACCCCTGGCCCCTACAAACCTTACAATCACTTTAAAGTGGTTGTAAAGTCATGACCATTACTGCCAGCCCGTTATACTAAGCAAACCTTCCCTGTGTACATGTTTATATAAAATTGCCTCTGTAAATACCTTTGAGAACAGTCCCGGCTAATCACATAACCTCCGGCCGCTCTCCTCCCCAGTTCCAAGAGCAATAGCGGGAGGAGCCGAGATCCCCTCTGATGTCAGCCGGGAGGTCACGTGACCTCTGTGCTCTCTGCTTAGCCCTTCCCATTGTAGCCCTTAGATCGGAGAATGACCGGAGGTCACATGACAGGCCGGAACCGATCAGAAATAAAAGGTATTTACAGGGACAATGTTATAAAAACCATGCACACGGTCTTTGGTGGCTTAGTAAAACAGAGGGGCTGGCAGTAATCTTTATTTAAACTTTAGTGCCCGCTACTAATAGCAGCAGGAGGGGGGGCGGAGGAGACGGTGCGTGCGTGCACACACACACAGAAGCCGACAGGCGGGGGGGAGGAGAGCAGCAGGACGACGGAGGCACGTAACCCGAGCACGGTAATCGTGGATCAGCAGCAATGATTATTGTGGCCGGCGTACATAGGGGGACACAGAACGGGCTGGATCAACCAGGTATTTTACAGCAAAAGCACTGTGCCGTTTAACCTGCTATAAGGGAACAGGCTCTTTTTTTTGCATTACAACCCCTTTCACACCTGAGTGCTTCATAGTTCAAAGCTCCAAAACTCTCAACCTAACTCCCATGTGTTTGAATGGTGGCTGTTCACAAATCAGCACTCGGACACCTATAGCTCAATACCTGATGCTGTAGAAACTATACACGAGTTACATTTGAGGCAGATTTGAGAGTTTTTAGGCATACTCATAGGAGATCTATAGGACCAAAAACGCTCAACTCAAGCATTTGTGTGTGTTCAGCACCAGCATCCAATCAGAATACAATAACTGCAGTGGGACATTTATCCACATTGCCATGTAGTGTGGATGAAGGAATTATTTTTATTTTATTTTTTGCTCAATCCACAGGCCGAATGGAAGAAAATGTGTATGGCTAGCATTAGAAATGAGTGCCATCTAAAATAGATGCATGCCCTAACAATGACAGCTTGCCAAAGAACTGAGGATCAATTACTTGTTTTACCTGTCTTTACTGCATCTCAGTGTTGCTGATCTCCAGCAGACTCTTTGCAGGCCACTTTCTGACTATGTGCACTCCAATGATAGCGCCATCGCATTTTCCTGATGCCACCATGTCTGTGTATTGAAGGAGCCACTTGAGGACTTGTCGGTATTCGCCCTGGCACTCCCATATTTTATCCTTCTCTAATCATTTGTGTTTAGTGGTTTGTGCTTTACAGCAAGATTAGGTGAATTTACATCCTTTAATTCTACAAGACTAATAAAAAGTCACCAAAAGCATATATTTTTGATTTGGTATGCGCATCTAAATGTCTAGTGGACAAATTGACATAGAAGTGAAGCTGAACTCTGACACTTACTTGTCTTTCAATGGTCCAACATCCCTTTCCAGAGCCAGCAACTTCTATCTGGCTTCTTCCTGGTGCTGAGCTTTGGCTGCCTTCACTGGTTGGCGTGGGATGATGTCACTACTGTGCATGCGCACTAGTCATCCCAGCACACATGCCGGCATGTAAAGGGAGCTACGACACTGCATGTCTCTTCTGCACTAAAGAGCAGCCTGCACGCTGTTGTTATTTAGTTGTGCTTTAAAGCTAAACTCCATGACTATACTATAGTCAGAAATTAAGTCCTGCTAGATCACTTAAAGGGGTTGTAAATGTTCATGCATTTGCACCTTAATGCATCCTTGCATTAAAGTGAAAAAACTACTGACAGTTACGGCCCCCCCCAGTTTTACTTACCTGAGCCGGTTTACCTGCTGCGCTCACCCCCCAATGTCCTCTTCTCTGCTCAGTCTGGCAGTTGATTGGCTAGAGTGGCTGGATTGATAGCAGCGCAGCCTTTTGCTCGCGCTGCTGTCAATCACATCTAATGATGCTGCGCGCCAGGGGGGGGGGGCCCAAGTGATACAGTGAGCAGCTATAGCCACTGGCTTTATCATGGGAGCGCGCCCGCAAGAACCAACCACCATGGGAGAGAGCACCCATGAAGGGGGTTAGTTCTTGCGGGGATGAGCCGAGACAGCCGCTGAGGGACCCCAGAAGACCAGGTTCGGGACCACTCTGCAAAACGAGCTGCACAGTGGAGGCAAGTATAACATGTATAATAATTATATCTACAATATGTATGTATGTATGTATCCCGTCCCACCGAGCTTGCGTGCAGAACCAAACGCATACGAAAACAGTGTTCAAACCACACGTGAGATATCGCCGCGATCGTTAGAGCACAAGCAATTATAGCCCTAGATCTCCTCTGCAACTCAAAACGTGCAACCTGTAGAATTTTTTTTTAAACATCGCATATGGAGATTTTTAGGAATAAAAGTTGTCGCCATTCCACGAGCGGGCACAAATTTGAAACGTGACATGTTGGGTATCAATTTACTTGGCGTAACATTATCTTTCACAATATTAAAAAAAAAAAAAAAATGGGCTTTTTTTTTTTTTAAATTCAAAAAATTCTTTTTTGGGGAAAAAAAAGGGTGCTTGCAAGACCGCTGTGCAAATACTGTGTGACAAAAAGCATTGCAACGACCGCAACTTTATTCTCTGTATGTAATGTTTGGTGGTTCTTTTTCTAGCAAAATAAATAACCGATTTTAACTTGTAAACAACAAGCCTGAAAAATAGGCTCGGTCTTATAGTAGTTAAAGAGGAACTTTAATCAGGGGAAAAAAAAGCACTGCTCAATCACTTCAGTCTGGCCCCTTTTGCAGGTATAGCATTGTAAAACAATAAAAATAAGTGCCTATACTGCTTAAAATCTCGCCCTGCTCTAATTTGTACTATATTTTTAAGCAATGTCGATCTGCTGACAGAATTAAAGCGGAATAAAACCCTCCTATCCTTCAGTCAAGGAAGCTGCTTCTCTTTGATCTGCAACTGATGTGATCAGTTATGACTCCAGCTATTTGATAATTTGACAGATTTTTTGGAGAATTGATTTGATTTTCTTCTGTTCAGGGGCTCTGGGCTTCAGCTAAATGGTGGTTTCTAGCAAGAAGAAACAGGCAATGCTGGAGGCAATTTACAGCACGCATGAATTTTGATAGCATAATTATTATTGTGGAATTTATGTTCCTTGCTAAAGAACATTTTTTTTTACCAAGTTGTTATGGGCAACGTTTCAGCAGATCGGCCTCTACAAACTCAGCACTGCCTAAAAAGAGCAACTGAGCATGTGTGGAGCAGGGTGAGAGAGCATTACTAGATTCTAAGGCTGCATTCACACCTGAGCGTAGAGTTTTTGGTCGTTATCACGCGTTTGCCTACAGCGTTGTCCGACGTTTTTGAACTTAAGTTTTTTTTATTTTAGCCAATAGGAAAAATTATCATCTCTTTCATCACTTGTTGCTATGTTTGTAGATTTTTTTATCTTCTGCCTGGGTGAAATGTTCCATTTCACAGAACAGATAAAAGCGACAAAACGCCCGTAGAAACGCTTGTTGACGCGCTAGACGCTTGAATCGAGCGTTTCCATTACTTTCTATGGGAATACAAATGTTCTAAAATGCCCAAATTCGCCCAATTTGCGCGACAAAAATGGGTCCGGAACTTGTTTGAGCTTCAGGCGTTTTGGAGTGGAGATGTGAACCATCTCCATTGGGAATAATGTATTTTTTCCCCCCTCTAGAGTTTGAGCTTCAGGCGACAAAACGCTCAGGTGTGAATGCAGCCTAAGTAGTATAGGTACGTCAGGGTTTGACAAATTTGCTTGGAATCTAGGAGCCAGCTAAAAAAGTTAGGAGCCAGAAAACGCGCCCCGTCCCGACGAGCTTGCGCGCAGAAGCGAACACATACGTGAGCAGCGACCGCATATGTAAACGGTGTTCAAACCACACATGTGAGGTATCGCCGCGATTGGTAGAGCGAGAGCAATAATTCTAGCCCTAGACCTCCTCTAACTCAAAAACATGCAACCTGTAGAGTTTTTTAAACGTCGTCTATGGAGATTTTAAAGGGTAAAAGTTTGACGCCATTCCACGAGCGGACGTAATTTTGAAGCGTGACATGTTGTGTATCAATTTACTCGGCGTAACATTATCTTTCATAATATTAAAAAAAAAAATGGGGATAACTTTATTGTTGTCTTATTTTTTAATTTAAAAAAAGTGTAATTTTTTCCCCAAAAAAGTGCGCTTGCAAGACCACTGTGCAAATACGGCGTGACAGAAAGTATTGCAACGATCGCCATTTTATTCTCTAGGGCAGGGCTCGACAAATCCCGGGCGCCAGGTCGCCATGGCGACTAGAAATAGGGTCCTGGCGACTTGAATTGGAAGGAGGCAAAAAAAAATTTTTTTTTTTTTTTTTTGAGCTGGGGCCATCTGGTGGTGAGCCGTTGGTATTACAAGTTATTACCACCAGATGTGAGCTGGCGCCATCTGGTGGTGGCCGTTGGTATTACAAGTTAAGCATTACAAGTTAAACAGCAATTCTAATGTTGTTTTTCACTATTTTCACTGCCATCTTCTTCCCTCTAATTAGAACCCCCAAACATTATATATATTTTTTATCCTAACACCCTAGAGAATAAAATGGCGATCGTTGCAATACTTTCTGTCACGCCGTATTTGTGCAGCGGTCTTACAAGCGCACTTTTTTTGTGAAAAAAATGACACTTTTTTTCATTAAAAAATAAGACACCAGTAAAGTTATCTCCATTTTTTTTTATATTATGAAAGATAATATTACGCCGAGTAAATTCATACCCAACATGTCACGCTTCAAAATTGCGTCCACTCGTGGAATGCCGACAAACTTTTACCCTTTAAAATCTCCATAGGCGACGTTTAAAAAAAAATCTACAGGTTGCATGTTTTGGGTTACAGAGGAGGTCTATGGCTAGAATTATTGCTCTCGCTCTACCAATCGCAGCGATACCTCACGTGTGGTTTGAACACCGTTTACATATGCGGGCGCTGCTCACGTATGTGTTCGCTTCTGCGCGCAAGCTCGTCGGGACGGGGCGCGTTTTCTGGCTCCTAACTTTTTTACCTGGCTCCTAGATTCCAAGCAAATTTGTCAAACCCTGCTCTAGGGTGTTATATAATTTTTTTTTTTTTTTTTTTTAAACACACACACACACACACACACACACACACACACACACACACACACACACACACACACACACACACACACACACACACACACACACACACACACACACATAATGTTTGGGGGTTCTAATTAGAGGGAAGAAGATGGCAGTGAAAAATTACATTAGAATTGCTGTTTAACTTGTAATGCTTAACTTGTAATACCAACGGCCACCACCAGATGGCGCCAGCTTAAACATCTGGTGGTAACTTGTAATACCAACGGCTCACCACCAGATGGTGCCAGCTCACAAAAAAAAAATAATAATAATAATAATATTTAATTTTTTTTTGCCCCGAACCTGGAGCCCGAACCAGGAGCCTCGAACCTGAAAGTAACTCTGGTGGTAGATGTCCACGCTGTACTCTGAGAGCCGATGCAGGGCATCCTTCCAAGGCATACATTTCATAATGAGCTAGTATGAATTGCATACTAGCTCATTATACCTTTGTCTTGCAGGTTTTTTTTCCCCCCTTCAAGATTTACAACCTCTTTAACCACTTAAGGACCGGACCAATATGCTGCTACATGACCCAAGGGGTTTTTACAATTCGGCACTGCGTCGCTTTAACAGACAATTGCGCGGTCGTGCGACGTGGCTCCCAAACAAAATTGGCGTCCTTTTTTCCCCACAAATAGAGCTTTCTTTTGGTGGTATTTGATCACCTCTGCGGTTTTTATTTTTTGCGCTATAAACAAAAATAGAGCGACAATTTTGAAAAAAAATGCAATATTTTTTACTTTTTGCTATAATAAATATCCCCCAAAAACATATATATAAAAAAAAAAAAAAATTCTCCTCAGTTTAAGGCGATACGTATTCTTCTACCTATTTTTGGTAAAAAAAAAAAAAAAAAAAAAAAAAAAAAAAAATCGCAATATGCGTTTATCGGTTGGTTTGCGCAAAATTTATAGCGTTTACAAAATAGGGGATAGTTTTATTGCATTTTTATTAATTTTTGACACATTTTTGGGACCATTGTCATTTTCCCGAGGGGATCCGACCGCCGCATGTAGCGGGGGGGGGTCCCGATCGGACCCCCGACCCACGGAAAGGCAGGCACGTACAGGTACGTTGATGTGCCATTCTGCCGACATATATCTACATGAGGCGGTCGGGAAGTGGTTAATGGCCATTACACATGATCAGAAAGTCGTATAAAAAAAAAAAAAACCCACAGGATTTTAGAGCGATTGTATGAAAATCTGATCGTTGGTACAGAGCTTTCGAGATGTAATCAGAACAGTTCGTCCGATTATTTGATCGGACATGCACACATTTTTTTTTCCGTACGATGCCAGTGGTCGATTTTCTTTAATTGGTACAGCTGTCATTTGAAAATGCAATACAAATGCATTACAACACATGACATCACTTCCAAAAAAAAAATTCTGTCATACGCAAATCTTTGTGACTTTAGTAAACTCGGATTCAATCTGAGCATAGCATGCAAAAAAAAACATCCGATAATCTAATCGTGTGTAACTTTGTATAGACAGGTGTGTGCGCCTTTCCAAATCATGTCCAATCAAATTGGTGCACCACAGGTGGACTCCAACTTGTAAAAAAATCTCAAGCATAATCAGTGGAAACTCACGGCAAGGAGCCTCTTTCTCTCTTATGGGTTTTCGTTTGTAGAATTTTGAAGAAAATAATTTATTCCATTTTGGAATAAGGCTGCAACATAAAATATGGAAAAGTAAAGCGCTGCGAATACTTCCGGAAGCAGCGCTGAACGAGCAAAAGCTTTCTAACAAGCCCATTCAAGAATAGCAAGTCCTTAGCTTGACTGCTTCTAAATGGGAACGGCCATAGATGGATTGAAATTCAACCGGTGTCGGCTGAACCGCCCAAATATCAATGTATAGCAGGCTCAACTTTGGTCCAGCTTGGACCAATACACTAGAGCTGCACGATTCTGGCTAAAATAAGAATCAAGATTTAGCTGTTATGCTTAGAATAAAGATCACGATTCTCATGGCATAAAATCATCGTTCACATTATACAAAGAAATTGCTAACTTTACTGTTACGTTTTTTTTTACCCCAATGCATTAAAGTGTATTTTTTCCAAAAAAATATTACATTTGAAAGACCGCTGCGCAAATACAGCGCAACATAAAATATTTTAACCACTTCCCGCCTAGACTGTACGACGCAACTTATCCTACTTTGCCCTGCATCATCAATCGGTCCTACTTCCATCAAAACAATCCCAGTGTGACAAATTCCTTTTACTGCTGCAGTAATCACCATGTGGGATGTCACAAGTCGAATGGTTAAGACAAGGATCCTACCTTTGATATTCGATGGGCTGAAGTCGGACCAAAGTAGTACATGGAGCGTTTGCAAAGTCGGACCGACTTGTGTCGGACCATTTAAGACGGCTCTCATAGGGAAACATTGATTCGTGGACAGTATGGGGCGCAGGTATGAGAGCCCCCCAGTGTTGAGGCATGCAGTGTGGGTCATGGGCGGTGCTAGTGATGTAATCAGCAGGTATACAATGGAAGATATGGGATGATCATCCATGGACAGTATGGGGCGCAGGTATGAGAGCCCCCTAGTGTTGATGCATGCAGTGTGGGTCATGGGCGGTGCTAGTGATGTAATCAGCAGGTATACAATGGAAGATATGGGATGATCATCCATGGACAGTATGGGGCGCAGGTATGAGAGCCCCCTAGTGTTGAGGCATGCAGTGTGGGTCATGGGCAGTGCTAGTGATGTAATCAGCAGGTATACAATGGAAGATATGGGATGATCATCCATGGACAGTATGGGGCGCAGGTATGAGAGCCCCCCAGTGTTGAGGCATGCAGTGTGGGTCATGGGCAGTGCTAGTGATGTAATCAGCAGGTATACAATGGAAGATATGGGATGATCATCCATGGACAGTATGGGGCGCAGGTATGAGAGCCCCCTAGTGTTGATGCATGCAGTGTGGGTCATGGGCGGTGCTAGTGATGTAATCAGCAGGTATACAATGGAAGATATGGGATGATCATCCATGGACAGTATGGGGCGCAGGTATGAGAGCCCCCTAGTGTTGAGGCATGCAGTGTGGGTCATGGGCAGTGCTAGTGATGTAATCAGCAGGTATACAATGGAAGATATGGGATGATCATCCATGGACAGTATGGGGCGCAGGTATGAGAGCCCCCTAGTGTTGAGGCATGCAGTGTGGGTCATGGGCGGTGCTAGTGATGTAATCAGCAGGTATACAATGGAAGATATGGGATGATCATCCATGGACAGTATGGGGCGCAGGTATGAGAGCCCCTAGTGTTGATGCATGTAGTGTATTCCGTGGGCAGTGCTAGTCATGTGATCAGCAGGTATAAAATGAAAGGCTGTGGTAGATCTCCTCATACAGAACACGTGTTCTCCCTGTGTGATGTCAGGGCCGCCGTAGAACAGAGCCCACAGTATGAATGTTCTATATAGAGTGCTGGGGAGTCCGGTACACACATCCCTCCCCGTGTATACAAGGCTCTGCTCACACCGGCACATGTCTCCTCTCCACGTTGTCTCTCCTTCAACACCTTATCACAGCAAACATGGCCGCCGCCGCTGCAGCGCACTCCACATGCTCACCCTTGTTTGGCTACAGCTCCCAATGTGTCCGGCACCTCCGACACACAGCTCAGGTCCCGTCCGCTAGACACCCGGCCTCCAGCACTGCCAGCCGCCATCTTCACTCACTCCACGCGCGTTACACGGGTCACGCCCCCTCCTTGTGACAACTGTCACCGCCGGCCAATAGGAAGCGTATATGGGCGTCAGAAGGAAAAATCCAATCACGTCACCCGGCTCTGCCGCTGGTCGACGGTGCATGAGGCTAGCGGCGCCAACCAATTAGATGAAGGGAAAGTCAATGAGGGGCGTATACGTTTTTAGAAACAGGGCTTTAGTGTGCATGGGACCACGCCTTTGAAGCAACCATAGCAACATGAAAGCGCACCAATCGGAATCAGAGGAGGTCTTCTTTGGTAGGCATATTAGGGGAAATGCTTTCGTCAATGGGCCAGTGGCGCAATGGATAACGCGTCTGACTACGGATCAGAAGATTCTAGGTTCGACTCCTGGCTGGCTCGAAAATGATGTTTTTTCAGGGATTCAGAGGTGTAATTTTTTTACTGCTGTCCCAAAACGTTTTAAAGACTTTGCCCACCGGTCCTTTTTTGCCACTTCTCTCCTTCATGTAAAAATCACAATTTTTTTGCTATTTGCTAGAAAATTAATCAGAAGCCCCAAACATTATATATTTTTTTTTCGAAGACACCCTAGGGAATAAAATGGCGGTCATTGCAACTTTTTTTCTCGCACGGCATTTGCGCAATAGTTTTTCAAACGCCTTTTTTTGGGAAATAAAACGGTTTCATGAATTAAAAAATAACAAAACAGTAAAGTTAGCCCAATTATTTTGTATAATGTGAAAGATGATGTTGCGCCGAGTAAATAGATACCTAACATGTCACACTTTAAAATTGCATACAGTCATGGAATGGCGCCAAACTTCGGTACTTAAAAATCTCCATAGGCGACGCTTTAATTTTTTTTACAGGTTACTATTTCCAAGTTACAGAGGAGGTCTAGTGGTAGAATTGTTGCACACGCTCTAACGCACGCGACGATACCTCACATATGGGTTTTGAAGGGCGTTTACATATGTGGGCGGGACTTACATGCATGTTCGCTTCGGATCGCGAGCTACTGGGGACAGGGGCGTTTAAAAATAAAAATAAAAAATTATTTTATTTTTATTTTACTTACTTACATATTTTTTATTTTTACACTTTTTTTACAATTTTTTTTTGATCACTTTCATTCCTATTACAAGGAATGTGAACATCCCTTGTAATAGGAATCAGTGTGACAGGTCCTCTTTATGGAGAGATGCGGGGTCAATAAGACCCCACATCTCTCCTCCAGGCTTACAAGCATGAAATCGTGAAAAAAAATCCACGATCTCATGCCGACAGGTGCGATTGATGCTTTGTTTACTTCCAGGTACCCGGGCGTGATGTCACAACGACGCGCTCGGGCCTCCGACAGTTATAGAGATGACTGGTGACCGTCTGGTCAACAGTCATCTCTATTGTTGTGAGCCGGCGCCGGCCGTTTCGCTCTCCGGGCCCCCGGTGGCACGGGAGAGCCCGGAGAAGCACCGGATGGCGGCGGGAGGGGGACGTCCCCTCCCGCTGCCTATAAGAACGATCAAGCAGTGGAACTGACGCTTTGATCTTTCTTATCGTGCACAGAATCGCTGGCAGAAGACGGTGATATCTGAATGATGCCTATAGCTGCAGGCATCATTCAGATATCACCGCACAAAATCGAGGACGTCATATGACGTCCTCGGTTGTCAAGTGGTTAAGTAGAATTCTTTTTTTCTGCCAAGGCTAAGGTTGGGCTCACACTGGTGCGATGCAGGAACCACAGCGATTCCTGTGCGGGTTCTCGGATTGCATCTGAACCCGCAGGATGTTCACACTGCTCTTTGCAAACTGCTGCAGGTGTCAATTTAAAGTTAATGACATCCCCAGATCGGTTCACAGAACACAGTGTTGGTCTGAACGCCCATGCGATCCGATTCCAGTGTAGACAAAGCCTGTGCCCACCATTGCAGCCTCTGCCCACTGTGCCCACCATTGCAGCCTCTGCCCACTGTGCCCACCATTGTAGCCTCTGCCCACTGTGCCCACCATAGCAGCCTCTGCCCACCATTGCAGCCTCTGCCCACTGTGCCCACCATTGCAGCCTCTGCCCACTGTGTCCACCATTGCAGCCTTTACGCACTGTGCCCACCATTGCAGCCTTTACGCACTGTGCCCACCATTGCAGCCTTTACGCACTGTGCCCACCATTTCAGCCTTTACTCACTGTGCCCACGATTGTAGCCTCTGCTCACCTGTGCAGAGGATAGCCCCAGGGGAAGAGTAGCT
Source organism: Rana temporaria (assembly GCF_905171775.1). Lineage (NCBI taxonomy): Eukaryota > Metazoa > Chordata > Amphibia > Anura > Ranidae > Rana > Rana temporaria. The sequence continues at coordinate 254,432,689 of NC_053489.1, read as the reverse complement.
GGGAGTGGGGGGGGGGGAGCGTGGGTACTGCCAGCATGCAGGGATTGATTGGGAGTCGTTCTCCCATCGATCACCCCAGGGAAGAGAAAAGCCGCAGGATTACATAGCTGATAACCCGCTGTTACAGCTGCCTTTACATTGCAGCTCCCTCCGCTCCGTTCGCGGTTACACACAGCCCTGCCTCCTGACCCCGTGCCTGTATCAGATTGACAGAATGCCAGTCCAATGCTGGGACGTGTTTTGTCTATATGATACAGGCGCGGGGTCAGGTGGCGGGGCTGTGTGTAACCGCGAGCGGAGCGGAGGTAGCTGCAATGTAAAGTCAGCTGTAACAACGGGTTATCAGCTATGTAATCCCACGGCTTTTCTCTTCCCCGGGGTGATTGATGGGAGAACGGTTACCAATCAATCCCCGCATGCCGGCGGTATCCGCGCTACCCCCCCCCCCCCCCCACTCCCAGCTCCTCGCCAGAAACAATTTTGCACTCGCAAAATGCGAGTAGGCAAGGGAAATTTTGAGAGCTGTATTAGGGGACAGCTGTCTGCTCACACCCCCCCCCTTCTCTCTTCACACAGACACTCAGAACTGCTTGTTTGTAAACTCCCTATTGGAGGTTGTCTGTAAACTCCCTACTGGAAGAGCCTGAGCCAATCATGAGACAGCAGCAAAGGACTGTGGGGGAGGAGATAAAAAGCCAGAGGAACTAGGCCAGATCCTCTTTTTGCCTGCACTCCATCAGGAGAGCATCTGCAGTCTATGTGTGTGTGTGGAATCGTGGCCTACCAAGGGACACACAGCCTGCAACTCCAGCCCAGAGGAACAGATTGTTCATGCAGCTCCAGCCCAGAGGAACAGACTGTCCATGCTAAAGGACACCCTGCAACAGCTCAAGGACTGAATGCCACTGCGACACACCTGCATCTAAGATCGATCGCTCAGGGGAGGACCGCTGACTGTGTACAGGATTTGGTGAGGGGGCTTTGCCCAGGAGCCTTTAATGCTTTTCATAGAATACCACATCCAAATATTGTCCACAGAGCTCCTACATTGCCAGTGAAGCGCCCAGAGGCGATTAAGTTGGCATGTGTTGCGCTTTATAAGTTTTCATTCATTCATTCATTCAGATAATAAAACGCAAAGCTTTGCCTTCAGGACATTACCGCGGTTGCTCTTAAAGGGGACACACCACAGGTATTGATATAATTTCACTGGGTGTGTACTAGAGGTATCGTAGGCCAGCCTGGGATTCCCATTTAGCCAAAGCATCCCACACACACCAAAAGTTATTGGGGAGTCTATTTAATCTGTACATATTGTTACCTATTGCTTTCGTTGTTTGCATAGTGTTCCTGACTGTTTTCTTTAAACTGTTTCAACCAAGTCCTGGGTACTTACACAGGTCCTGGCTGACTAATGTTAACCTGAATTTTATTTTTCTTCAAGTAAACTACAATAAGAACTGTGTTGTGTATTCCTGCTGAGTTATTCCATTAATCACATTGCTAGGTGTGCCAGAGGGGCTGGGACAGTTCATTGGGGTTGAAAGGCAGAGTAATGGACTGAACAAACAATAGCAGCTCCCTCTGGGGTTTGCTACACATGCTCTGCAATCAACTCACCTACAAGTGCCAGGGTGGACCCTGCCGCTGCTGTCCAGTGGTGTGAGGAGGAAGGCGCCCACTCGGAATCAAGCGTTGTGATTGAGTTTCCAGGGAAGGCCTGGGCTGAGGAAAAAATCAGCCAAGCTGTGAAGACACTATCCCCAGACAGTAAGGCATGGGTGATTGCTGTCAAAACAGACCGTAGGACCTCCCACAACTATGCACTACTAGAGTTGAAACAAGGAATCCCTAAAAACTTCAAAGGTGCCAGTGCACAATTGGCTAACGAGACAGAGCTTTGTGTAATCCATCTGAAGGTTCCAGAATAGGGCCCTACCTTCTCCAGTCAAGCTGAATCAAATGAAGAAGTTCCCTCCCCGTCACCTCTGGCCACGATTTAACCAAAACTCTTTGATGCCCTGGGAGACTTTGTTTCAAAATGTCAGAGAGACCCTCCAACATACTTGGCAACTAGGTATCGGAAGCTCAAGGTTTTCTCTGGAAGACAACCAGTGCCTACAGGGGAGGACAGCTTTGAAGAGTGGCTCCACCACTGTAATATCCACAACTCCTCCACTGTAATGTCCATGTCATAACCCCCACTGTGATATCCACGTCATAACCCCCACTGTAATATCCACGTCATAACCCCCACTGTAATATCCACGTCATAACCCCCACTGTAATATCCACATCTCCCCCACTGTAATGTCCACATCTCCCCCACTGTAATGTCCACATCTCCCCCACTGCAATATCCACATCTCAGCCATTGTAATATCCACATCCACATCTCCCCCATTGTAATATCCACATCTTCCCCACTGTAATGTCCACATCTCCCCCACTGTAATGTCCACATCTCCCCCACTGCAATATCCACATCTCAGCCATTGTAATATCCACATCCACATCTCCCCCATTGTAATATCCACATCTTCCCCACTGTAATGTCCACATCTCCCCCACTGTAATGTCCACATCTCCCCCACTGCAATATCCACATCTCAGCCATTGTAATATCCACATCCACATCTCCCCCATTGTAATATCCACATCTTCCCCACTGTAATGTCCACATCTCCCCCACTGTAATGTCCACATCTCCCCCACTGCAATGTCCACATCTCAGCCATTGTAATATCCACATCCACATCTCCCCCATTGTAATATCCACATCTTCCCCACTGTAATGTCCACATCTCCCCCACTGTAATGTCCACGTCATCTCCCCCACTGTAATATCCACATTATCTCCCCCACTGTAATATCCACATCTCCCCCACTGTAATGTCCACGTCATCTCCCCCACTGTAATATCCACATTATCTCCCCCACTGTAATATCCACATCCCCCCCACTGTAATATCCACATCCCCCCCACTGTAATATCCACGTCATCTCCCCACTGTAATGTCCACATCTCCCCCACTGTAATATCCACATCTCCCCCCACTGTCATGTCCACATCTCCCCCACCCCCACTGTAATATTCACATCTCCCCCATTGTAATGTCCACATCTCCCCCGTCACCGCGTAGCTCTGGGGAGCTCACCTAGGCCGCCGCCGCCAGGTGTACCAAGATGGCCGCCCTCCAGAGCTAGGCCGAAGCAGTGGCCTTTCCTATGGCCGCACTCCGTGGATCTCGTGGTGTGCTGATCCGAACGGGGCGACCCGTTCGGATCACGAATCAATGATAATCCGTTGCAACCCTAATGCTATACATACTAGCTCATTATGCCTTTATCTTGCAGGGTGTTTTTTTTCCCCAGGAGGGTTTACAACCACTTTAAAAGGGCCCCGTTAGCGGCCAAAAATTGTCGCTTAAACAGCAGTCAAGCGCCGCTAAAACGAGCCGGCTCTTTCAGTGTGAAAGCAGCGAGAGCTGTAGCTGCTCAGGGTTGTACTGTAGTCACAAGGCAAAAAAAATAAAAATGTTGTCTGCTCTGCGCTTATCTGTGTGCAATCCAATTAATGTTTTTAAACCAAAACCTTACTTTCTTTTTTTTTTATATAATTGACAATTTTTATCACATTTTGTATTTTTTCAGTACAAAAATAAAATTAAAAATAATATTAACATTCTCTGAACAGCATACAAGCCTCCAATAAAAAAAAAAAAAACTAAGGTGAACAATATACACATAAGTATATCTGAAAGATAAATGATAACATAACTCTAGATTAATAATAGTACAAAAAACACCATCTAACTTACTAAATCAGCATATTAGTAACTTGCATAAGCGTAGTATACATATCCATGAAAAAAAAAAAAGAAAAAGAGAGAGAAAAAAAAAAAAAAAGGAGAGGAAAGGGGAAAAAATAATGACAGTTGAAATCAACCAGCTGGGCTCGAAACTCCTGGGCTCACAGGCTCATCCAACGAAAAGGAAGAGATTCTAAGGGCCCTTTCACACGTACGGACCGTATTTCCGCATTTTCATCCGTCCATTTGCGGATGAAAACGGGACATACATGGGTCCCTATGTGATTACGGGTGTCAGCGGATGACCCGTAATCGTCCGCCTCCGTAAAGATCCGCATTTGCGGACGGAAGAAAATCCTATTTTTCTTCTGTCTGCCGGATCGGATGAACACGGACACACGGTCCATGTTCATCCGATCCTCCATAGGGGAGAGCGGAGGAAAGACAGGGCGGTCCCTGCACAGTGTGCGAGGACCGCCCTGTCAGCTGCCAGCTCAGCGGGGATTTTACAGAGGATCCCCGCTGAGCTTCTGAGGACACACGGAGCGGATCATTACTGATCCGCCCGTGTGAAAGGGCCCTTAAGGCCGTACACACGATCGGATTTTCCGACAGGAATTGTGTGATAACAGGCTGTTGTTGGAAAATCCGACCGTTTGTATGCTCCATCAGACAATTGTCGGATTTTCCGACAATAAATGTGGGATAGCATGCTTTAAAATTTTCCAATAACAATTGTGTGTTGTCGGATTATCCGATTGTACACAAGTCCATCGGACAAAACTCCAAAGTACAAACACACTTTTCCGAAGAAAGCTATCCATAACACAACATTAGCAGAATCGCATTTGATATCTGTGCAACGCGAGTTATATGAAGTTATATAGCTGAACTCGCATTGGATTCACAGGAAAATAGTGCAGGGACTTGTTTTACCCACACTGGATTCGGATCGCATGGGTGTTCTCGCCTATACGATCTGATTCATGTCCGATCCATAGTTTGCACTGCGATCTGTGAACTGCTCTGGGGGTGTCATTAACATTGTATTTACACCAGCAGCGGTTTGCAGAGGGCAGTGTGATCTGCCTGTGGGAGAGATGCGATGCAGAAACCGGCGCTTGAATCACGCTGGTTCCCGCATTACATATACCGTATTTATCGGCGTATATCGTGCACTATTTTCCCCTTAAAATAAGGGGAAAATCGTGGGTGCGCGATATACGCCAATAGCCGCTTCCCGCGCTCAGTTTGAAATCCTGCGCCGACATATACCGAGTGCAGTACACTCGGGTACATTCGGCCAGGCTCGGCTTCGCTCGTGCTCACGCATAAACGTCACAGAGCGTGAGCGCGAGCGACGCCGAGCCTTGCTGAATGTACCCGAGTGTACTGCACTCGGTATATGTCGGTGGAGGCGTTCGAACTGAGCGCGGGAAGCGGGGACTCGACGTGAGGCGCGCGCTGGAGAAGCCGGGAGGACACCATCGAGGCCGCAGACGGACGCCGGACCGGACGATGGACGCTGGGAAGACACCAAAACTGTAAGTAATGCAATCATATAACATTTTTTTTTTACAGGAATTTCGGGGGCACTTTAGGGGTGCGCGGTATACGCGGGAGCGCGTTATACCGCGATAAATACGGTATGTGTACCTAGGCTCCTGGTCTGAAGTCGCCTTCCCCTGCTCAGGCTAATTCCAGGCTCCTCAGCTGTTCAATCTCTTTCCACTCTCCTAACTGAGCTGGCTTTGTATGGACTCCATGTCCCATCAGTATAAAATATACACTCTCATTGTGTAGTATAAAAAGGTTTCACATTTATTGCATAATATCCACTTACAATAAATCTTAAAACAGTGCCCTTTAAAAGATCATCCAATGGGGCAGCAGCCGTAGGCATACGGAAGATGCTGTCCCGTCGGATGATTTTTTTTTAAAGTCTTAAGTTTTAATGTAAGAGGTGGCATTAATGGGCAGCACTGATAGGTGACACTGATGATAACGCACTGATAGGTGGCACTGGTGGGCATTAATAGGTCAGACATCCCAAGTCTCCCGCGAGTTGCAGGAATCTCCCACATTTGACTGCGGGCTCCCGGATGCCCGCGAGCGCCGGGCGATCTCCTGGCTGGGCCTGTCACTCAGCCACAGACAAAACACAGAGCAGCCCGAGTGGCCGAATGGAGTACGGACGGGGTGGCCGCTTTGTGTTCTGTCTGAGTGACAGGCAGATGTGCTGTGAATGAGCGCATGCCAATGATTTCAGCTGACTCAAGTATTCCCCTATGTTTAAAAGATTTCAGTGGGAGTCGCAAGCCAGAGATATTGGCTATTTATATGCAAGCACAATGTTGAATATGCATGTGTTACTCCATTTCTATTGTGGTGGATACTGTTGTTAGAGAGACAGAAGATAATTGTGAACATAATATAAGTAAGAGTTTTAGGTGCACTCATCCAAAATGAGGTGATCTGGCTACTCCTGACACATTCTTAATATAAAATAAATGAACAATCATGGAAGTAGGGCTGCATTTCATTGGCACTGATCAGGCTGCATTTAATTGGCACTGGTATGACTGCATTTCATTGGCACTGATCAGGCTGCATTTAATTGGGGGGGGGGGCGTCACATCACATCCCTGAAATTAGTTTTTGCAGGTTGGGATGTCTGGATAGGTGGTACTGGTAGGTGGCACTTGCGGGCACTGCTTAGCAGCAGTGCGTGTTCATGTATGGGACAGATGTCCCTCAGACAGAATCTGGCAATCAGCTTCTTTTTTTTCTTCTCACGCTATTAGCGTGAGGAAAACAAAAAAAAACAGATTATGATCATTGTTTCTACATCACGTGATCAGCTGTCATTGGCTGACAGCTCATCATGTGGTAAGGGGCTGGGATCTCTTTGACTCGCTGATTACAGAGCGCGCTGCGAAGGCGGAGCGTGCTCGGGAGGACGTACATGGATGCCCTCCAGGAGATTTAGGCCTGTGCTGTAGCCGTCTTTCGGCTATAGCACGGCCGTGAGGAGGTTAAAGAGAAAAATATTTAAAAGAAAAAAAGCGCTACTAATTGAACTATAGTCCTCTGGGGCTGTCACATTTGTTATATTTTATTTTATTGTACACAAGAAAGTTTCTCACGGAATAATGAAAGAAGTTTTGTGGTTTGAAAGTAAGGTTTTGGTTTAAAAACATTGGATAAACATGAAATAAATAAAAAAGCTATAAATAGTTTCTAGACGCGATAACGTTTGCGCAAATCAATCAATATACACCTATTGTGAATTTTTTTTTTTTTACCAAAAATATATAGCAGAATACATATTGGCCTAAATTGATGAAGAGATTTGATTTTTTTTTAAAAATTTATTGCATATGTTTTATAGCAGAAAGTAAAAAATTGTTATGTTTTCGACATTGTCGATTTTTTTTTTTTGTTGATAGGGGAAAAAATAAAAACCGCAGAGGTGATCAAATATCACCAAACAAAAGCTCTATTTGTTTGGGCAAAGCAGTGCCATATCACAAAAAATGGCCTTGACAGGAAGGGGGCAAAATCTTCCAGGGCTGAAGTGGTTGAAGCGGGGTTCCACCCGCGATTTTTTTTTTTAAAGTCAGTTAGACACTTACCTGTCCTAGGCACCCATGATGTCGGCCCTCCCGAGGCTGATCCCTCGGTCCTGGCAGCTCCCGGCGCCTTCATCCACACTAAGGGAAACAGGCAGTGGAGCCTTGCGGCTTATAAGGACACTTACCTGTCCTAGGCGCCCGTGATGTCGGCCCTCCCGAGGCTGATCCCTTGGTCCTGGCAGCTCCCGGCGCTGCCATCCTCACTAAGGGAAACAGACAGTGGAGCCTTGCGGCTTCATTGTCTGTTTCCTACTGTGCATGCGCAAGTCTTGCAGCGCTTTGTGAATGGGCAGCTGCTTTCTGGAATACACATAGTTCCCAGAAGGCAATGCGCCCCATTCCCCAGAAGACACCGCAAGGAGGACGAGGAAGAAGACCTGCCGCGGTATGGGAAGAGGCAGATTAGGAAGATCCGCATAGCAACCACCATATCTGGTAAGTCAATTTATTTTTATTTTTTGCAGGATTTTGGTGTATTTTTTTTTTTAGGGTGGACCTCCACTTTAAGCATCTATGCAGAAAAAAGCATGCACAAGTTTCACATTAAATATTTAAGTTTTAATATTTACTCCATAATGCTATTTCTAAAAGTAATTAAATCAACAGCTCCCGGATCACACCAATGTTCTGTGAGATGTGGATCTGAACATTATTTCAGTGGTTCCTCAAGATCTCAAACTGTTTGTTAAGAGTTCCTCCAAGGTAAAAATGTTGAGAAACCTTGCTCCAGATTGTACATATCAAATTCCCGAAGTCTTTCCGGATATATTTTATCCCTCAGACTTTTCATCTCTGGGCTTGTTCTAGCTCATCAATATATTTTTGTAAGTGATTCTAAAAAAACAAAGGATCTGCATAGGTGAATCCGGAGCGCTTTTTTCCTGCTGGTGATCCATCTAGCGATATGCTCTAGAATTTCTCTTCACTTTTCCCACTGCCTGGCCACACTGCTCAATTTGAAATCATTTGAAATATGTACTCCCAAATCTTTTTCCTCTGTATTGTGATCCAACACTGTACCCCCAATATTGTACTCTATGAAAATGGTTGGAAATCCTTACAAACAGTGCAAGCGGAAAGTATCCATAGAGCTTCACTTTTTCCACATTTTGTTATGATACACCAAAGTGGATTAAATTCATTATTTTCCTCTAAATACTACAAACCATAACCCATGATGACAACATGAAAGAAGTTTGTTTGAAATCCTTGCAAACTTATTAAAAATAAAAAACGAAAAAAATCCCATGTACATAAGTATTCACAGCCTTTGCCATGACACTCAAAATTGAGCTCAGGTGCATCCTGTTTCCACTGACCATTCTTGAGGCTGGGTTCACACTACTACACTACTTTCATCCTACTTTGCTCTGCTACATTGGTCCTACATTTATCCTACATTGGTCCTACATCCATCCTACTTTCATGAACAGGATACTACTTTGGTCCGACTTCAATGATATTCAATGGGCCTGAAGTAGGATCAATGTAGGACCAAAAGTAGTACAGGGAGCATTTTCAAAGTCGGACCGACTTGTGTAGGACGCTACAAGACGCTCTCATAGGGAAACATTGAACACAGAGCAAAGTAGGATGAAAGTAGTGTAGTAGTGTGAACCCAGCCTGAGATGTTTCTATAACTTGACTGGAGTCCACCTGTGGTAAATTCAGTTGATTGGACATGATTTGAAAAGGCACACGCCTGTCCAGTGGCGGTTCGTCCATAGAGGGCGCTGGAGCGCCGCCCCCTCTGGCTCCGCACCGCCACTGACTAATAACATAGATTCATTGCATTGCATGAATCTATGTTATTGTCGCCACTGCCGCTGGTCTATTCGGATGGCCGGACATAGAGCGCCGGCCACCTGAATAACGGCAGATGGTTGGCTGTACTGAAGTGCCTATCAGAGCCAGCGGCTCTGATAGGCTTTCCGAGTACAGCCCTCAGGCTGTAGTCCGCTTCCAAATGCTTATCCTCTGGACGTACCGGCGGTGCGTTCCTTGGATAAGACTGACAGGCGTCTCAGCCAATCAGGTTCACCAGTTCTGGCTATCGGTAACCTGATTGGCTGAAGCGTCATCGAGGGCGGGAGAAGACATCGAGGGACGTGGATGGCTTACTCCAGTAAAGGTAAGTGCCGGGCGAGGGGGGGGGGAGGAATTTTACAGGGCACAGCAGCGACGAAGCGTACAGTGACATCAATGGGCACAGTGGCGACAATGGGGACTATTGGCACAGCGGCATGAATGGGCACAGTGGGGACAATTTGGCACAGTGGGGACAATTTGGCACAGTGACGACAATTAAAGGGCACAGTGACATCAATGGGCACAGTGGCGATAATTAAAGGGTACAGTGGTGACAATTGGCACAGTGGCGACAATTGTTGGCACAGTGGCTGTGTTTGATGGCATGGCACAGTGGCTGCATTTGATGGCATGGCACAGTGGCTGCATTTGATGGCATGGCACAGTCGTGACAATTGATGGCACAGTGGCTGCGTTTGATGGCATGGCACAGTGCCTGCGTTTGATGGCATGGCACAGTGGTGTGAATTGATGGCACAGTGGCTGCGTTTGATGGCATGGCACAGTGGCTGCGTTTGATGGCATGGCACAGTGGTGACAATTGATGGCACAGTGGCTGCGTTTGATGGCATGGCACAGTGATGACAATTGATGGCACAGTGGCTGCGTTTGATGGCATGGCACAGTGGTGTGAATTGATGGCACAGTGACTGCATTTGATGGCATGGCACAGTGGTGACAATTGATGGCACAGGGGCTGCATTTGATGGGCACAGTGAGGCTGCAATTTTTTTCTTTTTCGTTTGCGCCCCCCCCAAAAATTTTGAGCACCAGCCGCCACTGCGCCTGTCTATATAAGATCTCACAGTTAACATTGCATGTCAGAGCACAAACCAAGCCATGAAGTCCAAGGAATTGTCTGTAAACCTCTGAGACAGGATTGTATTGAGGCACAGATCTGAGGAAGGGTACAGAAAAATTTCTGCAGCATTACAGGTCCCAATGAGCACTGAATGGCCTCCATCACCTGTAAATGGAAGACTTTGGAACCACCAGGAGCGGGACCCGCTCTTCCTCGAGCGGGTCCCCCGGCCAAACTGAGTGATGAGGGGAGAAGGGCCTTAGTCAAGGAGGTGACCAAGAACCCGATGGATACTCTGACAGAGCTCCAGCGTTTCTCTGTGGAGAGAGGAGAACCTTCCAGAAGAACAACCATCTCTGCAGCATTCCACTAATCAGGCCTGTATGGTACAGTGGCCAGACAGAAGCCACTCCTCAGCAAAAGGCACATGACAGACCGCCTGGAGTTTGCCAAAGGGCACCTGAAGGATTCTCAGACCATGAGAAACAAAATTCTCTGGTCTGATCAAACAAAGATTGAATTCTTTGACCTGAATGCAAAGCGTCATGTCTGGAGGAAACCAGGCACCGCTCATCACCTGGCAAAAGCATCCCTACAGTGAAGCATGGTGGTGGAAGCATCATGTTGTGGGGATGTTTTTCAGCGGCAGGAACTGGAAGACTAGTCAGGATCAAGGGAAAGATGAATGCAGCAATGTACAGAAACATTCCTGATAACCTGCTTCAAAGCGCTTTGGACCTCAGACTGGGAACCTTCCAACAGGACAACGACCCAAAGCACACAGCCAAGATAACAAAGGAGGGCTACAGGACAACTCTGTGAATGTCTGAGTGGCCCAGCCAGAGCCCAGACTTGAACCCCGTTGAAGATCGCTGGAGAGATCTAAAAATGGCTGTGCACTGATGCTCCTCATCCAACCTGATGGAGCTTGAGAGGTCCTGCAAAATAGAATGGGAGAAACTGATCAAAAATAGGTGTGCCAAACTTATAGCATCATACTCAAAATACTTGAGGATGTAATTGGTGCCAAAGGTGCTTCAAAGTATTGAGCAGAGGTTGTGAATACTTATGTACATGGGATTTTTTTTGTTTTTAATACATTTTAAACTTCTTTCACATTGTCATTATGGGGTATTGTTCATAGGATTTTGAGGAAAATAATGAATTTAATCAATTTTGGAGTAAGGCTGTAACATAACAACATGTGGAACGCTGTGAATACTTTCCAGATGCACTGTATATCCAGGAAAGTGGCTGACCCCAGGCGATACACAGAGATTAAACAAATTCTCCTACGTAAGTTGTACCTATTTATCTGCGGTCTTCTTTCTCTACATCTGTTCAAAGTGCAGAATTTACAGCTTGTCTGAGAGTTTCAAAAAAAGTGGATGGAGATTTAAGGTTACACTCTGCAGAGCTCAGTAAGGCAAGCTCTGAAAGCTGATTGGAGGAAGAGACACACCCATCTCCACACAGCTCACAGAAAAGGAGCCAAGGCTGTCAATCAGCTTGAGGTCCCTCCCCTGTCACCTTTTTTCTCTTGGTGTTAGGAAAGATTGTCAGAAGTGATTTATGCTAACAGAGGAACGAAGCAACAGACCAATACACTCAAGTTTGATTGATGCCAAGTTAAATCACCTGGAAGGAATGTTATGGCTGTCCTGTTTGTGGATTTAATCATTTTGATCAAAATTGCACATGAGATATTATCAAAGTGTGTGGCCATCATTAGGCGGACCATACACTATATAATCTGATTGTGCAATCTGCTTTAGATCAAGCATCAACTATTTAGTAGAATGGCCTGCCAGACTGGATTCGAAGTGAATTGAGGGCCTGATTCTCAAAAGAGATACGCAGACTTAACTGCTGTTCAGCCTGCTTATCTCTGTGCCTAACTTTGGAAACGATTCTCAAAAGGCTTTTTCCAAAGTTAGGCAGAAAATCTGACATCTGTAAGACACTTACACGGTCAGATCTTAGGATGCAGTACCGCATCCGCCACTGGGGGCATTTCTCATTGAAATGCAGCTTTGCGTATGCAAATGAGGACTTAAGCAGATTTTCAAAGCATTTCATCATTGTGATTTCTGCGTAAGTTCCGAATTTGCCTGCGCAAAACTAGGGCTGGTTTTGCAATGTGGAAAGTTAGTCACACCTTGTAAAAGCCCATTCAAGCGACGGCATTTGGTATGCATTCCTGAGGGAGAACTCCACGGGAATTTTTAAATTCAAAACCGGCATTGGTTCCCCCCCAGGAGCATACCAGGCCCTTAGGTCTGGTATGGGTTGTAAGGAGACCCCCCCTCCGCCGAAAAATCGACGTAGGGGGTCCCCCTACAATCCATACCAGACCCGTATCCAAAGCACACTACCCGGCCGGTCAGGAAGGGAGTGGGGACGAGCGAGCGCCCCCCCCTCCTGAGCCGTGCCAGGCCGCATGCCCTCAACATGGGGGGGTTGGGTGCTCTGGGGCAGGGGGGCGCACTGCGGGCCCCCCCACCCCAGAGCACCCTGTCCCCATGTTGATGAGGACAGGACCTCTTCCCGACAACCCTTGCCGTTGGTTGTCGGGGTCTGCGGGCGGGGGCTTATCGGAATCTGGGAGTCCCCTCAAATAAGGGGGCCCCCAGATACCGGCCCCCCACCCTAAGTGAATGGATATGGGGTACATCGTACCCCTATCCATTCACCTGGAGGCAAAAAGTAAAAGTTAGTAAACACACAACACAAGGGTTTTTAAAATAATTTATTATTCTGCTCCGGAGGCCCCCCCTGTCTTCTTTATTAGCTCTATTACCAGGGGGGGCTTCTTCCACTCTCCGGGGGTCTTCTTCCACTCTCCGGGGGTCTTCTTCCACTCTCCGGGGGGGGGTTTCTTCTTCCGCTCTCCGGGGGGGGGGCTTCTCCGCTCTCCGGGGGTCTTCATCTCTCTTCGCCGCTCACCGCTGTTGACTCGGCGAACCCCGGTTCTTCTGCAGATGTCCGGTGCCTTCTTCTTCAGCGCTGGCTGCCTGCTATCTTTGTGTGTTAGCTCAATTAGTAACAGGCAGCCAGCGCGGTCTTCTGTGACGTCAGGTTCTTCTCTTCCCTTCTTCCGATGTTGCCTCGTCGCTCTTGTCGCTGTAATGATGGAAGCGCGCCTCGCATCCCATTTATATAGGCATCACCGTCCCATCATGCTCCGGTAGGTACCCACGTGGTGGGTGCACGTGGGTAGGCACCCACCACGTGGGTACCTACCGGAGCATGATGGGACGGTGATGCCTATATAAATGGGATGCGAGGCGCGCTTCCATCATTACAGCGACAAGAGCGACGAGGCAACATCGGAAGAAGGGAAGAGAAGAACCTGACGTCACAGAAGACCGCGCTGGCTGCCTGTTACTAATTGAGCTAACACACAAAGATAGCAGGCAGCCAGCGCTGAAGAAGAAGGCACCGGACATCTGCAGAAGAACCGGGGTTCGCCGAGTCAACAGCGGTGAGCGGCGAAGAGAGATGAAGACCCCCGGAGAGCGGAGAAGCCCCCCCCCCGGAGAGCGGAAGAAGAAACCCCCCCCCGGAGAGTGGAAGAAGACCCCCGGAGAGTGGAAGAAGACCCCCGGAGAGTGGAAGAAGCCCCCCTGGTAATAGAGCTAATAAAGAAGACAGGGGGGGCCTCCGGAGCAGAATAATAAATTATTTTAAAAACCCTTGTGTTGTGTGTTTACTAACTTTTACTTTTTGCCTCCAGGTGAATGGATAGGGGTACGATGTACCCCATATCCATTCACTTAGGGTGGGGGGCCGGTATCTGGGGGCCCCCTTATTTGAGGGGACTCCCAGATTCCGATAAGCCCCCGCCCGCAGACCCCGACAACCAACGGCAAGGGTTGTCGGGAAGAGGTCCTGTCCTCATCAACATGGGGACAGGGTGCTCTGGGGTGGGGGGGCCCGCAGTGCGCCCCCCTGCCCCAGAGCACCCAACCCCCCCATGTTGAGGGCATGCGGCCTGGCACGGCTCAGGAGGGGGGGGCGCTCGCTCGTCCCCACTCCCTTCCTGACCGGCCGGGTAGCGTGCTTTGGATACGGGTCTGGTATGGATTGTAGGGGGACCCCCTACATCGATTTTTCGGCGTGGGGGGGTCTCCTTACAACCCATACCAAAGGGCCTGGTATGCTCCTGGGGGGGGAACCCATGCCGGTTTTTTCTTTGAAAATTGGCATGGAGTTCTCCCTCTCAGGAATGCATGCTGAGCGACGCTGTCATTTTTTTTTATAATTATTTGTTTTCCCGGCGCATCTTTTTTTTCACCCGTCGCAACTTTAGTGTCCCGTCGAAATTCTCAAAGCCGCCCGGCGTTAATTACGTTCGCGCGCTGCACGTCGGGAAAATGACGTCACACGCATGCGCAGTACGGCCGGCGCGGGAGCGCACCTCATTTAAATTTTAAACGCCCCCAGGAGAGGAGGACCGCCTTACGACGGCGGCACTTAAGTTACACGGCCTGAAATTTCTAGGTAAGTGCTTTGAAGATCAGGCACTTAGGTAGAAATTTTAAGTCAGTGTAACTTAACTGCTGAAAGTTAAGTTAGGCAGCTTTTTTGAGAATTTGGCCCTGAGTGTTTAGGGTTGTCTTCATAATATATAGTTTTAGTACATTTAAGAGAGATTGTACAATTACATGGTATAGTGTATGGCCAGATTGGATGAAGAAATGGCACCCTATCACACAAGTAGCAATGAATTTCACATCATTACACTGATGTACGCTTGCTCTTTACAAGATGCAACTACATGCTACTTGTGTAGCCAACTCCATAGGGATCCATTTGTTATGCCCACAAATGAATCACTGGTGATTATAATAGCAGGATACAGCTACTACACATGTGTAGCCCCAGCCAATTCAGGTGACTGCCAGCAAGTAGTTACATCTGTCAGTAACAAGAGATTAAATCACCTATGTACCTCTAGTCTACCCTCACTTCTGCTGGACAGTTAAATACTATTATTACAGATATTAACCACATACAGTTACCAGAATATAATGCTTTTCTCTATAGTGCGCCTATAATCCTTAACACGAAACAGAGCGAGTGCATTCTAAACATCAAACAGGATGTTCATACTCATATCTGCTAAAAGAAAATCATCAACATGGTAAATAAATACAGAAATAAAAAATTGGCATTTTTGGTCTATGCTTATTAGAAGGCAGATTTGATTAGTAAAGCAAACTTAGTTGAGTGGGCTTTTGAGGATTTGATTATCAACTAGATGTGCTGCTGGCTTGTGATATTGGAGGAAAGTAGGAGGCAAGCGAATTAAAGTGTTCGTTCAGCTTTAGCCCTCCCCCAAGCTTACTTCTGGGGATGCAGAGTTGTCCGTATCCCCAATTTAAAATCCAGGGATTTTAAATCCCTGCCTTTCTATGAGCAGCACCTTTGGATGGACTAGTGCGATTCTGATTGGCCAGTGCTAGCCCAGAGCATCACTCTGGTCCATCCTGGAAGAGCTGCAGAGATGAGGAAGAATGGGGCATTATAACATAAAATGTGGGTGCATTTTCTTGCTAGGGAGCCGGAGGTGCCGTTTATAGCCACCCACAGGAATCAATGACTGTATACCAGTACTTTATTAGACATGCACATGTTTACAGATATACGATTGAATGAACGTCTACATCCAGGGGCATCTGGACTTATGCATGGGTGTGTTGAAAATGATCGGCGCATCAATGCATCACGATGCAGCCTTTGGCGATTCTGCATCGATGCGAAATGCAGTTTGATCACGATTGCACGTGATGTCATACGGACTCCTCCCCCGCCCTCCATAGAAGTGGTACAAGTGCTCCAAAGGTGAGAGACCAGCATGCGATGCTTAAAGGATCACTAAAGGAATTTTTTTTTTTTTTAGCTAAATAGCTTCCTTTACCTTACTGCAGTCCTAGTTTCATGTACTCATTGTTCATTTTTGCTTTGAAGTAGCTGTAATTCTGCTCTGATCTCCACACTTCCTGCTTGTCTGGCTCCTTATGAAAAATCTCATGGCAGCTTTTCACTGTGGTCCAAGCTGTGTGTCTAAAACTCCTCAGAACCAATCAGATTCATTTTAAAAACAAAACACTGCCCTGGATTTGTTTGTTTTTGTTCTGTGGGTCTCTCTACTTCACAGAAACATGAAACCAGTTTAAAAACGAAAGTGAAACTAGAGGCACATTATATGATTGAATTTTATCTATTTTTAATCATTTTTAAAAGGAATCAGTTAACTTTTATGTCTCTATACCCTGTAAACAGTCATTTCAGCAAAACATTTTTTTTCCTTTAGTGACCCTTTAACTACTTAAGGAACAAGCTTCTTTTTGACACTTGTTGTTTACAAGTTAAAATAATTTTTATTTTTGCTAGAAAATTACTTAGAACCCCCAAACATTATATTTTTTTCAGACACCCTAGAGCAGGGGTGTCATACTGGCGGCCCTCCAGCTGTTCCGAAACTACAAGTCCCATCATGCCTCTGCCTGTGAGAGTCATGCTTGTAACTGTTAGCCTTGCAATGCCTCATGGGACTTGTAGTTTTGCAACAGCTGGAGGGCCGCCAGTTTGACACCCCTGCCCTAGAGAATAAAATGGTGACCATCGCAATACATTATGTCACACTGTATTTGCGCAGCACTCTTACAAGTGCAATTTTTTTGTGGAAAAAATACTGTTTTGACTTAAAAAAAAAAAAGACAACAGTAACGTTGGACCAATTTTTGTTTATTGTGAAAAATGTTACGCCAAGTAAATTGATACCCAACATGTCACACTTCAAAATTGCACCCGCTCATGGAATGGCAACAAACTTTGACCCTTAAAAATCTCCATAGGCGACGTTTAAAAATGTCTACAGGTTACATGTTTAGAGGAACAGAGGAGGTCTAGGGCTAGAATTAATGATGATTGCGGCGATACCTCACATGTGTGGTTCGAACACCGTTTTCATAATCGACTTGTGTATGCGCTTACTTCTGCATATGAGCTCGATGGGGCGCTTTAAAGAAAACATTATTTTATTTTTTACTCTGTCCTTTAAAAAAAAAAAAAGTATAGATACATGGAGTATAACCATGTACAGCCATTATAGTTAAGCGTGAACTCCTGCGCTGTCTAAAAAGTGAGGGAGGGGGGTGGGTGGGGGAGGGGAAGAAACGAACTAAAAACTGAAAATACTGCTGCAAATATAAAGGTCTACCTCGATAGACTAAAGTGAAATAAATGTGTCAAATGAAATACTTGCGCTGTAAAATATGAGGGACAGATAATGAAAATGGGGTGGTATACTACAAAGTAACTAGTGAAGATAATATTATCTAACATATAAAATAACAATAAATCACAAAACGACGGTCCTCAATAAAGTCCGGCACTCTGAAAAAAGTCCAGATCTGGCACAATTCTGCCGTGTATGGGTGTGTTTCATCAAAAATCAATCCAATCTCCAACAGTGCAAGTGTTGTATAAATAATAATACACAGAATACACACACTTTTAAGGAAAAACACACGGAAGATAGTTCTAGAGAAAGTACATATAAGACCCTTGAATCCGGAGTGTGAGTGGGATAGAGTAGTTGAGCCAACACCAAGATTACATGTATACACCTCTGGTGGGCCCAGCTGCTCACCTCAAGTTGATCGCAATATGTCCAGATCAACCTGGTCTGGATGTTTATGGTCCACAAATAGAAAGATCTCCGTCCAATGTGTCATATGGGAAAACAAAGTAAAAAGACAACAAAAAGCTGATGGTGAAATAACGTCACAAAGGGGGCTGTTAATTGGGGTCTTGACGGGTGGGAGTGCACTCACATGTAGGTGAGAGATCTCAGGCTCGTCTCCACGAGCACCGAACTCGTAGGTCCCTCTATATTTCCTCTATTTTTTCCCCCGCTAGGTCTTGGAAGTCGTGGGCTAACTGTTTGGTCTCCCCGAGGGTTCAGCGTGTGTGGAGATGTCTCAGCTGGTATGGGCTAATGGTGACTCCTATTCCTCTTTTAGTGCCTTAGATGGAGCACTCACATGGCATGATGGTGGGGAAGAGGTGAAGAGAAATATCCATAGTGTAACCCAGTCAGCGGTACAAACAGTTTTATTAAAAACAGATTAAAAACTCACATAAAAAGCTCAGGAACTAAGCAACAATCCCACGAGTGGCGAACTCGTATGCCTGTTCGTCGGATGCTGGGGTGTGTCCTGCCTGCCAATCCCGACGCGTATCGTCACGGTCACGTGACTTCATCAGGGGATCCCCTGATGAAGTCACGTGACCGTGACGATACGCGTCGGGATTGGCAGGCAGGACACACCCCAGCATCCGACGAACAGGCATACGAGTTCGCCACTCGTGGGATTGTTGCTTAGTTCCTGAGCTTTTTATGTGAGTTTTTAATCTGTTTTTAATAAAACTGTTTGTACCGCTGACTGGGTTACACTATGGATATTTCTCTTCACCTCTTCCCCACCATCATGCCATGTGAGTGCTCCATCTAAGGCACTAAAAGAGGAATAGGAGTCACCATTAGCCCATACCAGCTGAGACATCTCCACACACGCTGAACCCTCGGGGAGACCAAACAGTTAGCCCACGACTTCCAAGACCTAGCGGGGGAAAAAATAGAGGAAATATAGAGGGACCTACGAGTTCGGTGCTCGTGGAGACGAGCCTGAGATCTCTCACCTACATGTGAGTGCACTCCCACCCGTCAAGACCCCAATTAACAGCCCCCTTTGTGACGTTATTTCACCATCAGCTTTTTGTTGTCTTTTTACTTTGTTTTCCCATATGACACATTGGACGGAGATCTTTCTATTTGTGGACCATAAACATCCAGACCAGGTTGATCTGGACATATTGCGATCAACTTGAGGTGAGCAGCTGGGCCCACCAGAGGTGTATACATGTAATCTTGGTGTTGGCTCAACTACTCTATCCCACTCACACTCCGGATTCAAGGGTCTTATATGTACTTTCTCTAGAACTATCTTCCGTGTGTTTTTCCTTAAAAGTGTGTGTATTCTGTGTATTATTATTTATACAACACTTGCACTGTTGGAGATTGGATTGATTTTTGATGAAACACACCCATACACGGCAGAATTGTGCCAGATCTGGACTTTTTTCAGAGTGCCGGACTTTATTGAGGACCGTCGTTTTGTGATTTATTGTTATTTTATATGTTAGATAATATTATCTTCACTAGTTACTTTGTAGTATACCACCCCATTTTCATTATCTGTCCCTCATATTTTACAGCGCAAGTATTTCATTTGACACATGTACAGCCATTGATTTCCATTTGTGGCTGTACACAGCACCTGTAGCTCCCAAGAAAATATGCCCAGATTTTATAGCTGCAGGCAGCCATATGCATGAGGCCTTAAAAAGTGCCTTGAGAAAAGTTACTAGTGGCGCTTAGACACTGCACCTATAGTAGTGCCTTTAACCACTGAAGACCCGGACCATTATGCAGGTAAAGGACCTTGCCCCTTTTTGTGATTCGGCACTGCGTCGCTTTAACTGACAATTGCCACTGACGTGGCTCCCAAATAAAATTGGCGTCCTTTTTTTCCACACAAATAGAGCTTTTTTTGGTGGTATTTGATCACCTCTGCGCTTTTTATTTTTTTGCGCTATAAACAAAAATAGAGCAAACATTTTGAAAAAAAAATTCAATATTTTTTACTTTTTGCTATAATAAATATCCCCAAAAAAGATATAACATAACAACACTCTCGACTCTCACAACCGGGTATGGGAACTATGGAATGTGCTGGAAGCCCCGAACACATGATCAACCCCCGTTCTGGGGGGGCACGGCCTGGTTGGGATCTCCGGGCTGCGTGGGGGGGTCCTGGGCGGGCGGTTGTCCTCCCTTTTCTCTTCCTCCTTTCTACTCTTTACCTCTCTACTTTTCACTCCTTTTCCCGACTTCTTTTAACTTCTATACTGCACCCCTTTCTCCTTTGTTCGCTAATGCACACTCTGGCAGGCAGGGTACTGTGATGGTAAAGGCTCTTGGCCTTATGTTCACTTAGATGGATCTGCCTTTGTACTGTCTTTAACCACTTAAGCCCCGGACCAATATGCTGCCTAAAGACCCAAGGTGTTTTTACAGTTCGGGACTGCATCGCTTTAACAGACAATTGCGCGGTCGTGCGACGTGGCTCCCAAACAAAATTGGCGTCCTTTTTCCCCCACAAATAGAGCTTTCTTTTGGTGGTATTTGATCACCTCTGCGGTTTTTATTTTTTGCGCTATAAACAAAAATAGAGCGACAATTTTGAAAAAAATTCAATATTTTTTACTTTTTGCTATAATAAATATCCCCCAAAAACATATATAAAATTTTTTTTTTTCCCTTAGTTTAGGCCGATACGTATTCTTCTACCTATTTTTGGTAAAAAAAATCGCAATAAGCGTTTATCGATTGGTTTGCGCAAAATTTATAGCGTTTACAAAATAGGGGATAGTTTTATTGCATTTTTTTTTTTTTTTACTACTAATGGCGGCGATCAGCGATTTTTTTTCGTGACTGCGACATTATGGCGGACACTTCGGACAATTTCTACACATTTTTGGGACCATTGTAATTTTCACAGCAAAAAATGCATTTAAATTGCATTCTTTATTGTGAAAATGACAGTTGCAGTTTGGGAGTTAACCACAGGTGGCGCTGTAGGATTTAGTGTACACTTAGTGTTTACAACTGTAGGGGGTGTGGCTGTAGGAATGACGTCATCGATCGAGTCTCCCCTATAAAGGGGATCACTCGATCGATGCAGCGCCATAGTGAAGCACGGGGAAGACGTGTTTACATACGGCTCTCCCTGTTCTTCAGCTCCGGGGAGCGATCGCGACTATAAACAAATAGCCGCGCCATCGTCCCGGATCGCTCCCCGAGGGAACCCGACCACCGCGTGTAGCGGGGGGGGTCCCGATCGGACCCCCGACCCACGTCTAGGCAGGCACGTACAGGTATGTTGATGTGCCTGTCCGTGCCATTCTGCCGACGTATATCTACATGCGGCGGTCGGGAAGTGGTTAATGGTTTGGTTTGTCCTGCTTATTTTGCTTCAGTTTTACAGCCGGCAAGCCGTTTGTACTGCCAAGTGCTGACTCTTTGTAATGATTTATGTCCTATGTTTTTCTTTTGTCCCTTTTTTTTCCTTTTTTGTCTGGAAAATGTTGAAAATCAATAAAATGTAAGTTTCAAAAAAGATAGAACATTTTTTCCCCTCAGTTTAGGCCGATACGTATTCTATCTGTTTTTGGTAATAAAAAAAAAATCGCAATAAGCGTTTAGCGATTGGTTTGCGCAAAATGTATGGCGTTTACAAAATAGGGGATAGTTTTATGGCATTTTTATTAACATTTTTATTTTTTTACTACCAATGGCAGTGATGAGCGTTTTTTTTTGTGACTGCGACATTATGGAGGACACATCGGACAATTTTGACACATTTTTGGGACTATTGTAATTTTTACAGCGAAAAGTGCTATAAAAATGCACTGATTACTGTGAAAATGACAATGCAGTGAAGGCGTTAACCACTAGGGGGCACTGTAGGGGTTAAGTGTGACCTCATATGTGTTTCTAACTGTAGGGGGCGGGGCTGGACATGTGACATCAGTGATAGTCTTTCCCTATATCAGGGAGCAGACGATCACTCACATTGCCACAATGAAGAACGGGGAAGGTGTGTTTATTCTAGGTAAGTGACAAAGTCTTGAAGGTGGTCATAAACAGCAGTCCTATTTTTCCCTCTGTCAGCACAGTGGCTAAGTGGTTAGCATTTCCACCTAAGAGCACTAGGGTAACTATCCAAATCCCAACCACAGCACTGCCTGGAGTTTGCATGTTCTCCCTGTGTGGGTTTACTCCCACTCATAACACATGCTGGTAGGTAACTTAGAGCCCTAGTATGTATGAATTTGAAGTTAAGGACCATAAAGTGTAAACTCATTGAGGGAAGGGACTGATGTGAATGTATAAAATCTATAGATGTAAAGCGCTGCATGAATTGACAGCTCTATACCAGTAGCTCAAATGAATAACTTAATTTACTGTTAACCACTTCCCTACCGGCCCATAGTAAAATGACGTCCACAAAGAACCTCTGCCGTTCAGAGTGGACGTCATATGACGTCCTGGGCTTTGTGGGGGGATATCTGAATGATGCCTGCAGCTAGAGGCATCATTCAGATATCCTTCTCTTGTGCCGGCGATTCTGCACAACGTAAGAACGATCATAGCGGCGGTTCCGCCGCTAGATCGTTCTTACAGGTGGCGGGAGGGGACATCCCCCCCCTCCTGCCGCCATCCGGTGCTTCTCCGGGCTCTCCCGTGCCATCGGGGGCCCGGAGAACGAATCGTCCGGCGCTCGCAGGAAGCATAGAGATGACTGGTGACCAGATGGTCACCAAACATCTCTATGACCGTCGGAGGACCCGGGCGCAATGTGATGACGTCACGCCCGGGTCCCCGTAAGTAAACAAAGCCACGATTGCAGCTGCTAAGCAACAGTAAACATGAGATCGGTGATTTTTTTTTCCCGATTTCATGCTTTCAGGCCTGGAGGAGAGATGTGGGGTCTTATTGACCCCGCATCTCTACATAAAGAGTACCTGTCACACACATTCCTATTACAAGGGATGTTTACATTCCTTGTAATAGGAATAAAAGTGATAATAAAAAAAATAAAAAAAAATAAAAAAAAGTGTAAGAAATAAATATATAAAAAAAATAAAAAATTTATTTTTTTAACGCCCCTGTCCCCAGTAGCTTGCGCGCAGAAGCGAACGCACACGCAAGTCCCGCCGACATATGTAAACGCCGTTTAAACCACATATGTGAGGTATCGCCGCGTGCGCTAGAGTGCCAGCAACAATTCTAGCACTAGATCTCCTCTGTAAATCTAAACTGGTAACCTGCAAAAAATTTCAAAGCGTTGCCTATGGAGATTTTTAAGTACCGACGTTTGGCGCCATTCCATGAGTGTGTGCAATTTTAAAGCGTGACATGTTAGGTATCTATTTACTCGGTGTAACATCATCTTTCATATTTTACAAAAAAATTGTGCTAACTTTACCGTTTTGTTATTTTTTTAATTCATGAAACAATTTTTTTACAAAAAAAAGGCGTTTGAAAAATGATTCCGCAAATACCGTGCAAGATAAAAGGTTTCAATAACTGTCGTTTTATTCCCTAGGGTGTCTGCTAAAAAAACATATATAATGTTTGGGGGTTCTGCGTAATTTTCTAGCAAAAAAATGATTTGTACATGTAGGAGAAAAGTGCCAGAATAGGCCTGGTATGGAGGTGTGTATAAAAGCCCTGTATGGAAGAGGTTAAACAAAAAAAATGTATGTGCAGCTTGTAACAGAAAACATTTTTCATAGTTCTCATTTTACTGGAGTGAAATGTCCCACCCCCCTACCAAAAATAAATAAACCACTGTGTAGGCAAGTCTTTTTTTTGTTTTTTTTTAACAGAATGGCAGCACAAAAGAAAAAGGAAATACACATTTCAATTTAGCTTCTAATAAAACAGTTTCCACATTCCATCACATAAAATAATTTAATGCCAGCTCAGAAATGCTCTATTAACAGAAGGAAAGCCTTGTCGATTTTTCAGTCCACCCACTCAACTTCATTTTGCTCAGGGCAATGTCTTGCTCAGCTCTTGAATTGCCCAGCGATTATCTTTAATTTTATCCTTAAGGCAAGTATATTCCTGGACTAGCTCCTCAAACTTTGTGCCAAGGAACTCGTATGAAGAAAGACTCTGCTTAGATGCAGCTAGTTCATGCTTCTCCGTCTTCACTGCAGTCTCTAAACTAGATCTGTAGAGAAGCAAAGTCAGTTGTGAAGAAGATAAAGCGTCACTATATTTTAGGCTGGGTTCACACTGTTGCACAGAGCATCTCACAGCAGGGGTCCGATGCATCCCTGTTCACCATTTCAGGTCCGATTTCAGTCCACACTTGTCTGAATGCGGACCAGAAGACGCACAGGACTCCTGTGCAATTCACTCTGGAGATGTGTGATCCGGCTTCATTAAGAGTCGGTCACAATCTCCTGACATGCGAACTGGATGTGGGGAAACCAATTCACAACAGTGTGTATCCAGCCTTAGGATTTACACTTTAGCAATGAACCTTTTTAAGGTAAATATACCATTAAAACAGTTACATTAGTTTGATATTTACTAGATTTAATACAAAATAAAAAAAACAGACAAAACAACCTTGTCAAACATTCAGAGCAGTCTTTTGTCCCCTGCATAATTCCTGTGTTATCTTAAAGCGGAAGTCCGCCCACCGCTGCAAAATTAAAAGCCAACAACTACACAATGCAGCTGCTGACTTTTACCAATAGGACAGTTTCACATTCTGGAGTCCAGAAATGTCAGCACCGCAGCTGGATGTTTCCATCAGCTGTTGGTGCTGCCGCCGCCATTGCGGGCAAGGGAACCCAGCAGTGTAGCCTTACGGCTTCATGCCAGGAACCCTACCGCGCATGCGCAAGGCTCCATATCCCTCTCTTTCTGGCCCGGTGACAGGGGGAGGACGACAGAGCTGATGTCAATATCTGCAGCTGTGGCTCCTAGAAGTGGAAACAGGATAGCCTGCCATCCTCCCCTGTCTGTAGACATAGCTTATCACATGTGTAGCATCATGGCAAATGCAGATCAGACATAGGCTAAGATGGCAGCTTCCTTGGTGGTAAAGGATAGGAGGGTTTAGATCTGCTTTTTGGCCAGGTTCCCACTGGTACGACATACTCTTCGACATTGAGAGCTCATGTTCGCATGATGTGTGTAAATCAATGATTCCCTATGAGAGCCATCTTAACTGGTCCGACTTTGAAAAAGGTTCCTGCACTACTTTGGTCCTACGTCAGCCCATTGAATATCATTCAAGTCGGATCCTTGTCCTACCCATCTGACTTGTGATATCTCCTACATGGCAATTACAGCAGCAGTAAAAAAGGATGTCACACTGGGATTTGTTGTGAAATGTCAAAAGGACAAGTCAATCTCAAATTCGGAGCAAAATCTTATCCTGTTCATTCAAGACGGGTGGAAGTAGGACCGATGTTGCAGGGCAAAGTAGGGCGACAGTCGTTTCGTACCAGTGTGAACCCAGCCTATAAGTCAAATACATTTCCACCAGATCAACAAGCATTTTTACTTGAAGGCTCAGGACTTCCATAACAACTTGTAAAAAAAAAAAAACATTTTTAGTAAGGAACATCCATCCCACATTAATATGTATGCTACCAAAATGAGTGTGTGCTGTAAATTTCCTCCAGCTTTGCTCCCATTTCTTCTTGCTGGAGGCTGACATTTTGCTGAAGCCCAGAGCCCCTGAACAGCAGTAAATCATAAAATGGAACTAATCCCATCAATTTCAAAAGCTGGTTAAGTTTCTGGAATGCCAGGATTGCCGTCACATTTGCTTGTGTCAACCAAATCATCAAATGGCTGATCACATGTGCAGCTGCAGATCAAACAGAAGCAACTTCCTTGGCTGTAAAGGATAGGAGGGTTTAATTTCACATTAAGGTTGTCAGCAGATCAGCCTGTACAAATTCGGCAGTGCCTAAAAAGAGAGCGCACCTGAGCATGTGCAGAGTAGGGCGAGACAGTATTACTGGATTTTATACAGCATAGGCACTTAATAATTTAAATAGCTATACCTGCACAAGGGGCCAGCAGGACATGATCTATCTAGCACAGTGGTTCTCAACCATTCTAGTGCCGTGACCCCTTGATAAAATGTCCCACGTTGTGGGGACCCCTAACAGTAAAATTATTTTCGTAGCATGGATTGTCAGCACCCAAGGCCAGACAAGTAATTTGCACCCCTAACCCGTGGACATTTAGCGCTCCCTGAGTCCCTTCCAGTCGTACAGTATTAAAATCCCTAGCTAGCGGGGAATTGGGATGAGTGGCAATGTTGGGGGGAGTGCTGAGCAGTCAACTTAGGTGCTCTTCATCAAGGTCATCTGCTCATCTGAGAACTGTAGGGGGGACTTTTAATGGCAACTATAATCACAGGTTGTATTACTCACTGTGTCTCTGACTTTGTGGTGTCTCGTAGCAGTGACACCTATGCCGAAATCGATAAGGTCTCCTTCAGCACCTCCCACTTCACATTCCTCACCAGTCAGCTGACTTCTAGCCTCTGCCCCCCAGCCATGCCGTTAACTGAATGGGTGACTGCGAAGAGGCTGAGTGGGCGGCTGCGGGCTCCCGGAACAGCCCAGCTAAGTGGCCGCAAAAAAGAGATTTTTAATACAGCTTACCTGTAAAATCTTTTTCTTGGAGTACATCACGGGACACAGAGCGGCATTCATTACTATATGGGTTATATGGAGTACCTTCAGGTGATGGACACTGGCAATCTCAAACAGGAAATGCCCCTCCCTATATAACCCCCTCCCATAGGAGGAGTACCTCAGTTTTGTAGCAAGCAGTATGCCTCCCAAAATGGTCCTCAAAAGAGGGGTGGGAGCTCTGTGTCCGGTGATGTACTCCAAGAAAAAGATTTTACAGGTAAGCTGTATTAAAAATCTCTTTTTCTTTATCGTTACATCACGGGACACAGAGCGGCATTCATTACTATATGGGATGTCCCAAAGCAATGCTTACAATGAGGGGAGGGAGAACATCTCCAAGACAAAAGGATTTAATTTAGAGAATACTCAAATCATAATAAATCCAACTTAGTTGAGAAAAATAATCTTAAATTTTAAATTTAACTCAAAAAAGAGGAGCCCCCGGAATCCGAGGGTCTCAAACTGCAGCCTGCAGCACTGCCTGCCCAAAGGCTGTATCAGAATTCCTTCTTACGTCCAACTGGTAGAATCTTGTAAACGTGTGGACAGAAGACCAGGTTGCCGCCTTGCAAACTTGAGCCATAGAGATCTGGTGGTGTGCTGCCCAGGAGGCGCCCATGGCCCTAGTAGAATGAGCCTTTAATGATACTGGAGGAGGCAACCCTTTCAAGCCGTAGGCCTGAGTGATTAATTGCTTAATCCACCTAGAAATGGTGGACTTTGCAGCTGCCTGCCCCTTCTTGGGCCCATCCGGTAATATGAACAGCACATCTGTTTTCCGGATCTTCTTTGTAGCTTTAAGATAGGCCTTCATGGCCCTGACGATATCCAAGGTATGCAGCAACCCTTCCTTTCTGGAAGTAGGTTTAGGGAAGAAGGATGGTAATACCAAATCCTGGTTCAAATGAAAACTGGATATAACCTTCGGTAGGAAGGAAGGATGAGGGCGGAGAACGACCCTGTCCTTATGAAAAATAAGATATGGTTCCTTACAGGATAAGGCCGCCAGTTCCGATACTCTTCTTGCGGAAACTATGGCGACCAAAAATACTAACTTCCTTGTCAGTAAAACCAAAGGAATTTCAGCCAACGGCTCAAACGGTTGTTTCTGTAAACTTGACAGAACAAGGTTTAAATCCCACGGGCAAAGCGGGGATTTAACTGGAGGTTTAATACGTAAGACCCCTTGAAGGAAGGTCTTAACCAGCGAGTGGGTGGCCAGCGGCCGCTGAAACCACACTGACAGAGCAGAAATCTGTCCTTTGATTGTGCTTAATGCCAAATCCTTTATCCACTCCTAGCTGGAGAAAACTTAAAACTCTATCAATGGTGAATTTGTGAGGAAGCCATAGCTTGGACTCACACCAGCCTACATAGGCCTTCCAGACCCTGTGATAAATCACCCTAGAGACCGGTTTCCTGGCTCTGATTAGGGTAGAGATTACTTTCTGAGACAGACCTCTACCCCTGAGAATCAGGGATTCAGCTTCCAGGCCGTCAAATTTAGATGCCGTAAGGCAGGGTGGAGGATCGGACCTTGCGATAGCAGGTCTGGCCGTAGAGGAAGAGTCCAAGGGTCTCCCACTACCATCCTTAAGATTAGTGAGTACCATGCCCTTCTGGGCCATGCTGGAGCTACCAGGATGACTGGTATGTGCTCCACCCTGATCCTGCGCAGCAGGCGGGGTAGTAACTGAAGCGGGGGAAACGCATAAAGAAGTTTGAACTGATGCCAAGGGCAAACCAGCGCATCGGTTCCGCAGGCCATCGGATCCCTTGAGCGGGACATGAACCTGTCTAGCTTCTTGTTGAGTCTCGATGCCATGACATCCACGTCCGGCACTCCCCATCTTTGGCAGAGTGCTTGAAAGATTTGTGGATGCAGAGACCATTCCCCCGGCCATAGAGTCTGGCGGCTTAAGAAGTCCGCCTGAAAGTTGTCCACTCCGGGAATGAATATTGCCGATATGCAGGGCACATGAGCCTCTGCCCATAGGAGAATCAAGCTCACCTCTCTCTGAGCGGCTTGACTCCTGGTTCCCCCTTGGTGATTTATGTATGCCACGGCCGTGGCATTGTCTGATTGAATTCTCACCGGGAACCCCTGCAATTTTGACGTCCAAGCCCTGAGGGCTAGTCGAGCAGCTCTGAGCTCCAAGATGTTGATGGGCAACTGCTCCTCTAGCTTTGCCCAAGTACCTTGGCGAGTGCAACCATCCAAAATTGCTCCCCAGCCTGTCAGGCTGGCGTCTGTGGTCACTATCTTCCAAGCCACTGGGCTGAAAGATCTCCCCTTCAGTAGGTTCTGAGGGTCTAACCACCAACACAGACTTTGTCGGACTCTTGATGAGAGCGGCAACGGGATATCCAAGGCCTGTGGCCTTCTGCTCCATGCTGACAGGATGGCTGCCTGCAGGATGCGGGTGTGACTCTGGGCGTATGGTACCGCCTCGAATGTGGCCACCATCTTGCCTAGTAACCTCATACATAGGCGAATAGTCGGTTCCTTTTTGCTTAGAACCAGTAGGATTAATTCCTTGATGGCTTTGACCTTCCTCAGAGGTAGAAACACTCTTTGTTGTTCTGTGTCTAATCTCATGCCGAGATATTCCAACTGCCTTGTGGGCAGGAAAGCTGACTTTTCTCGATTTAGGACCCAGCCGAACTTCTCGAGGTATTGGACCGTGAGGGCCACTGCTCGCTCCAAGCCGGGAGACGAGTGATCTATGACTAGGAGGTCGTCCAGGTATGCTAGGATCGTGACCCCTTGGATCCTTAGTTTGGCTAGGATTGGAGCTAGGACCTTCGTGAACACCCGGGGGGCCGTAGCCAACCCGAAGGGAAGCGCCACGAATTGGAAGTGACGCGAAGCCACCATGAAGCGTAGATATTTTTGATGTGGCTGATAAATTGGAACATGAAGGTAGGCGTCCTTTATGTCTATGGACGCCATGAAGTCGTCCTTTTGGAGTGTGGCAGCTGCTGACCGCACGGATTCCATCCGAAATGAGCGGATCTTTAGGTATGCATTTACCATCTTTAGGTCCAAAATTGGCCCGACATCTCCATTGGACTTCGGGATGATGAATAGGTTGGAGTAGAAACCTAGTCCCTGTTCCAGGACTGGTACCTCTACTATTACTTCCTGGGAAAGTAGATGATTTAATGCCGACATTAATGCGGCTCCTTTCTCCGGATCGTTTGGAATCCTCGACTCCTGGAAATGAGGAGGAGGAAACTTTAGGAAATCTAATTTGTAGCCCATGGCCACGGAAGACCGTACCCACTCGTCGGGAATGCTGGCTTCCCAAACCTCTGAAAAGAGTCGCAGCCTTCCCCCCACCTTCGTGGGTGGGGGCGCCCCTTCATAAGGGCTTGGGGGCTGGTTTTGCTGGTTTGCGAAACCACTGCTTTCTGCCTCTAGTAGCCTGTCCTTGAGACTTGCTGTTGAAGCCGAAGTTTGCTTTCGCAGGAGGCCGTCGATACTGTTTGGCATTAGAGGGCCCCTGCCCAGGGGAGTACTGTCGTTTAAACGCAGGCCCCTGAAACTTCTTCTTAGTTGGCAAGAGAGTACTTTTGCCGTTTGAAATGGTCTGAATGTATTTATCTAGGTCTTCTCCGAAGAGTCGTCCTCCATAGAAGGGAAACCCTACCAGGAGCTTCTTGCATGGGGGCTCGGCCTCCCAGCTCTTTAACCATAAGAGCCTTCTCATATGGATAAGGGATAACGATAAACGTGACGCTTGCTGGATAGAATCCTTAATTGCGTCTACTGTAAAACATATGGCCCTAGGGACATCCGAAAATTCTTCTGCCTGCTGGGCAGGAATAAGTTTAAGCATCTGCTTAATTTGATCCGATAATGCTTGAGCAACCCCAATCGCAGCCACAGCTGGCTGTACTACTGCCCCTGCCGTAGTGAAGGAGTTCTTAAGTAGTGCTTCCAAGCGTTTATCAACTGGATCCTTGAATACCTGTATGTTTTCTACAGGGCATGTTAACGACTTGTTAACACATGAGATGGCTGCGTCCACTGCAGGAGTAGCCCATTTCTTGGAAAATGTATCTTCCATAGGATATAGGGCAGAGAATCTTTTAGGTGGTAAGAAGATTTTATCTGGCTTGTTCCAATCTTGGAACAAAACTCCCTCTAATAGAGGGTGGATCGGAAACACTGCATTGCTTTGAGGCGCCCTCAGTGAGCCCAAAGCTGAAACCGTCGATACCTGGAGATCTGGTACTGGCAAGTTGAATGCATTATGGACCAAGTCCGTTAAGGCTTGAATCCACCAGCCCTCCCCTTGGGAGACTGCTCCAGACTCCTCTGTATCCGGATCTTCGATCCCTGAACCTACTTGGTCCTTGTCCAAGAGATCGTCCAATTCCCCTGAGGAAAGGACCTCCTCTTCTGAGGGTCCACGCTCGGGCGACGGAGATCTAATCCGTTTACTGCCCCGCATAGCTGTGGCTATCATTTTTCCCATTCTTTTCTCCATCTCTCTTAAAGAGGTGAGTAATACCTCGTCCGTGACCATCTTAGGGGTGGACTGACCCGCGCCAGCTCCAGCCCCAGATCCCGAAGGCTCCCTGTGGGGAAAGCAGCGGCATAGCTTTGTCCGAGACCTCAGACTCTCTGGGGGAATCCCCACCTCTTGTACCCTCTGACCCGGATGCCATGGTACAATACCGAGGTACACCTGCTACCTATTGGTACTTGGAACTATAAAAGTTAATTGCCCAAACACCTGTTTGGGGGATAAAAAATGCTTCCTCTCCCCTAGATGACCTTTTTTTTTTTTTCTTTTTGTTTTTTTGTTTCAAATCCAGGAAAGAAAAATCATTCTGTCCCCCTGAGTAGTATTGCAAGAAAAACTATGAGATGGAAAGAAACAGCCTATTTCTAGGCTTGAAAACAGTCTTCTGAAGACTGCAATATTCTTTTTGGCCACTGTGTGTCCTCGGCGCCCCGTGCTGCCGCTCTGGTCTTTCCTCCCCAGTTCCAATGTATCGAATGCTGTTTGGAACGAAAAGGAAGGGCCGCCCCTTCCTTAAACCACTGACCCGCCCTTCCCCCCTCAGCTAAACGGCGCGAATTGCGCCTATAACACGTGAACGCGCGCGCCCGCCGATGGGGGGGGGGGGGGGTTGGGGGGGAAGGGAGCCTCTCAGCTCCAGCTGGAACCACGAGGAGGTCAGCGTTTTGCCTGCTTTGCAGGCTCTGAGGAGGAAGACTGATGGAGCATCGCCTGGAGGCTTGCAGGCAAGCATAGCTCTCTGACACACACATACACTTTATATTACACAGGCCCTACTCAAATGCTTTTCCAACACTACAAGGGAGGTCACTTCTTATGGGGAAAAAATACACATAGAGCCATCCTATCATTTAAGATATGTGACTAGTTTGCCAGATGCAGCGCATAACTTTAGGCATGTCCCCTGTGACCCCCCAGAAAAAACCTGCTAAGAACCAAGTTCCGCAAGTTTTCCCCTCACTTACCTGCTCCATGCCGCAGGACTTTGCCAAGCAAGAGGCCCAATCTTCCCCCATCTCCATGGGGATGTCTAGACCTTCAGGCCCTGGGTTCCTATGAAGGATCCACTGTCCTGGGCCCATATAGCACTCTGGCAACAGAAACATTAGGCACCCAAAGGTTTCTAAGTTCTGGGCCCAGGGTCCAGCTCTCTAAAAAGAAAAAAGCATTATGGGCTATACCCCAAGGGTTTGGGGTACGGTTACTGACCACTTTAGCGCTGAGGCCTTTGGACAGAACCGGTTAGCTCACCTAATCCCAAGGATGCGGAGGCAAGCTAAACCATGACCAACACCTAAGACACTGGCGTAAAAACTGAGGTACTCCTCCTATGGGAGGGGGTTATATAGGGAGGGGCATTTCCTGTTTGAGATTGCCAGTGTCCATCACCTGAAGGTACTCCATATAACCCATATAGTAATGAATGCCGCTCTGTGTCCCGTGATGCAACGATAAAGAAAAGGCTGGGAGAGCAGTGTTGGCTTAAGGAACAGCCCAGGATATAGTGACCCCTGGCAAATCATCATTCGACCCCAAAGGGAGTCCCGACCCCTAGGTTGAGAACCACTGATCTAGCAGGACTTAATTGTCTGGCTAAAGTTCAACTTAAAAGTGATGAAACATGGGAACATGTGCATGTATTGCAGAGGTCTACAACCATTTTTTTTAATGTTCTTTTTCTTTAACACACGCTTTAATGGAAGCTTAATATTATGACCCACCTGATGTACTTATGAACATCAACTTTCTCAGGGGAGTAAGTGTGAGTGAGGACTTGCAGTTCTTCCATTCTGCATTTAAAAAAATATAAAAATTATGGTTTGTTAAAATGAAGCAAGATGTCTCAATCACAATGCAACGGCACAAAGGGGTCAGAGCACATCTTACCGGAGCTTTAAGAATAGCGCATTACTCTTGACTTCCAAGTATTCGGCATTCATGCAATCAATTTCTGATTGTGCTTGCAGACGAAGATCAGAAGCAGCTTGTCTGAGGAGGGAAAGGCAGCGCAAGAGCACCTTAATATAAAAAGGTAAAAGATAAAGGCATTTACATGTGTCTGATGACATATATTGGTTCTTAAAGCGAAATAACCCAGGAAATACCCAATATACACACATGAGGGTACATTTCCTGTTGCCTTTCCAGTAATGCTCCTATTTCTTGGTGCTTCTCCTCCTCAGTCTGCAACCTTCTCTTTTCGTCTTCCAATGTACTGGCCAAACGAAAAGCTTTTGCAGCCCGAAGGACTTCACTCTCTTCATCTGAGGCAGAAAGAATACACAAGTAAAACAGTATTGCATTTAGCTTGGAACAAAACATTTTTCCTTTTTGACCATATACAATGGAATTTGATCAGTAAGGAAACTGATCAAGTAAAATTATACCCAGGGCAAAATATGGGCTGTTATTGCTGTCCACTCCTGCAGAAAATGCTAGCTGCTCAGTTGGTAGAATTGCGCAATGCATTTAATACTTTCCTATTCACTACAGAGGATAAAAATAAACAATTCTGAACCGTCTCAAACTTGTTTGCCATCTCTGCTTGTTCCAGTCCAATGACTCAGTCAGAAAGCTAGAGACAGCCAGGCAACTAGCAACATTCAGCAGATAATAAATGGCAGGATTTGTATCTCTCCATGTCCAGGTTTTCTCATGCATTCTCATGATCTGGTAGTCCATGCCTTAGAACAAGGCTTCTAAACCAGGGTTCCATGGATGTCAAAGGTTCCTCCAGGAAATTGTTAGGGGTTCCTTGAGCAATTTCTGCCCCTCAGATAAGTTTCCACTGACACCAATAATCTTTTTAACTATCTGTAAGGGGCCAGTGCCTAATGACAAGTGGCAAGGGCATTCTTCCCACTGACCATCACACTAATGTTTCACGAGTTGTAGGTTTAATAATTTTTAGCAGGGGTTTCTGGAGACTAGAAATATATTTCCAGGGTTCCTCTGTGTTGAAGAGGTTGAGAAAGGCTGCCTTAAAAGTATATTCAATAATAATTAAATGTATGCATGAAAGTCCATCATGGGAGATGCCATTTGTGACCTGTTCTTCAGATAATGCTTACCTGCCTGTCATCCTCTTGTTTCATTGCTTTTATGTCCGTGACACAGAACAAGTCACGGATAAGCACTTTTGGATTGGACACTGTGCCAATCCAGAGACTTGGAGGGGTCGATTTATTAAAGGAACACTAAAGGTTCATTTTTTATTAGATCAATTGATTGCTGTAAGCTAGAGCATTTAAATATCACTTACCTCGTTTTTCCTTTTGACCTCCAAAATACAGTAATCCAGGTTTGAAAATGCCATTTCCTGTCTCTCCTCTTCTTGCTTTCCACCAGCACCTGAGCCGTTTTGCATGGTGGAAAGCAGAATGTGCTCACCCCCTCCCTATGACTACAGACCTGCGTGAAGATGCTCTCTTTTCCCTCACAGGCATGGAGGCTAAGTCTAATGGGAACTGTAGTTCCCATTAGGCTGTGATGTAGCAATAATGAATGCGCACCGCAAACCAGGAAGACAGTGAGAATAACGATTCAGGAGTGACGGAGGTGAATAAAACAGCTCGATTTCAACAGGTATCAAACTAGTTATAATGCTAAACATTACTTTTTACTTTATCAGCTACTTTCAGACTTTAATTTAAGAGAAAAATATTTTTGTCTTTACAACTCCTTTAAACCTGTAGACTGCAAAATCTGTTGGAGTTGTGCAGAGAAACAAATCAGATTCCAGTTTTTTTTTTGTTGTTGTCAAAACTTAATTGAACAAGCTGAAGTTAAAAGCTGATTGACTACCATGCACAGCTGCACCAGATTTTGCACCCTCCAATTTGAGTAAATTAGCCATTTTCTGAAGGAAGTCAGAATTGACACCATTTGTTTCTCCCATGACATTTGTACGAAAAAAAAAACACACAACCACTTCCTGACCAGGCCATTTGTTGCGATACGGCACTGGGTATCTTTAACTGACAATTGCGCAGTTGTGCAATGTTGTACCCAAACTAAATTGATGCCCCCCCCCCCCACACACACAAAGATTTCTTCTGGCGTTTTTTGATCACCTTTGTTTTTTTTTTTTGAGAAAGAAAGATTTAGGCCAATATGTATTCTACAGATTTTTGTTAAAAAATAAATAAAAAAAAAAAAAAAATATGACTGGTTTGCGCAAAAGTTAGAGCGCCTACAAAATCGGGGATATATCTATGGCATTTTTATTATTAATTTTATTTTTTACTAGTAATGGTGGTGATCAGCGATTTTTAGAGGGACTGCGACATTGCGGTAGACAGATCATACACATTTTTGGGACCATTCAAAATATTTTAATGGTTTAAATTAAAAATAGCCAGAGATTACTGTATAAAGGTCACTGGCAGGGAAGTGGTTAACACTAGGGGGTGAGCCAGGGGTTAAGTGTTACCTATGGGAGGGTTTTTCTAACTGTGGGAGGAGTGGACTGACTGGGAGTCCAGAGAGATTGCTGTTCCTGATCACTAGAAAAATACGCTCTCAACTACTTCCCTGACAGAACGGGGATCAGTCTGTTTACATTGACAGATCCCCATTCTGGCTCTCTGAGATATGCGGTATAATAGCTTACTTCAGAACGCCGGTCGGCACTCACGTGACTGCCCGCCGGTCTCCCCCTTATCTCGGCTGACATCAGTAGGGGGGTTTCCCCAGCACCTTCCCCTGCAGCTATCACATCGGGAGAGGAGACCAGCAGGCAGTCAGCTGAGCTCTGAAGTAAGCCAATATGCTGCATATTTTTCATAAAGGACATCCACTGGAGAGCTTACTGTTCTATATCAGAGGGAACTAGAGCAGAAAGTGTTTTACCTTCACAAACACTTTAAGATACAATATATTTCAGCTTTTATTTTGAGCTTCATGGCAGGTTTAATTCACATGATGGGTTGAAATTGCTTAGTGAATTCATTGACATTTCTTACCAGAATTCCCTATACTACCCAATAGCAAAGACATTTACATAGTAGAAAATATTTTCCCAAAAGTTCTACTGCTGATCATTATTACAATGTCTTCCAGGACTAACCACAACAAATTGGCTAGGATGCTGCTTTGTAGAAGCATGGTTTTAGCACCCTGAAAGTGTAGCTCATGAGACACAATGCTTTTATACAAAAAAAAGGGACAAACAAGGATGTAAAGCTTTCCTGTGGCCTACATCAATGGCCACTTGGGACAGCTTATGTCACCTCTTCAAATAAACATATGGAATATGCTTCTAAATGAAATCACATTCACACCAAAACAGTAATTACTAGAATTTGATACCCATCTGTGACAAATGAAAAAGAACTGCATGGGTAAAGAATGTGAGCACACCTGTCTCAGGCTGATGGAATGATAAGAAAGTGAAACATTTCTTCTGCAGAGCCTCCTCCAGCTGCTTATGTAGTCTCTCTCGTATCCAAAGAATATCCTAAAACATACAGAGGGTGGTCAGTCATCAAAATATAAAATCAAATTTAGTCTAAGATTTTGAGAATATTATACCGTGTTTGAAGGTAGAAGGTTTAGCAAATCTTGTTTCTCCAACCCAAGAAGAGCTATAGATTCTGCATCATTATTGGAAGGCAGGAAGCCTGAACACTGCTTGACCAATAAGCACTGTTGTAGCCCATCCAGAAACTATACAAAGAAAGTAAGGATGAGACACAAATGAAAAAATATGGGAGACAATGACAGAGATAAAACATGGAAAACTAAGATTGAAAGCTACCTTGTTCTCCTCATTAGTTGTCTTGCCTTCCTGCTTCCTGACCTGTAAATCCAATAACATCTCCTGTATCAGCCGGTGAATGACTTCTGATCTCAACCACACCTTCCTCTGCAGCCGTAGCCCTCTTTGCACCTTGGTACAAAAAATAAAATAAAAATATATAGCAAAATTTCTACTAAGGAAGTGTTTTTTAAAGATCACATCCCGTTCACATATAGTAAGTATGATGCACAGTTGCTATTCATGTATAAAATTACATTAAAAGGGGAGTTCCAGCTTTTTTTTATGTTTATTAAAAGTCAGCAGCTACAAAAAGTGTAGCTGCTGGCTTTTAATAAACAGACACTCACCTGCTCCATTGTCCAGCAACGCGGCGGCCGGAGCTCCGCTCCTCTCTCCCCGGCCGGCGTCTTCATTCTTTGTGTGGGCACCCGGCCGTGACAGCTTTTGGCTTCACGGCCAGGCACTCACTACGCATGCAGCGCTGCGCACGGTTATTGGTCAGAAGATCGCCTGGGACCTGTCACGTGTCCCAGGTGATCGCCTACAGGGAGGGGCCGCTGTAGGCGATATGACGTGTCGCCTAATCGGTCCCTGGGCGGAAGGAGAAAGTGGGACAGGAAGTCCCACTCTTACTGAAGCCCCCACCCCCCCCAAAAAAAATTACATGCCAAATGTGGCATATAAGGGGGCAAGGAGTGGATTAAGTGGAAGTTCCACTTTTGGGTGGAACGCTGCTTTAAGCCATTTCATCCATGACTCTCCAATTATTATACAGAATTTATACAGCGCCAACAGTTTGAGCAGCGCTTTACAACATGGGGGCAGACAGTACAGTTACAATTAGAGGGCCCTGCTTGTTAGAGCTTAAAATCTAGGAGGGAGGGTCAA
Source organism: Rana temporaria (assembly GCF_905171775.1). Lineage (NCBI taxonomy): Eukaryota > Metazoa > Chordata > Amphibia > Anura > Ranidae > Rana > Rana temporaria. The sequence continues at coordinate 254,394,791 of NC_053489.1, read as the reverse complement.
GTGATACCACAAGGTTATAACTGTGGGGGATAAGCTGATGGAAAAAAGTACAGTTGTTAGGTGGGGGCCAGGAAGACCTCTCTGAAGGAGGGTTTTCAGGGATCGTCTAAGAGTAGAAGATAATCGGATAGATTGGGGGTAGGAAGTTCCATAGGTTGGGACAGGATCTTGATAAGTCCTGAGGTGACGAGGGAGATAGAGAGCAGGAGGAATGAAGAGAATGGTTAGGTTGGTATTTTGAGACTAGGTTAGTGACGCATGTGGTTGATTTCACCTGTTAAGGACCGGCTCCTGTACATTTACGTCGGCAGAATGGCACGGCTGGGCAAAGTAACGTATATTTACGTCACTTTGAAATTCCCGCCATGCGGCCGTGCAGCTGCAGAACGGGAGAGGCAAATGTAAACAAGCTTCTCTGTTCTGCCTAGCGACACTGTCCCTGATCGTATGCTCCCTCTCAGGAGCAGCGATCAGTGACGTGTCACTCGTAGCCACTCCCCCTAACAGTTAGAATCACTCCCTAGGACACACTTAACCCCTTCAGCACCACCTAGTGGTTAACCCCTTTCACTGCCAGCGTCATTTTCACAGTAATCAGTGCATATTTATAGCACCGATTGCTGTAAAAATGACAATGGTCCCAAAAGTGTCCGCCATAAAGTTGCAGTCACGAGAAGTTATATATAATTTTTTTTTATAATAATGTCATAAAACTATCCTCTATTTTGTAGACACTATAAGTTTTGTGCAAACCAATCAATATACGCTTATTGCGATTTTTTTGTACTAAAAATATGTAGAAGAATACATATCGGCCTAAACTGTGGATTTTTTTTTTTTTTTATAGATTTTTGGGGGATATTTATTATAGCAAAAAAGTACAGTAAACAATATACATTTTTTTCTTCAAAAATTGTCGCTCTATTTTTGTTTATAGAGCAAAAAATAAAAACTGCAGCGGTGATCAAATGCCAACAAAAGAAAGCTTTTGTTTGGGAGCCACGAACGACCACGCAATTGTCAGTTAAACCGATGCAGTGCCGAATCACAAAAAATCGCTCTGGTCTTTGGCCAGCGAAATGGTCCGGGGCTTAAGTGGTTTAATTGTATATTACCCAAAAATTTCAAATTCTTGATGTGTGCAAATTCTATCATATAGATGTGTTAAAAAGTATCCTGCTCTCTTGTATGAAATACCCAGTGATCCTGCTAATCCCATTTTAAATTGACAATGCCAGGTATAAGAGCACATCTATACAGTGTGGTGAGATTTTTGGCTGGGCCAAGAGAACAGCATGCTTGCACTCCAATGGCCAATACTTGCGCTGAACCCCAAAACCCCCGCTTGCACAGCTCTTCACCGGAGGAAGAAAAAAAAATATTTTTCTCTCTCTCTGCCTGCTGCTGACACATCTATATATCAAGTGTGAATGGGGAGCAGGTGTGTTAAATTTGGCGTTATCGCTCTCACTCCCTCAATAAGAAGATTGCCAAGACCCTGAAACTGAGCTGCAGCACGGTGGACAAAATCATACAGTGGTTTGGCAGGACAGGTTCCACTCAGAACAGGCCTCGCCATGGTCGTCCAAAGAAGTTGAGTGCACGTGCTCCTCGTCATATCCAGCGGTTGCCTTTTTGCAAATGGACGTACAAGTGCTGCCAGCATTGCTGCAGAGGTTGAAGTGGTGGGGGCCAGCCTGTCAGTGCTCAGACCATACGCCACAAACTGCATCAAATTGGTCTGCATGGCTGTCCCAGGAAGAAGTCTCTTCTGAAAATGATGCACAAGAAAGCCTGCAAACAGTTTGCTGAAGACAAGCAGACTAAGGACATGGATTACTGGAACCATGTACTGTCGTCTGATGAGACCAAGATAAACTTCTTTGGTTCAGATGGTGTCAAGTGTGTGTGGTGGCAACGAGGTGAGGAGTACAAAGACAAGTGTGTCTTGCCTACATTCAAGCATGGTGGTGGGAGTGTCATGATCTGGGGCTGCACGAGTGCTGACGGCACTTGGGAGTTACAGTTCATTAAGGGAACCATGAATGCCAACATGTACTGTGACATACTTAAGGGCATGATCCCCTCCCTTTGGAGACTGGGCAGTATTCCAACATTATAACAACCCTAAATACACCTCCAAGATGACCACTGCCTTGCTAAAGAAGCGGAGGGTAAAGGTGAGGGACTGGCCAAGCATGTCTCCAGACCCAAACCCTATTGATCATCCTCAAATGGAAGGTGGTAGAGCGCAAAGTCTCTAACACCCACCAGCTCTGTGATGTCGCCATGGAGGAGGGGGAAAGAGGACTCCAGTGGCAGCCTGTGAAGCTCTGTTAACTCAATGCTCAAGAGGGTTAAGGCAGTGCTGGAAAATAATGGTGGCCACACAAAATGACACTTTGGGCCCAATTTGGATATTTTCACTTAGGGGTGTACTGACTTTTGTTGCCAGCGGTTGTGTGTATATATGTGTATATATATATGCAGCCCTCAAAAATTCCACTCGCATTTTGCGAGTGGAATTTAGTGTAGGGCGAGGTGAGGTGCAGGGACGGAGCAGGCTGACAGCTTCCTGGCTAAAGCGACCATCCAGGAAACCGTCAGCTGGGAGACACTGAGCGACATGGCTGGACTGAAGCCGCCGCCTCCTCCTCACACAGCGGGCATCTCCCACTGTGTGTCACGTACGGAGCCGGGTGTGTGTTCGGCGGCTCCGTGTAACAAGATCCCGCCCCCCTAGAACGGCTTGTGTGATAGTAGATTGATTCAGTGATCAGCCCATCACACAAGCCGGTCTAGGGGGGGGGGGTGGGATCTTGATACACAGAGCCGCCGAACACAGACCCAGCTCAGTAACACACAGCGAGTGGGAGATGTCCGCTGTGTGTGTGAGAACCAGGCTCATCAAGACAATGGTGAGTCTGGAGTGACGGGGCACAGTGAAGCTGCATTTGACGGGGCACAGTGAAGCTGCATTTGACGGGGCACAGTGAAGCTGCATTTGACGGGGCACAGTGAAGCTGCATTTGACGGGGCATAGTGAAGCTGCATTTGACGGGGCACAGTGAAGCTGCATTTGACGGGGCACAGTGAAGCTGCATTTGACGGGGCACAGTGAAGCTGCACTGATGGGTACTGATATGTTTTACGTTATTGTTAACGTTTGTTGTTAATATTTATTTTTGGAACTTAATTCTGCTTAAAACATTTAACAGTGTCATTTCATGAGATAATTTACAAGGGTGTGTTTAGGGGTGGGGCAGTGCAACTAGTAGCTAGTAACTCTTAAGGCCTGGCTAGTGGCTCAGGACTTGAAATTTTGAGCTGTGTGGCTGTGTGTGTGTGTGTATATATATATATATATATAGGGCTGCGGAAATTAACGATTAATTGGTCGATTAATCGTTAATTTCTTTGGTCGATTAAAATTATTTTGATCGATGACGATCCGCGGAGTGAGCTCCGCGGTCTCGCCCATAGGAAAGGCCGCGGCTTCGGCCTAGCTCCGGAGCCGCAGCGCGCTGACGTCATCATCACCTGCCCGCCTGCTTGTATCTTCTTCCCTTGCGCACGTGTGTCCATCGGCTACTCTGCAGATGGGTCTGCCTGCCTGATAGTCAGGTAAGAAAGGACAACCATCTGTGTGTGGTAACATTATGGGGCAGATGTATATATTCCTGGAGTATGGGGACAGATGTGTATATTAAAGCATGGGGGCAGATGCTGTAATGTACACATCTGCCCCCATGCTGTAATGTACACATCTGCCCCCATGCTGTAATGTACACATCTGCCCCCATGCTGTAATGTACACATCTGCCCCCATGCTGTAATGTACACATCTGCCCCCATGCTGTAATGTACACATCTGCCCCCATACTGCAAGAATATACACATCTGCCCCCATGCTGTAATGTACACATGGGGGCAGATGTGTATATTCTTGCAGTATGGGAGGCAGATGTGTATATTAAAGCATGGGGGCAGATGTGTATATTACAGCATGGAGGCAGATGCTGTAATGTACACATCTGCCCCCATGCTGTAATGTACACATCTGCCCCCATGCTGTAATGTACACATCTGCCCCCATGCTGTAATGTACACATCTGCCCCCATGCTGTAATGTACACATCTGCCCCCATACTGCAAGAATATACACATCTGCCCCCATGCTGTAATGTACACATGGGGGCAGATGTGTATATTCTTGCAGTATGGGAGGCAGATGTGTATATTAAAGCATGGGGGCAGATGTGTATATTACAGCATGGAGGCAGATGCTGTAATGTACACATCTGCCCCCATGCTGTAATGTACACATCTGCCCCCATGCTGTAATGTACACATCTGCCCCCATGCTGTAATGTACACATCTGCCCCCATGCTGTAATGTACACATCTGCCCCCATGCTGTAATGTACACATCTGCCCCCATGCTGTAATGTACACATCTGCCCCCATGCTGCAAGAATATACACATCTGCCCCCATGCTGTAATGTACACATGGGGGCAGATGTGTATATTCTTGCAGTATGGGAGGCAGATGTGTATATTAAAGCATGGGGGCAGATGTGTATATTACAGCATGGAGGCAGATGCTGTAATGTACACATCTGCCCCCATGCTGTAATGTACACATCTGCCCCCATGCTGTAATGTACACATCTGCCCCCATGCTGTAATGTACACATCTGCCCCCATGCTGTAATGTACACATCTGCCCCCATGCTGTAATGTACACATCTGCCCCCATGCTGTAATGTACACATCTGCCCCCATGCTGTAATGTACACATCTGCCCCCATACTGCAAGAATATACACATCTGCCCCCATGCTGTAATGTACACATCTGCCACACAACTACTTTTAGCTGATCTCCTTGCATTGCAACTCTGCATTAGCCACTGGTAAATGTGGTGGGGGCAGTATGGGGGGCAGATGTGTATATTCTTGCAGTATGGGGGCAGATGTGTATATTCTTGCAGTATGGGGGCAGATGTGTATATTACAGCATGGGGTCAGATGTGTACATTACAGCATGGGGGCAGATGTGTATATTACAGCATGGGGGCAGATGCTGTAATATACACATCTGCCCCCATACTGCAAGAATATACACATCTGCCCCCCATACTGCCCCCACCACATTTACCAGTGGCTAATGCAGAGTTGCAATGCAAGGAGATCAGCTAAAAGTAGTTGTATCTGTATGTGCGTTAATTAATCGAAATTAGTCGATTAATCGATTAAAAAAAAAAAACGATTAATCGAACACAAAAATTTTAATCAGTCACAGCCTATATATATATATATATATATATATATATATATATATATATATATATATATATATATATATATATATATATATATATATATATATCGTTCTTTCTATATGAAAGAAATATAAAAAGGGATATGTTACACAGTATTTTTTATTTTAAGGATTCCTAACAGGATAAACAGGTCACTTACACCATGTCAAGCAAAGTAGGATTTAAAGATGGTACCAGTAGCCTTTACACTGACTGATGGGCTAACCTTTTCTGTCATCGGTAGCAAAACAGTTTCTACTGTTTATTTTCCCATAGTAAAAAACATATAAGTGGACAGAAAAAAATAAAGTCAGATGTAGTGCTATATGAAGTCCAGTGTTTCGAGCAATCTTTATATGGATGTTACCATTGGTAACTGTTTGTAAAGTCTTCTGACAAAAACAAGTATTGTTACCTCTTCCAATTCACGACTTAAGGTGGAGCTTCCACCACTTGGCTCCAAAATCTGACATAGTTCCAGCAAAAGCTTACTAAACTGTGGGTTGTTCTCCAGATCCTCCTCCTCTAGCTGGAGCATTGGAAGATGGCCGTTTACTGAAAAATACAAGTAGAATAAAAGGCATTTAATAGATGGCACCTGATATTTTCTCTTTTTTTGAAAAACATTGGAAACACTGTTGAGGAAAAAGGCACACCCTTCTGGGACAAGAATCCAAAGCTCACCATACACAAATTTTGGCTCAGCAGATTCCTCCACCCACACTGTTTGGTGTACAGTAACTTCCCAATGCGTATTGCCAGCTTAAAGTAGAACTATAGACATGGAGCTTTTTCAATGCCTAAGGTGGAAGGAGGAATCTGTCAAAATCTATGCATTTATGGCCAGCATTAGTCAGCTTACAGAGACATAGCTGGGGGGATTGACATTAGGGTGCATAGGCATCTGACACACTTAGAAGTGTCAGCTACTGAAGATTCCAGTGATGGCTGTAGCTCTCCAAGAGAAAGAAGACTGGAATCAAAGATTTGGTAATATTATACCTGTTAAGCCAATCATACATGGATCAAAATTCAGGTGGTTCAGCAGGGACTGGGATCCTTTCCCGCTTGATCAGCGCTACAGGCTAGAACCTGCAACTGATCAGTGTATTCCGATTGCAACTAGAATTAGCGACCTGGCGCGGCACAGCTGGGTTATCCTGTGTGTCTGTGCACCCACACCTCTCCCCGCCGCGAGATCGCGTCGGGCCGCCCGGTAATTGAGGCTGCGGCTTTGCGGCCTATGTTTTCTTCTGTGATCTGGCGCCATCTTGTGGTGGCAGGGCTGTGGAGTCGGTAGATAAATGTTCCGACTCCTCAGTTTTATGTACTTCCGACTCCGACTCCTCTGTATTAATATGCAAATGTATTTTACACATTCCTTGAGGGAAAGAAACGCAACCTACCACAGGACTACTGGCTGGGAAGCCAACAGTCTGTATTTTGCTTAAACTGTGCAATACAGTAAACACAATGAAAACAATCAAGTGGCTGGATAGTAGCAGCAGGCATAAACATCAGGAACAGGATCTTTACCAGTTCAAAAATACAAACCACATTATTTGGTTGTTTTAGAACAAAAACAAAGCTTATCTATAATGAACCAAAAACAAAATCTGTAAAACCTAGAAATGGTTTATATTAATCTTGAAATGTAGTTATAGGCTTAGCAAATGCAAATCAATTCAATGTAGAGTTCTAAGGAAGAAAATTTGCCTCTGCCAGATCCTCTTTCATAGAGGCTCTTAAGTCAGACTTTATTATTTTTAGGGCTGAAAATATTCTTTCGACACTGACTTGGGTGGGTGGCATTGCAGTAACTATTCTGGCCACATCACTAACGATCTCTGGATAAACAAGGATGGCTTCTTCAACAGTAAGTTTTGATGAGCGATCATACTTTTCAACTTCTTTTAGTGCTTTATAAAACTCCTGTTGGAATTTTTTTATTTGGACACTTACTGGTTCTCTAACATGCGTTCCCTGTAAAAGCAGAACACAACACTATGGAAAGTATAAGTATTGCAGCTCCCAATTGTGCGTTGCGTGCCATATAGTGAAGCACATGAAAAGCATGCTTCTTCACGGTCACTTAACGTGTTCGTTTTGCGGTTACGTGAGGCACTGCATGCATTGGTCTTTATTCTTACAGTAGAGAAGTCATTAATTATAACTTTTTGTGAATTGGGACATTTAAACTTTGTTTGCCGACTCCGACTCCAGGTACCTAAAATTTCCCCCGACTCCTCGACTCCACAGCCCTGTGTGGTGGCCGTTGGTATGACAAGACAATCAGCAATGCTAATGGAGCTTCCCCTGTGTTTTCACTGCCATCTCCTTCCCTCTAATTATAACCCTCAAACATTATATATTTTTTATTCTGACACCCTAGAGAATAAAATGGTGCTCATTGCAGTACTCTGTCACACCATATTTGCGCAGCGGTCTTACGAGCGCACTTTTTTTGGGGGAAAAACATACACTTTTTTTTTTAATTCAAAACTAAGACACCAGTAACATTAGCCCAATTTTTTTTATATCATGAAAGATGTTACGCCAAGTAAATTGATACCCAACATGTCAGGCTTCAAAATTGCGTCCGCTCGTGGAATGGCGACAAACTTTAACCCTTTAAAATCTCTATAGGCGACGTTTCAAAAATTCTACAGGTTGCATGTTTTGAGTTACAGAGGAGGTCTAGGGAATTATTGCTCTACCAATCGTGGCGATACCTCACGTCTGGTTTGAACACCGCTTTCCCAAGCCGGCGCTACTCACGTATGTGTTCGCTTCTGTGCGCGAGCTCGGCGGGATGGGGGGCGTTCCTGGCTCCTAACTTTTTTAGCTGGCTCCTAGATTCCAAACAAATTTGTCAAACCCTGGTTCAACAGGTAGTGTTCCATTCCACACGGAGCGTTTTGGATGGGGGAAACAAGTCATTTTTTTCCAACACTACTGGTTGAAAAAACAAGAACAAAAAAAACACCCCACACAAACTCATCTACGGGCAGCCTAGTTTCCAAAATACTGACTGTTCACGTGTTTTTCTCTTAAAACTTGGTTCTCATAGATGCTACTGTGAAATCACTTGAAATAGCACGATTTCAAAGAAGCAGGTCAGTACGATTTCAGGTGCTACTTGGCTGACATCTGTGCCACTTTAAGCAGATGTCTATGGAAGTCGCACCTGAAATCGCAAAAAAGTAGTGCAGGATCCTTTTTGTTCAAATCTGTGCAACACTGCAAAGGTGGAGATGTAACAGTTTTGAAGAGTTTCATTGCCGACAATAGGGTGTGACTTGTTATGCGATATGGAACCTTCAAATCGCATGACCAGTCGGAACGTCACCCTCCATGTTGATTATTTATCTTTTTATAATCCCCTCACTGAGTTATGCTCAAACATACTCGCATGCACAGCAAATTCAGTGTTACTCCAGTGTAGGCAGCGAGACATTTCCCGATCTCTGCAACTGAGCATCGGGACAATGTCTCCCTGCCTGTGATTAGCGCATCTCTGTGCCGACTTCCTGGCGGGCTCTGCACATGAGTGTGCGAACACGCACAAGCTAATCCCTACTCCAGTGTGATCCACCACTGCACATCTTGTTCCGTGGTGGCATTTTCCTTTCCTATGTCATCAGTCGCGACAAACCGAGAGGTCTTTGGGTCCTAGTTCGAACCCACCTTAACCATTTATATAGATTTAGCATTATATACATTTTCTTGCAGGTAATCAGACCCAATCTCAAAACACACAATTATACAGGATTTATAAAGCGCCAACAGTTTGCACAATGCTTAAACACAATGAAGGCGGACATTACAATGGGAATCAGAGGGCCCTGCGCATCAGAGCTTACAATGTAAAAGGGAGGGTCAGCTGATATGGAAAAAAAAAAAAAAAAAACACACACAGTTGTGCTCATAAGTTTACATACCCTGGCATACCTCTTCCTGCCAGCGCCACGGAGAGGAAGTGAGATGCCTCTAAAAAGAGGGTATCTCCCCCCCAAACAAACTACATGCCAAATTTGGCATGTCAGGGGGTCACCGTCACGTAAAGCGGAAGTTCCATTTTTGGATACTGTGTATTGCCCCCTTTAACATCAATGACAGCTTGAAGTTTTTTGTGGATGAGGCTCCTTATCTTCTCAGATGGTAAAGCTGCCCATTCCTCTTGGCAAAAAGCCTCCAGTTCCTGTAAATTCTTGGGCTGTCTTGCATGAACTGCATGTTTGAGATCTCCCCAGAGTGGCTCAATGATATTGAGGTCAGGAGACTGAGATGGCCACTCCAGAACCTTCACGTTATTCTGCTGTAGCCAATGACAGGGCGCTTTGTGTTTTGGATCATGGTCATGTCCAAGTACATCCCATGTGCAGCTTCCTGGCAAATGAATGCAAATGTTCCTCCAGTATTCTTTGATAACATACCTGCATTCATCTTGCCAACAATTTTGACCGAATTTCCTGTGCCTTTGTAGCTCACACATCCCCAAAACATCAGCGATCTACCTCCGTGTTTCACAGTAGGATAGGTGTACCTTTCACCATAGGCCTTGTTGACTCCTCTCCAAATGTAGCGTATACGATTGTGGCCAAAAAGCTCAATTCTGGTCTCGTCACTTCAAATGACTTTGTGCCAGAAGGTTTGACCTTGTATTTCACCTGAAGGTATTTATGGGTCTTTCTTTGCATCCCGAACAATTCCCGGCAGTTGTGGCTGAAATTTTAGTTGGTCTACCTGACCGTGGTTTGGTTTCAACAGAACCCCTCATTTTCCACTTCTTGATTGGAGTTTGGCATTCTCTATTCCTTGGATATCTTTTTATATCCCTTTCCCGTTTTATACAGTTCAACTACCTTTTCCCGCAGATCCTCTGACAATTATTTTGCTTTCCCCATGACTCAGAATCCAGAAACGTCAGTGCAGCACTGGATGAAAGATGCAAGGGTCTGTCAGGAGTCCAGAAACTCACTGACCTTTTATATACACACACTATTTACAAGCAAACAGATCACAGGTGAGGATGGTTATCTTTAACCTCTTGACCACTGGGCACTTAAACCCCCTTCCTGACCAGACCAATTTCCAGCTTTCGGTGCTCTCACAATTTGAATGACAATTACTCAGTCATACAACATTGTACCCATTTGAAATTGTTATCCTTTTTTTCACACAAATAGAGCTTTCTTTTGGTGGTATTTGATCACCTCTGGGTTTTTTATTTTTTGCGCTATAAAAGAAAAACGACTGAAAATTCTGTAAAACATAAAAATAAAAAAAAAACTAGTTTCTGTCATATTAGCAGGTTATTTCTCACACACAGCATATGCATACCACAAATTACACCCCAAAACACATTCTGCTATTCCTCCCGAGTATGGCGATACCACATGTGTGAGACTTTTACACAGCGTGGCCACATACAGAGGCCCAACATGCAGGTAGCACCATCAGGCGTTCTAAAGCACCCAGGCCAATTTTGACATTTCTCTCCTACATGTAAAAATCATCATTTATTTGCTAGAAAATTACATAGAACCCCAAAACATTATATATGCTTTTTTAGCAAAGACCCTAGAGAATACAATGGCGGCCGTTACAACTTTATCTCGCATGGTATTTTCACAGACATTTTTTGAACGCTTTTAAAAAAAATGTTTTGTGCGTAAAAAAACAAACAAAAAAAAAACAGTAAAGTTAGCCTAATTTTTTTTCATAATGTGAAAGATGAAGTTACGCCGAGTAAATAGATACCCAACATGTCAGCCTTCAAAATTGTGCACACTCATGGAATGGCGCCAAACTTCGCTACTTAAAAATCCCCATAGGCGACGCTTTAATTACTTTTATTGGTTACATGTTTTTAGTTACAGAGGAGGTCTAGGGCCAAGATGATTGCTCTCGCTCCAACGTTCGCAGAGATACCTCACATGTGTAGCTTGAACACCGTTTTCATATGTGGGCGGGACTTACGTATGCGTTCGCTTCTGCATGCGAGCACACGGGGACAGGGGCGCTTTAAAAAAATGGGTATTGCAGAGTATTTGTGTATTGCAGAGTATCGCGCAGGGTATTGCAGAGTATTGGGGTATTGCAGAGTATCGCGCAGGGTATTGCAGAATATTGGGGTATTGCGCAGGGTATTGCAGAGTATTGCGCAGGGATAGCTGAGCTGGGATAGCTGAGCTGGGATGGATGGCTGGATCTGTGACTGCAGTTGTCACAGATCCAGTCCTCAGTGCTGCTGCTGACACCCGCTCCCCCCCCCCCTCTCACACTGTACAGAGAGGAGAGGGAGGAACCGGCTTCATCAAATGACGGAGCGATCACGTGGTAAACGGCCGCTATTGGCGGCAATTTACCGCGATCCGCCGGGTCTTCTAAACCCGGCGCTCACGGATGATTCCGTGGGGGCGCGCGAATGGAGGATTCTGGGAGGACGTCCCAGGGACGTCCTCCCAGAACAACTCGACCGCGCTGTAGCAGTAAAATGCCTATGGAGTGGTCAGCAAGTGGTTAATAGCCATTCAAAACCCTTTGTGTCAACTTGTATGCATGTTATCAGGCCAAAATCACCAGGGTATGTAAACTTTTGATCAGGGTCATTTGGGTAGTTTCTGTTGGGATTATAACTTAAAAAGAGTAAACACAGTTAAGTGATAATAAATGGCTTCAGCCAATCACTAACCATGAGTGAAAAAAGTTTGTGTGTTATCATCCATATTCTCTGAAAAATGGGCAAAAAAAATCATAAATTCTGCCAGGGTATGTAAACTTAGGAGCACAAGTGTGTGTGTGCACATATGTATATATATATATATATATATATATATATATATACATATATGTGTTGAGATAAAAAAAAAAAAACTCCATTCAGCCAATTCAAACAGGACCCAAAGGGCATCCAAAAGTGCAGCACAGTGGATGTTTTCACAACACACTAGGATTTACTAAGGAACGCACTGCACTGATGTGAACTAGGGCCATTTAAATCCATATTAAACATTGCCCATGCATTTTTGATGCAGAATTAAAAATGCACTGGATTGCGTCTGGTGTAGACCAGCCCTAAGGACCAGTTCACACCATAGAAATGCCGTCCTGGTGCTGTCCAGATGTTTTTCTGCGTGCACATTTTTTGCTGCTTTTTATATGGGTTCCAGTGTGTTTTTGATGCGTGTGCATGTATTTATTTTTCTAACTGGAACTGCAAGCACTGGTGTGAACTATGCCATTGGAAACCATATGACCTACTTTTCATGAGTTTTTGATACAGAAAAAAAACACACGCACTGAACTGCATGTGGTGCAAACTGGCCCTAAAGGCAAATAGACTGTGCATTTTATAAATACAACTGCACTCCTTGGCAAACGTAGTGAAGCTTCACTTTGTAAAGAATACCCAATCAAGTGCAAGGAGATTTTTTTTATTTTTATAATAAATATATATATATATATATATATATATAAACATTTTACTTGCACGTGATTGGCTGCTGAAAATCACCAGCAGTCTAGCTGTATTTAGTAAACCTGCCCAGTGTAATGTGGTGTTTCAATTGCTGTGCATAGAATACAAGGAATGTGGGTGAGCTCTGAAGGTCTATAACAAGGATGTGTCTATTCCTTTCTTATTGGAAGGGTCACACCCCAGTGGAAGGAAAAGAACCCATGGCAGTTGTGTGGGAGCTTTCTGTGGATGTATGATGTTGTCTGAGGTCAGTAAGTTCTCACCATACTGCACAGTCCGGGATGCCATGCTCACTGCGAAGTATACCGCCAGTTATCGGATGATGTATGGGATCTATAGTGACTCCATACCCGCCCGCTCCCATAACACTCAGTACACCCAGCACAGCTCCGATCGTTATTCCGCGGGAGATTTGTACGGCGGTGTCGCCCTTCTAGTGACGTCATCGGTAGGCGTGCTGGGCTGTCAGGAGGTGAGCTGCGATCCGGACACTAGAGGGAGCCCTTCCCTTGATCTTCTATTCACGGGACATGGCCTTTACAATGGAAGTGGAGTTCTCCTCTGTAAATAACATTCACCAAAAATAGACCGCCAGGAATCTACTTTTCTGAGCCCACACGTTATCTACACATGAACTGCCAACGTTAAAGTGTATATAAAGCCCAAATTTTCTTGTGCTTGTCTTGGATAGAGTGGTGAGATGTTAGAACCTTTTAGGTCTTCGTTTTTTTCTTTTTAAGTGGTTAAAAACAAAAAAAAACTGCAAGACAAAGGCATAATGAGCTAGTATGCTTAGCATACTAGCTCATTATGTATTACTTACCTCAGATCAAAGCCCCCCCCCTCCGGCCGCGGACGTCTCTCAAGGAGCTTACTTCCGGGTATCGTGGCTCGGGCGCTGTGATTGGCCAGAGCTGCAATGACATCACATGTGCACGGGAGCCACCGGTAACGGCACGTCTAACTGAAGCAGCGTTCCATTATTTCAGTGCGCATGTGTCGATCACTTCGGCACATGCAGACACAGGGGGGTATCTCCTAAACCGTACAGGTTTAGGAGATATGCAGGGTAGCTACAGCTTATTATAGGCTTACCTGTAGCATAAAGTGTGTTGTAAGAGTTTACAACCACTTTAAGGCTTCTCTCACATGAAGTACTACAGAATATGTCTGGGTGAGAGCCAGATTAGCCTGTATAGGGATCCCTATTGGTGTCATATGGGACACATGAGGTGCACAGATAAAGGTCCTGCTCCAAGGGCCCCATTCACACAGTGAGTGCTGGATTTTGTTCAATCTTTGGGCACTTTCACACTGGTTCGCTTCAAAACTGCCAGTAAAATGCCTATGCGTTAATGGAGTGTTTTTGCTGCACTTCAGCCCCAAGCCTCTTTCTGAGATTTGGGGCCAGATCCACAGAGATTTAGATCGGCGCAGCGTATGTGAGATACGCTACGCCGCTGTAACTTACTTTGGGCTGGTTCGAATCCTCAACGAATTTGCGCCGTAAGTTACGGCGGCGTAGCGTATCTCTGGTGGCCTAATTCAAATTGGCGATCAGGGGTGGGTTTCATTTAAATGAAGCGCGTCCCCGCGTCGAATGAACTGCGCATGCGTCATCCAGAAATTTCCCGCCGTGCTTTGCGCGAAATGGCTTTTAAGTTAGACGTGAGTTATGTCCATCCCTATTCACGGACGACTTACGCAAAAAAAAAAAATCAAATTTTGACGCGGGAACGACGGCAATACTTAAAGCGGGGGTTCATCCATACATAACACTTTTTACCCTTAGATGGATGCTCGTTTTGTCTAGGGGAATCGGCCAGTTGTTTTAAAATATGAGCTGTACTTACCGTTTAAGAGATGCATCTTCTCCGCCGCTTCCGGGTATGGGCTGCGGGAATGGGCGTTCCTATTTTGATTGACAGTCTTCCGAGAGGCTTCCGACGGTCGCATCCATCGCGTCACGATTTTCCGAAAGAAGCCGAACGTCGGTGCGCAGGCGCAGTATAGAGCCGCACCGACGTTCGGCTACTAGTGACGCGATGGATGCGACCGTCGGAAGCCTCTCGGAAGACTGTCAATCAAGAAGGAACGCCCGCTCCCGAAGACCCATACCCGGAAGCGACGGAGAAGATGCATCTCGTAAGTACAGCTCATATTTTAAAACAACTAGCCGATTCCCCTAGACAAAACGAGCCTCCATCTAAGGGGAAAAAGTGTTTTATGGGTGAACTCCCGCTTTAACATGGCAAGTCTATGTATATGCCGCAAAATACCAGCTTTAACTATACGCCGGAAAAAGCCGACTACAGACGACGTTAGAAAATGTGACGGCCGCGCGTACATTCGTGGATCGTCGTAATTCGCTAATTTGCATACCCGACGCTGAAAACGACGCGAACCCCACCCAGCGGGCGTCGAAGTATTGCATCTAAGATCCGAAGGCGTACGAAGCCGTACGCCTGTCGGATCTTACCCAGATGCCGTCGTATCTTGATTTGAGGATTCAAACTAAAGATACGACGCGGTAAATTTTGAAAGTACGCCGGCGTATCAGTAGATACGCCGGCGTACTTGCTCTGTGAATCTGGCCCGTGGTATTTACAAGTTAAAAAAAAAAAACATTTTATTTGCTAGAAAATTACTTAGAACCCCCAAACATTATATATATATATATATTTTTTTCTCTAAGGCCGAGTACTCACGAGCAAACATGTCCGATGAAACCGGTCGGCGGACCGTTTTCATCGGACATGTCTGCCCGGGGACTGCCAGGGGACTTCTGTTCGATGGCTGTACACACCATCGAACAGAGGTCCGCGCGTAAACAATACGCGGGGCGTGTCCGCGGTGTCGCCGCGTCGATGACGCGGTGTCGCCGCGACAATGACGCGGCGACGTGGGCGGCCTGCCTTTAAAATGCTTCCACGCATGCGTCAAAGTCATTCGACGCATGCGAGGGATGGCGGGCGGCAGGACATGTACGGTAGGTCTGTACAGACGACCGTACATGTCCGGGCGGACAGGTTTCCAGCTGGAAACCTGTCCGATCCGGCCGAAAATGGTCCGCTTGGGCCTACACATGGCCAAACATGTCTGCTGAAACTGGTCGTGAGTACGGGGCCTAACACCCTAGATAATAAAATGGCGGTCGTTGCAATACTTTGTCACACCGTATTTGCACAGCGGTCCTTTAAGCGCACTTTTTTTGGAAAAATTTACTCTTTTTAATAAAAAAATAAGACAACAGTAAAGTAAGCCCAATTTTTTTTTGTATATTGTGAAAGATAATGTTACGCTGAGTAAATTGATACCCATTATGTCACACTT
This sequence comes from Rana temporaria, assembly GCF_905171775.1. Lineage (NCBI taxonomy): Eukaryota > Metazoa > Chordata > Amphibia > Anura > Ranidae > Rana > Rana temporaria. The sequence continues at coordinate 254,378,652 of NC_053489.1, read as the reverse complement.
CAAAGTTGCACCCGCTCGTGGAATGGCGACAAACTTTGACCCTTAAAAATGCAATAAAAAAAATACTTTTAAGAGCATTGGGCGGAAGTGACGTTTTGACGTTGCTTCCACCCTGCAATGATATAGAGACGGGTGGGGGCCATCTTACCGTCACTCGTCTCCATGTCACACAAGTGAACAGACCCAATCGCCTTCCGCCGCTACAGGTGAGCGGCGGGGGGCATCGGGGAGGGGCGGGAGTGATAAAAGTGATTTTGCGGCAATAAAAGTGATCTTGCGGCGAATCCGCCACAGAGACAACTTTTATCTTGAAGTGGATCACTGGCTCTTGAAGAGGATACCAGGGTTATGATAGCTACCCGCTACCATAGCAACTGTATTCCTCTTCAGTACTGACGTAAAAACGACGGCGGGCGGTCCGGAAGTGGTTAAAGGACATGTGACTTAAAAACCCTAAGCAGGAGCGCTTTTGAAGCGGTTCTTATTCATTTCAAAAGGGAGGAGTGTTTTTGGTGCAGTTTTTTTAACTCCCTAAATATGCTCCAAAAAAGCTATGATCTTTTTTTCACTGCAACGGAAGCGAACCGGCCGAGTGTGAACACATTCCTAGATTTTAAAGGGAAGCATTTTTCTTAACGCAAAAGCACTTGAAAAACTAAGTGTGAAAGGACCCTTTAGGTTTTTACTTCTGTTAATGTCCCCATTAGGCAGATTCACTCTCTCTATTTAGGCTGTTTAGATGTGCAGTAGGGATGAGCTTCGTGTTCGAGTCGAACCCATGTTCGACTCGAACATCGTATGTTCGACCGTTCGCCGAATTACGAACGTTACGGGCCGTTCGCTCCAAATTCGAGTGGCGTGTCACGGCCCATAATTCACTGCGGCATCGCAGTGCATTGCTGGCTGATGATTGATTGGCCAAGCATGCACTATGACCCGCATGCTTGGCCAATCACAGCACACAAAAAACGGAGAGCCATAATTGGCCAAAGCCAGGGTGGCTTTGGCCAATTATGGCTCAGGGGTTTAGTACACTCCCCACACTATAAAAGGTTGCCTGCAGGTCGGACTTGTGTAGTGTGTTGCGGCGGTGGTTAGAGATAGAGAGAGAGAGAGAGTGTCATTTTTTTCTAGGTAGATAGAGCAGGCAGGCTAGTCAGTTAAAGTTACAGGGCCAAATTCAAAACGGCGATACGATGGCGTATCTCCAGATACGCCGTCGTATCTCTGAGTGTGCGTGGTCGTATCTATGCGCCTGATTCAGAGAATCAGTTACGCATAGATTTCCCTAAGATCCGACCGGCGTAAGTGTCTTACACCGTCGTATCTTAGGCTGCATATTTACGCTGGCCACTAGGTGGCGCTTCCGTATAGTTCCGCAATGAATATGCTAATTAGGTATTTACGCCGATTCAGAAACGTATGTCCGCAGGCGCATTTTTTTACGTTGTTTACGTTAGGCTTTTTTCGGCGTAAAGTTACCCCTGCTATATGAGGCATAGCTAATGTTAAGTATGGACGTCGTTCCCGCGTTGAGTTTTGAAAATTTTACGTCGTTTGCGTAAGTTGTTCGCGAATAGGGCTGTACGTAAGTTACGCTCACGTCTAAAGCAATGACGACTTGCAGCGTAATTTCGAGCATGCGCACTGGGATTTTTTCACGAACGGCGCATGCGCCGTTCGTAAAATACATCCAGTACGCAGGGTCACCATTCATTTAAATAAAATACGCCCACATCATCCCCATTTGAATTAGGCGGGTGTAACGGCTACCCACTGGTAGTGAGGGGTATCAGCCATTGGAGACGTCCTTTTTGCTGACAAGTTATGATATGCAGGTACCGCCGGTATATCCCATCGAACGCCCTTCCAAGAAACGAGACGGGCTACGTTTGAAGGGTCAAGCAGACTGACTTTATTTGGCATATTTCACCTGCTTATATCTGCTTACAACTGTTACAAGAACAATGACAGTTTCCGCCCCCCCCTTCACCCAGTAGGGGGCTTCAACACAGACCCCCTGAAACAATGACATATCCTTGAATTAATTGACCAGTCTCTAGACCATGGGTCTTCAAACTACGGCCCTCCAGTTGTTCAGGAACTACATTTCCCATCATGCCTAGTCATGTCTGTGAATGTCAGAGTTTTAAAATGCCTCATGGGAGGTGTAGTTCCGCAACAGCTGGAGGGCCGTAGTTTGAGGATCCCTGCTCTAGACGCTTCGGCACCGCAAACCACTTAACATTTCCTGGCCAGGCACATTCCTTTCTCAATAGAATTCAATTAACCTTTAAAACAATTATACATTCACACATACCAGCCTCCGTATTCTGAAGGGATTAACTAAACAAAGGAGAGTCAATTAGCTATGCAAAGGGGCTATTAGCATTCAGCAGTGAAGAGTCCCTTGCATGATTAACCCTTTGAGCTCAGAATACAATGTGGTAAATCCAACTGTAACAAGTCCTGCAGTTATTATCGATGTCCAGGCAGAATAGTCCATGATCCGTTACAGCGGGCTTACGCCGGACAACATACGCTACGCCGCCGTAACTAAGGGCGCAAGTCCTTTCTGAATACAGAACTTGCGCCCTAAATTACGGCGGCGTAACGTATCGCAGATACGTTACGCCCACAGATAGATAGACTAATCTATCTGAATCCGGCCCACAGTGTGTAGAGGATATATATGCATCACAGGTGTTGTATATATATTTATACACTGTATAGTTTAGCTAGATCGGCTCTTCCTAATTTACTGGCAGGCAGGTGATTGTGCTAGCTGCAGTATTCTCACGTGGTGTACTGCCTGTATCCTCTGAAGTGCGCACCTAAAGCTACATGGTGTGTGTACTGCCTTTGTCCTCTGCAGTTTGCACCTAAAGATACGTGGTGTGTACTGCCTGTGTCCTCTGCAGTTTGCACCTCAGGCCTCGTACACACCACCGGATCTATGCGCTGGAATTGATCCGCGGATCAGTTCCAGCGGACAGATCCGGTGGTGTGTACGTCCGAGCGGACATTTTTCGGCGGAAAAAATTCCAGCCGACGGATTTCCAGCGGATAAAAATTTCTTAGCATGCTAAGAAATCTATCCGCTGGAATCCTGTCCAGCGGATTGATCCGGTGGTCTGTACAGACTCACCGGATCAATCCGTCCACTCCTCTCCCTCACATGCGTCGTAATGATTCGACGCATGCGTGGAAGTCTTTATCTTCCAGCGTCGCGCACGTCGCCGCGTCATCATCGCGGCGACGGCGCAACACGTCACCGCGGATGGATTCCGCGCGGGTTTCGATCTGATGGTTAGTACAACCATCAGATCAAAATCCGCCAGAGGATTTATCCGCTGGAACGGTCCGGAGGACCGTTTCCAGCGGATAATCCTCTCGTGTGTATGGGGCCTCAAGCTTCTTGGTGTGTACTGCCTGTGTCCTCTGCAGTTTGCACCTAAAGCTACATAGTGTGTACTGCCTGTGTCCTCTGAAGTGTGCACCTAAAGTTACGTGGTGTGTGTACTGCCTGTGTCCTCTGCAGTTTGCACCTAAAGCTACTTCGTGTGTACTGCCCGTGTCCTCTGCAGTTTGCACCTAAAGCTACGCAGTGTGTACTGCCTGTGTCCTCTGCAGTGTGCACCTAAAGCTATGTGGTGTGTGTACTGCCTTTGTCCTCATCAGCTGGGATCTCCAACCCCACTATACCCTCAGTCCTCTCTGAAGCCTGCACTGATAGGACTGAAGGTGTAGAATTAGGTGTGTCACAGCCTAGTACATGCGGGCAATCTACTATCGGTACACCGATGGCAGATTGTACCAGGCAAATTTCCCTGCCCCAGCTGCTGCAGCGCCAAAAGAAGTTCTCTTCCAGCCATCCACATGCCCAGCGGTTGAATGCTAGCTTAGCTAAATTGCTAGCAGTGCTGCTGCCTTTTCAGTTGGTAGATTCTGCCCCCTTCCATGAGTTTGTGGAATGTGCGGTACCTCAGTTCCCAAACGCCACTTTCTCACGGAATGCTATTCCGGCTCTCTACCGCCATGTGGAAGGCAATGTCCATGCCTCGCTGGACAGGGTGGTCAGTGGTAAGGTGCATATTACCGCTGACTCATGGTCCAGCAGGCATGGACAGGGACATTACCTATCTTTCACGGCCCATTGGGTGACTCTGCTGGCAGCTGAGAAGGATGCAGGACACGGTACAGTAGTGTTGGAGGTTGTTCCGCCACCACGCCTCCAAAATGCTACTACTGATTGTGACACACCTCTCTCCTCCACCCCCTCCTCTTCTTCTTCCTCTGTGACCTCTTCCTGTGCTGATGTGTCCTCGGAACCAACGGTGCTCCGTAGGCGTTCAAGGTTCTGTCAGCTCTGCAGGGGCAGGCTCAGAGGTGGTTGACGCCACGCCAGCTTAAGCCTGGAATGGTGGTTTGCGACAATGGCACCAACCTCCTCTCCGCCCTGCGACAGGGACAACTGACCCATGTGCCCTGTTTTGTTCATGTCCTTAACTTGGTGGTGCAGCGGTTCTTGGGCAGGTACCCGGGCTTACAGGATGTCCTAAAGCAGGCCAGGAAAGTCTGCGTGCATTTCCGACGGTCATATAATGCCAGTGCTCGGCTGGCAGACCTCCAAAGGGAATACAACCTGCCCAAGAACCACCTAATCTGTGACATGCCCACCAGGTGGAACTCTACATTGGCCATGCTGCAGCGGCTGCACACGCAGCAGAGGGCCATCAATGAGTATCTGTGCCAATATGACAGCAGAACTGGGTAAGGGGAGCTTGGTTTTTTTCCCCACGCCAGTGGGCCATGATCAGGGATGCATGCACTGTCCTGTCACCATTTGAGGAGGCCACAAGGATGGTGAGCAGTGACAGTGCATGCATCAGTGAGACTGTCCCTCTTATTCACATGTTGGAGCACACGCTGCGTGGAATAATGGACAGGGCCCTAGAGGGAGGAAGAGGAGGACTTCCTTACCTCTCAAGGCCCCCTTTATCCAGACAGTGTTCCTGCTTGCCTGCCTATCACACAGGAAGAGGAGGAGGATTGTGTCAGCATGGAGGTGGAGCCTAGCACTCAGCAGCAGCAGCAGCAGTCTTCAAGGGATCAATTACAGTCCCAAGAAACCCATGGACTTGTACGTGGCTGGGACGAGGTGGCTGTGAATCATGTCGTCCTCAGTGACCCAGAGGACACCGAATGCCTCAGCAAACCTACGTTGTATGGCCTCCCTGATCCTGCAAAGCCTGCGGAAGGATCCTCGTATTCGTCAAGGAGAAGGATCATTACTGGCTGGCAACTCTCCTTGATCCACGTTACAAGAATAAGGTTGCGGACCTTATCTTGCCGGCGCAGAGGGAGCAGAAGATGAAACATCTTCGGGAGGCCTTGCAGAAAGGTCTGTGCAACGCGTTCCCAGATACTGGGAGGTTACAAAATCCTGGTCCTGGAAAATGTGTTGCTGAGGCTTCGGTCAGTCACAGAAGGAGCAATGGAGAAGGTGGCCGTCTGACAGATGCGTTCAGACAATTTTTTAGTCCGCAGCCCCAAGATATGACCGGTTCCAGCAACCATCGCCAGCGTCTGTTTTACATGGTGCGGCAATACCTAGGGGCAAGATCAGACTCGGACACCTTTCCCACCGAAAATCCTCTGGCTTACTGGGTCTTGAGGATGGATCACTGGCCAGAGCTTGCACAGTACGCAATTGAGCTACTGGCTTGTCCTGCATCCAGCGTTCTTTCAGAACACACATTCAGTGCTGCTGGAGGCTTTGTAACCGATCACAGGGTGCGCCTCTCCACCGACTCGGTCGATCGACTGACCTTCATAAAAATGAATCAGGCTTGTGTCACCACCAGCTACCAAGCACCTGATGCAGATGTAACTGAATCATTTTTTTTGAAATGTCAGATCCCTTCAAGACTGCCTATGCTGATGCTGAGTGACTATCCTGTTATGCTGAGTGATAATCCTTTTCCTCCTCAATGATCATGCTGATAGCTTGTAAGAACATTTTTGGTTCTGTAATTACAATTTTTGATGCAATACTTTGTAGCGGGCTCATTTCTGCACTCCAACTAGAGTATCTGTGAGCAGGGATGGACTGGGACAATAAAATGGCCCTGGACTTGGCGAGGGGGGGGGGGGGGAGGGGGAGGGGAATGTACTGTCTGCCACCACTGGTCATAGTAACTGATGTAATAAGTGTATGAAGATTATGAACTGTGAGTCACAGTTCATAATCTTCATACACATATCACATCAGTAACTATGACCAGTGGTGGCATACTGTATTTACCCCCCCCCCCCCCCCGCCATGATGCATATTAAAAAAATCTGAATGGCAGTCATCACAGATCATAATCTGCATACATCAGATCAAACTGCACTGTAGTCAGATGCCTTAGTCACACTTGTTAACCTTACTTGTTGTTTAACTTGCTGGCAATGGTGCGGTGGTGGCACTGACTGTATCGTCGTTGTATCGCCGTTCTTCGTTCCTCCTCGGTGGTGCTGGCTGCGCCTCCTCTTGTAGCTTGAAGGCCTCTCTCCTCGGGCTCGGCTCCTCCCATGCTCCTCCTCCCATCCCCTCCCGCATACGGCCGTGACCCCTGAGATACGTCACGCCGCTGGGAGGGGAGCAGGGGCGCTCTAAACATAGGAGGAGCCGGAGGGAAGTGGCAGCCGCAGCGTGATGGATGCCGGTTATTGGCTGACGGCGCCGCCGGGTACGTGCAGATACGTGCAGCCAGGTAAATGAATACTGAATCGGAATCACCCAGACATTGACAGTGATTGACAGCCGGCCCAAATCCGACCAGCCCACCGGGAATCTCCCGGTACTCCCGATGGCCAGTCCATCGCTATCTGTGAGGGGTTGCAGTATTGTGGCACCAGTGCCTAAGGCCCAATTTTTCTGCCCCTGTTTAACAGGGGAGTGTAATTACAATTTTTGATGCAATACTTTGCAGCAGGCTCATTCCTGCGCTCCAACTAGAGTATCTGTGAGGGGTTGCAGTGTTGTGACACCAGCACCACCACCACCAACAACAAAGGCCCAATTTTTCTGCCCCTGTTCAACAGGGGCATGTAATTACAATTCTTGATCTAATATTTCACAGCAGGGCCCATTCCTGTGCCCACCAAGAGTAACTGAGGGCTTACAGAGTTGTGGCACCAGCATCACCAACAAAGGCCCAATTTTTCTGCCCCTTTTCAACAGGGGCATGTAATTACAATTCTTGATCTAATATTTCACAGCAGGGCCCATTCCTGCACCCAAGAGTAACTGTAAGGACTTGCAGTGTTGTGGCACCAGCGTCAGCACCAAAGGCCCATTTTTCCTACCACTGTTCAACAATGGCATGTAATTAGAGTTCTGATATAATAGTTCCAGCGCCCGCCGCCCACCAAGACTAACTGTGAGGGCTTACAGTGTTGTGGCAACACCAATACCTAGGGCCCAAATTTCTGCAGAGTATATACGGCAGGCCCCTACTTTCAAACATCCAACTTACAAACAACTCCTACTTGCAAACGGAAGAAGACAACAGGAAGTGAGAGGAAATTTACCCCTAGGAAGGGAAATTCTCTTCAGTAAGAGGTGTCTCCTGTCCACTGATGCTTTATCACCAATCCTTGTTTCAGTAAAAAAAAACAAATTTAAAAAAAATCATTTGTCATTGGGACAGAAAGTGAATTGCAATCTTCTGAACACAGACAGCAAAACAAATGTTACAGGGGTGATAACCCTTCTCTATGTTTTCAGAAAAGCTTAAAGATTGATTTTATAGCTGGAGCTACACTTTAAAAAAGTACCAGTTCACAATTACAAACAGATTCTACTTAACAACAAACCTACAGTCCCTGTCTTGTTTGCACCACCTGTATACTGCTGTTCAAAATATATAGGGCCAAATTGGCTTGTAATGACCTGGGGGAGGGGGGGGGGGAACCCATGCTATTTTTCTCAATGATTTTCATCCATATTGCAGGGACCAGACATTACATTAAAGCCGCAAGCAGTTTTAAATGACCTTTTTCTTATAGTAATCTCATTTTGTGCAGGGACAGTTCTAAACATGTGCCACTTCACAGGCATACTATAGACACCCAGCAGGTACGATATTTAAAGGAATTTTTCTTCTTTTTTTTTTCACTTTAAGCATCATTAAAATAACTGCTCCAGAAAAAAACTACTGTTTTTAAAACTTTTTTTTCCATTGATACATGTTCCCTGGGGCAAGACCCGGGTTCTCAAACCCGTTTTCCGACAATAACTTGCATATTAGGCTTTAAAATTAGCACTTTTGAATTCGAACGTTCAAGTCCCATTGACGTTAATGGGGTTCTAAATGTTCGCGCGAACGTTCGGTCCGTTCGAAGGTTCTGGTGCGAACCGAACGGGGGGGGGGGGGGTTCGGCTCATCCCTAATGTGCAGTTGAGGGGGTCATTAAAAACACTTGGTTGAGCTGTGCTTTTAGTGCACCTCTATACAGAGCAGACACAGACACGGTCTCGTTCTCCTCTAATCGGATGAAAACGGACCGCCTGTTCTGACTTTTTGAAGCCGATTTACTAAAACCGGAGAGTGCAAAATCTGGCAAGCTTTGCAAAGAAACCAATCAGTTTCCAGTTTTTTTTTCTCAAAGCTTAACCCACTGTAACAAGCTGACGTTAGAAGCTGATTGGCTACCATTTACAGCTGCAAATTGTACACTTTCCAGTTTTAGTAAATCAACCCCTCTTGTTTACAAGTAAAAATCTGTGGGCCGGATTCAGAAAAGAGATATGACGGCGTATCTCCTGATAGCCGTTGTATCTCTGTGCCTGATTCATAGAATCAGTTACGCATAGATATCCCTAAGATCCGCCAGGTGTAAGTGTCTTACACCGTCGGATCTTAGGCTGCAATTTCAGGCTGGCCGCTAGGTGGCGCTTCTGTATGTTTGACGCAAGGAATATGCAAATTAGGATTTACGCCGATTCAGAAACGAACGACCGCCCGGCGCTTTTTTTTTATGTCGTTTGCGTTCGGCTTTTTCCAGCGTATAGTTACCCCTGCTATATGAGGCGTAGCTAATGTTAAGTATGGCCGTCGTTCCCGCGCCGAGTTTTGAAATTTTACGTTGTTTGCATAAGTCGTTTGCGAAAACGGCTGGACGTAATTTACTTTCACGTTGAAAGCATGACGATTTGCCGACGTCATTTGGAGCATGCGCACTGGGATTCAGTCGTGGCCGGTGCATGCGCAGTTTGTTCGGCGCGGGGACGTGCATCATTTAAATGATACACGCCCCCTACCCGCCGAATTTGAATTCCGCCGGGAGATTTACGCTACACCGCCGCAACTTTACAGGCAAGTGCTTTGTGAATAAAGCACTTGCCTGAAAAACTTGCGGCGGCGTAACGTAAATGAGATACGTTACGCCAGCAGAAAGATCCGCTGATCTTTCTGAATCTGGCACTGTATCTTTTGCTAGAAAATTACTTATAAAACCCCCAAAATGAAAAACATGTTCTGTACCTGCTTTCAAAGTATTATCTGGCGTTCGGATTTAAATTGTTTGTCATTTAAAGTCCATTTAAAACTAAAGGGTCTGTTTATAAAAAAAGGGACACTGGGAAAAAAAAAAAAGCGGTAGGCCAGGATGACCTCTCCTCTACCCAGCATGCCTCGGTTTGTAGCAAGCAGTACCAAGAGCATGAACATAATCATAGAGGGATACAACCAGTTTTCCCTCAATGGATTCCAAGAAAATAATTTTTACTTGGAGCGTGAAGTAAAATCAGATTTTTTTATTTTCCATTGAGGGACACAGGAGTTCAGATGTTGGGACATTCAAAAGCAGTCCAGCTATGGCATGGGCAACACCACAACTACCACTAACAGGCTCGATAAAGAGAACTGGGGACTACCTGCAGCCCAAGAGCCACCTGAAAGACCAATGTGCAGATCTGAACTAAATAAAGTTGAGCCCCCAACCAGACATGGGGAATCTGCCCACATGACCAGAGGGAGTGCACGAAGAATCAGCCTGATGCTCAAGACCTAAATAGAAAGGTCACCACCCGAGGGAAAATACTCCACGTGAAAGGAATCCTGAACTTGAACCAGCGAAAAGGTGATTAACCAAAAACCCATCACAAACCCAGACTGCTGAGATTGGAACAACCAGATAGGCATGAGGATGAAGCTAATATATATTTTTTTGCGCACGAAAGGTTCTGCTGGTCATTCTGCTGTAGAACTGCAAAGCTCAGGTCTTACCTCAAGCTATAGGTCTAAGAAAGATCCTGATTCCAGCAAAAATCCAACAAAGCATCAACAGCTGGGTAGCAAAGAACAGAAATCTTAACAGCACCACTATGAGTATATTAAGGGCAGACCAAGCGAATAAATCGTCAAGAGACTGCGGTTTAGCCAAAGAAGAAGGTGGACAACTCCCACAAAGTCATGAAGACATACCCAGCTCTTGTTAAGGCATATCAGCAGCCGGAGATTCATGCGTTCTCCCTGTTGACCATCCAGAAAGGCACGGGGTCCTCCAGTGTCAACCTCCAACTGCCACACATGATCTGAGGTGCCACTAAGTGTGTGACCAACTTGTCCTTTTCCTGAGACTACCGGTTGGGAGGAACTGGTTAGTATAATCAGCACTGAGACTTGCGGTTGTTTCTAGAGTAGGAACCAGCCTACCTCTACTGTTGGAGGAAGGACTCCTAATTTATTGTTGTGAAGGCACCTAGATGGTGTCCAATGGAGTCCAAACCAGGAGACCTGTCCATAGTGGGGTCTTAGGATGGAGAAGAAACCCCTTGTTCAGGAAGCCTAGAAAATAGCCCCAGGAATAACTGTTCTCCAATGTGCAAAATATGGAGAGAAGAAAATAAGTTCATTCTCCTAGGAAACTAGCATAAAACTATGGCATATTGGGTAGAGGAAGGGTTATCTTGGAGCTAGCCTACAAATGTTTGTTGGTTAGTGGCAAATTCTCCTGTAGACAGCAATATAGCCCAAAAGTATTTGGCCCCGTACTCACGACCAAACATGTCTGCTGAAACTGGTCCGCAGACCAGTTTCAGCAGACATGTTTGGCCGTGTGTAGGCCCGAGCGGACCATTTTCGGGCGTCTGTACAGACCTACCGTACATGTCCGGCCGCCCGCCATCCCTCGCATGCGTCGAATGACTTCGACGCATGCGTGGAAGCATTTTAAAGGCAGGCCGCCCACGTCGCCGCGTCATTGTCGCGGCGACACCACGTTATTGACGCGGCGACACCGCGGACACGCCCCGCGTACTGTTTACGCGCGGACCTCTGTTCGATGGTGTGTACAGCCATCGAACAGAAGTCCCCGGGCAGACATGTCCGATGAAAACGTTCCGCGGACCGGTTTCATCGGACATGTCTGCTCGTGAGTACTCGGCCTTAGAGTTCCCTGTCCCTCAAGCAGTAGTGTATTAAGGTTTTGTGCTGCCCTAGGCCTGACTATACTCGTGCACCCCTTAATTTTAATATGACACACCCCTTTCTGGCAAGGTCACACCCCTTGCTGTTTAAGACCCCGCCCTGACATTTTCGAGTGGGGAGTTCTGACGGCCTGGGGGGGGGCAATGAATTCCCTTAATTTGCATAGATTTCCCCTCACTTCCTGTTTGACTATGGGCCAGGAAGTGAAGAGAAATCTCTGCAATGGAACAGGGATGGTAAAAAATAAACTGACAGGGGCTATAACCCTCCCTTATATTATCCCCGAAAAAAGTGTTGTCTATAGTTCTGCTTTAAGCACAAATTTCTGATGATTTTATGGAGAGGACTAAGAAGATATAACCATGCCAATGGTGCAGCAGAAAACATATAGCATAGTGAGGAAGGTTTGTGGTCCAGGATGATAGGACGGTCAAAATTAGAAACAGTGCTTTAAGTCAAAACAAACCAAAATGTTTTTTTAGAAGCCATTGACTCCTTTTCCCTGATCAATCTTTATCTAATATATAGGAGTGATGATCTTATTAAAGAACATTTTCTACAAATGAACCATGTCTGCAAATAATTGAAGGAAATAGGATTATCTTGATCTGCTGAAAGGCTATTGCTTAGTACCCATGACCATCATGAATTTCTATTCACTTATATTTATACTATGTCTAGACATACAGCATGCAAATCTTGGTTACATATTTTACAACAAACTATGCAGAAAATAGATAAGCTTCTGCCAAATAAAGACACACAACGTAAAAAATAACATTTTATTTTGCTTTCATCAAATCGAAGCGCTGCTGGACCCATTTCATGAACACAAATGCAGTTTTTTTAAATATTTGCCATAGACATTAGCCCTTTCACATAGCTCACCTTCGCCGTTAATGCCTTCTTTCACAGTGTTGTATTGTGTAACCTCTGCTAAAAAGAAAAGTTTGTGCATTTATGGTTCATAAAGTCTTATTCATCTTTTTCTACTTTTATCTGTATAAATGAATTGAGATCAGGACAAAAGGGTTTTCTTCCCTGTGCACCTCCCGTTAGTTCCTCTTCAGTCACCTCCCTTTCCCAGTCAGGATTATAAAGGTGAGGGGGCAAAAGCTGAATCTCAGCAGAAGGCAGTCGGTCAGAGAGAGAACCGTAGACACGATTGCTTTTATTGCCATGTTTAGAATGCGAGTCAATGCTGTAACAGAGTCTTGAGAGCTCTGGTGATCGGAAACGAGGTGGTCGGGCTACCCATACCCCCGGCTCAGACAGACTGTCCTCTTCATCAGACATTAACTCTTCCGTAACACCCTCCCACAAGGCTTGGTCTTCAGGAGAAAATTGTTGCACACCCCATGATCGGTTTGCAAAAAGCTGTACAAATAAGAGATAAGACCATTGTTAGTACCAGATCTTTTAAAAAACATATTTATAATACACCTCGTGCCACTGGGTGGTTCTGCTCATTCCTCCAATGTATCTATGGAGGAAGCCATATTTCCTGCCCTCCCAATATTGGGCATGTCTGCCTTTGTTCATCTCCATTACAAGGTGGTGATGAGAGGAGTAGTTCACATAAATAAGGAAATAAAGTTTTATGCTTCCAAGTCAGCTTGCAGGAGGTGACCAGGACACTGTGGGGTTGATTTACTAAAACTGGAGAGTGCAAAATCTGGTGCAACTGTGCATGTCAATCAGCTGCGAATTTCAGCTTCTTCAATTAACCACTTGCCAACCGCTGCACACCGTAATACATCGGCAACAATGGCAGTGGTGGACAAATGGGCATACCGGTACATCATTAAATCGTGAGCGCACGTACCCGCCACATGCTCTGTGAGCGTGCCTGTGGGTCCCGTGGACTGTATGTCCGCCGTGGGCCCGCGATCGTGTCATGGAGCGGCACAACGGGGAGATGCCTATGTAAACAAGGCATTTTACTGTTCTGACTAGCAACATGACAGGGATCTACTGCTTCCTGTTACCGGGGGCAGTGATGACACCCCCCCCCCCTCTACAGTTAGAATCACTCCCTAGGACACACTTAACCCCTTGATGCATACTAGTTTATTATGCCTTTGTCTTACAGGGGTTTTTTTTGTGATTGTAAAGGCAGAAGGTTTTTTATAATAATGCATTCTATGCATTAAAGTGGAGGTTTACCCCAAAAATAAATTTTTAACATTAGATTGGGCCTAATTACGGGAAGCAGAATCGGGTGTTTTGTTTAAAATCAATGCAGTACTTACCGTTTTAGAGATAGATGTTCTCCGTGGCTTCCGGGTATGGGCTGCGGGACTGGGCGTTCCTATTTGATTGACAGCCTTCCGATCCGTCGCATACAGCGCGTCACCAGTTTCCGAAAGTAGCCGAACGTCGGTGCGCAGGCGCCGTATAGAGCCGCACCGACGTTCGGCAACTCGTGACGTGCTGTATGCGACCGTCGGAAGGCTGTCAATCAAATAGGAACGCCCAGTCCCGCAGCCCATACCCGGAAGCCACGGAGAACGCCCAGTCCCGAAGACCATACCCGGAAGCGGCGGAGAACATCTATCTCTAAAACGGTAAGTACTGCATTGATTTTAAACAAAACACCCGATTCTGCTTCCTGTAATTAGGCACAATCTAATGTTAAAACATTTTTTTCGGGTGAACCCCCGCTTTAAGATAAAAAGCCTTCTGTGTGCAGCAGCCCCCCTCACCCCCCTCCCCTAATACTTACCTCTAGATCCAGCAATGTTGCAGGAGTGTCTCAGGTGCCCGCGACTCCCCTCCTCATTGGCTGAGACAGCAGCACGGCGCCATTGCGGCTCGGCTCTGATGCCTCCATAGCAAGCTGCTTGCTGTGGGGGCACTCAACAGGAGGGAGGGATCGGAGAAGAGGAGGATCTAAAATGCTCTGTGCAAAACCACTGCATAGGGAAGGCAAGTAAAACATAACGGCCGGGATTCAGAAAGGACTTACGACGACGTATTCAGGAACTGAGATACGCCTGAAATTTGCCAAGATACGACCGACGTAAGTCTCCTACGCCGTCGTATCTTGGGTGAATAATTCCGCTGGCCGCAAGGGGCGCTTCCGTAGATTTACGCGTTGAATATGCAAATTCCTAGATACGCCGATTCACGAATGTACTTGCGCCCGTCGGATTTAGCTACACCGTTTACGTAAGGCTTACATCCGGCGTAAAGTTACCCCTGTTATATGAGGCGTTTACGTAAGTGGTACGTGAATGGGGCTGGGTGTAGGTTACGTTCACGTCGTTGCCATTGAGCCGTCGTATCTTAGGGCGTAAATTCGACGTGATTCTGAGCATGTGCGCACATGCGCCGTTCGTACAGCGCTTCATTTACATGGGGTCACGATTCATTATAACACAACACGCCCACTACCAGCCTACTTTGAATTACGCGGGCTTACGCCGGCCCATTTACATTACGCCGCCATAACTTAGGGAGCAAGTGCTTTGTGAATACTGTACTTGCCTCTCTATGTTACGTCGGCGTAGCGCATATAAGATGCGCTACGCCCGCTCAAAGATACGCCAATGTATCTGAATCCCGGCCAACATGTCTGTTATTTTTTATTTTTTTATTTTTTTCCACCTCAGACTTAACCACAGCAAGAGACTTACTCATGATTTTATTCATAATTCAGTCTCTACTTTTGGTCTTGCATCATTTGTGGTATTTCAAATATTATTTTAACAAAAAAATAAACAAACCAAGATTTTACAATTCCTTTAAGCTTTGACAAAAAAACTGGAAGCTGACTGGTTTCTATACAGAGGTGCACCATATTTTGCACTCTCCAGTTTTAGTTAATCAAACCCTGTATTTCTGGCAAAATCAGGTATTTCTGTACTTGCTGAAAATGTTCTACCGAATAAATAAAAAAATGCAGCCATCACATGTAATAAATGGTGTGCTGCAATATAATACATTTTTTCTTTGGAATTAGTAATAGTTAGGCAATCATCAGGGCTAAGGAATTAGGAAGGGATGAGGATGGGGATGGAGATAGAGATAAGGATGGGGATGGAGATAGAGATGAGGATGGGGATGGAGATAGAGATGAGGATGGGGATCGAGATAGAGATGAGGATGGGGGTGGAGATAGAGATGAGGATGGGGATGGAGATAGAGATGAGGATGGGGGTGGAGATAGAGATGAGGATGGAGATAGAGATGAGGATGGGGATGGAGATAGAGATGAGGATGGAGATAGAGATGAGGATGGAGATAGAGATGAGGATGGAGATAGAGATGAGGATGGGGATGGAGATAGAGATGAGGATGGGGGTGGAGATAGAGATGAGGATGGAGATAGAGATGGGGATGGAGATAGAGATGAGGATGGGGATGGAGATAGAGATGAGGATGGGGATGTTGCACAACACTGCTGACAATCGCACATGATAGCAGAAGCAGACCAGGAAGCCAGTACTGTCTTAACAGTTTATCACTGTGACAAGCCAAGATGAGTTGCAATCAACATTTATTTGGCTGAGCTGGCTCTTTACACCAGAATAATTTTACACACATTGTAAATGTTTTCAGAAGGTCTTTCACATACTGTAACTTCTTCATTTTAAGTTTAATTGTCCTTTAAGTGGGTTGAAAATCTGCCCAGGCAGTTCTAAGCCTCTTGGTAAAGAGCACATTTTAATTGTCCTTTAAGGTCAAATTCAGCTTGTAGTTCCAGTAATAGAAGTAGGCACGGTGACAAAGAGTGATATATAAAGAGACTGTAATGACAGTGGAAAGAAAAGAGAGAGACAATGCGTCACTACTACCAGTGCATGCTAAAGAATTAAAGGATAATGCAAAAGACAGGGACTACAGAATGTTCTAGTAAAATGTGCATTAGCTAGAAGAACAATTGTTATGGCATATTTAGCTTCATTTATCAGTCTGAAAGCATATTTGTCTGAGTTGCTCAAAGCAACACTTCACCTCCTCACTGCATGCTTTAACTTTCACAATGCTGACCTACCGCAACACAATCTTAGCCCCATTCACTTGAATAGGCCATGTTTGGTGGAGGTACCCCTGCCAAAAGCAACATGCCATTTGATTCTGGGTACAGCCCTGTGCATTGATGTGTTTAGGTGGGTGGCCGGGGGTGGTAAAACCATGACTCAAACAGCTGAAGGTCAGTTATGTCACACACAAAATAAATTGCAGATTTCTTTAGCTCCCTGACCCTGTATCGTCGGCTCCTCAGCTTCTTTTCTTCTTTCTCTCGCAGACTCTTAAACGGATTCATGGAGTTTCGATATTCTCTCCTTTTTGTCAAAAAGTAGGCAACACAGGCACCTGCAGGAATAGTACTGATCCGTGAGCAGAGAAATAAATATGTACACGTGATTTATGACTATGACCAGATGTTAAAGCTGATGTTTAGGTATTGTTTTTTTCCCCCTAGCTTGGACTTATGTAAGTATGCATGTGCCATACCAGGTGATCCCTGCAGAAGTTGGAAATCACTGTAGTAGGCACCGCTACTACAGTGATTCCCACTAGCTTTACTGAACATAGGGGGACACTCACTCAGCGTGGGTGTCATTCACATAATGCCTTGCAGTTTTTTAAAGAAATACCAGGTGTTCTCTGATTGGATAAAATCGAGATTGTGACCTCACTGTTTCGCCTCTCCAACTCGTTCAATCAGAAAACACTTTGATAGCAGAAGCAGACCCGGGGAAAATGAAAAGTGTTCTCTGAATGGTGCTGTGCCAAGCATACAACCCCCTGTGATCACTATGCAGCTGCTCAGCACAAGACCCCTATTTTAGCAGTAATCTCTAAATCTCTAAATCTACTACAGTGATTCTCTGTTGCCAAGTATGGCACAAGCATACTTATAATACTGGACTAATATAACTATGCAAAAAAAAAAAAAACACATACATAAAAATGTTAGCTTTAAAAATCTTTTCACAAATTCTTTCACAAACTACTAATAAAATTGCACGGTTTATCAGTACAATAATACATTTGATGAGTGCTCCCAAACGCCTTACCAGCTTATGCTGTGTACATATTGCTCTAGGTTATGCCAGTCCCACTTGCTACAGTAACTTAACGCGACTTGTGCATGCGCAGTAGGGAACCGGGCAGTGAAGCCGCGGCGCTTCACTTCCTGGTTCCCTCACCGAGGATTGGCAGTGGGGGCAGCCGAGAGACGAGCGATTGCTCATCTTCGGCTGCCATAATCGCGGGCACCCTGGAAAAGTAAGTGTCCATTTATTAAAAGTCAGAAGCTGCCGTATTTGTAGCTGCTGGATTTTAATATTTTTTGTTTAGGTGGACCTCCACTTTAATTCCTTCCCTGCCATTAGTACAGAGTCAGTGCATATTTTTTTTAGCACTGATCACTGTGGATCCGACTTTGATGATATTGATGGGCTAAAAGTTGGGCCAAAGTAGTGCAGGAACCTTTTCTAAAGTCAGACTGACATGTATCGTGCCAATTAAGACAGCTCTCATAGGAAACCATTGATTTGTACACGTCACGTGACATGTGCTCCCAAGGTTAGCGCGTATGCTGCACCAGTGTGAACCGGGCCTTAGTGTCACGAGTCGTCAAAGGTGTCAGTTAGTGTCCAATTTGTCCATCACAATATCACAGTCCCGCTATAAGTCGCTGATCGCCACCATTACTAGTAAGAAATAATAAAAAAAAAAATCCATAAATATATTCCCTATTTTTTAGGCGCTATAACTTTTGCACAAAACCAATATACGCTTATTGGGTTTTCTTTAACCAAAAATAAGTAGCAGAATACATATTGGCCTAAATTGATAAAGATTTTTTTTTTTTTATTTTACATTTTTTATTGGATCTGTTTTATAGCAGAAAGTAAAAAAAAAAAGTTTTTTTTATTTTTTATTTTGTTGACCTTTTTTTGTTTATAGCGCGAAAAATAAAAAAATGCAGGAGGTGATCAAATACCACCAAAAGAAAGCTCTATTTGTGGGAAAAAAGGACATCAATTTTATTTGTGTAAAACGTCCCATGACCGCGCAATTGTCAGTTAAAGTAACGCAGTGCCGTATCGCAAAAAATGGCCTGGTCATGAAGGGGGTAAATCTTCCGGAGGTCGAGTGGTTAATCACCACTGGGTTTTTACATTTTGCATGTAAATGAAAAACCATCAATGTAATACAAAAAAAAAAGTGGCTTCCATTCATGACAGTTTTGCTTACATGTATTTATGTAATCGCTATGATTGGTCACTGGTCAGGTACCCGAGCACTGTCATGTGGACACAGCGGATCCGTTTTCATGCCACTGCTTGTCCCAGGGTACATGCCAGTGATGCACCAGTACGTGGCTCAGCCTGCAGCTGCCGCCCACCCACAGTAAATGTACTTTGGGTGGACGGCAAGTGTTTAAAACAAAAAAAATATTGTTAATAATATTAAATTACAAAATAGCATCTTTAATATTTATACATGTTGTGTGATTTCCTTAAAAAAAGCAGGGTTTTCCATTAATACGGTTTTACAATATAACTGTATGTGGTGTGCAGACCTGTGTATTTGTGACACGTCTTATTTATTGGATCTGTGTCTTTGCTATCATTATGTAACAGACATACTTTATTTTAAAAGGCTCTTAGAACTGCACTGCCACCTGGCTACTCAATAAAGCATCATAATAAAAATGAAGACCTACAGCTATTTATCGATTACACAGTTTAGTGCAAATCTACTGTTTCTTTCAATTAGCTCATCATATTAAACATCTGCAGGCAGTTAAATATATTTCAGTGATGCAGAACTTCCTTCATTTTCAGTATGTGAATGATTATTATGCCCATTCTGGAGCTTTTAAAACTCTGCCTGTATATAGCAAACAAGTAGCTGTTATGGACACCTCTAGCATATCCTCTGTTCCTATACATGTCATTGTAATACCATTGTGGCTCCCATTTCTAGTATGCTTTAACCCCCCTGGCGGTGTTCCCGAGTCTGACTCGGGGTGAGATTTTTGGGCTACGATCGGTAACCCTGAGTCAGACTCGGGTTTGCCTCGCAGAATCCACAGGCTTGGTTTACTTACCTTGTCCCTGGATCCAGCGATGCCACCGCGCTGTGTGAGCGAGCGGGGCCTCTATGTGCCGCCGATCTCCGTTCCCTGCGACGTTACGAAGCACGGGGGCGGAGAACGGCGCCAAATTCAAAAAGGTAAACAAACACAATACATACAGTATACTGTAATCTTATAGATTACAGTACTGTATGTAAAAAAAACACACCCCCCTTGTCCCTAGTGGTCTGCCCAGTGTCCTGCATGTACTTTTATATAATAAAAACCTTTCTTTCTGCCTGCAAACTGTAGATTGTCCATAGCAACCAAAAGTGTCCCTTTATGTCAAAAATTGTTTTAGATCAGCTAGAAAACAGCGATAATAAATTATAATCACTTGCAGAATAGTGCGATAGCGATTTGTGGGGAAATTCATCATAAAAAAAAAATAATGACAGCGACAATTCTGCAACTGAGCAAATTTCAGTGATTTTGAGTTGATTACATTATTGAATAATTGTTATTATAATTATATTATTATTTGTTAGAATTATTTATAATTATTTATTATATTATAATTTATAATTTTGTTTTTAAAAAAATTTCATACCTGGGATGCCTACTAGACTCTTGTTTGGTCAGATTTAAGTGAGTTATTCCTAAGAATTACGGGCCAGATTCACAAAAGAGATACGACGGCGTATCTCCTGATACGCCGTCGTATCTCTGAGATACGATTGTCGTATCTATGTGCCTGATTCATAAAATCAGGTAACGCATAGATAGCCCTAAGATCCGACAGGTGTAACTGTGTTACACCGTCGGATCTTAGGCTGCAATTCTAGGCCGGCCGCTAGGTGGCGATTCCATTGCGGTCGGCGTAGAATATGCAAATGACTAGTCACGCCGATTCACGAACGTCCGCTTTGCCCATCGATCTAAATTTACGTTGTTTCTGTAGAGATGCGTTGCGTAAAACTAAGCATGCCCTCTAGGTGGTGTAATCAATGTTAAGTATGGCCGTCGTTCCCACGTCAAAATTTTTTATTTCACGTCGTTTGCGTAAGTCGTCCGTGAATGGCGCTGGACGCCATTTACGTTAACGTCGAAACCAATGACCTCCTTGCGACGTCATTTAGCGCAATGCACGTCGGGTAATTTTACGGACGGAGCATGCGCAGTACGTTCGGCGCGGGAACGCGCCTAATTTAAATGGTGCCCGCCCCATTTGAATTAGGCGGGCTTGCGCCGAGCGGATTTACGCTACGCCACCGCAAGTTTACAGGTAAGTGCTTTGTGAATCAGGCACTTACGCTGTAAACTTGCGGCGGTGTAACGTAAATGGGATACGTTACGCCGCCGCAGCGTAATGTATTTGTATGTGAATCTGGCCCTACAGGCCTACAATATAAAACGCCAAATTTCCTTGCAAATAATGGTACCGCTTTCAGCACCTTTTTTCTGAAATAATCATACCGCCAGGGAGGTTAAGAGATGCCTTCTGCCAGCAGCTGGACCGCTCTTAGCCACAGAAAAGAGCGTACAATCATTCTCCAAGCACCCCCAACCACAAGGTGTGTACTACAGTGGAACCTTGGCTTACGAGCATAATCTATTCCAGGAGAATGCTTGTAATCCAAAGCACTTGCATATTAAAGTGAGTTTCCCCATAGAAGTCAATGGAAACGAAGATAATTTGTTTTACATTGACTTCTATTGTATGCAGTACAGCATGTGACCAGAGGTGGGGGGCGCCGGAGAGACTCTGAAATACTCAGAGACCGCGCAGATGCACTCGGAAAGGCTCGGAAACAGAGTATTTGCGCGTGTTTCTGAGTGTCACCGGGGCACCCGCAGCTCTGGCCAAATGCGGTACTGCACACTGCAGAGGCTTGAATCCTGCTTCTTTTGCGAGACAACTTTCTTTATCGTACATCACGGGACACAGAGCGGCATATTCATTACTATATGGGTTATATGGAGTACCTTCAGGTGATGGACACTGGCAATCTCAAACAGGAAATGCCCCTCCCTATATAACCCCCTCCCATAGGAGGAGTACCTCAGTTTTTACGCCAGTGTCTTAGGTGTTGGTCATGGTTTAGCTTGCCTCCGCATCCTTGGGATTAGGTGAGCTAACCGGTTCTGTCCAAAGGCCTCAGCGCTAAAGTGGTCAGTAACCGGACCCCAAACCCTTGGGGTATAGCCCATAATGCTTTTCTTTTTAGAGAGCTGGACCCTGGGCCCAGAACTTAGAAACCTTTGGGGGCCTAATGTTTCTGTTGCCAGAGTGCTATATGGGCCCAGGACAGTGGATCCTTCATAGGAACCCAGGGCCTGAAGGTCTAGACAGCCCCACGGAGATGGGGGAAGATTGGGCCTCTTGCTTGGCAAAGTCCTGCGGCATGGAGCAGGTAAGTGAGGGGAAACTTGCGGAACTTGGTTCTTAGCAGGTTTTTCTGGGGGGTCACAGGGGACATGCCTAAAGTTATGCGCTGCATCTGGCAAAGTAAGTCACATATCTTAATGATAGGATGGCTCTATGTGTTATTTCCCCATAAGAGGTGACCTCCCTGGTAGTATTGAAAAGCATTGAGTGGGGCTGTGTGTGTATGTGTGTGTTCAGAGAGCTCTGCTTACCTGCAAGCCTCCAGGCGACGCTGCATGGTTCTTCCTCCTTAGCCTGGATGACAGGCAAACGCTGGCCTCCTCGTGGGCTCCCTTACCCCCCCCCCCCGTCGACGGGTGCGCGCGCGCGCGTCCCCGTGTTATAGGCGCAATTTCGCGCCGTTAGCTGAGGGGGGAAGGGCGGGTCAGTTGGTTTAAGGAAGGGGCGGCCCTTCCTTTCGTTCCATCAGCTCAGTCTATGCTGGAACTGAGGAGGAAGAGACCAGAGCGGCAGCACGGGGCGCCGAGGACACACAGTGGCCAAAAAAGATATTACAGTCTTCATAAGACTGTCTTCAGCCTAGAAATAGGCTGTTCTTTTCTATCTCAGTAGTTTTTCTTGGCAATACTACTAAGGGGGACAGAATGTTTTTTCTTTCTTGGGTTTAAAAAAAAAAAAAAAAAAAAGGGATCCATTAAAGGGAGAAAAGGCATTTTTATCCCCCAAACAGGTTTTTGGGCAATAATTGTTTATAGATCCAAAACACCGATAAGTTAGCGGGCGTACCTCGGTATTGTACCATGGCATCCGGGTCAGAGGGTACAAGAGGTGGGGATTCCCCCAGAGAGTCTGAGGTCTCGGACAAAGTTATGCCGCTGCTTTCCCGAGAGGGAGCCTTGGGGCCATCGGGATCTGGGGCTGGAGCTGACTCGGGTCAGTCCAACCCTAGGGTGGTCACGGACGAGGTATTGTCCACCTCTTTAAAGGAGATGGAAAAAAGAATGGAAAAAATGATAGCCATGGCTATGCGGGGCAGAAAACGGAATAGATCTCCGTCGCCCGAGCGTGGACCCTCAGAAGAGGAGGTCCTTTCCACAGGGGAATTGGACGACCTCTTGGACAAGGACCAAGCAGGTTCGGGGATCGAGGATCCGGATACAGGGGAGTCTGGAGCGGTCTCCCAAAGGGAGAGCTGGTGGGTTCAAGCCTTAACGGACTTGGTCCATAGTGCATTCAACTTGCCAGTACCAGATCTCCAAGTATCGACTGTTTCAGCTTTGGGCTCACTAAGTGCGCCTCAAAACAACGCAGTTTTTCCGATCCATCCTCTGCTAGAGGAAGTTTTGTTCCAAGATTGGAGCAAGCCAGATAGAATCTTTTTACCACCTAAAAGATTCTCTGCCTTATATCCTATGGAAGATAAATTTTCCAAGAGATGGGCTACCCCTGCGGTGGACGCAGCCATCTCATGTGTTAACAAATCTTTAACATGCCCTGTAGAAAACATACAGGTGTTCAAGGATCCGGTTGATAAACGCTTGGAAGCACTACTTAAAAACTCCTTCACTACTGCAGGGGCAGTAGTGCAGCCAGCTGTGGCTGCGATTGGGGTTGCACAAGCATTATCGGATCAAACTAAGCAAATGCTTAAACTTATTCCTGCCCAGCAGGCAGAGGAATTTTCGGATGTCCCTAGGGCCATACGCTTTACGGTAGATGCGATTAAGGATTCTATCCAGCAAGCGTCACGTTTATCGTTATCCCTTATCCATATGAGAAGACTCTTATGGTTAAAGAGCTGGGAGGCCGAGCCCCCATGCAAGAAGCTCCTGGTAGGGTTCCCCTTCCATGGAGGACGACTCTTCGGAGAAGACCTGGATAAATACATTCAGACCATTTCAAGCGGCAAAAGCACTCTTTTGCCAACCAAGAAGAAGTTTCAGGGGCCTGCGTTCAAACGACAGTACTCCCCTGGGCAGGGGCCCTCTAATGCCAAACAGTATCGACGGCCTCCTGCGAGAGCAAACTTTAGCCTCAGCACCAAATCGCAGGGACAGGCTGCTAGAGGCAAGAAGCAGTGGTTTCGCAAACCAGCAAAACCAGCCCCCAAGCCGACCTTATGAAGGGGCGCCCCCACCCACGAAGGTGGGGGGAAGGCTGCGTCTCTTTTCAGAGGTTTGGGAAGCCAGCATTCCCGACAAATGGGTACGGTCTTCCGTGGCCACGGGCTACAAATTAGACTTCCTAAGGTTTCCTCCTCCTCATTTCCAGGAGTCAAGGATTCCAAACGATCCGGAGAAGGGAGCCGCATTAATGACGGCATTAAATCATCTACTCTCCCAGGAAGTAATAGTAGAGGTACCAGTCCTAGAACAAGGGCTGGGTTTCTACTCCAACCTATTCATCATCCCAAAGTCCAACGGAGATGTCAGGCCAATTTTGGACCTAAAGATGGTAGATGCATACCTAAAGGTCCGCTCATTTCAGATGGAATCCGTGCGGTCAGCAGCTGCCACACTCCAAAAGGACGACTTCATGGCGTCCATAGACATAAAGGATGCCTACCTTCATGTTCCAATTTATCAGCCACATCAAAGATATCTACGCTTTATGGTGGCTTCGCGTCATTTCCAATTCGTGGCGCTTCCCTTTGGGTTGGCTACGGCCCCCCGGGTGTTCACGAAGGTCCTAGCCCCAATCCTAGCCAAGCTAAGGATCCAAGGGGTCACGATCCTAGCGTACCTGGACGACCTCCTAGTCATAGATCACTCGTCTCCTGGCTTGGAACGAGCAGTGGTCCTCACGGTCCAATACCTCGAGAGGTTCGGCTGGGTCCTAAATCGAGAAAAGTCTGCATTCCAGCCCACAAGGCAGTTGGAATATCTCGGCATGAGGTTAGACACAGAACAACAAGGGGTGTTTCTACCTCTGATGAAAGTCAAAGCCATCAAGGAATTAATCCTACTGGTTCTAAGCAAAAAGGAACCGACTATTCGCCTATGTATGCGGTTACTAGGCAAGATGGTGGCCACATTCGAGGCGGTACCGTACGCCCAGAGCCACACTCGCATCCTGCAGGCAGCCATCCTGTCAGCATGGAGCAGGAGGCCACAGGCCTTGGATATCCCTTTGCCGCTCTCATCAAGAGTCCGACAAAGTCTGTGTTGGTGGTTAGACCCTCAGAATCTAGTGAAGGGGAAGTCTTTCAGCCCAGTGGCTTGGAAGATAGTAACCACAGACGCCAGCCTGACGGGCTGGGGAGCAATTTTGGATGGTTGCACTCGCCAGGGTACTTGGGCAAAGCCAGAGAGGCAGTTGCCCATCAACATCTTGGAGTTCAGAGCTGCTCGACTAGCCCTCAGGGCTTGGACGTCCAAATTGCAGGGGTTCCCGGTGAGAATTCAATCAGACAATGCCACGGCCGTGGCATACATAAATCACCAAGGGGGAACCAAGAGTCAAGCCGCTCAGAGAGAGGTGAGCTTAATTCTCCTATGGGCAGAGGCTCATGTGCCCTGCATATCGGCAATATTCATTCCAGGAGTGGACAACCTTCAGGCGGACTTCTTAAGTCGCCAGACTCTGTTGCCGGGGGAATGGTCTCTACATCCACAAATCTTTCAAGCACTCTGCCAAAGATGGGGAGTGCCGGACGTGGATGTCATGGCATCGAGACTCAACAAGAAGCTAGACAGGTTCATATCCCGCTCAAGGGATCCGATGGCCTGCGGAACCGATGCGCTGGTTTGCCCTTGGCATCAGTTCAAACTTCTTTATGCTTTTCCCCCGCTCCAGTTACTACCCCGCCTGCTGCGCAGGATCAGGGTGGAGCACATACCAGTCATCCTGGTAGCTCCAGCATGGCCCAGAAGGGCATGGTATTCACTAATCCTAAAGATGGTAGTGGGAGACCCTTGGACTCTTCCTCTACGGCCAGACCTGCTATCGCAAGGTCCGATCCTCCACCCTGCCTTACGGCATCTAAATTTGACGGCCTGGAAGCTGAATCCCTGATTCTCAGGGGTAGAGGTCTGTCTCAGAAAGTAATCTCTACCCTAATCAGAGCCAGGAAACCGGTCTCTAGGGTGATTTACTACAGGGTCTGGAAGGCCTATGTAGGCTGGTGTGAGTCCAAGCTATGGCTTTCTCGCAAGTTTACCATCGATAGAGTATTAAGTTTTCTCCAGCTAGGAGTGGATAAAGGACTGGCATTAAGCACAATCAAAGGACAGATTTCAGCTTTGTCAGTGTGGTTTCAGCGGCCGCTGGCCACCCACTCGCTAGTTAAGACCTTCCTTCAAGGGGTCTTACGTATTAATCCTCCAGTTAAATCCCCGCTTTGTCCGTGGGATTTAAATCTTGTTCTGTCAGGTTTACAGAAACAACCGTTTGAGCCGTTGGCTGAAATTCCTTTGGTTTTACTGACAAGGAAGTTAGTATTTTTGGTCGCCATAGTTTCCGCCAGAAGAGTATCGGAACTGGCGGCCTTATCCTGTAAGGAACCATATCTTATTTTTCATAAGGACAAGGTCGTTCTCCGCCCTCATCCTTCCTTCCTACCGAAGGTTATATCCAGTTTTCATCTAAACCAGGATTTGGTATTACCATCCTTCTTTCCTAAACCTACTTCCAGAAAGGAAGGGTTGCTGCATACCTTGGATATTGTCAGGGCCATGAAGGCCTATCTTAAAGCTACAGAGAAGATCCGGAAAACAGATGTGTTGTTCATTTTACCGGATGGGCCCAAGAAGGGGCAGGCAGCTGCAAAATCCACCATCTCAAGGTGGATTAGGCAGTTAATCACTCAGGCCTACGGCTTGAAGGGGTTGCCTCCTCCGTTATCATTAAAGGCTCATTCTACTAGGGCCATGGGCGCCTCCTGGGCAGCACACCACCAGATCTCTATGGCTCAAGTTTGCAAGGCGGCAACCTGGTCTTCTGTCCACACGTTTACAAAATTCTACCAGTTGGACGTAAGAAGGAATACTGATACAGCCTTTGGGCAGGCAGTGCTGCAGGCTGCAGTTTGAGACCCTCGGATTCCGGGGGCTCCCCTTTTTGAGTTAAATTTAAAATTTAAATTTATTTTTCTCAACTAAGTTGGATTTATTATGATTTGAGTATATCTCTAAATTAAATCCTTTTGTCTTGGAGATGTTCTCCCTCCCCTCATTGTAAGCATTGCTTTGGGACATCCCATATAGTAATGAATATGCCGCTCTGTGTCCCGTGATGTACGATAAAGAAAAAGAGATTTTTAATACAGCTTACCTGTAAAATCTTTTTCTTGGAGTACATCACGGGACACAGAGCTCCCACCCCTCTTTTGGGGACCATTTTGGGAGGCATACTGCTTGCTACAAAACTGAGGTACTCCTCCTATGGGAGGGGGTTATATACGGAGGGGCACTTCCTGTTTGAGATTGCCAGTGTCCATCACCTGAAGGTACTCCATATAACCCATATAGTAATGAATATGCCGCTCTGTGTCCCGTGATGTACTCCAAGAAAAAGATTTTACAGGTAAGCTGTATTAAAAATCTCTTTTTTGCAAACCTAATCAGTATTCTTTTTAAATAATAGCTTGTATTGCGAAATGCTCATTAACCGCATTACTTGCAATCCGAGGTATCACTGTATTTCACTTAGTACACACTTGTTGTTTCAGTGTTTTACAAGATGCTTGACAGGAGTCAGAAATGCCTGCTCAACTTCTTAAAACTGCCAAAGAAGAAAAAAAAAACACAATTTGAACAAGCCTATAAACAAAAAAAAATAAAAAAAGTCAAACACAACCGATTTCATATTGTATTCTGCTACAACCCTTGAAGCTGAACTACAGGCACAAAGGTTTTCATTTAAGTACCGTATATTCTTCTGTAGCCACAAAGGTTATAAATGCTCTTTGTATGCACCAAATGCCTTTGTAAACCTAGTTATAACCTTGTAAAAATTGTAGTGACCTCTTCCCTGTGCTGTACTAAGCCTGCAAAAAGCTGTGGGAGGGACCCAGCAGGTTCCATCCGCTACAAGCTGCCTGTGTTTCATCAGATTTAGCAACCGGTCAGAATTGGTAACGGAAGTGACGTTTCCTCGCCACCATCTTGCTACACCCTGCACTCCTCCATAGTAAGGATACTCTGAGAAGGGGAAAAGCGGACATCTTGTTACACCCACCGGAGTTTTCCATTTTACACTTATTTGTAACAGGAAAGTGAGTTTACATAGTGAAATACAGTACTTAGAACTCCGTCTGACTGGTTAGACGTTGAATTTTAAAAGCAGCGAACTTCTGTCAGATTAGCAAACCTGTGAGATGAGCAGGCTTGAGCAAAAATTCAAAATGTTAAAATTCAACATCATAACAGTCAGACGAAGCTCTAAGTACCGTATTTCAGTATATAAACTCACTTTACTGTTAAATATATGTGTAAAATGCAAAACTCTGGTGGGTGTAAGAAGATTTCCGCTTTCCCCCTCTCAGTGTATCCTTACTATGGAGGAGTGTGGGGTGTAGCAAGATGGTGGCGACGGAACGTCACTTCCGTTACCAATTCTGACAGGTCGCAATATCTGGCGAAACACCTGCAGAAATCTACAAGAAGGGGTGGATACAAGACCAGTCACCCCACACAAGGAGAGAGAGAGGAGCAATGACCAGTCCTTATTACAGGAAGCTCCTGCACTAAGGCAAAGTTTTAAGCAGGATAATTACACAGATCTGAAAGGAATAAACAACGATTCAAATAAAATTACATATAGCTCTTGTAGTTAGACAATATTTGTTTATCTCTGAGTTCAGCTTTAAATTACAATTGCATTTTAAGGACTCTAAAGCCCCATACACACTATGAGATTTTCTGCAGATTTTTGTCTTCAGATTTACCAAAACCATATAATATGAGGTCAAACCTTAAAGGAGTTGTAAAGGAAAAAAAATGTTTTCCTAAAATTAATGTCTGCAAGGTAGACAGACAGAATAGTGTAATGATTCGGTTAAAAAATGAGTAAATATCTAATAAATTCCTTCATCTATATCACCTCCGGCATTCTAGTTTCTGTTATCTCATTCACTTCCTGGTTTGCATCGCTCGTTCATGTAAGAACTACATTTCCCAGTATGAATTGCGTCACGCCCAGTAATTCACACCTCCTTGAAGTCTCTAACACTTAGAGAGCGTCTTGCCGCACAGATGTAGTTCCCAGGGGGGGGTGAGCAAGTTACTGACCACCGCAGTAAAGCCTCCCTTCACGGTGGTCAGTAAAATCAGACAAGCAGGAAGTGAACAGAACAGAGAAGAAATAGAGCAACTTCTGAGCAAAAACGAACAATGAGGAAGTGAAAAGAGGAATGTCTGCAGGTAAAGGATGCTTATTATGAAAAAAAAAAATTCCTTTACAACCCCTTTAAGAGTTTCAATTTGTATGCAATCAGGCAGGCCCTTGCACTACATGGTTTTGGTAAATCTGAAGACAAAAATATACAGAAAATCTAATAGTATGTATTAGGCTGGGTTCACACTGCAGCATCGAGCGGCTCACAGCAGGGGTCCGGTGCGTCCCCATTAAATGTTTCAGGTCCGATTTCAGCCCGAATGTTTGCCTGAATTCGGACCTGAAACTGACCAGAAGACACAATTTGCACTGGAGCCACTCTGTAGATGTGTGACCCGGCTCTATAGAGAGATGGTCACCATCTCCTGACATGAGAATTGGATGCGGCGAAACCTGCACCAATCTACCCCCCCCCCCCCGGTCTCTAATGTATAAGAAAATTAGGCGAACAATCGTCCGATTTACCTCGTTGTTTCACAGCAAATCAGAACCGATGAACAAAAATTTGTCCGAAAATTCTCTTATGACATTTTTTTGTTGTTGTTTATCTTTTGTTTATTGTGTATAGTTTGTAGGCGCTATAACTTTCACGCAAACCAATAAATATACACTTACTGTGATTTTGTTTATCAAAAACATGTACCAGAATACATTTGGGCTCAAGTTTATGAAGACATTTTCAGTCTTTTTATATATATAAAATATATATAATATATTATAATATATATATATATATATATATATATATATATATATATATATATATATATATAAAAACAGTGGTGATTAAACCAAAAAAAAAAGCTCTATTTGTGTAAAAAAAAAAATATATATATTAAAATTTTGTAACTGCGTTGCATGAATGGGCAGTTACCAATTAAAGTAGCATAGGGCCAGATTCAGATACAATTACGTTGCTCCACGGCAGCGTAACGTATCTGATTTACGTTACACCGCCGCAGGTTTACAGCGTAAGTGCCTGATTCTCAAAACGCTTACCTGTAAACTTGCGGCGGTGTAACGTAAATGCGCTCGGCACAAGCCCGCCCAATTCAAATGGGGCGGGCACCATTTAAATTAGGCGCGTTCCCGTGCCGAACGTACTGTGCATGCTACGTCTGGTAAATTACCCAACGTGAATTGCGCTAAATGACGTCGCACGGACGTCATTTGTTTAGACGTTAATGTAAATGGCGTCCAGCGCCATTCACGGACGACTTACGCAAACGACGTTGTTTTTTAAATTTCGACGCGGGAACGACGGCCATACTTAACATGGCTTAGAACAACTAGGGCTCAGCCCTAATTTTACGCGGCGTAACTCGACGGAAACGACGTAAAGTTAGATCGACGGGCAGCGCGGACATTCGGGAATCGCCGTAACTAGTCATTTGCATATTCTACGCCGACCGCAATTACATCTGTCGGATCTTAGGGCTAGCTATGTGTAACTGATTCTATGAATCAGCCGCATAGTTAGAACGGCCGGAACACAGAGATACGACGGCGTATCAGGAGATACGCCGTCGTATCTCTTCTGTGAATCTGGCCTTAAGTGCTTAATAGCAAAAAATGTCCTGGTCATGAAGGGGGTAAAATTTCCTGGAGCTCAAGTGATAATGTCTCGGTGACAAAGGTCATCAGGGCACGTAAAGGAGTGAATCTCCCTTGGAGGACACAGACAACAATAAAAACTTGACAAAGGGCCTAATCCTCCCCTACAAAACGTAAAACATTTTTTTTCCTTTACATGCACGTTAAAAGCTGAGATTATGCAACCACGCAACAATGCAGACTAGGCTTGTGTATTTTACAATTTTTTCAACACTAGAGGGAGTCTCCTACATGTGAAGAACTACGGTACCTTATTTCATGCATCTACAATGTCCTAGTGACCAATAGACTGGGCTAATGACTAAAAACTTTGTTTTTAAGAATGCTAGTATTATGTATCTATATCTACAACCAATGTTAATCATTATATACGTGAATTTTTATTTTTAGGGTAATTGATGTCTGCCTAGAAAGTGTAATTTAAAAAAAAACATTACTTGCATAGCGCTTTCAATTTACGCAGAGCTTTATATATTTATTATACATTCACATCACAGACCTTGAAAGGCACATTTAAGAGAGAGAGGTATGGGAATCCAGTTTTTCCCAGGATCGTACTTACCTAGGAGGATGCAGCATCGATCCCTCTGCGACTCACAGAGAACATCGTCGATAGCTCGGTTCTCACAGCTCCCCGTTGCTGTCAATCAGCAGCTTTCCTCTCTGCACCTCCACGCTCACTGGAGCACTGTTCTGTGGGGTGGCGGGAAGCGGCTGTCTCAGGCTCTCAGCGGTTCTGAGAGGCTGAGATGGGTGTCATTCCTGGCGGATCCCGACTTCCACTGTTGCAATGACACTGTGCCTGGACCGATTCCTGTGACGTCAGCAGAGAGCGGACTTCAGACCACTCTCTGCTGAAAATGGGTCACAGGAATGCAAAACGAATAGCACTTCTGTGATCCATAGGAGAAACCCAGCTGAATGAGCTCAAGCTGGACTTCCCCTTTAAATCGCAGGTGGGTCAACTATCTTTCTATGAAAATTTAGTGAAAATAATTTTTTTTTTTAATCAAACGAGGACATAAAGAGCATTTGGACAGTTTATTGTAATTAAAAAGCCTTTTTGTGACATTCAAATGTTTGGGCTGTGCATCTTACAAAGCAGTGTATACATACGCTGAGTGGTAGCTGCATTACCTTTTAGTTCTTTGTCGGTGTAATGATTGACACTGGACACCAGCTCTTGTTTCAGTTTTTCCACCAAGAATTTTAAAACCGAAATATTCCATGATGACTTGATGCTGCAATGGAATATAACACCCAGTGATCAAAACATGTACATGGAATATAACACCAGTGGTCAAAACATGTACATGGAATATAACACCCAGTGGTCAAAACATGTACATGGAATATAACACCCAGTGGTCAAAACATGTACATGGAATATAACACCCAGTGGTCAAAACATGTACATGGAATATAACACCCAGTGGTCAAAACATGTACAAGCCAAACTATCAATTGATCAGTTTTAGATTTACATACATGTGGCCTGCGGACACATACTTCCCCAGAGACACAGTGAAAAACTTCTAAATGTTGGTACTCAGCACAGTCATGCATGCTTACTACTAAATCTATTGCAAATGATATTAGACATCGAACACACAAAGTTATCCTCACCTTTCTGAGCCATTGAAGCGCCTGTTATTAGAAATGTGATTGTGAATGTTATGCACCAGTTTCTGAAAAATAAATAAGTACAGTTAATATGAAGTTTAACGACAATCAGTAATTCTCCTATACCGGAGCTTAAAGTGTTACAAAACCCAGGACCCTACATTCACTATATGTGGTCTCCCACAGTACACAGAACATAGAAATGCAATAGCTTTAGTAAATATAGACTGCTAAATAACGTTTCTCATTAGCAGTGTATAACAGTCTTGTGACTTCTATCAGTGTCTGGTTGTGAGTTTTTATTCTCCTCTAACTGTTCTATGAGAATACAGGACCTCTGATCCTCTGTCTGGACAGTGCTTATTGGTCCTGTGCCGATCACATGCACTCTCCCAAGAAAAAAAACAAAAACTCTTTAGCAATACACAACAAACTGAGCATGTGCAGCTTGCTTCTGTTCTATCAGGAGATAGTTTGGGGACTGTGGAAGAACGGAAGGATCAGAAAAGACAGGATCAAACAGCCTTAAAGGGGTTGTAAAGGTTTGTCTTTTATTTTCTAAATAGGTTCCTTTAAGCTAGTGCATTTTTGGTTCACTTACCTTTTCCTTTGATTTCCCTTCTAAATGTTTTTTTCTTTGTTTGAATTTCTCACTTCCTGTTTCTCCTCAGTAAGCTTTCCACCATCATCCGAGCAGTGGAAAGTCATTTAGAACAGCTTACTGAACACCTTACTGAGGAGGAACAGGAAGTGAGAAAGTCAGACAAAGAAACAAAAGAAAAAAAACATTTAGAAAGGAAATTGAAGGAAAAGGTAAGTGAACCAACAATGCACTAGCTTAAAGGAACCCATTTAGAAAATAAAAAACGAGCCTTTACAACCCCTTTATGCCGGGCAAAACTCTGTCGGAATTTAGAGAACCTGATCAATATCTAAGCCCATCGGAAATTCAGACGAAAAAAGTCTGATGGGGCATACACACGGTCAGAATATCCAATGAAAAGCTCCCATCTGACTTTTTCCATCGGAGATTCCGATCGTGTGTACGCGGCTTCAGGTTCCACAGGGAGTATAACATAAACAGACTGATTTTACTGTTGTGGGTTTAGGCCCCTTTCACACTGCCGCGACTTGAAAGTCAATTTTGCGACCGTGATTTTAGGGAATGCCTGTGTAAACTTGAGGTCTATGGAACTCAACTACCATCAAAGTCGGACGAAAATAGTAAAGGGGCAACTTGAAGTCGCACAGATATGAATGGATATCATTGGAAATTATGGGGTATGACTTGTCATGCGACTCTGATGTCCAAAGTCACAGGAAAAGTCGCACAAGTGTGAAAGGGGCCTTAGTAAGACTTTAAAGCGGAGGTTCACCCAAAAGTGATCCTCCGCTTTTCGGAAACCCTCCCCCCCTCCGGTGTCACATTTGACACCTTTCAGGGGGGAGGGGGTGCATATACCTGTAAAAAAACAGGTATTTGCACCACTTCCGGGTATTGACTCCCGCGGGATTCCGGCCCCTCCGCGTCACCCTCCCGTTGTGTTCTGGGAAACATTCAGCTCCCAGAACACAACGGGAACCAGTGGAACTGCACAGCGCGACTCGCGCATGCGCAGTAGGGAACCGGGCAGTGAAGCCGCAGCGCTTCACTTCCCGATTCCCTTACAGAGGATGGCGGCGGGGGAAGCCGAGAGCCGAGCTACCGCTCGGCTTTGGCGGACGCGCTGGACAGGTAAGTGTTAATTTTTTAAAAGTCAGCAGCTGCTGTATTTGTAGTTGCTGGCTTTTAAAAAAAAAATTTGCAGGTGAACCCCCGCTTTAAAGCGGTGTTTCACCCTGCAGAACAACTTTTTAGCATAAAATTCGGCATAGTAGCGCGAGCTACAGTATGCCAGTCTTAATTTTTTTATCCCCGTACTCACTGTGTAATCGCACATAGAAGATTCCGACTGCCCGCGGGGAATGGACGTTCCTTTCAAGAGGGAGGGTGATTGACGGCCGGCTCTGGCACGTCACGCTCCCCGGAGTAGGTCTCGGCTCTTCACGGCGCCTGCGCACAGACTATGCGCAGGCGCCGTGAAGAGCCAAGTCTATTTCGGCTATTTCCGGAGAAGCGTGACGCGCCAGAGCCGGCCGTCAATCACCTTCCGTCTGGATTGGAACGCCCATTCCCCGTGGGCAGTCGGAATCTTCTATGTACGATATAACAGTGAGTACGGGGATAAAAAAATTAAGACAGGCATACCGTAGCTCGTGCTACTATGCCGAATTTTATGGTAGAAGAAATTTTTTTTTTTTTTTTTATAGGGTGAACCCCCGCTTTAAGGAAAACAGCCAAACACACTGATGTAATATACACATTGTTATGCCGCGTACACACGAACATTTTTCGGCATGAAAAAAACGTCGTTTTTCAGCATGTCCAAAAAACAAAGTTTTTCCAACTTCTTCATTAAAAACGACGTTGCCCACACACCATCGTTTTTAAAAAATGATGAAAAAAGCGCGGTGACGTACAACACGACGGCACTCTAAAGTTCTATTCGCCTTTGGGCTGCTTTAGCTGATTCCGTGTTAGTAAGACGATTCGCGCTTTTCTGTCTGTTACAGCGTGATGAATGTGCTTACTCCATTATGAACGGTAGTTTTACCTGAACGAGCGCTCTGTCTCATAACTTGCTTCTGAGCATGTGCGGGTTTAAAACGTCGTTTTAGCCCACACACGATCTTTTTTTACAACCCGAAAAACGACGTTAAAAAATTATGTTAAGCCCACACACGATCATTTTAAATGATGTTTTTAAAAACGTCGTTTTTTTTTCATGCCGAAAAATGATCGTGGCATAACAAGTTGGGAAATTTGTAGCTCATGGTCGCACCAAATAATGAGTTTACTCCACGGCAGAAGTATGTTTCAGGGCTTTTTCTTCCCACTTTTAGTTAAAATAAAGCAAAAACAAAAGTTCACATGGATATCTTCTCACCATCAATGCGATAAACATTTTTTTGCAGCTACACTGCTCAGGCCTCCTGCCTTGGTCCTCCAGACCGTCAAACATACCGTCCCAGTGCTTATGCACAAACCGCTGCACCTTTGTCAGCTCGGTTTCTCCTGCAGCTCCCAGCCGCTACATCCTCACAGGCTCGGGCCTTTGTCTGTCCTGACCTGGACAGTATGGGGCAATGTGCCCCTCACAGCCACCTTCATACACTGACCCTGTCAGGAGGGCAAGGCCACTGACCTCTACTTCTGGCTCCTACATAAATTAATCACACAGCTGCACCATTAATGTGCTTGTTCCTAGAAAATCTGGCCTAGACCGCCATTTTAGGCAGTGGTACGGGCCCTACCTGCCACAACATGTAAACTGCTTTTTCTGCCAAAGCATTCAGAACTTTTCAAAGCCAGTCTTGTGATCCAGACTCATCATGCTATATAAAAACACCATCATTTTCTATTTCAGCTTATGCTATCTGCATGCTTCGATTTTTGGGGTACCTGCCTACTGGGCCCCTCCCACAGCTCTGCTCTCTATACAAGCTATGTACAGCACAGTAATGATGTCACTGCTAGTTTTACAACGGCATTTGTTGCACACAAAGTGGATTTATATATATATATATTTTTTGTGCCTGGAGTTCTGCTTTAAAGCTGATTCACAGTAGTGGCCAAGTGGTTAGCATGTCTGCCTAGCAGCACTAGGGTCATCAGTTTGAATCCCAACCATGGCACTACCTGCCTGGAGTTTGCATGTTCTCCGGGTACTCCTGTTTCCTCCCACACTCCAAAGACATGCTGGTAGGTTAATTGACTCCTGTCTAAACTGGCCCCAGTATGTGTATGTATGAATGTGAGTTAGGGACCTTAGATTGTAAGCTCCATGAGGGCAGGGAGTGATGCGAATGTACAATGCATACGGTATGTAAAGCACACCGTAAATTGACATCGCTGTATAAGTACCTGTAATAATAATAATAATAATATTAGTTGTCAGATCGGTTTCTGGACACTGGCACTGGTTTAAGTACATGGCCACACAATGAAGCTGGATGAGAAGCAGTTCAATCTTAAACTGTGCAAGGTCTTTTTACTGTTAGGAAGGCACGGATGTGGAACTCCCTTCCACAGTT
Organism: Rana temporaria; assembly: GCF_905171775.1. Lineage (NCBI taxonomy): Eukaryota > Metazoa > Chordata > Amphibia > Anura > Ranidae > Rana > Rana temporaria. The sequence goes on along the minus strand of NC_053489.1, from coordinate 254,342,033 downwards.
GGTGGTGCTGGCAGAAAGTGTGGATAAGTTAAAAAAAACACATAGATGTATTTCTTAGCAAACACAATGTACAGGGATATAGACAACAATAGTCACACACCCACACAGGTTGAACTGGATGGGCTGGTGGCTTTATTCAACCTTACCAACTATGTAAGTAAATGTTTATAATATTTATGTTTGTAATATAAATTTATTATTGTATTACATTTTTTCTTATCTTAGATGAATTTATTGTGCAGGCGGAAAGCATTGGCTTAGTATATAAAACATACTGCTGTGAGTAAGACTTTGGTTTATTGGGTCATGTTGCTTCAGATAAATTTAACTGGTATCTTTGTGTTACTAAAGCAAAGAACAGAGTGCAAACTACAGACTCCCACAGTACTGTACAACAATAAATTACAAATTGTCCTAAACCGGTCTGGCTCCTCCACACTATTGATAGTGGCATTTGTTTAGCTGTGTACTTGACTAAATCATTTTTTGGCACTTTTATTAAATACAACAGCAAGCTCTATGTAGTTACCACACGGAGAATATAGACACTGACAGAAAAAAAAAAAAAAAAGATATTTTTTCTTTTTCCTGGATAACCTGTGGTATCTTTATTAGAGCAGAGGAAGACAAGCTGTGGCTATCCTGCTGTTGTGAAATCACAATGTTCCTCCATATCCTACCTTGATTCCTTTACGAATCAGTCCACAATATAACATCACATGCTATTACGGAGCTATTTTTTGAATGGAAACATAGCCAGACCAGTAATCAATGAACCTTTTACTTACACTTGTTTGTTAGGATGGACTGTTTTGTAGGTAGTAGGTCTCTGTTTTCTAGAACATTTACCACTTGTTGTTTTGTTGTAATGCCCTGTGTGGCCCAAAAGTGTTTGTTAACCCAAAAAAAATAATATAGATCCTGTTTCTTTAAAGCATGTTATACAGCACAGTTCTTGAGCGGGGTCATTTGGCCCCCTCTATCACCTGAAATACCTGGCTGATCTTGCCATTTTCTACCTTCCACCTGTATTTTGACTCCGATACATCAGGGCTGCTGAGCCCTGACACCATTGTTGGTGTATGTGCCTCCATCATACGCTGCTATCTGCAGCTCTCTTGTGTCTCCTCTGTCCTCCTCCTCCCCGCCTGTCATCTCTCATTATCACTGATCTGCACCTCTGCCTACTGCTTCAAAACTAACTGATCTGTATATCATCCCCTCTGTCAGATAAAAAGTTGTGTCCTAGTGCCTGTACTTTAGCGGAGTCTCCCCGCAGGGATGTAGTCCCAAGGGAGGGGGCGAGCATGCTGACTAACCCCCAGCCAGAAAGGCTCGGATGATGTTGGCAAGCTTACTGAGGAGGAACAGGAAGTGAGAAATTTGGACAAAGAAGAAAAACATTTAGAAGGCAAATCGAAGGAAAATGTAAGTGAACCAACAATGCACTAGCTTAAAGGAACCTATTTAGAAAAAAAAAACTGACCTTTACAACCCTTTTAAAACAGGAAGAATTTTTTTTTATAAAGCACAGGCACTAGGATGCAATTTTTTATCTGACAGAGGGGATGCGATAAAGATAAGATAGTGGCTTAACAACCACTTTTAAGGTGTTACTAAACCCAGGACCCTGCATTCACTATATCTGGTCTCCCACAGTACACAGAACATAGAAATGCAATAGTTGTAGTAAATATAAACTTCTAAATACCCGTTCTCATCAGCAGTTAGAGCAGCCTTGTGACTTTTATCACTTTTTGCTTAAAGCTTGTAGGAGGAGTTTTAATTTTTCCCCTGACTCTCTGTCTGGACAGTGCTGATTGGCCCTGTGCTGATCATATGCACTCTCCCATGAAAAAACAAACAAAAGAAAACTATATAGCAATACACACCAAACTGAGCATGTGCAGCTAATGCTCTGTTCTATTAGGAAATGGACTGGAGTCAGTGGAAGAAGAGGAGGATCAGAAAGACAGGATCACAGTGAGTATAACAAGCATGCTTTACTGCATATAAAGGCTGATTTTACTGTTGTGGGTTTAGTAACACTTTAAGATGACCTTTTATTTTTTTTGTGTAAAAAAAAAAGAAAAAAGAATACTCAATAAAAATTAAATACAAATAATAATAATAACAATAATACATCTTCAGGACAGTCATATACCTTACACCACTGAAGTAATTTAATTTAGAATCTGCCGACTAGCATTTAATGTGTTCTTCAAACACACAGCACATGTAGGAAAACAAGGCACACATCAGTTAGCCCCGCTCCTTCCCTCCAATTCAATAAGCTTTGGTTGCAAACAACAGTAACATAAATGCAAATCTGCGCTTACCCTACAGTATGTGTTCAAATCAAAAGCTATAAACTCATAAATAAAAATTCATATATCTGATAGACACTGTGCAAAAGAAATACGTGCACCAAAGCCCATATATATGGGACATACTGTATCAAATTACAATGACAAAAGTTAATGAAAAGCAAATTCCATTGGTTCCAAAGTGTAGTTGTGCAAGAAAGGTGCCACAAAACCTCACAATAAGATGACTTGGGCTTTGTGCCTGAAACTCCAAAAGATTCCTCCAGCTCCTGCCACCAACCGTGTCCCCACCTGGGACAAAACTCACTGATAGCAGTTAACTGAGTATACTAAAGAAGGTCAATATGTGTTTAATGCCTCTGATCAGCTGTAAAATCATACCACCATCCAGTGGCAGATGTTTCTATATCAACAGCATACATGAAAAAGGAATCCAAAAACCTTCATAGCGTAACACTGTTTATTATAAAATATTGTGTAAATACTGTGTTTAGGAACGCCGCTGCTCTGATCCTCACTGGAGCCAGTGTGTGTTCCAAAGAGCAGATACTGACACAATACTGGATTTTCCTGCCCCTGCGCGTTTTGTCACATCCAGGGCATCATCCGAAAGCACATATGTAATTTGAATGCACTTTGTAGCACAGACTTTTCTATACACATACTGTATATGTCCCAGATTGTGTGGAATATATGGACTGTGCTGCACAGATTTCTTTTTCACAGTGTATAAGTATGGGATATATGGGCCGGATTCAGATACATTGGCGTATCTGTCCGGCCCACGTAACGTATCTCCGATACGTTACGCCGCTCTAACTTTGGGCGCAAGTTCTTTATTCACAAAGAACTTGCGCCCTTAGTTAGAGCGGCGTAGCGTATGTGTTGCGGCGTAAGGCCGCGTAATTCAAATGGGGATGTAGGGGGCGTGTTTCATTTAAATTTCCCTTGACCCCGCGTTTTTTACATTTTACTTGAACGGCGCATGCGCCGTCCATAAAATCTCCCAGTGTGCATTGCTCTAAATGACGTCGCAAGGACGTCATTGCTTTCGTCGTGAACGTAACTTACGTCCATCCGTATTCGCAAACGACTTACGCAAACGACGTAAACATTTCAAAACTCAACGCGGGAACGACGGCCATACTTAACATTGGCTGCGCCTCATAGACCCAGGGGTAACTATACGCCAGAAAAAGCCGAACGCAAACGACGTAAAAAAAAAGCGGTCGTTCGTTTCGGAATCGGCGTAACTCCTCATTTGCATATTCGTTGCGTATACAAACGGAAGCGCCACCTAGCGGCCAACGTGAGATTGCAGCCTAAGATCCGACGGTGTAAGTCACTTACACCTGTCGGATCTTAGGGAGATCTATGCGGAACCTGATTCTATGAATCAGGTGCATAGATCCGACCGACGGAACTCAGAGATACGACGGCGTATCAGGAGATACACCGTCGTATCTCTATCTGAATCTGGCCCTATGTATTTATGAGCTTATAGCTTCAGATTTGAAGACATAGGTTAAGCACAGCGTGCCATTTATGTAACTTGTGCATGGTGTGTAATATTGCAGACCAAATACAGCAGCAGGTACCCACATTTTTATACATACAGATTTTACACGTTATTTGTTTATAGGGATCCTTGCACGGATTAATGAAATATAATTCACTCCCACAGTACGCCTGATTGAGCTATTATGTGGAATAGCAGTATGAGATTTTGAATAAATACAGCCGCAGAATTAAAAAGGTTAAATTAATTTAGAGGGAATACATTGACAGATCATGTTTATTTATATATTTGCCCTGAAATCTGACTGAATTTATTTCAGTATACCTAGCATCAGATATATTTTTTCATGGCATTTTTCCCCTAACAACACCTTCATCTTCTTTTCTCTCCACAAGGACGGAGCTTATTTGTTTAGGTATTATGAAGAGTATTTCATTCTTGCACTGAGATGCTGGCTTAAAGAGGTTCTAAAGCCCAAGAGGCGGTTCACACTGGGGCGACCTGTCAGGTGACAAGTCGCAGTCTGCTCTATTCAATGGAACCGTTCTAATAGGAGCGACGCAAGTCGCTCCGACTTCGAAAAAGGTTCCTGTACGACTTTGGGGCCAACTTCCATTGACTTAAATACAGAAGTCATTTTGCAAGTTGCCTCTTAAGTCGTCTGGCCGAGTTGTCCCCAAAGTCATGCCGCCTGTGTGTGAACCGACTTTCAATTTTTTTTTACCTTAAAGCGTTTGTAAAGATATAGGTAAGGTAAGGTAAAACTGCAATTCGTGCTTTAACATAAATGTGCAATCACCACCTCCATCCACCTTTGAGTGAATTGGCTGCTCACCTCAAAGAAAGACCCACCAGGGTCTATTCAAGCCTTGTTTAGGAAGATCCTCGATAGTCAGGAAAATCAACTCAGATAATAAAGGACGCACAACTCTCTTTGGAAAATGATTTCTCAAAATGTTGCTTAAACAATGGGACAAATGCAGCTCCTAATGAAGAAGTGCTTTGATTGTTAAGAACTACGGTCATAGAGTTCACTTTAGTTTTACCAATCTCCTGTACCGTCTAGTTTTCTGGATGACCACCATTTGGGAATGTTCTGGATCCAAAACATTCCCAAATGGTGGTCTTCCCTCAGTTTACAGGGGGGAGGGCTGAACCAGGCAGGATCAGCCAGGTTTTTTTTTATATTATACAGGGGGCCAAATGACACAGCACAAGCACTGTGCTGTGTAACATGCTTTAAACACTTCAGCTCCGGAAGGTTTTACCCACTTCTTCACCAGGCCATTTTTTGCGATGCTTTAATAAAATTAATGTTTGTTTTTTTCCCACAAATAGAGCTTTCTTTTGGTGGTATTTGTTCACCTCTGCAGTTTTTTTTTTTTTGCGTTATAAACAAAAAAAGAATGAGAATTTTGAATAAAAAAAGGAAAATTTATTATCATACTTACCGTAATTTTCCTTTCCTGATGGACTCCATGGCAGCCTACGTGTGGGTTAATCCCGCCTCCTCTCCATTGATAGGACCCCATACCCATAAAGGTTTACTCACCGCCCAGTACTGGTGTTCCGTAACTATCCCGACTCCATAATTTCAGGGTGGGAACTCCGTCTGCCATGGAGTCCATCAGGAAAGGAAAATTACGGTAAGTATGATAATAAATTTTCCTTTTTCCTGACTGACTCCATGGCAGCCTACGTGTGGGAAATAACTAGCCAGACCACACGGGTGGGTATGCTGAACAAAAAATAAATTTTAATTTGTCCCGTCAACTGACAAAACTGATAAACCAAAATTCACAGAGGAAAGAGATGCAGGCTCAACACAGTAATGAGACATAAAAGTATGTATAGAAGACCAAGAGGCCGCTCTGCAGATGACATCTGGAGCCACGTGACGAGCTGCCGCCCAGGAAGCTGCCATCCCTCTGGTAGAGTGAGCTGTCACCGCTTGCGGAGGAGCCAAGCCCTTCGCCCTGTAAGCCTGCTGAATTGTCTGAACGATCCAGGCCGCGATTGTTCTGGCAGAAGCCTTTTTCCCCTTGTTACTGCCTGAGTGCAGGATAAACAGATGATCCGAACGTCTAAAGGGGGACGTCATCTGGATGTATTCAAAAAGGATCTTGCCCATGTCTAGAGGGTGAGTCTCATTGGAATCCGAAGACCTGAAGGTAGGAAGGACAACTTCTTGATTCTCATGAAAGACAGAAGAAACTTTCGGATTTGAACCCAGCATGGGTATCAAAACCACCCGATCCGGGAAGAAGGTCAGGAATGGCTCTTTGTGACCAAGAGACCCAATCTCCGACACTCTTTTGGCCGAGGTGATAGCGACCAAGAATGCCACTTTAGCTGAAAAGTCCTTTATAGAGGACGGGGAAGGCCCCGTCGTACTGAGTCCACTCAGAAAATCCAGGACTAGTGGGAGATCCCACTTGGGAAATCTTGGCTTCCTTTGAGGTTTCAACCTTGATGCCCCTCGAAAGAATTGTTTAACTAGTGGGTGTACTGCCCACGAAATTCCAGAGAAGGCCGACAGAGCCGAGATTTGAACTCTCAGTGAACTTACGGATAAGGGAAGATCTAACCCCGTTTGGAGAAAACTCAATACATCTTGGATTTCTGGATTCCTAAAGGACCTGCCTGAGACCGTAGAGAATTCCACAAATTTAGCCCAAATTCTTCCGTAGACTTTATTCGTGCTTGCCCTTCTCGAGCTCATCAGCGTGGAGATCACTCTAGAGGCGCAACCAAGGGATTCCAGCCTCTCCCTCTCAAGAACCAGACCGTCAGTTTCATCAGAGCCGGACAAGGGTGTAGGAGTGAACCCTGAGAGAGAAGGTCCGGTCTGACTGGTAGAGGTACTGGGTCCCGGTAGCTCAGTTGGACCAGGAGAGGGAACCATGGTCTGTTCGGCCAGTAGGGGGCCACTAGTGTCACCTCGACATCTTCTGCTTGAAGTCTCTGTAGGAATCTCAGAATTACTGGGATCGGGGGAAAAGCATATGCTCTCTGAAAACTCCACCGATCCGTCAAGGCATCCGTCCCGATCGCCTGACTGCAATGACCTCTCGAGTAGAACTTCTCCATCTTGGTATTGTGCTGTGAAGCGAAAAGATCTACTTGGGGACTGACTCCCAGAGACAGGATCCATTGGAATGTTTGGATGTGGAGAGACCACTCGTTGATGTCCAGCTGAGTGCGAGAAAGATAGTCTGCCTGGGAGTTCTGTATTCCGGGAATAAAGACTGCTGTCAGGTTGACCAGGTTTTCCTGTGCCCACCTCATGATGGGTTCGACTTCCCGTAGAAGAGACGAACTCCGTGTCCCTCCTTGCCTCTTGACATAGGACACTGCTGTGGTATTGTCCATCCTTAACAGTACCGACTCTCCCTTCAGGAGTTGGGAGAAGGACTGGAGGGCACACCAGGCTGCTCGAAGCTCTAGTATGTTCGAGCCCGGATTGCGGAGGCGAGCATCCCATCTGCCCTGTGCCATGTTTGTACCACACAGGGCCCCCCAGCCGTAGCCACTGGCATCGGTCGTCACTGTGACCCAGGAGACCGGGGCGATGGAATGACAATTCCGTAGATTTTTTGGCTGGAGCCACCAAAAGAGGCTGTTCCTCATGGAAGTTGAGATGCGAATCTGCTGATTCTTGTTGCCTGACTTCCACTGTTTGAGGAAGCCGGACTGGAAGGGACGTAGTCTCCATAATGCCCATTTCACCATGGGGGTTGTGGAAACCATTGTTCCGATGATTTTTAGACACTGGAATGCCTTCAGGTGGTGGGTGTCTAACGCTCGAAAAATCCTCTCTTGAATCACAGGGATCTTTTCCACCGGAAGAGAGATGGTTTTCTTCACTGTGTCGAACTGGGCTCCCAGATACACTAGGTATTGAGTTGGTTCTAAATGGCTTTTCGATAGATTCAGGAGCCAACCGAATTCGGACAGGATCGAGATTACCTGATCTCTTTGCGCTAAGAGCTGTGTCTTGTCCTGGGCTAGGACAAGGAGGTCGTCTAGATAATGATAAAGTCTTATCTTTTTCAGTCTGATGAAGGCCACCACTGCTAATAGGGTTTTGGTGAAGACTCGCGGTGAGGTTGTCAGCCCAAAGGGTAGGCACACGAATTGAAGGTGTTCTTGCCCAACGTGGAACCTGAGATATTTCTGTAGCTCGATTGCCACCGGGACGTGGAAATAAGCGTCCTTCAGATCTATCGAGATCATCCAATCGCCTGGCTGTATGGCTTGCTGGATTGTCGACAGAGTTTCCATCTTGAACCTTCTGTGTTTTATAAATTTGTTTAGATAGGTCAAATCTATGACTGGACGCCAAGCACCGCTTTTCTTCTGCACCAAGAAGAGGGGGGAGTATATTCCATGAAACTGTTCGTCCTTTGGGACGCATACTACTGCTCCTTGGGATTTGAGTAGATCCACATATGTTAGAAGAACCTGTCTCTGATCCGCTGACTTTGGGAGAAGGGTGGAAATGAACCTTGGAAGAGGAATGTTGGAGAATGACCATGCGTGGCCTGATGTTATTGTTTTGATGACCCAAAAGTCTGTGATCGAGGCCGCCCAAACGTGCCGAAAGAGGAGCAGTCGAGCTCCCACCCGATCCGCCTGGGCGGGCGTTGTTTCAAAAGGACTTAGGCTGATCGCGCCCACTCGACGCTTGGTTAGAAAACGCTGGTTTGCGAAAGGATGCACGGCCTCTACCCCAGTTTCTTCTGAAGTTCCCGCCAGGTCTGTAGGCGCGAGCCTCTCTAGTGCGGTCCGGACTATACCTTCTGAATTGCGGTTTCTTCTTACCGGACTGACGCCTGTCCTGGGGGAGAAAACCCGATTTACCACCTGTAGCCTTAGAAATGGCGTCATCCAACTTGTTGCCAAACAAGGATGATCCCTCAAAGGGAATCTTACACCAATTTTGTTTGGATGATGGGTCAGCGACCCAGGGGCGCAACCACAAGGCCCTTTTGGCTGTAACAGAGGACAGCATAATTCTTGCCAATAGGCGAATTAAATCAACGGATGCCTCCCCCAGAAAGGCAACTGCTAGTTTAAGTTCTGAAGTAGCAGAACTACTGGCCAGCTCTTCAGAGACACCCTTAAGGAAGGAGTCCACATTTTCCGTCCAGGCCTCCATTGCTTTGGATAAAGCTGCCAAGGCCAAAGCAGGTTTGCAGGCTGTACCAGCCAGACCGTAGATTCTTTTGAGGTCTTGATCCATCCTTCTATCAAGACCGTCCTTGAAGGACACTGAATCAGCCAATGGAAGTGTAACATGTTTGGCCAGTCGTGTCACTGCTGCGTCTACCACAGGAATATTCTCCAGGTGTTTAACGTCATCTGCTTTGAAGGGATACAGTCTGGAGGCCTTATTGGCCATAGAGGACCTCTTGTCCACTTTACTCCATTCTTCCTCAAAGATGCCCTTCAATTCGGTTAACAACGGAAAACTCGGGCGTTCCTTCCCCAGACGTTTGAAATACTTCTTTTGCTTAGCTGGAGAAGTAGATTGCTCTTCCCACAAGAGAGCCTCTTTGATTGCTTTGATAAGTGGTGTCACTTGGGAGAAGTCGAACTCTAGACTCTCCTCATCGTTTTCCGGTTCACCCTCCTGGGAATCTGGAGAAGCAGCGCGAGGCTGGGAAGGACCGGGATCCTCAAGGACCTCAATGGCCTGAGAACCAGACCTGACGGTACTGGCTTGATTTTGCGTGTGGGAGATATTCTCTCTCAAAGATTTTTGTACCACACGTTCCACAAGAGACTCGATACGACGATCTTCAGTCTCCTTTTCCCCAACCGCCAGGGCATAGCATTGGTCACATAATGATTTGCCCTCCGGGACATAAGTATCACATCCCCAGCAAGCTCTGCGATCAGAGCGGCTTTCATGGCGGTGGGAGCGGTGTCTGGAGGAGGAATGGGAACTTCTCCTCTGATGGGAAGATGTAGACGGAGATCTTCGTTTACTCTTTGATTTAGATTTAGAAGAAGAACGATGATGTGGCCTGGCAAGGTCTGCGGACTGGATAGCGGCATAAGGATCAGGACCGGAAGGGCTAAGGAAAAGGTGAGACATATGTATAGGGGGAATAAGTCAGATATAAAAAATATACAAAGTATGAATTCCACCCCTATGCCCCTCTCACCCGCACATACCTTGTGCGTGAGGGCTGGCCACCTGTAGACGGTGACTGGTCCGTGGTTTCTTGGACCTGCATAGTAATGTGATATATATATCCAAACAACTGAAGAGATCCTAAGATGCCAGATAAAAAAAACAACAATATAAGAGTACTGCCCCTTTAAGAAGAAAAAACATTTTTAAAACCATATAGAAAAGAATTCAAAAATGTTATGCAAGAAAATAAATACATTTTAAAATCGATTAAAAAAATTAATCTATGCAGCATTAAGATACCAGCAAAGACAGTAAGCATGTAAGCAAGTGGAATAACAGGGGGGATCTATGCCTATAGCATAGGCAGATCCCTCACTGACCTGGTAGAATGTCACAGGATCAGCTGCTCGCCTGACAGGAAGAACCCCAGTGTACATCGGCGAGCAGCTGATTTTTGAATCCCCCGCCGATGACGTCAGACGCTGCCCACGTACGCGCCTGCGCAGTGGTGGATGGCTCAACGGCGCCTGCGCGGCCGCCGCGAGTCCCGTCCGACTGCGCATGCGCGAACCAAGCCTCGCTCTGGGATTGGGTACTGCGCATGCGCGAAGGGCTCTGGTGCTTACACCAGGAAGAGAGCAAACGGCGCTGGAACGCAGAAGCGCTCCAGCCGCCATACAGGCAGAAAAAACACACATGGGGACATACAACATATAGGTGACTGCCATGGAAATAGATATAAGACCTTGCCAGCCAGGAAGTCCGGATCTTCAGCACACGCAGCTACTACCGCACAGCGGAGGGGAAGTTGCTGCAAAGCTCTCCACCCGCCCATGGCTGGGATCCGAGCTGCACCGCTTAAAGTGTGCCATCCTATTTCAAGTAAGTCCTTGTCTTGCACAAATCAGAATTTCCTAAAGTTGGTCCATGGAGGAGGACAAAAAAGGAACACCAGTACTGGGCGGTGAGTAAACCTTTATGGGTATGGGGTCCTATCAATGGAGAGGAGGCGGGATTAACCCACACGTAGGCTGCCATGGAGTCAGTCAGGAAACAATATTTTTTACTTTCTGCTATAAAACATTCATATAAAGAAAATGTAGGAAATCTAATTTCTTCATCAGTTTAGGCCAATATGTATTCTGCTACATGTTTTGGTAAAAAAAATTCCAATAAGGGTATATTAATTGGTTTAAACAAACGTTATAGTATCTCCAACTATTGGATAGATTTAGGGCCTTTTTATTTATTTTTTACTAGTAATGGCAGCGATCAGCGAATTTTAGCAGGACTGCGCTATTGCGGCGGACAGATTGGACACCAAGTGACAATTTTTGGGGACCAATGACACCAATACTGTGATTAGTGCTTAAAAAAAATGCACTGTCGCAGTATAATAGACACTGGCAGAAAAGGGGTTGAGTGGATCAAGTGTGTGCCTGGGAGGTGCTTACTTACTGTGTGGGGGATGGATACACAGTAGAAAAAGAGAGATCCGTGTTTCAGCTTAGCTCTCTCTTTTTCGCTCCCTGACAGATCAGTGGTTTGCCTTGTTTACTTCTCCGTCTCTCCACTGAACGATCGGTGGGTCACATCGGCCATCGTGGTTTCCGTTGTGTCCAATCACAGCGGGAGCAGCGCTTCGTGAGCGTGCCCCTACACCGTGTGTACAAAACCACGTACAGGTGCGTGATTTCGCGCAGCCAGGCCGCCCTGCCACAGTATATATGCGGTGGGCGATCCGGAAGCGGTTAAGGGAACAGGATTTTTTTTTAGGGTAACAAAACACTTTAATGTATTTTTTTTTTACTCAATAAGACAAAATGTGATGATTTCCCAGACATACACTATACATACTTACAGACAAAACTAGGTCTCGTTTTCTTCTAGAACATTTCTGGCCATGGCTTCGTTGGTGCGAGCTTGTTCCAGTATAATACGCCACAAATGGTGGTGACATGGGAGGCCTCATCTCATCTGGCGAAGTGTCTGCCATAATCAAGCCACCAGGACTAAGGGAGCCATCCTTCTGTATTAGAAGATGGGAATGTGCTGACTTCAGAATTGGAGGTATTGCTTCATTTAGAACTTCCACTGTGTCCCTATGAGGATGTGAATCAGTCACTGGCTTCACAAAGTTGGGTGGCAAAATCCTTTGAGCTGTTGATTCTGGAGTTAAAAAATCATCAATAGCCTGAAAGAATAAAATCATTGTTGTAATGCAGATATACACAATATCCAGTTAAAACTATCTCTATAAGGAATAATAAAAAAAAATAATAAAAATAAACATTTTAATGGCAGCTACTGTGTTAATATACAGATAGATGACGGGTTGTGAGGAAACATAGGCACTGAGCATGCACACAACAGATGGTATGAAGATAATACACCTGCCAGAATTACTGCAAACAGAAGCTGTCCCTATTAAAAGTGACAGACTGCGTCTCCCACTGGAATGAAGTTGAATGGAGACTAAGCATACACAGGCTGTGAGTTGATATATTATGTACACATACACATGGCAGGCTGCAGAGGGGGCATTAAGCCAAAGGAATACGAGGCCACTGAGCAAAGCGCTATAACCTATGCTTCATTATATTGGGTTTTGGTTAACTGCTGCAAGTGTAAAAGGATCACATCCAGCCCTGTTTACACTCCCATAAAAACTGTCATGCCAAGCCATCAATGGTGTCAGGAAAATATTTGAGTAACATATCACTCTGGTAAGTAAGCACACATTTCGGAAAATACATTTGATCATACTTTCTTCTATAACATATTTGTCCACAATTTTGTTACCTTGGTAAAATTGTATGTATACTCTAACAATTTTCTCCTATCTGCTCCATCATGGTCTGTTAAAGTGTTCGTTAAACCCCCCCCCCCCCCCAAAAAAAAAGAAGAAAAAGAAAAGGAGATCCTGGTCCCTTAAAGCGAATTAAACAGAACAGTGCTATGTAATCTTCCCCTCTCTAAACTGTAAAAAACCTGGCTGATCCTGCCACTCCCTGAAATCCCCCTCTCTGTTCTGACCACAATAATCAGGGCTGCTGAGCCCTGACCATAGTTGTTGGAAGGTAACATGAGTTAATATAATATTTCTGGAGTTTCTACATATTTCCTATTCCCAAGATCAGCTGGCTGATGCAGTTCCATGGTTTTAAAGTAAGACGGCCCAGGGCTCCTGGAGATGATATGGACAATACTGCCACCCAGAGGCCAATTACGGCAGGACGGTCAGTTGAGGAAGACTGCCCTGTGAACACTCTGATTCGTCCAAAACCGAGTGGGGCTGGCAATGGGGGGGGGTTTGTATGAGGTGTGACTGAGGTTTTGTAAAAAGGGCTGGTGCAGACAGAGAGCTCTCTCTTTCGCTGCAGGCCTTTGCCATGAGGTTCTCTCTCTCTGCCATCTTGAGGCCTTGCTCTGAATGCTGGCTCGGCCTAAGCCATGCAGCCCAAAGCTTTTTTTAACATCTGAGACCAGCCAACGAGGAATCTATCTAGAAGATGTGTTAAGTAACTGTGATGTTTTGTTGTTATATGCTCTGTAGAAATATGCTGTGTAGTGTGTGAATATTTATACTTTCTTGGGAAATAAATAAAATTGCTTTACTAAGCAGATGTGTCTGTCTTCATGGCTAACCTTATATCATTAGGCCTAACATACTCTCGATAGACTAGCTAATTATAGGGATATACAAATGAATACATATATGCAATAGTTATATAGGTTATAGCAGCCCTCAAAATTTCCACTCGCCTACTAGCATTTGGCGAGTGGATTTAAGCTGGGGGCGAGTGATGACAGGGCTGCATGACCAATCTCCCTCCAATCTGTGCCTACACCTAGAGTCCCGATGAGATTGGCGGCCGAAGAGGAAAGGTGCATGCTCGGGAAAAGTAGTCTGGTGAGCCGCACACAGGCAGAGCAGTACACAGGTGCTCTCCTTACAATTCTCATTAAGCCATGGGACCCAACAGTATGACCTCTCTGAGCCTGCCCCCCTCCCCCGGGCCCCGACCATTGTAGCTGGAGAGCAGAAAGTAATGAGTGAGGTGGAGGATTGCCAAAATTACCACTCCGGTGCAGCGCTCACTGAAAGTTGCCCTGACATGAGAGCGGCAGCCTTTTAGTTTGTGCAGTTTTCTTCTCCTTGTGCTCTATGTAAGTGTCCAACAGTTTAGCCTGAACAGACTGGTCTCAATGTGTGCTGTGCGCTGTGCTATGGTGTCAATGGCTGTGCAGTTGTGTGGATCTCAGCGCTGGATTGTACTCCCTCCCGCTGTGCTGCAGCTCCTCTCCTCTCTGCCAGCCTGAATAAAAGGGGGAAGTGGGAACATGCAAGCGTGGAGACGCACAAACAGGCTCCTGATGATGAGATGAATGAGAGAGAGAGAGGATGGATGGGAGTTGCAGAGGAGACAGCAAGAGAGTGGGGAACAGACCCAGTTCTAGTGCCCTGTCTCTCTGGTCTGCCCCCAGTGCCCTGTCCCTCTGGTCTGCCCCCAGTGCCCTGTCCCATTTTGTTAAAGTTATTGTTGGTAATATTTAATTTTGTAACTTGATTCTGCATAAACATTGTCATTCCATGAGATAATCTACGAGGGCGTGTTTACGGGTGCAATTAGGCGCAGGGCAGTGTATGAATTAGGTGGGGCAACTGGTGGCGAGTAACTCTTGAGGCCTGGCTAGTAGCTCAGGACTGGGTTATAGGTCCGTGCAATTGTTAGTTAAAGTGACACAGTGCCAAATCGCAAAAAAATGGCCTGGTCATTTAGCAGCCAAATCTTCCGGGGCTGAAGTGGTTAAATATATATATATCCATTTAAAAAAAAAATCAGGGGGGCGTGGCTTGGCTATGGAGGAGTGAGGACGTGCGTTGCCTCAGCTCCTCGCACACCGCGGCATTAACATCAGCACGGAGGGGAGACTTGCTGCCCAATCGACCTGCACGATGTCCCAGGGACGGCGGGCGCTCTCCCAGCAGGCGAGAACAGAGGGGACCCGACAGGAACAGCTGGAGGCTTTCTTTGGCGGAGCCCGGGGAACGGGCCCAGAAACCTCCAAGATGGCGCCGACGCCTAAAACAACTAAAGCGTCCAAGGCGGCGCAGAAAGCAGCGTTCCAGCAGCTGCAGCAACAACAGGAGGTGGCTGACACCCAGATCCCCTCTCCGGAGTTGGTGAGTGATACTGCTCCCCCTCCCTCCCCGGGATCCTACACCTCCCATGGACAAGGCCCTGACATGGCAGACGTTCTGAGTGATGGGGATCTGAAGCACCATATTTGGTCTCTCCCCACACGTGCTGACCTAGAACGCTTCACTGCCAGGGTAGAGAAGGCCTTCACCGCGGATATAGCTCAGCTAAAGGCAGACACTAATCATCTGGGGGCCAGAATGGAATCAGTGGAACAGAGGCTGGATGAGGCCTTGCCGGCCATCTCCATGTTACAGGACAGATGCATAGCCCAGGACCAGAAAATTGAAGCATTACTTTGCCAACTTGACGATTTTGAAAATCGCAGCAGGAGGGCTAATATCCGCATACGCGGCCTGCCGGAGGCGACTGCTCCCAAAGACATTGTCCCTACACTGGAGGATGTATTTAGGGAGATACTGGGCCTGCCTGCCACAGCAACCATTGAGATCGACCGTGCACACAGGGCCCTTAGACCTCCCTCTCAGGATGTGGATAATCCCAGAGACATAATATGCAAACTCCACAAGTATACCTTGAAGGACAGAATTATGCAGAAGATGAGAGGGAAACAATACTTTGATTTTGATGGGGCTAAACTTTCCTTTTACCAGGATATTTCGCGGCGCACACTTATGCAGCGCAGAGCCCTGCGACCGTTGCTTGAAGCTATGCAAAAGGCGGGGCTGACATATCGCTGGGGGTTCCCTTTTTACCTCCAGGCATCCAGAGACGGCCGGCAGGCGACACTACGCAATAAAGACGACCTCCCGCATTTTCTGGACACCCTGGGATTGGATCCGGTGGACTTTCCTGACTGGAGGGGACTGTCTGACCACCCCCATTTGCAGCCTCCTCAGCCGTGGATGTCGGTGAATCGCAGGAGCCGCAGACGCGACCGCAGACGCCCTTCTGCCACCTCACCTCGGGGTCCGGACTCCCCGGGGCACTGATGGGTCTACTGCCATTTGCCCCTTCTGGCCGCACCCTAGTGGCTGTTTGCACTCCCCCCCTGTCCTCACCATTTGCTACCTGTGTAACCCCCTTCTATGCCTGGACTCAGTGGGGATGTTTAGTTCCGTGTGGGAGGGCTCAGGTATAGTGGCGTGAAACGCCTTTAAAGGGTCTGCTGCAGGGTCCAGGGCCTCTGTTGATGCCGGGGGTCGGACCTGGACTTCCTACCCCCGACCGTATTGCTGAACTTTAGCTGCGGTCTGGCCCCAACCAGACTATGCCCCGTGAACTGACCCCCTTGACACCCGAGTTTGAGTGACCTCCCTCTGATAGTTTATCCCTGACTCATTGGGGTCCCGGTTCTGTTTGATCCCTTATTGTATAATTATTTTTCATTTTTTTTAATTTTATAGCGAATTTTGCTGAGTTGATTGCCTCTCCTAATAGAATGCTTCATGCTAGCCAGGCGGTGGTGTGCGGGGACTGATCCTCGCACCCTGCCCTTTCTTGTGGGTCCACGTTCCCCCCGTAGGCCGTACCTTATTAGGTATTTTTTCCTTTTAGGAAATGGGAATGGGCTTCGGGGACCTCTCCCTTGGAGGGTTGAACCCGGGGTTCATCCCCTTGTTGTTATTGCGGGGGGTCTATACCCCCACGCAACTGTATGTTATGTGTATTTGTCCTCTTGCTAATCACTGTCTCTCTCTCTCTTTTTCCTCTTTCTCTTTTCTTTTCCTTGCTTACTTATTTCCCACAGGAACGGCCTCCGGCTCCGCCCTCCGCGCTACACCCACCCCAGGGATAGAATGCCTCCCCGCGTCCGGATCGTCTGATGGCGTCACTTAAGGTAATTTCGTACAATGCCCGAGGTCTTTACTCCCCGTGTAAGCGTAGCAAATTGTGGTGGGAATTGAAGAGGTCTGGGGCACAGGTGGTTTTACTGCAGGAAACACATTTTACTCCCCGGTCCCTGCCCAAGCTCCCGACCCATTTATACAACCAATGGTTCCTGAGTAACTCCCCGGACGCCAAATCAAAGGGTACGGCCATTGCCATACATAAATCTTGCCCCTTCCAGGTCACTGACAGTGAATTAGATACCCTGGGACGCTATGTTTTTTTAAAAGGCTCGGTTTTAGGCCAGAAGCTCACCGTCGCCACGATATATGCCCCTAATTCGGGTCAACTCTCATTTCTTGACAGCACGCTGGATGCCCTGGCTGACTTTAGAGAGGGTGCCTTAGTACTGGGCGGTGATTTTAATGTCAGTCCTGACCCACAGCTTGACACTTCCCGCAACCGACCCTCCCACTCGCATGCTTTCCTTAGACACTTTCGCCGGTCCCTTCAGTCCCACCGACTGTATGATAGCTGGCGTGTATTACACCCAGCTGACAAAGATTACAGTTACTATTCAAAGGTTCACGACGTTTACACCCGTATAGACCTCATTTGTGTAGACCACCTGGCTCTAGAGGTTTTGCAGGCTGCTTCTATTGGGAACCTTACTATATCAGACCATGCCCCTGTGTCGGCCACATTGGCCTTCCAACCGGACGCCCGTCGGGCTTGGTCGTGGCGATTAAACGAATCCTTATTGGACGATGAGGTGGCTGTCGCGGGGGTGAAGGATGTTTTGACTAACTACTTTCGTGAAAACGCCACGGAAGGAATGAGTAAGGGCATTATATGGGAGGGCCATAAGGCGGTAGTGAGGGGTGAATTGATCTCCCAGGGATCTAGACTAAAAAAGGCCCAGCAGGCGGACTTTAACAGGGTGCTACAGGCCCTCCAAACGGCTGAACTTAGGCATAAGCATACCGGCGACCCAGGGGCTCTGCGGGAGCTGACTGACCTGAGGGAATTGTTTTTGCGCCTGTTAGACCGACAGGCACGTAAACAAATGCGTTATATGTCGCATAAATATTACGAGCACGGTAATAAATGTGGCCGTATGCTCGCCAGGGCGCTCAGGAAGAAGCGTGCACAAATGTTGATACATAAGCTATGCCTACCCTCTGGGCAGCTGGTGGTCAGGTCCTCCCAAATAGCCTCTGGGTTCCGTGAATATTATGCCTCCCTGTATGACTTGGGTTCGACGCGCCCCCCCGGGACAGATGACTCGAGACTCGCTGACGTACGTGACTACCTGACGGCGTCTGGCCTCCCCTCGCTGACGGACGAACAGGCCACCCAGTTAGAATCCCCTATCACCCCAGCGGAGATAGAGGCTACGATGAAGTCTCTGCCCAATGGCAAGAGCCCCGGCCCCGACGGATTCTCCAAAGCCTACTATAAAAGATTCCTGCCACTGCTGTCTGGGTCGATGTGTGTTTATTTCAACTCCATAGCAGAAGGCAGTGCCATCCCCAGTGAAGCGTTGTTAGCCCATATTTCAGTCATCCCTAAGGAGGGGAAGGACCCGACTCAGCCCCAAAGTTACAGACCCATATCCCTCCTGAATGTGGATGTTAAAATCCTAGCAAAGATTCTCGCCACCAGACTGAAACACCTGATCCCGTTAATTGTTCACCCTGACCAGACGGGGTTTGTCGCGGGCCGGGAGGCCCGGGACAACTCTGTCAGAGCAATTCAGCTCATCCACTGGGCACGTGTCACCGCCGATTCTCCCCCGTATCTTATCCTCTCCACAGATGCGGAGAAGGCTTTCGATCGGGTGGATTGGAGCTATCTTCAGGCTGTGCTGGAGACTATGGGTCTCCGTACACATATGCTGACTTGGATTATGGCGCTGTACTCGGACCCAAGTGCCCAGGTGAAGGTTAATGGATTCCTTTCCCAAAGATTCCCGATCAGAAATGGCACGAGGCAGGGGTGTCCGCTGTCACCTATCTTGTTTGCCCTGGTGCTTGAGCCTTTCTTGCGCACCGTTCGGGCAAATGTCGACATCAAAGGACTGACGGTGGGCCACACTGAGCATAAGCTATCGGCGTATGCTGACGATGTACTGTTTCACTTGACGGAGCCCCTGATCTCGTTGCCAAATCTGCTACGTGAAATCAACCATTTTGGATCCCTTTCAAATTTTAAGGTCAATTATTCAAAGTCTGAAATACTCCCTATCCAGATCTCGTCCTCACTAGCTGACCGGCTACGGACTGCTTTCCCGTTCTCTTGGGCAAAGTCCTCCCTGAAATATTTAGGTGTCCAATTGACGGATAGGTGGGATACCCTTTACGCAGCCAACTTCCCCCCCTTGTTAGCCACAGTGAAAAATGACCTGGCCACTTGGACTAAGACGGCCTTTACCTGGCTGGGGAGGTTGGCTGTAGTGAAGATGAATGTCCTACCGCGTATCCTGTTTTTTATGCAGATGCTGCCCATGTCCCTTCCTAAGGTTTTTTTCACTCAGGTGTCCAGCCTGATTTCTAAATTTATTTGGAATGACCGGAAGCCGAGAATTGCGCTTCGGTTGCTTACACGCCCGAGGGAGGTAGGGGGCCTAGGACTCCCTGATATTCAGAGATACCACAGGGCGATTATTCTACAGCGAATACTCAATTGGCGTTTTCACGCTGCCACCAAGGTTTGGGTTCCCATGGAAAAGTGCATGGCGGGTAGGAACCTCTCTTACGCCCCTTGGCTGTCCCGGGGGGATAGGGGATTGTCGGACGCGGTCTCCCCACTGACGGCCCAGACTTTGAGGATCTGGGACCGGCTCAATGCTAGGTTGGCGTTGGCCCCTCCCGTGTCCTCTCTGGCCCCATTGGGCGGTTTCCTGTGGTTCCCACCGGGGGAGCAGGCGGGTTTCTTCGGGTCATGGGTGGACGACAGTAATGCTAGCTGTGGTAAATTGTTACGAGACGGTAAGCTTCTGCCCCTAGAGACGCTTAGGGGGAGGCATGGGTCCTTTCCCATGGACTTCTGGCGCTACAGACAGCTTCACCACTTTTTTGAGACCCACGGGGACCTGATCAGGGACACCTCTACACTCACAGCTTTTGAACGCCTCTTTATTGAAGAGGAGCCGATTCCCCACATGATCTCTGAACTCTACCGCCTGCTTAGCTTTGCGACCCCCGCGCGGAAGCCCACTTTTGTCCGGATCTGGGAACGAGACTTGGACACGACTTTTACCCCCGGCCAGCTGACGCAATTATACCAATTCACCCGATCGAGCTCCATTGACTCCAAGACCCAAGAAACAAACTATAAACTGCTGTCGCGTTGGTACCGGGTGCCTGCGGACTTGGCTAGGATTTACCCTTCAGTGTCTGACAGGTGCTGGAGGGGCTGCGGCCATAGGGGTACGCTCTTACACATCTGGTGGGACTGTCCAGTGATAAGGCCTTTCTGGTTGGATGTACAGTCCCAGATCAAGGACATACTGGATCTGGACGTCCCCTTCTCCCCGACTCACTTTCTGTTGCACATTCCTCCCATGCCGGCGAGCCAGTATAAACGCAGTTTGCTGCCCCATCTTTTGAACGCAGCAAAACGGCTACTTCCAATTTATTGGAAGCGCCCACAGGTTCCCAGCAGGGAGGAATGGGTTCGCAAGGTTGATGAGATAAGGGAGGCGGAGGACTGGATTGCCACATGTAGGAAAACCCGGGAGCGCTACTCGAGCACTTGGTCAGCCTGGACGACGTATTTCTTGGACTCGAGACTTGTCTCCTCCAGCTTGGACGTGGCATTGTTGGAGTTAGCAGACCCCTCCCTTAAGCAAAGACCTCGGGCCCCATAACCTGCAGCCCTGTCTTTGGCTGAGCTGCTTTGCACTTCTTGAGTGTCGTTTATTTTTTAGTTGTCATCAGTACGTAGAGGAGGTGGCTAGTGGCGCGGGGGAGGAGCTGGACGTCTGGTCTCAGGTACGTTCCTTCTAATTCTACTTCTTTTCCTTTTCTCTTTTCCTTTCCCTGCCTTGGCTCCCTGTTTTTCCCCTTATCTCCCCTTTTTCCCCTCTGGTCCCCCCCTTGGGTCCTAGGGACGTTGTGTTGACACTGGGGGCCCTGGTGGCTGGTGGGCTGGGGGGGGGCGGGTGCTGGGGGCCCTGGCTGGTCGG
Organism: Rana temporaria; assembly: GCF_905171775.1. Classification (NCBI taxonomy): domain Eukaryota; kingdom Metazoa; phylum Chordata; class Amphibia; order Anura; family Ranidae; genus Rana; species Rana temporaria. The sequence goes on along the minus strand of NC_053489.1, from coordinate 254,320,858 downwards.
ACGGACTCGGCGACCGGCCCCCGGGGGGCAGCCTGACCTCCCCTGAGGTTGGGCACTTGTTTTGCCGCCCCGGGGCTGGCCTGTCGATTGCGGTGGGGGTCGGTGTGGGTTGCTGCGGGGAGGAAGGTAAGTTGGAGGCCCCCCTTCTTTCGTGCGCGCCCGGCCGGCTCTCCCCCATAACTTGCACAGTGTAAGTGGTTTAATTGTTGTCCGTCGGATCGGTCGGGTCGGCCTCCGGTCCCTGGCCCCTCCCTGGGCTGCCGGGGAACCCCCCCTCTTGTATTATATGGTTAGATGATTGCGTGCCACCTCTATATTCTAAGCCACAAACTTATGGGTACTGTATGGGGAAGGTGGCCCTCATCTTGGGACCGCTACCTGGTTCCCCAGTTAGTTGGTGATAAATGTAAAGCCACCAAGTCCTGGGGAGACTATGTGCCCCCCCTGTTTTTCTTTTTCTTTTTTATTGTTTCTTGTTTCTTTCTGCATTTCTGTTGTGTTGGTAAATATGAAAAATGGATGGCCTATTGTCTGCTGTGAGATGCTTATGACAACACATGTTGTGATGTAATATCATGCCGTCCACAAATAAAGATTTTACAAAAAAAAAAAAAAAAAATCAGAGATCTTGTGAGCTAATAAAAGTCCAGAGGCAGAGAGTACAGGAAGTTATCAGTTAGCATTGCTATCTGCTATCACTATGGACCAGTGGTCACCAACCTTTCGTACCTCAGGGACCCTTAACTCACAATGTTGAATCCTGCAGGCCACCAACATGAATTTTACATGCCTTACTATGCTCCGGCTCTCTGCCCCCCCCCCCTGGATCACACTGCTGCCTTATACACACACACACACACACAATGCTCTGGCTCAGACTGCTGCCTTATACACACAATGTTCCAGCTCTCTGCCCTCCTCCCCCTGGATCACACTGCTTTTTTATACACAAAGTGTTCCGACTCTTTACCCCACTCCCCATGGATCACACTGTTGCCTTATACACACACACAATACTCTGGCTCTCTGCCCCCTCCCCCTTATACACACACACACACACACACACACACACAATGCTCCACCTCTCTGCCCCCCTCCACCTAGATCACACTGCTGCCTTATACACACACACACACACAATGCTTTTTTGTTCTCTGCCCACCTCCCCCTGGATCACACTCCTGCCTTATACACACAATGCTCTGGCTCTCTGCCCCCTCCCCCTGGATCACACCGCTGCCTTGTACACATACTGCTCCAGCTCTCTGCCCCCCTGTATTCTGCATCACACTGCTGCCTTACGCAGACTCATCGTTAGATCTCAGCTCATTATCCAGCCATGAACTTTTTTTGGGCGATGCGTGTTGCCGCGACTGCAGAGAGATTTATTGTGCGACAATCACGGAAGACCTGTGTCACGATTTGAGGTGTCATTCAAATGAAGGTGCCAGTCACACATCAGCGCTTCCAACCTTGTAAGATGTAAAAGGTCATGTGTATATGTTGTGATGGAAGTACTAAAACGAATATTTTTGTGTTATGATTAGAACCACTGAAGTGTTGCCTTTCTTTCATTATATCGTTTATTTGTTTTATTTCCTTTCTATATAAGATATATATGCATATGTATGTATGGGTATATACTACAATAGTGTTATATTCCTTAAATTAAACGACAGATATAATGTTTTAAAGTTACAACTTGAAATGGAAGGCAAAAGACTGAATAATAGCAAACAGATGTCTCCAACCCCTCCCTTTTACTGCTCGCTCTTTACTCCAAAGCCCCCCTTCTTCCTTGTTCTCCAGTATGTCCATATATGACTCTGAAAAGAAAACCCTGGAAGATTGAGAATGGATCCCTGTATGACACGAGGACATTTGTGCTAATTAAAGAGTTTTGCAACGTGTGCAGTATGCCAAGAACAGACGTCACAGGGGCGTGTAATAAGGGACTGAACTATATGGACTAACCTATGAGTATGCTTATGTTTGTGATGTCATTTTGTTGATAAAAAGACCAATAAAGCTCCACCCCTTCCTCTCTCAGCTGAATGTTGGAAGGTGAAGATGTAGACTGTTTCTCTCTCCTCTCTGGTCTGCATGTTTCACTATTATAATTTGGGTCAATGGTAGAATGGGGTTCGCCCTGAGAATTGTGTCAGGGATCTCATCCTTATCAATGTATATCTTGAAATCAATATACATCAGTGGACTAATTATTTCCCAACAAATGACAGATATGCAGTTGACTACTTATGGTTCACCTATTAATTATAGTCATCACGCCAATAAAAATAAGTCAGTATTTGGTAAAAAAAAAAAAAACAATGTTCATGCATCCCCCTTAAAATGCACATTATTTCTCCTGTCATATGAAGAGTTGTCATTCTGTTAATGCCCTTGACACGTTTAAATAAAAAAATCCTGATTTCAAATCTTGATGTCAGTTCACTTGAAGCATACAAGGATTTCAGACATTTGCTTCCAGCCATTCCTAGTTTAGGTCATAGGACTAGAAGCTACTTGTGTAATCAAGTATGTTGGCACAATGTCTATAACCTATAAGGAACTAAATGTGCTAGGTAAAGGCAGCATTAAAGAATCAATAAGGCAAATGATCTAATAAGGTAACTACTGTTCATGATGAAATCACTACACTTTTCCCCAAAGCAATCCGAGTGAAGCTTAGCTTTACAATGCACACACACTGCAATGTCTTAATAACTGTCCATTAATAAAGAAGTTTCTACTGCTTTCATAATTTGGGGTCTGCTTACTTTGAAAATGAATTTTCACAAAGAAAAGGAAAATTAGGTGCAAAGTAAATAAAAACAGAATTTTTGCTTGCATAACCATGATGGAAATCAGCAGACCTTCACCTCATTAAGTAAGGGAAAATTTAAATGCAAGCAAACAGACTATTTGCCCTTAGTAAATCAAATGTTTTGAATGCTTGGACTTCACTGGCACCATGAACGTCACCCAGTATTTTAAAAATCAAAAGCCAGCAGCTACAAATACTGTAGACTTTAACTCCTTGAATACCAGGAACTTTTACCCCCTTCCTGGCCAGGCCAATTTTCAGCGCTGTTGCACTTTGAATGACAACTGCGTGGCCATGCAACACTGTAGCCAAATATTTTTTGGGGGCGTTTTTTGAGACAGATAGAGCATTTGATGGTACTGTATTTAATCACTACTGGTTTTTTTTGCTAAACAATCATTTTGAAGAATTTTTTTTTTGGAGTTTCTGTTATAAAATTTGTAAATATTTACGTTTTTTTCTTCAATGATGTGCGCTGATGAGGCTGCACTGTAACTTGTAACTCCCTGGTGAATCACAGCCGTCTTCCTACACCACATGCATAAGATCGTGTGGCAAAGGTAGACTGGTCCTGCAGCCTCCTGGGATCTATGATGTGTCCCAGGAGGCTGCAGGCAGGATGTGGGGACGGGCAGGACAAGGCAAAGTTATCCTCACCTTGGCAAGGACTGAGGAAGTCGGATCCGGTACCAACAAAAACTGCACCTCAGTTACAGGCTGGGAGACGGAGTGGATGAGCAGTAGTTTTGCTTTAATTCCACTGTTGTACATGCTGACTTAAAGAAACACATTCCAGACTAACTCACAAATACCCAAACACAATGGAATTTAGGCAGATTTTAAAGAGCAAATGAAAGAGGCATCTTAAGAGATGTGTTACAACTTCTCGTGGTTCTGACAATACAGCATACATGTGCCAAATTTATGATAACCACTGTAGATATTTTACCTTTAAATGGGAGTACTAGTGGTGGATGTGGTCAAGGGATGTTTTAATCAAGCAAAACACTGCAAGACTTATGTATGAAAAGTGTTTTTAATGTCCATAGCAACCAATTACCTTCCAACTGTTACTTCTTCCACGTAGAGTTAAAAAAAAAAAGGAGGATTCTGATTGGTTGCAGTGTGCTACAGGAAATTCTCTTGCCAGAACAATTTCTATGTATAATCGCCCATCTTTGACCAATAGCTATGAGGGCGTGAAATATACTTACTGCACCTGTTTGTGTGCTGCTATGATTGCTCACAATCCCTTACTAGCTGGACATTTTCCTTGTTTTAAAGTGTATCTAAAGACCAATTAAGCATTGTGTAGGTGGTGCCCCTGTCCCCTTACACCAGTTACAGGGCATAGGCAGGGCCCTGTTACTTATGATGGACCTTTTACAGTTTGAGATTTGGGGAAATTGGGGATGTACTCTGCCCTAAGCCCCTGTTTCTTACAACTGGCCCTTTCCCTGACATTTTAGACCTTCTGTAAATCACACATCTCCCACCTACTTAAACCTTTGGTCCTGAGTATCAACCAAACATTTACCAATGCTATAAACCCCCAATCCACTTTATCTGAACTCCTACAGGACACTCCAAGTTAATGAACAATTATATAGGCCCAATGTCAATGTTCAGATCGTACCATATCACTGCACGGTATACTGTACTGTGTGAAAAACTCATGCTGCCGGAATGAGGGATTCAGGATTATATAATAAAATGTTTTAGGCATCTATGAACACTGGATTTTGGTTCCTTGTATTTCATTTGATACCATAGTTAAAAAAAAAATCAAAACTATTTCAAATGAAAAAATAATAATAATCTACAACCTATGCATGTCCCTCAAACCCGTTCTCTTACCAATTTGGTAGATCTACTCTTCCCCTGGCAAAGAGTTGAGCTTAACTGTATTCAAACTGCTTTATTCAAATCCAGTCAGTAAATTTTCTGTGGACTGGTTTGAAGACTAATGGCACAACACCCAAATCAAGTGGACCTAAACATATGTATTGTAATGTATATGTAAATGGATGAATGTCTTCACTTACCGGCATATGAATGGGACTTAGAAGTGATTGCGTCTCATTTGGAGGGCACGTAGGCAAGCAATTATATTATTATATAATAAAATGTTTTAGGCATCTATGAACACTGGATTTTGGTTCCTTGTATTTCATTTGATACCATAGTTAAAAAAAAAATCAAAACTATTTCAAATGAAAAAAAAAAAAAAATCTACAACCTATGCATGTCCCTCAAACCCGTTCTCTTACCAATTTGGTAGATCTACTCTTCCCCTGGCAAAGAGTTGAGATTAACTGTATTCAAACTGCTTTATTCAAATCCAGTCAGTAAATTTTCTGTGGACTGGTTTGAAGACTAATGGCACAGAACCCAAATCAAGTGGACCTAAACATATGTATTGTAATGTATCTGTAAATGGATGAATGTCTTCACTTACCGGCATATGAATGGGACTTAGAAGTGATTGTGTCTCATTTGGAGGGCACGTAGGCAAGCAGCTTTCCTTTGTCCTTTCCAGGGTTGGTAAATGAAGTCCAGGAACTAATGATGCAGATGCTGCACCCAGCTGTCTGAGCTCCTCTATGACAACCTGCACTCCTCTGATCTCTTCAACTTCTTCTTCTTCTTCATCTTCTGATAACTTACATCTTGGAGTGTTATCAGGTGACTTTGGCCTCTCCGGCTTTTCATGCATATTCCTTAAACTGCTCACTTCATCCTGTAGTTGGCTCAGTAGACTACTGTTTGCTTTGGCCACATTAAGAGCAGCTTCGGCAAGTCCAACTGCTTTCTCCACACGCTGATAGATAAGATGCAGAAGCTGATCACATCCTTGTACCGAAACTCCTTGTCCAGTAACCGTAACTGGAGTTGGTCCATCAACAATCACTGAGCCGCCTTGAGTGCTTTCAGTTTTGCATCCACATTTGGCATCGTTTTGCCCTGCCGGAGGAGTGAAGAGGATGGTGGCACTGAAGGACATATTCTCAAACAGCGAAAATGTTTGCTTCTCTGTAAAACTGCACTGCTTATAACCCAAACTAACCAAAGTTAGTATTGGTTACTTTGGCTATAGCATGAGAGTCTGGAGCAAAACAAATATTTGAGAAACACACAATCTAGAAACCCTCCATTATTAGGTTTTCTGTGACTGCATATGAAATGGAATATTACAACTAAATAATTCAAGTCCAAGTAAGGCGCTACTACGGTTTATCATCTGTCTCTGTGATGTATTATTTAATATGTTCTTAATATGTTTTTTATGATTGTCACAGTTTCTTCAGGGAATATTTGCTTCTCGTACTCTCAAGCTAGAAAAACATCCCACAAGATTTATGTTTTCCCCAAACAGAATTTCTTTTCTAAATCCCAGCTCCTTTATTTAGAAGTATTGGAAGTCTTGAAGGAATTATGCTGCTGCTTTCATTTACACTTGTTGCCTTCTTGTGGAAGAATTGGTGGCATGATGAATTATTGAAATGTTCAAATGGCTGAAGTTTCTGAGAGAAATCTGTGATGGCAGGTTAAGAAAACATCGGTAAATCAACTTAGGAGAACAACAGTTTAGGCACACAAAATTAAGTTGTTTTTCCCTCTTTGAATATTATTTGAATAGCATAATCCATAAAAGCAACTCAGTGCAGGCCAGCATATCATTCCCAAAACAATAACTCAGATGTTGCTTTTGTCAAGAGAAAATTGCAGGCAACAGGTTTGATAATCTACATTCATATATGCAACTCCTGCTATAAATGATAAGAACATTTGGATTTCACAAGGGTTTAGTGGTCCTATAAACACAAGGCTTTCAGTCTTGCATATTTAAAGTATAAGGCCCCATTCACATCCAGTGATGCAGTGATTTTTTTTAGATGCCTTCAAAGTGTTGTTGCTAGGCAGAATAGTTAATCTTCCCACTTCCTGCACCTAGGTGCTTAAGCTTCCTAACCTACACCGCACAGACTCCTGGGAATGTAGTGGGTGTAACTTTCCAGGAGTCTGTGCACTCCCCAGTCTCGAAGAATCATGTGACTTGGACAGTACAGGTGCTGAAACCTGATCTGAAACTTATTACACTGCTTGTGCAGCACTGAGCATGTGCGAGGTCTGCAAGGCTGAAATCCAGGAAGTCATACAGTCTGGCTTCATGATGCCCACACTTAAGATGGCCCCAGTCAATTTCTATTTTATAAAGTGTCTAAATGCTGTAACAACCTAACAAAACGGACCTTAGTTTACAGACTAACTGTACTAGAATACATTAAGCTTGTGTATTACAGGCAGGGGTCAAGTCCTGGGGAAAAAAGTGTGGGAACTCCCACCCAAGATCCACTCCCCCACCAAAAAAAAAGTATACGCTCATATGCATATATATTTCACAGAAAATACAGTGCAAAATGTATTTAAAGTGCCAGTTTACAAAAACAAAATAAGTTAACTTGTTAAACTAACAGAATAATCACACATACCTCGGGGTACTCGGTACTGGCCTGGCTGGTCTCAGGGTGCTGTACCCCCCATGTCCACCTCTGTACATCCCCATGTCCACCTCTGTGTTCACCTCTGTACCCCCTCCACCTCTGTGTTCACCTCTGTACCCCCTCCCATGTCCACCTCTGTTCCCCCCATCCACCTCTGTGTTCACCTCTGTACCCCCCCATGTCCACCTCTGTACCCACTCATGTCCACCTCTGTACCCCATCATGTCCACCTCTGTACCCCCCCTCCCATGTCCACCTCTGTACCCCCTCATGTCCACCTCCTCCACCTCTGTTCCCCCCGTCCACTTGTGTTCACCTCTGTACCCCCCCATGTCCACCTCTACCCCCGTCCACCTCTGTGTTCACCTCTGTACCCCCCCCCATATCCACCTCTGTACCCCCTCATGTCCACCTCTACCCCCGTCCACCTCTGTACCCCCTCCCTCCCATGTCCACCTCTGTTCCCCGTCCACCTTTGTACCCCCCCATGTCCACCTCTGTATCCCCCATGTCCATCTCTGTACCCCCATGTCCAACTCTGTACCCCCATGTCCATCTCTGTATCCCCCATGTCCATCTCTGTACCCCCCATGTCCATCTCTGTACCCCCCATGTCCATCTTTGTACCCCCCATGTCAACTCTGTACCCCCATGTCCAACTCTGTACCCCCCCATGTCCAACTCTGTACCCCCCCATGTCCATCTCTGTATCCCCCATGTGCTCTGTGTTAGTTCCTACCGTCCTTTTCACTTTCCTATTCTGAACCACAAGATTTGATTGGTTGCTAGGACCACCTAGCAACCAATCACCTGCTACATCTCCGGCATTTCCTGTCCTCCGTTTACGCTGCCTTACCATCTCTCGCTCTCCCTACTATACAAGAGAGCGGGAGACAGTGTTTTTTTACTACTGCTCGCGGCGCTGGTCCGTATGTCACCCAGGTAGCGGTAAAGTCCGCACCCGACTCGGGCACCCCCGCTACCTGTCACAGCTCTCTCCCTTCACTGCCAGTTGTTTACACGCCGCGGCCGCCTGACAGACACGCCACGCTCTCACTGCTGCATACAGGGGAGGAGGGGGGTGCCGCGGCCGCCCAACACCCCCCCCAGCGTGTGACATCCGAGGTGAATCGCTCCCGCTCCCGCCTCGCAACCGCCCCCTAGTTAGTACGCCGCTGCAGATGCTGCTCGAGTCCTGCAAAGGGAACAACGTTCCTGCTGTAAAATAAGTGCAGGGACGTCGTTCCCACGCGTTCCCGCAGGACTCGAGCCCTGATTACAGGGAAATTTATATTTAAAAAGTGAAATTGTGGCCGGAACTCCGTTTAAAGGGACAGTGGTTGTACACCCTCCCTGCTGACTTTTACCTATAGGTAAGCCTACAATGAGGCCTACCTATAGGCAGTGGAAATATCTTCTAAACATGCACCATTTAGGAGATATTTCACTTGTAGTGCGCTGATAATGTAATCGGCGCATTTACTGGGAAGAAACAGACCTCTGTGACGTTTCTTCCCTAGCGCATGTCTTCACTGACGGCTCCCGAGCAAATGCCCGAGAGTGATGTCATGCAACTTCGGCCATTCACAGAGCCGGAGTCCACGGCCCCTAGAAGGAAGAGGGATGAAAATGGACGCGACGTTCACAGGGGACGGTGTGGGCTTCGTTTGCAGGTAAGTGTGCTTTTCATTTGCAGGGTTTGCACAAAGCCAAAGAGGAAGTAAAACCTGTCTTGGTTTACTTCCTCTTTAAGGCCAAGTCCACATATATGTGAATTGGATGTGGGTTTCCTCCGCATCCAAATTGGGTAACAGGAGACTGTGACCGGGGCCAGTACACACAGCTTAGGGGCGGCTGCAGTTCGCATTGAAGATGCGTCCTGTGCGATTCAAGTGCAAATATAGGCAAAATTTTGGACCTGAATCAGTGAACAGGGACTCATCAGACCCCATGCTGTGAGCCCCGCCACAACATGTGAACGGACCCTAAATTTTATTTATTTGTTTCCAAAAAAATTGTGTTTTAGGCTGGGTTCACACCTATGCGAATTGGATGCAGGTTTTCACCACAGCCAATTCCCATGACAGGAGATTGTGACTGGCGGTTCACATATCTCCGTTGTGGCTGCAGAGCAGCTTGCACAGGAACGCTGTACATCTTTGGCTCCATTTCAGGGCTGAATTCAGGCAAAAATGTAGCCCTGATTCATCCCTGAAATGGGGAACAGGGACACACCGGACCCCTGCTCCGAGCCGCTTCCTTTGGAGGTGTGAACCCAGCCTTAAGCCTCGTACACACCATCGGATTTTCCGCAGACAAAGCGTCTGACTTTTGTCTGAAGGGCGTTGGCCAGAAACTTGTCTTGCATACAAATAGCACCCAATTGTCAGCCAACAAACACGAACGTAGTAGTGACGTACTACGTGAAATTTCAGCACATAAGCGCCACCCTTTGGACCCCTTCTGTTAATGTCGTGTTTGGTGAGCATTGATTCCGAGCATGCATTTTTTTTACTTTGGACTTTTGTCTGATGGACTTGTGTACACACAATCGGAAAATCTGACAACAGACAATTGTCTGCGGAAAAGTAAGCCTGCCATCCAACATTTGTCCGCGGAAAATCCGACAATTGTCCGATGAAGCGTACAAACGGTCGGATTTTCCACCAACAGTCCGTCATCGCACAATTCCCGTTGGAAAATCCGATCGTGTGTACGAGGCTTAAAAGACTGTTGCCCAAATACTGTGTGACATAAAATATTGCAACCATCGCCATTTTATTCTCTAGATCAGGGATCTTCAAACTACGGCCCTCCAGCTGTTGTGGAACTACGCATCCCATGAGGCATTGCAAAACTCTGACATTCACAGGCATGACTAGGCATGATGGGAATTGTAGTTCCTGAACAAACGGAGGGCCATATCTTGAAGACTCCTGATCTAGGGTCTCTGCTAAACAAAAATATATAATGTTTGGGGGGTTCTATGTAATTTTCTACCAAAAAATACTGATTTAGGCCCGTTTGTGGATGAAAAAGGGACATACATTGGTCCCTATGTGATTGCGGGTGTCAGCGGATAAGCATCCGCTGACACCCGTAATCACCCGCCTCTGCAAAGATCCGATTTTGTGGATGGAAGAAAACCATATTTTTTCTTCCGTCTGCTCATCGGATCGGATGAACACGGACATACGGTCCGTGTTTATCCGATCCCCCATTGGGGAGAGCGGAGAAAAGACAGGGCGGTCCCTGCACAGTGTGCAGGGACCACCCTGTCAGCCGCCGGCTCAGTGGAGATTTACGGAGGATCCCCACTGAGCTGACGGACACACGGAGGCGGATCATTACTGATCCGCCCCGTGTGAAAGGGCCCTTAGGCCTGATTCACACTAGTGCGATTCAAGAACCCTGCAAATCCAGTGTGGGTTCCCGCATCGCACCGTGGTTTGTACTGAGATCTGCAAACCGCTGCAGGCGTCAATGTAAAGTTAACAACACCCCAGATCGGTGTGCAGTGCGAACTGTGAAATGGTGCAGGAGTCGGATCGCGTAGGTGTGAACACCGAGGTGTGAACATCCATGCGATCCGATTCTAGTGAGGACTACAAAAAAGGTCATGCACCATTTTGGTGCGAATGCGATGCAATTTCAGCCATACAGTTTGTATAGCTGAAATTGCATTGCAGACATTGCATGTTTTCTGAACAGCAATGCAGTGCGAATCACATGCGATGTCTCGCACTAATGTGAACTTGGAACCTTAACCACTTCCTTACGGGGCACGTAAACCCCCTCCTGCCCAGACCAATTTTCAGCTTTCAGCGCTGATGCACTTTGAATGACAATTGTGCAGTCATACAACACTGTACCCAAATTACATTTTTTATCATATTTTAACACAAATAGAGCCTCCTTTTAGTGGTATTTAATCACCGCTGGGGTTTTTATTTTTTGCTAAACAAAAAAACAAGGAACATTTTTAAAAATCATGTTTCATAGTTTGTTATAGAATTTTGCAAACAGGTCATTTTTTCTACTTCATTGATATGCACTGATGAGGTGGCACTGGTGGACACTGATAGGTACGGATAAAGCGGTACTGATGGGCACAGATAAGTGTTACTGATAGGTAACACTGATGGGCACTGGTAGGTGACACTGATGGTTGGCACTGGTAGGCAGCACTGTTGTGCACTGGTAGGTGGCAAAGATGAGCAGACGGCTGCTCTCCTTGATCGGGACTGATGTCCCTGACAGCTGCCAGTGATCGGCTTTTTTTTCTGCTCACGCTATCAGTGTGAGCAGAAAAAATGGCTGATTACCGACTCTGTTTACATCACATGATCAGCTGTCATTGGCTGGCAGCTGATCACGTGGTAAGGGGTCGGATCGACCCCTGCCGAGTCTCATTGACTCGCTGTTCACAGGCAAGACGAGAGAGCATCCATACACAGTGGCCCAGATTCAGGTAGAATGGAGCAATATTTGTGTGGGCAAAGAGCAAAGATTTTTCTCTGCGCCCACGCAAATATTTCCATTTGCCCAGCGATTCACGGAGCAGTAGCTCCGTAAATTGCGCAGGCGATATGCTAAACAGCCGGGCGTAAGGCTGCCTAATGTAAATGATCCCGCCGGGGGCGGGAATCATTTAAATTAGGCGCGCTCCCGCGCCGAGCGAACAGCGCATGCTCCGTCGGGAAACTTTCCCGACGTGCATTGCGGCAAATGACGTCGCAAGGACGTCATTTGCTTCTAAGTGAACGTGAATGGCGTCCAGCGCCATTCACGAATCACTTACGTAAACAACGTGAAATTCAAATTTCACGGGCGGGAGGCGCAGCTATACTTTAGCATTGGTTGCCCCTGCTATAGCAGGAGCAACCTTATGCTAAAGTCGCCGTACGGAAACTCCGTACCTTGCGTGCGCAGGGCCCGCGCAACTTTTGTGAATCGGTGGTAGTATGCAATTTGCATACTATACGCCGATCACAATGGCCGCGCCCCCTAGCGGCCAACGCAAGAATGCAGCCTGGGATGTGAAGGCATAAGGAGGCTTATGTCTGTCAGATCCTAGGCTGCAGTCGGTGTAACGAGGTTCCTGAATCAGGAGCACTCGTTACACCGGAGCAAGTAAGCACTTGCGCCGCGCAACCATCGCAAGTGCTTCTTGAATCTGGGCCAGTAGGTCCGCGCTGTAGCTGTCTTTCGGCTATAGCGCAGAACTGAAGTAGTTAAACTGTAAAACACAGTTCCAGAAAAGGCCTGGTCTTCAAGTGATTAACAATGAATGGCACAGGTGCGGGTTAATAAAATATTGGGCCCTTCGGTATAAATTGGCTTGTCTAGGACACAAATATCACTTTGCTATCTTATTCATAAGCGTGTTGCGCAGTACAATACTTCCCTCCTACAAGGCAGCCCTCCCACCCTATAGACAAGCTTCGCTATCTAATTCTCCCGCGCATCCAAACTTCACAGCTGGAGGCGTGGTCAGTACACGCTAACCACCACATCACGTGACCTTCAGGGTGTACGCAACTTACTGAGAGCCGTGTACATCGCGCTCACACAGAGCTTCCGATTGGCCACACGTAAACGCTATGTGATTAGCTAAATCCTGTCGTCAATAACAGCTACGTCCAATCACACTCTCCCGTCGTAGTTACGTCGAACGCGATGCTACTTCTGGTCCCAGCTACGTGTTAACCCCTCGGTTGCCAGTAATGCTGGAAAACCTGCAGAAACTGGCTAGGCGTCTGAACTCATGGGACAAGCAGCAGCTAAGCACAGGGAGATGAACAGTCGCGTTAAGCACCTCGGCCAGCCTACGGCGTAGTCATTGTGAGGGGACTGCAGCTGGAGGAGGAGAGCACCGCTCGTATAACCGCCGTATTAAACCCGCTCTCCTCACAGTCTATATAAAGATAGACGGTGGCACCTGTATACCGTGCCATTCAGAGCTTCCCTCTATGAGCCCTGCGAGCGTGAAGCAGCAGCAACACCTGGGCCGGCCCACTCCCATCTCCACACAAACACACACATACAGCACACACTACCAGCAGGGTACAGGAATATAGCACACAAGAAACTGGAAAATACCTCAGAACACACGGGGAGAGGTGAACCTAGAAGAAATCCCCAATCAGCTGGCTTCTATGAAAGGATACATGAAGGTCAGCGTGTCCCCTTTGTATTCTTGGAGCTGAGTGTGCACAGACGAGTGCACAGTTTGTACACGCCTCTTCTGGCTGAGGAGTGAGGGAGGAGGTAGGGGCACACTGCACTGTGTACAGGGGGGCCCTTCAGGGGACATACACAAAACACTGCTTACTTACACACATTTTTACTTATTTTTAGGCAAGTGTAAACATGTGGTAGATACATGTACATAAAAACCTCATGAAGTTTTTTTTTATTTTTATAAACATACGGTTGTGGGGACGGCAAAAATGCACAGTTCAGCTGCGTTTTTGCCACCCGGCAACCGCCCCCCCCCCCCCCCCCAAGCTACAATAGGCAGGAGATAGTGGTGTTTACATGCTGCGGTGATGTCCACAGTAAAGTTTACCTAATATGTAACAATTTCTGCCTGCCGAACACTACACACTCAAGCAAATGGGAAGGCAGTGCAAACGTCCCACAACTGTGTGCAATGCGCGTTTGTCAGCAAAATTAGGGTTAAAACAGGAGATGAGGAGGCATCGCATTGCTTCTTCACCACCTGTCAGTAGCCCCTAAAGCGTAATCAGAACACAGATCGAGCTACAGAGAATAGGGAGACTTAAGGCCCATACACACGATCGGAATCTTTGACAACAACGGTCCGACGGATGTGTTTTCTCGGACAATCCGACCGTCTGTATGCTCCATCAGACAATTGTTTTCGGTTTTTCAACAGGCAAATGTTCGCTGTGAATGCTCTCAAACTTTCCAACAACAAATATCCGATGGAGGATCATCCGATCGTGTGTACACAAGTTCATCGGACTAAAATCCAAAGTTAAAACGAGCATGCTCAGAACCAATGCTAAACATCAGACAACAATAGCAGAAGTTGCATAAAAGGGTGGCGGTAAAGAGCTGAAAAAACACGTGGTTTGGCGAATGTTGGCTGAAAAACTTCTGCCGTGTGTATGCATACCAAGTTCACGGCCAATGCCCCTTCAGACTAAAATCCACAGAAAAGTCAGATGTAAGTCGCGTGTATGAGGCTTTAGACGCACGTCTAAATCCAGTGGCAGCTGGTGGTATATTTTTTGGGGGGAGGGTGGCAATCCGTCTGCCAACACCCCCCCGATCAATCGTTTCCGCCCCGCGCTTACACTATCAAGGTCGGGGATTATGGTGTGGGGTTGTTTTTCCAGTAAAGGGGCCAACCCCTGAAAAACACCCCCACACACAATCCCCCCATTCACCAAATAATTTGGATTAGTGAACAAAGCAAGGTCCGTAAAGAGCAGGATGAGCGAGTTTGGAGTGGAGGAACTGATTGTGGTCAGAGTCCTGACCACAATCAGATAGAACACCTTTGGGATGAATTGCAGCAGAGACTGCAAGCCAGGCCTTCTCGTCCAACATAAGTGCCTAACCTCACAGCCTGCCCTATATACTCTGTAAGCCCTCACTGTTACTCTTGGTGGGTGCTGGACCGGTCCCTGCTGTGAAAAATTATATTTAAGAATTGTAATTACATGCCCCTGTTGAACAGGGGTAGAAAAATTGGGCCTTTGGAGGTGGTGCCACAACACTGTAAGCCCTCACAGTTACTCTTGGTGGGCGCAGAAACGGGCCCTGCTGTGAAATATTAGATAAAAAATTGTAATTACACGCCCCTGTTAAACAGGGGCAGATAAATTGGGTCTTTGGCAGTGGTGGTGGTGCCACAACACTGCAACCCCTCACAGATACTATAGTTGAGCGCAGGAACGAGCCTTGCTGCAAAATATTACAGCAAAAATTGTAATTACACGCCCCTGTTAAAAAGGGGCAACAAAAAAAATGGGCTTTAGGCAGTGGTGGTGGTGCCACAACATTGCGACCCCTCACAGATACTCTAGTTGAGCGCAGGAACGAGCCCTGTTGTGAAATATTACAGAAAAAATTGTAATTACACGCCCCTGGTAAACAGAGGCAGAAAAATTGGGCCTTAGCCACTGGTGGTGGTGCCCATAACCACAAATATTCTTAGAAGCTATCATGAACATGAACATTGAGGAGGAATAGGATAGTCACTCAGCATAACAGGATAGTCACCCAGCATCAGCATAGGCAGTCTTCAAGGGATCTCACGTTCATAAAAAAAATCATCGGTTACATCAGCATCAGGTGCTTGGTAGCTGGTGATCCAAGACTGATTAATTTTTATGAAGGTGAGCCTATCACCTGAGTCTGTGGACAGGCGCACTCTGTGATCGGTTACAAAGCCTCCAGCAGCACTGAAAGTGCGTTCCGAAAGAACGCTGGATGCAGGACAGGCCAGTAGCTCAATTGCATACTGTTAAGCTCTGGCCAGTGTTCCATCCTCAAGACCCAGTAATCCAGTGGATTTTCGATTGGAAAGGTCTCCAAGTCTGATCTTGCCCCTAGGTATTCCTGCACCATGTAAATCAGACGCTGGCAATGGTTGCTGGAACCGATCAGACCTTGGGGCTGCGGACTAAAAATTGTCTAAACGCATCAGTCAGACTGCCCCCTTTCTCCACCGCTCCTTCTGTGACTGACTGAAACCTCAGCAACACGTTGTCCAGGAGGACCAGGAAATTGTAACCTCCCAGGCTCTGGAAACGCATTGCACAAACCTTTCTGCAAGGCCTCCTGAATATGTTTCATCCTCTGCGATGGCTGGATAAGTTCCGCAACCTTAGCCTTTTAACATGGATCAAGAAGGGTTGCCAGCCAGTAATGATCTCTTTCCTTGATACCACGAATCCGAGGGTCCTTTTGCAGGCTTTTCAGGATCAGGGAGGCAATGCAGCGTAGGTTTGCTGAGGCATTCGGTCCGTAGTCCTCTGGGTCACTAATGACGACATGATCTGCAGCCACCTCCTCCCAGCCACGTACAAGTCCATGGGTTTCTGGGGATTGTAGATGATCCCTTGAAGACTGATGCTGAGTGCTAGGCTCCACCTCCATGCTGACAAAATCCTCCTCTTCCTGTGTGATTGGTGGTCCCGCAGGAACACTGTCTGGATAAAGGGGGCCTTGAGAGGTAAGGAAGTCCTCCTCTTCCTCCCTCTGTTCTACCTGAAGTGCCCTGTCCATTATTCCATACAGCGTGTGCTCCAACAGGTGGACAAGAAGGACAGTATCACTGATACATGCACTGTCACTGCTCACCATCCTCGTGGCCTCCTCAAATGGTGACAGGACAGTGCATGACCCACTGGCGTGGAAAAAAAAAACAAGCTCCCCTGACCCTGTCCTGGTGCCATAGTCGCACAGGTACTCATTGATGGCCCTCTGCTGCGTGGGCAGCCGCTGCAGCATGGCCAACATTGAGTTCCATCTGGTGAGCATGTCACAGATTAGGCGGTTCTTGGGCAGGTTAAAGCAGAGCTCTAAAGTGGAACTCCCGCTGATCGGAACCCTCCCCCCCTCCGGTGTCACATTTGACACCTTTTAGGGGGGAGGGGGTGCAGATACCTGTCTAAAGACAGGTATTTGCACCCACTTCCGGCCACACAGTCTCAGGCAGACTGCGGGCATTACGTCAACTCCCCCCCCCCTGTTGTGTGCTGGGAACACTCGGCTCCCAGTACACAGCGGGAGCCAATCGGCAGGTGCAGCGCAACTCGCGCATACACCGTAGGGAACCGGGCAGTGAAGCCGGAGCGCTTCACTTCCTGGTTCCCTCACCGAGGATGGCGGGGGGAGCAGCAGAGTGACGAGCGATCACTCATTCTCTAATGGGGACGTCGTTGGACTCCAGGACAGGTAAGTGTCCTAATATTAAAAGTCAGCAGCTACAGTATTTGTAGCTGCTGGCGTTTAATATTTTTTTAAATTCCTTTTGGAGGTCAGCCAGCTGAGCACTGGCATTGTATGGCCAGCTGAAATGCACACAGACTTTCCTGGCCTGCCTCAGGAGATCCTGTAAGCCCGGGTACCTGCCCAAGAACAGCTGCACCACCAAGCTAAGAACGTGAGCCAAACAGGGCACATGGGTCAGCTGTCCCTGTCGGAGGGCAGAGAGGAGGTTGGTGCCATTGTCGCAAACCACCATTCCTGGCTGAAGCTAGTGTAGCATCAACCACCTCTGAGCCTGCCCCTGCAGAGCTGACAGAACCTCTGCCCCAGTGTGGCTCCTGTCCCCCAAGCACACCAGCTCAAGCACCGCATGGCATCTCTTTGCCTGCGTGCTTGCGTAGCCCCTTGAACGCCTATGGAGCACCACTGGTTCCGAGGACAAATTAGCAGAGAAAGAGGCCACAGAGGAAGAAGAGGAGGGGGTGGAGGAGAGAGGTGTAGCAGAATCACCACTAGTAGCATTTTGGAGGCGTGGTGGCGGAACAACCTCCAACACTATTGCACCCTGTCCTGCATCCTTCACAGCTGCCAGCAGAGTCATCCAATGTGATGTGAAATTTAGGTAACATCCCTGTCAATGCCTGCTGGACCATGAGTCAGCGGTAATATGCACCTTACCGCTGACCTCCCTGTCCAGCGAGGCCAAGACATTGCCTTCCACATGCCGGTAGAGAGCCGGAATCATCTTCCGTGAAAAAAAGTGGCGAGAAGACCGCGCGTTCATGACATGGGACTTTCGAGGGCTCAGGTAAGTAAACGGGGGGGGCTGGGGGGCCGCTAATGATCGGATGTTTTTTCATCTTAATGCATAGAATGCATTAAGGTGAAAAAACATGGACCTTTACATCCCTTTTAATGTTGGAACAGGAAAGAGCCATCACCAAACTGTTCCCACAAATTTGGGAGCATGAAAATGGATGTGAACGTGTCCCATAGGAAAACATGTAAATGAACTGTAGTGTGTTTCTGCAAAAATCACCAAAAAACAGAGGTGTGAACCGGCCTGAGATGTTTAGTAACATAATGGGGTTAAAAAAACAAAGATAAGTACAAAAAGAGCAAATAATCGCTACTGTAAGGCCGCGTACACACGGTCGGACAAAACCGATGAGAATGGACCGAGGTTCAGTTTCATCGGTCCAAACCGACCATGTGTATAGCCCATCGGTCTGTTTCCTTCGGTCCAAAATTGTAAAACATGCTTTAAAATCAAACCGATGGACCGCTGCCCGATCGCTCCAAACCGATGGTTAGTACAGAAAGCATCGGTTAAAAACCTGTGCATGCTCAGAATCAAGTCGACGCATGCTTAGAAGCATTGAACTTCGTTTTATTCAGCACGTCGTGTGTTTGACGTCACCGCGTTCTGACCCGATTGGTTCTTGGAACAATGGTGTGTACGCACATCAGACCATCAGGCCACTTCAGCGGTGAACCGATGGAAATGGCCCGTCAGACCATTCTCATTGGTTTGGAACGACTGTGTGTACGCGGCCTAAGGGGTTCATTTTTTTTACTGTGGGACAGTGAAAGTAATATTTACAGTAGTGATTTGCTTTTTTGTACTATAAAGGGCAAATTGTTTTTTTCCAAGTTACATATTTTTGTTTTTTTAACCCCATTATGTTACTGGCCGATTACTCGATTATGAAAATTGTAATCGATTAATTTCATAATCGATTAGTTGTCGATTAATCAATTAGTTGTTTCGGCCCTAAAACAGACAACCAGGAAGTGTGGAGATCAGAGAAGAATTACAGCAACTTGAGAGCAAAAACGAACAATGAGGACATGAAAACAGCACTGCATTAAGGTAAAGGAAGCTATTAAGATAAAAAAAACTATTTCCTTTACAAATCCTTTAAAAGGTGAAACTAATATATGAGATAGACTCATTACATGCAAAGCAAGATAGCTCAAGCTGTGATTTGTCATAATTGTGATAATTATGGCTTACGGCTCATGAAAAAAACAAATCCACAATCTCAGAAAATTTTAATTTTGTGGAGAGGTGCAATATTCTAGGCTCAAAGTATCCCACTCTAATCAGCTAATTAAGCCATAACACCTGCAAAGGGTTCCTGAGCCTTTAAATGGTCTCTCAGTCTGGTTCAGTAGGAATCACAATCATGGGAAAGACTGCTAACCTGACAGTTGTGCAGAAAACCATCATTGACACCCTCCATAAGGAGGGAAAGCCTCAAAAGGTAATTGCAAAAGAAGTTGGATGTTCCCAAAGTTCTGTATCAAAGCTGATTAATAGAAAGTTGTGTGGAAGAAAAAAGAGCACAAGCAGCAGGGATGACCGCAGCCGCAGAGGATTGTCAGGAAAAGGCCATTCAAAAGTGTTGGGGACTTTCACAAGGAGGGGACTGAGGCTGGAGTCAAATGTTGTATTCCTCTTGTCAAGCCACTCCTGAACAACAAACAACGTCAGAAGCGTCTTACCTGGGCTAAAGAAAAACAGACCTGGTCTGTTGCTCAGTGGTCCAAAGTCCTCTTTTCTGATGAGAGCAAATTTTGCATCTCATTTGGAAACCAAGGACCCGGAGTATGGAGGAAGAATGGAGAGGCACACACTGCATGATGCTTGAAGTCCAATGTGAAGTTTCCACAGTCTGTGTTGATTTGGGGATCCATGTCATCTGCTGGTGTTGGTCCACTGTGCTTCATTAAGTCCAGGGTCACTGCAGCTGTCTACCAGGAGATTGTGGAGCACTTCATGCTTCCTTCCGCAGACGAGCGATATGGGGATGCTGACTTAATTTTCCAGCAGGACTTGCCACCTGCCCACACTGACAAAAGCACCAAACAATGACCGTGGGATTACTGTGCTTAATTGGCCAGCAAACTCGCCTGACCTGACCTCGGAGTAGGACGTGCGGCTCATAGTTCCAGGCAGGCAGGTTCACCAAGCTCACCTGCATCCAGCACCCAGGATCCAGCCTCTAAATCTCTGGTTCACGTGCACCAGTCTATGGTCTCGACACAGTCTTTCTTCTTCTAGCCCTTTTCCAGCCCTCCATACAATAACCTACCTCAGCCGCATCTCTCACCTATCCGCGCCATATAGTGGCTTACACTTAAGCCTGGCCACATAGGACAGACCGCGGCTGCGGCCTAATCCATCTGCCTCTCACTGCCCCCTTTCCTCCCGCAGATCTGTCAGGTATCGGTCTCCCCAGAGCCCGGGAGCCTCCGGAGTCCTCAGTGACGTAAGTGCTACCCCTCCGTGACAGTCCGCCCCCCCTGACAGTTCGCGCCCGCGGTGTGCCGGGCAGTCCATCCACCACTAAGAACCACCAGGCATCGCCCTCCCGGACCCCCTGGAGGCCTTAAGGAGGTAGGGGCTGCCCCGCGGAACCACCCGCCCCCGTGACAGTGCGTGGCCGTCCGTCTTTAGGACAGGCTGTGGCCTAGCGTAGCGCCGTCTAGGCCGTCTATTGCCTCACCCCTCCAGTGATCTCCCCTACCCTGAGGCTCCTCGCCAGCCGCCCCAAGCCTCACCCACCGCCCCCTGAGCCGACGGTCCTCCATCCCCAGCAGGAAACACCGCAGCTCAGGCCTACCTCCATCCCGGCGGCCATCTTGGTACACCCTGACTGTAAAGCAGGGTCAGCCCAGTATCAACTCCCCTGCCATCACCACTGGGGATAGTACTCACCAATCATAATCTGTAAAATCCCACACGACTCAGACCACCTCTCCAATCTACTGTATTGCACCTCTTCACCCCCGTCTTTTGACCCTGCACCGGCCGTACAAACGACAAAGGACCATCAAGCAGTTGCAACCTGCACCTTCAACAGGTAAGAACCCAGGCCACCGTCACCTTAGTCGTGTTGATCCAGGGTCTATCCGATCGCCATGAGGGATCAGGAAGGAATTTTTCTCCCCCACTGTAGCATATTGGCCTCGCTCAGCAGGGGTTTTTTCGCCTTCCTCTGGATCAACCACGAGGATTAGATTGGGGGGCCCACCACACCGCCACCGTCATCATCAGCAGCATAGTTCTTCAATCAGTAACCGCCGTAGCTAGCCACCAGTTGGTGGTAAACGTCACTAACCACCAGATTTGTCCCTGCGTATCATCTCGTCATCGTCGACGTTTGTTGGGGATCATGCTTAACCTTAAGTATTCAGCAAACACTATTCGGGACTAAGGAACACCGCCGCAACCTTACCAGACACCATTCAAAAAATATTACAGAGAGAACAACTATCAAGAAACCATCAACGACCGACTATCAAAAACAGGAAGGCCCTAACACATGTACAGCATCTATCATGCACCCTGATCAACGCAAGATCTATAGTCAAACATAGACAGGAATCCCACGACCTCATCACCCAGGACAACTTAGACTGCCTCTTCATTACGGAAAGTTGGCTAACATTGGATTGTAACACCATTCTTGGAGAACTTGTCCCAGAGAATTATGGTATCATAACCGAAAATAGACAGGGGCAAAGAGGAGGAGGCCTGGCAGTGATATACAAGTCTCACCTCGCGCTCATCAAACCTGACCTACAGAGTTCATTGCCATTCATGGAAACGCTTACTCTGCAATTGAAAACAACACCCCAGGACACCGTTCACATCTTGCTGTGCTACAGACTGCCAGGACCAAAGACGCATCTCCTCGCATCACTAACGGAATTTATCTCGACGTATACATTGAACACCAAACACCTCCTGCTACTCGGAAACTTCAACCTCTGGGCTAACTCCCCACAGGACCCCATTGCTAAGGCCTGCATTGACCAATTAGAAGGACTAGGTCTGCAGCAACTGATAGGGGCACCCACGCATCTATCAGGTCACACCCTCGATCTTATCTTCAAACAGGATATAGACATTAACATAATGGAGAATAGACCGTTACCCTGGACAGATCACCATGCAATCAACTTCAAAATAATCAACAATACCGTCCTCAAAAAAACGGCAAACCCGTTAACATCACACTGGACAAGATCCCAGAAGAAACTCCACTCAGAGCTCTCCAAAACCACATTGACAAATAAAATAACAACAATAAACCAAAATCAATCGTCAGTGGAAATACTCAATTCCATTAACAAAGCTTTACTACAGACTGCAGACGAAATCGCTCCGAAACGTAGAACGCTCATCTGAAAAAACAACTTTCTGAAAACCCAACTACCGAAACCCACAAAATCTACAAATCAATTACGAAGAAATATTATAAAGAAATCTTCAAAGCAAAAAAAGAACACTTCTCAATCATTCTCGCAAAAGCCCTGAATCGTCCCCGTGAGCTCTTCAATTTAGTCGTCCAAAACATGAACCCAGCCTGCCTAGAGGCTCCGAATCATGATACTCAAGATTTTTGCAATGAATTATCGGATTTTTTCATTAAAAAAATCAAAAATATCCGTGAAACAATTCAGCAAAATAAAACCACCAACCCCGTCCCTACAAAACAAAAAGGTGACGATATTATAAATATACCTCAATCTATAAAATTTAAACTCCAGCCCATTTCCATCGACACCACCAAAAATATCATCGGTAGCCTGCGGGACAGTACAGCGCCGAATGACATCATTCCCACAAAACTGCGAAAGAATGTGCCGAGACATTGGCGCCCGCGGTCTCGCACCCCATAAACCAATCATTTAAGAAAGGCATGGTGCCGACCTCCCTAAAACAAGGCGTAATAAAACCCATTTAAAAAAAAAAACAATCTCGACCCAAAGAACCCAAGCCACCGTCGACCTATAACATGTCTCAGCGTTTTCGCCAAGGTCATGGAGAAAGTTGTAGTACAACAGCTACAACAGCATTTAGACACCCATAAATTACTGGACCCACTACAATCGGGTTTCCGGCCAGGTCATGGCACGGAAACAGCACTTCTCAAAATACGGGATGATGCTCTTGAAGCAGCAGATGAAGCAGAATCTTGTCTTCTGATACTGCTAGACCTTAGTGCGGCGTTTGACACAGTAGATCACAAAATCTTGCTGACTCGGCTCACAGAAGTGGACAGAGTCGCAAACTCAGATCTACTCTGGTTCTCATCATTTCTGGAAAATCGATCCCAGATAGTGAAACTAGGACCTTTCACTTCAGAAGCGCGTACTCTGACAAGTGGAGTCCCTCAAGGGTCCCCCCTGTCGCCCGTGCTATTCAACATTTACCTTTGCCCACTCCTCAAAATGATCAGTAACCAGGATCTACTCTACCATTCTTACGCCGATGATACTCAGCTTTACTTTCGTATAAACAACAAAAAGGACCAACACCTCGGACTAGAAAAATCCCTCACTCTGATAGACAACTGGATGACGGAGAGTCACCTCAAACTCAATGGTTCAAAAACAGAACTCCTTCTGATCCATGCAAACACAAAGAGATCGGCCAGGACGACATGGTCGCCCCCGCCGATATTTGGACAGACCATTACCCCCAGCACCAAAGTCAAAAGTCTAGGAGTCATTTTTGACTCCGACATGACAATGGATGCTCAAATTGGGTCAGTAATCAGCGGGTCTCACCATCTCCTGCGTCTACTAAGAAGACTCGTGCCCTTCATTCCAAAAAAAGACACCGCAGTAGTAGTAGGAACACTAATAAACTCCAAGCTCGATTATGCTAACTCCCTGTACTTAGGTCTCCCAAAATACCAGATTGCCCGTCTGCAAGTCGTCCAGAACACGGCAGCGCGACTGGTAACAGGCAAAAAACCCTGGGAATCAATTTCTCCCACCCTGAGGTCCCTTCACTGGCTGCCGTCAAGGACCGAATCACATTCAAGGCCCTCTGTCTGACGCACAAGTGTGTACAAGGCATCGCCCCTCAATATCTATGTGGGAAAATAAGATACCACAACCCCAATCGCGTTCTCCGATCAGCCAACCAAAATCTACTACAAATCCCCAAGGCGCGCTACAAGAGCAAAGGAGAACGAAGACTTGCAGTCCAAGGACCCCGACTGTGGAACTCATTACCAACTCATTTACGAACGGAAGAGAATCACCAGGCCTTCAGGAAAAAACTCAAGACCCACCTTTTCTGAAGACTAAATAGAAGGAAAATGGATGCCAAGCGCCTTGAGGCGATTCAGTTCGCATTTGTAGCGCTATATAAGTTATTCACTCACTCACAGACATGAGACCGAACAATGCAGAAAAGCTGAAGGCCGCTATTGAAGCATCCTGGTCTTCCATAAAACCTCAGCAGTGCCACAGGCTGATAGCTTCCATGCCACCCCGCATTGAGGCAGTAATTGCTGCAAAAGTGGCCCAAACCAAGTACTGAGTACATATGCATACTTTTGCGAGGTCCGATATTGTTCTTTGTACAATCCTTGTTTTATTGATTGCATGTAATATTCTAATTTTCTGAGATTGTGGATGTGGGGTTTTCATGAGCTGTAAGCCATAATCATCACAATTATGACAAATCATGGCTTGAATTATTTTGCGTTGCATGTAATGAGTCTATCTCATATATTAGTTTCACCTTTTAAGTTGCATTAGTGAAATAAATGAACTTTTTCACGATATTCTAATTTTTCGAGTATCACCTGTATGGCCCCGTACACACGAGAGGATCTATCCGCTGGAATTTATCTGCGGATCGGTTTCAGCGGATAGATCCGCTGGTGTGTACGATCCAGCGGATATTTTTCCGGCCGATGGATTTCCAGCGGATAAAAATTTCTTAGCATGCTAAGAAATCTATCCGCTGGAATCCAGTCCAGCGGATTGATCCGGTGGTCTGTACAGACTCACCGGATCAATCCGTCCGATTCCCTCCCTCGCATGCGTCGTAATGATTCGACGCATGAGTGGAAGTCCCTATATTACAGCGTCGCGCACGTCGCCGCATCATCATCGCGGCGATGGCGCGACACGTCACCGCGGAGGGAATTCCGCGCGGATTTTGATCTGATGGTTAGTACAACCATCAGATCAAAATCCGCCAGAGGATTTATCCGCGGAAACGGTCCGGAGGACCGTTCCCGCGGATAAATCCTCTCGTGTGTACGGGGCCTATGTAACTGCAGTTCTTTTATTAATTAACACCTATGTGCCAAGGATGTTTTTTGTATTTTAAAATTCTTTGAATATGCCTGTACCAATAAAAATTTGATTTTTTTATTCTTTGTGTGGTACCATTAGTTTTCTTTTTGTTATGGATTTATTGTTTTTCGGTGTCATATATATAAAGGGATGTGGTACTTGTAAAACCATGTGAACAATCCTTTTGTAACAGTCTCCTTCCCAGCCTTTATTCTAATGTTGGTAAAGAGCTAGATTTAGGATTTTGGTATGCAGGGCCGATCCTAGGTAGGGTGCACAGGGTGCATTGCACCCAGGCGCCTGCATAGGTGGGGGTGCCAAACATCTAAAAGACCCTCTAACAGAAGCCCTCTCTGTGTCCATAACAGGTCCCGATAAAGTCCTCTGCTTCTCTTCCTGTATTTTGTTTATTTTTAAGAGATCATGTAAGGATCCCAGGTTAATGAAGACTTTGTGGGGGAGCATCTCTGTGGTTGAGTCATTGCCATAGAAACATTTGTTAAGGGGTGGAGTTAGTAAAATGACGACGCCCATGTGGGGGCGCCAGAAATATTTCTGCACCCAGGCGCCTGTGACCCTAGGATCGGCCCTGTTGGTATGTATTTTGATCGGTTGATATTTTAGTTTAGAGGCTGCTGCCAAAAATCTGATGGGTCCAAAGAAGTCCCTGGATTGTCAATATAGGTTTGGTAGGGTAAAGAGACACCAGACGTATGGTTGGGAATCCAGTTTCATTTTTATTCATCATAAGAGTGAAAAGGATAGCTGGTTAATACTAGCTTAATGCAACACACCGATGAAACCCCAATGGCAGCTGGGAAACTAAAAGAGCACTTCTGGCATGAAATTGTTGGCCTGAGTTAAAAGAATATTTTCTTTCTTTTATTCTTCCTTCCTTTCAGTCTCTAGTTTCCGCAGGGATAAAGAGGAAAAAGAGCCAAGACCAAGGTCCAGAAAGACAGCTGACCATTTTATTAGTAGTATTGCTAGCAACCACAGTACTCTGGTGACTACTTACTAGATAAAAGTGAGCAATGTGAAGAAAAATCATTTAGAGAGTTTATTGTACAATACACACCACAAAACATGTTCCGAAAAATTCCATCATTGTACAATACTTAACAGATGTCAATGGATGTAACTGGTAGAAGTATGTTAATAAACATTAATGCTGCAATAATTTTAACATCTGTTGGATCAATAAACAATTGTATTCAACATGCCTTGCATATTCTGTAGAAAAAAATATAAAAAAGAAAAAACAATATGTACTAAGCTACCTGTAGCTGACTCAGCTTTATGCTTTAATTTTAAAAGACAATTTAGTAATCGGTAAAACTTTCTGAAAGGATGCCAAAACAAGTTACATAATTAATATTACAAGACAGGCAACTAAAGCAGTGATTTAAAAGTCAGCATGGACTAAGTATCATCATGAAGTTAAGATTCATAAATTATTCCAAGAAATCTGTGCTGTGACCTAGAACAATTTATAACTTTAGATTTCAAATTCAAAGTCGACTTGGTCAGCAAGTTCTGAAGGCTAGAGCCCTGATGGAATATTAGTGTAACACTAAAAATTATGAAAAGCACAATTATAGCCATTGTAGACCATGTGGTCACTATGGGGTCCAGCAGCACACAATGGTATAAGGCTACATTCACACTTGAGCTGAGCATCTTTGATTGTTCTGCAGTTTTTTTTTGTTTGTTTGTTTGTACAGGCATTGCTGTGGGCGTACAAGGTTTGAGCGTTTTTCTTATTTTTTTTTAAACATTTTTAGCTAATGGAAAATGAGTCACTAGGGAAACAATTTGCAATATGAGCAATTTAATTTTTTTGTGTAACTTTGCACATTTGTAGGTGCTCCCATTAAAGTCTATTGGAGCCAAAAACTCTTGAAAAAAGCCTAGAGTGACTTCAGGAACTTAATATGTACAGTATGGAGTAAAGAAGATCAAGGGGAGATGTGATTGAAACCTTTCAAATACATCAATGGGATAAATAAGGTTCAGGAGGTCAGTTTTTTCAATATGAAACCAAAATCAAGAACATGGGGACATGACCTCAAACTAATTGGAGGAAAATTCAACATTGGGATGCCAAGTTCATGTGCGTGTAAAGGTAGGCGTCACAATACTTTTGGTAATATAGTGTATATTAAACAAAGACAAATCTCCTGCGCTCCGGTGTTTTTGGAAGATGCTATGGGGTGGTATAGTTCAATTAAAAGGTATCTTCCAGAGTCTTGCAGCCCTCCTCAGAATCGTGGGAATTCATGAAACTAAAAAAAGAGAAAAGAACGGAGGGCGCACCGACCTAGTGTGATACTGCTAAATGAATTTTATTAAAATGTTAAAATCAATCATTATACTCACAATATGGAGTTTTTAACTCCATATTGTGAGTATAATGATTGATTTTAACATATAGTGTATATTGGCATTTATAGATGGACAAATCCCCAGATGGTAAGCTTCCCCAGGGAAGACTGGTAAAAGGCTCTGTCAGAAATATTGGGAGTGCATGCAGACTGAACCAGGAAAGTGGAACTGCGGCCACTGCATATCAGGGAGAACCCACCACACCTTAAAATATATACAGTTATGCAAGTTATATCTGGTTACGTGACTGTGTTAGGTACTATGTGCCACTTTAAAGGGGTTGTAAAGGTTTGTTTTTTATTTTCTAAATAGGTTCCTTTAAGCTAGTGCATTGTTGGTTCACTTACCCTTTCCTTCCATTTCCCTTCTAAATGTTTTTTTTCTTTGTTTTCTTTGTCTGAATTTCTCATTTCCTGTTCCTCCTCAGTAAGGTGTTCAGTAAGCTGTTCTGGCTGACTATCCACCGCTCGGATGATGGTGGAAAGCTTACTGGGGAGAAACAGGAAGTGAGAAATTCAGACAAAGAAAAAAAAACATTTAGAAGGGAAATCGAAGGAAAAGGTAAGTAAACCAACAATGCACTAGCTTAAAGTAACCTATTTAGAAAATAAAAACTGAACCTTTACAACCCCTTTAAGGATCTGTTGATTTCTTGATTTATTTATTTTTTGATTGTATTTATATTTTACAGTGTAATTATTATTATTGATTCTGATATTCTGGAGGAACATTCCCTGTTGGGAGATTCTGTACATTATCCCAGGGAAGTCTTTTTGATATTTTGTAGGTTCATTAATAAAGTATCTTCAATCCACTAATGGATAACCGAAAAAAGAAGGTAGCTGCGCCAATAAACACAAGGAACTAGATGTGAACCATGTGTCAACCAATAAGCCAAAACCGCATCAATGAGAATGACTATGAATAGGTCTCCTGGAAGTTTGTCTGCCAGGGGCTGATATGCCAAAAACACTGCAGGATGAACAAACACCAAACAGTCCTATGAAAAGGTCAGCATTAAAAAAAATACCAACTAATTCAACCTAGAATAATAAGTGAATAATAATAAAATAATCAAAAAATAATAATAAGATGGCTATGATGCCAAAAAAGTAGATACACTAAACCAGGGGTCTCCATACTTTTAAAGCAAAGGGCCAGTTTAAGGTCTTTCCGACTTCAGGGGGGCCGGATTCTGACCAGTTGGGGTAGAAAATGCCCCAGGGCCGGGCATCTGTGAGAATAAACATGGCCCCAGTGTTGGTGGGCAGTAGGAGGAGGAATAGGGCTCCATCATTGCTATTAGTCTAAGAAATAGTGCCCCATTGTTGGTGCCATTGGGAGGAATAGTGCCTCATATCATTGGAAGCAATACTGCCCCAAGGGTCGGATGAAGGCTAGCAAAGGGCCACATCCGGCCCTTGGGCCGCAGTTTGGAGACCCCTGCACTAAACCATAAACACCTAACTGGTGAATTGAAACCCTGTGAATCCACAAAAAGAGATCCCAACCATTATAAAATTATAGGAGAAAAAAATATAATAAAAATATCAGCAAAAGTCCACGAAAAGGTCTCAGGAAATTAATTGCGGATAGTTCAACTAAAAGGGTCCCGATCCTTTAAAAAGCACCCGGTGCCACACAGATACTGAAAGGTGCCCACCACCGTAGATGGATGTAAGCTTACCAGAAGGCAAGAGTACAGAGCAGTCGACTGTGACCCAGCCGCGGCCTTATACCTGTTCAAAAGGATCAAAACTACACCCAAAACGGAGCAGCCAATAGATGTTAGATTCCTTCTGCTCACAAATAATCCATGCGATCGATGTAATGGCTCAATATGGGAAAGGAATAACACAGACCATTGTGTAATACCGTAGATAAAGTTTTATATAAAAAAAACAGAAATCCACTTACATTTTAATCGTAAAAAACAGCATAAAAAGTTGTTTCCTGGCCGGCAAGTACAGAGCCCGTCCTCCCTGTAACAGCGTGGTGATTTACCGTACTTATTATTTTAGGTGGAATCAGTTGGTATTTTTTTAATGCCAACCTTTTCATAGGACTGTTTGGTGTTTGTTCATCCTGCAGTGTTTTTGGCATATCAGCCCCTGGCAGACAAACTTCCAGGAGACCTATTCATATTTATTCTCATTGATGCGATTTTGGCTTATTGGTTGACACATGGTTCACATCTAGTTCCTCGTGTTTATTGGCGCAGCTACCTTATTTTTTCTGTTATCCATTTGTGTGTTATTCCACCAGTGCCTTTGTTTTTTTTTCGGTTTTGTTTTATCTAAGCACAGTTTTTTGTGGTTTATATTTGTCTTCAATCCACTGATGGTCATATGTGGTTGATTCACCCTCAGACTATCGTTTTGGGACTTCTTCATGTCCCAAACTCCCCCCCATTTTTTTCTAATTTGTTTATTGTCTATTGAGTGGATCCCCTTTTTTAGACGAATCATTCCATCAGTGGTTATACTATATTTATCTCCAGATTGTATTCAGGTAATTTTAATTATAGGATAAATATCTTCCCTTAAATTAGTCCAGTTGTTCTAATAAATATATTTAAAGGGTCCACTAAAGATGCCTCCATAATGTGGTTCTCTGGTCCAAAGTCATTGAGTCAGCATTGATGTTCCCCCATGTAAATAGTGCCTGATAGGGCACTCCCTGATATGCAGTGCCCACATTTTCACATTCCTGGTTCAGACTGTATGTACTCTGAATTTTTTTGACAGAACGTTAGCCAGTCTTCCCTGAGGAAGCAGGCTTTGCTCCTGTGAAACGCGTCGGAAGCATTTGTATTGAATATCTCATATTATCATCTGGGGATGTGTCCATTTATAACTGAAGTTGTTTTATTAATTAGTGCCTACGTGCCAAGTTTTTTTTTTTTATTCTTTAAATTCTTTTAATACTTTTGTACCAATAAAAATGTGAATTCAAATTTTTGCTGTGGTACCTTTTAACCACTTGCCGACCGCGCACCGCCGAAATACGTCCACAAGGTGGCTCTCCTAGGCGAGAGCACGTAATATGACGTCCTGTCTATCTTTCGCCACTATGGGCGCGCGCGCGCCCCCCGCTCGCCCCCGACTCCCGTGCGTGTGCCCGGCGGGCGCGATCGCCGCCGGGCACACGCGATCGCTCGGTACAGAGCGGGGAACGGGAGCTGTGTGTGTAAACACACAGCTCTCGTTCCTGTCAGCAGGGGAAATGCTGATCTTCGGTTCATACAATGTATGAACCGAGGATCAGTGTTTCCCCTAGTGAGGCCACCCCCCCCCCACAGTAAGAACACACCCAGGCATACTTAACCCCTTCCCCGCCCCCTAGTGTTAACCCCTTCACTGCCAGTGGCATTTTTATAGTAATCCAATGCATTTTTATAGCACTGATCGCTATAAAAATGCCAATGGTCCCAAAAATGTGTCAAAAATTTCCGAAGTGTCCGCCATAATGTCGCAATACCGAAAAAAAATCGCTGATCGCCGCCATTACTAGTAAAAAAAAATATTAATAAAAATGCCATAAAATACCCCCTATTTTGTAAACGCTATAACTTTTGCGCAAACCAATCAATAAACGCTTATTGCGATTTTTTTTTTACGAAAAATATGTAGAAGAATACGTATCGGCCTAAACTGAGGAAAAAAAATGTTTTTTTATATATTTTTGGGGGATATTTATTACAGCAAAAAGTAAAAAATATTCATTTTTTTCAAAATTGTCTCTCTATTTTTGTTTATAGCGCAAAAAATAAAAAACGCAGAGGTGATCAAATACCACCAAAAGAAAGCTCTATTTGTGGGAAAAAAAGGACGTCAATTTTGTTTGGGAGCCACGTCGCACGACCGCGCAATTGTCTGTTAAAGCGACGCAGTCCCGAATCGCAAAAAGTACTCTGGTCTTTGGGCAGCAATATGGTCCGGGGGGTAAGTGGTTAAAGTACCATTCATTTTCTTTTTGTTAGGGATTAAGGGCCAGTTCACAACAGATGCAGTTCTGTATGCTTTTTTTCTGCACTAAAAATGCATGCACAGTGTTTTCCATGTATTCCAATGGCTCTAGTTCACACCAGTGCAGTCAGTTCCAGTCTGTTTCCAGTGCAGAATCTGACCAGAAATTTGATGGAACTGACTGCATTGGTGTGAACTAGAGCCATTTGGATACATTGTGCATGCATTTTTAGTGCAGGAAAAAAAGCGCACGGAACTGCTGGTGTGAACTGGCCCTTATTGTTTTTTACCCTCTACCAACATATCTTAGAGCGGAGGTTCCGCCCAATTTTTTTTGAAAAGCCAGAAGCTACAAATACTGCAGCTGCTGACTCTTAAAATATGGACACTTACCTGTCCAGCGTGGCGGCGATGTCGCCAGCCGAGGCCGAGCAATCGCTCATCCCTCGGCTGCACCTGCCGCCATTCTCGGTGAGGAAATCGGGAAGTGAAATGTTGCAGCTTCACTGCCCGGTTCCCTACTGCGCATGCACCAGTAGCGCGGCGCCCCGTCACTGGTCCCCGCTCGCTCCTGGGAACAGTGTGCTTCCCAGAAAACAGCGGGGGGTGCGGGTAGGGGCGTGACTGCCGCAGGAGTGTACTCCCGGAAGTGGGTGCAAATACCTGTCTTAAACAGGAAAAGCGGAAGTTCCATTTTTGGGTGGAACTCTGCTTTAAGTTAAGAGAAATAGTAAACAGAAACTTAAGTGCATATGTCAAACAAATACAAAGAGATTTCCAAGCTCAAACTTACCAACCAGCCAGCGACCAACCGAGTTGACCTAACAACATGCGTTAAGAACATGTGTTTAGTCTGCACACATTTGCAAATACATGCGTAATCTACAGACCCCGTCAAGGCACCCTGTTTTCTGGAGTCCCTAACTCTAATGCCGCGTACACACGATAATTTTTCAGCATGAAGAAAACGTTGTTTTTAAAAAACGTCATTTAAAATGATCGTGTGTGGGCTGCACATAGTTTTTCAGGTTCTGAAAAACGACAAAATTTTTTTTCGAACATGCTGCATTTTTTAACGTCGTTTAAACTATGTCGTTTTTCGGGTTGTAAAAAATGATCGTGTGTGGGCTAAAACGTTGTAAAAAACCTGCGCATGCTCAGAAGCAAGTTATGAGACGTGAGCGCTCATTCTGGTAAAACTACCGTTCATAATGAAGTAAGCACATTCATCACGTTGTAACAGACAAAAAAGCGTGAATCGTCTTTTACTAACATGGAATCAGCTAAAGCAGCCCAAAGGCGAATGAAACTTCCCCTTTAAAGTGCCGTCGTACGTGTTGTACGTCACTGCGCTTTGCTAGATAATTTTTTAAAAACGATGGTGTGTAGGCAACATCGTTTTAATGATGAAGTTGGGAAAACGTTGTTTTTTAGACATGCTGAAAAACAAAGGGCCAGATTCACAGAAGAAATACGCCGGAGTATCTACTGATACTCCGGCGTATTTTCAAACTTGCCGCGTCGTATCTTAATTTGTGATTCACAAACAAGATACGACGGCATTTGGCTAAGATCCGACAGGCTTACGGCTTCGTACGCCTTCGGATCTTAGGCTGCAATACTTCGGCCGTCGCTGGGTGGAGTTTGCGTCGTTTTCCAGCGTCGGGTATGCAAATTAGCTTTTACGGCGATCCACGAAGGTACTCGCGTGCGTTACGTCGTCGCAAGTCGTTTTTTCCCGTCGCAAAGTTAAGCCTGCTTTTTCATGGCTTAACTTTAGACCAGCCATGTTAAAGTATGGCCGTCGTTCCCGCGTCGAATTTCAATTTTTTTTTCCTATGACGTCCGGGAATACGCTACGCACGTCGCCGTTCAAACAATACATTGGGGCGCCGTAATTTCGCGCAAAGCACGTCGGGAAATTTACTAACGGAGCATGCGCAGAACGTTCAGCGCGGGAGCGCGCCTAATTCAAATGGTACACGCCCCATTTGAATTAGGGGGGCTTGCGCCGGACATCTTTACGTTACTCCGCCGCAAGTTTACACTCAAGTGCTTTGTGAATCAAGCACTTACGAGGAAAACTTGCGGCGGTGTAACTTAAAGACGATACGTTACGCCGTTCTCTATGAATCTGGCCCAGAGTTTTCTTTCATGCTGAAAAATGATTGTGTGTACGCGGCACTTCTGAGTCTCCACAATGGGAGCACATGCATTTTAATTGATAGGCAAAGGGCAGGTGAGCCTGGAAGGAGCCCTTACATTTTTTTTACTTTATTTTTTATTTATTTTTTAACAGAATTTAACTTTATTAAAAAGGTTTCAAATTTACATTTTATTCATTTCCATGCACCACTGCTGGACTGCAGTGCCATTGTATTCAGCAAGGTGCATTGTGAAAAAATTGTCTGAATTTTTACACAGTGGAGTGCAGCCCACCTCAATGCAGTGTTGTAGTGTTTCCCATGTGCACTTGCAGCGCTGTAACTTCCTTGTTTTATTTCCAAAAATCGATGTTTTCTTCCTTGGTGATGTCATGAACCCTGGAGAACCAAAGGCAGTAAGCAGCTAGTCTCTATGTATATTAAAGTTCATTTCCACATTTCTGTGAGTTTATATTTGTTAGGCTCAGTTCTAGCAGTCGCTGTTTGGTGTGCTTAGTCAACTGGATAATTTGTCTTGGCCTAATATTAAATATGCCTGGGGGCTAAGACTGCAATAACTATGTAAGGCTCTTGCTGTTTAATATTATATTTTAAAAAAACAGGATCCTGTTTTGTAATGTGGCTGCCAATTATTCTGTTGTATCATTCTCTTGACTCACTTTTTGACACTAGCTCTGTGTCTGTACCGCGGGATCAAAAGTGCTCCCCCTACGCCCCGAGCTATCACAGCAGTGCCCGGTGGCATTACCACATCAAGGATCAGTTCTTTATGATTGTGGCAACCTGTGAACATCTGACTATATTTGCTCTTGGATTTTTGATATCCAGGGAGCTGCATTATCTTTTAAAATCCAGAATAAAGGTGGTCATCTTTTTTGACCATGACCATCTGATGCCCTGTAACAACCTTGGTTTAGATCGTGGTCAAAAGTTTCCCACAGTAACCAGTCAGCTATTTCCCTTTGTAACCAATCAGATCCTCCACAAGCACACTTGTTCCTTCAGGCACACATGGTCCCTTGATACAGTTTATAATAAGAACACAAGATGAAATTCTGTTTTTCTACCCAGAAGAAATGTTACATAGAAGACTAATGGTAGAAAAAGACCACTTTGTAGCTGATAGACCTATGTTTATCCCAAGCAGGTTTAACCACTTGCCTGCCCAGGCCGATTTTCAGCTTTCAGCGCTGTGACACTTTGAATGACAATTGCACGGTCATGCAACACTGTACCCATATGACATTTTTATATATTTTTTGTTGAACAAATATTGCTTTCTTTTGATGTTTTTTACTTAGTATTTGATCACAACTGGGGTATTTTTTTTTGCTAAATGAACAAAAAAGACCTGAACATTTTGAAAAAGAACAACATTTTCATAAGTTGTTATAACATTTTGCAAACAGGTAATTTTTCTCTTTCACTGATGTACGCTGATGAGGCTGCAATAATGGGCACTGATAGGCTGCACTGATGGGCAGTGATGAAGCAGCATTGATGGGCACTGATAGGCGGCACCGATGGGCACTTATGAGGCTGCACTAATAGGCAACACTGATGATCATTGATAGGTGGCACTGATAGGCATGGATTTGCAAGCACTTTTGGGCAAAGATTAGCAGCACTGATAGGCACTGTTGGGACTGCACTGATAATCAGGACACTGATAATCAGTGCTCTGATTATCAGTGTACATGTCCCTTTTACAGAAGCCGGTTATCGTCTCTCATCTCCCTTACTCACGCTGCCAGCGGGAGGAAAGGATTTTTCCAATGACTGGCTTCTGTTTTCATTGAGATCAGTTGTGATTGGACACAGCTAATGACATGGTAAAGAGTCACTGATTGGCCCTTTACCTCAATCTGTGATCATATAATGGTCTCCCAGAACTGGCTGGCCGCGCTGCAGTCGTCATTTGGCTATAGCGTGGTTGGCAAGTGGTTAAAGAGACCTTGATGCAGGGGCAGATTGACAACTCATGGGGCCCCCAGGCAATAGGAGATCATGGGGCCCCGGGCAATAGGAGACTATGGGGCCGCCAGGCAATAGATTATGGGGCCTCACAGTATACACACACACCTACAGTATACATACACAGTATCACACACAGACACACAATATACACACACAGTATACATACACACAGAATACACACACACTGAAAAGGTACTGGAGAGGCGGGGCAGCTATAATCTTGGGATTTTTAAAAAAAACACAGACTTTTACATACTGTCCATGATTTTACTGAGGCTGGCAACCCTGATGTGGCCCCCTAGTGACATGGGGCCCTCGGGCACTGCCCGAGTGCCCGAATGGTCAGTCCACCCCTGCCTTGATGCAAATTTTTTAAAGCTCGAAATATCAGCTGTTGCAATGCAAACAATTGGGGGCATTTTGCTCTGGTCTGTACATTGGTGGATCCATGGGCAGACCCTCTGCTGATTCTGGCTTTCTTATCAGACCCACCTGTCAGTTTTTCATGCAGACCTGATCCAAAGCTCTGTGCAGGTCTTTTTGTTAGTTTACATCCAAATCTGCCAGGTCCAAAAAAAAAAAAGCAAAATGACTGCATCCTTTGATGTTTTTCCAGACCTAAATGTGGCAGATCAGATGTAGCCTGACATAGACGGAAACAAGCCTGTTTACATCCGGCAGCCTATACATCGGCCACAGTCCGCTGTCAAAATGCACGCAAAAAAACTGAACGGCACAGATGCCTCAAAAGCCTTGCTGCACCCCATGGTTCCTTCTGCTGGAGTAAAGTACCCCAGAATCAGGGGTCAAGTCCTGGGGAAAAAAGTGTGGGAACTCCCACCCAAGATCCACTCCCCCAGCAAAAAAAATTAAAAATGATACGCTCATATGCATAATTACTACCGCATGTTTTTTTTTTTTCTCGATCCACTGTACCTTAGTAATCCTTTATGTTACTGGCCGTTTCCTGTATTTGGATTCATCGGGTAGTGTGCGGGTATTCCGTCACTTCCTCGATGCCGCAATGTCTCCTGGGAGCTTTTGTCATTGTTCCCAGGAGACATTGCGGAGGTCTGCCGTGAGTTATTGCGGGATTTAGAAAGAAGCAAGTTCACTAGTGACACTAGTGACACTACATGATGAATCCATATACAGGAAGCGGCCAGTAACATAAAGGAATACTAAGGTTCGCCTGCCCCTGACAGTGACTCGAGCTGGGCATCGCTGCTTAGGGAAGGATTGGCTCGGGCTGCTCTCGGCTGCTTTAGTCCTGTAAAGGGAACTGCGTTCCTGCTGTGAAAAAAGTACAGGAACTCCGTTCCCACGCGTTCCCGCAGGACTTGAGCCCTGCCCAGAATCCTATTTACTCTTTCTCTTGCCAGGCCCCAATGTTTTTCTCATTTTACAATCATCTAAAAAGAGCACCCCAAATCTTTTTTTCAGTAGTTCAAGCTAACACAATACCTCCAATATTGTTCTGTGTTAGAGGATACTTTTTCTTCTGCATTATTTTACTGTTGGAAACACTTTTTTCCTCTGTTCTGCTAATTTTCCTAACTGATGCAATATCATACCAGTCGACCCGGCGTACTGAGTTTAAATCTAGATTGATTGGAGAAATATGCAGACACCACTGGATTGGAGATTCATCTTTATTAACCGCAAGAACAAGATTTTATCATTTGGAAAAAAATATAACAGTTCCAGATACAGAATATATGTCAATAAGCTATGTGTAGAATTGTTGTATCATATCTGCTGGATTACGGGTTGTTCCACATAGAAATTATTCATGATTTGTAATGCATTCCTTGGAAACCATTAAAAAACACTGGAAGAAAAGGAACTCAAGCTTTTTAAAGGAAAAGTTCACCTTTACAAAAAAAAAAAAAAAAAAATGAAGACTATTGTGCAATTAACCACTTAAAGACCTCAGGTGTTTTTCAGATTTGGTGTTTGCAAGACTAAAACATTTTTTTCTGCTAGAAAATTACTTAAAACCCCCAAACATTATATATTTTTTTTTTCTAACACCCTAGAGAATAAAATGGCGGTCATTGCAATACTTTTTGTCACACCGTATTTGCGCAGCAGTCTTACAAGCGCACTTTTTTTGGAAAAAAATCACTTTTTTGAATTAAAAAATAAGACAACAATAAATTTGGCCCAATTTTTTTATATATTGTGAAAGATAACGCCGAGTAAAATGATACCCAACATGTCACGCTTTAAAATTGCGCCCGCTCGTGGCATGGCGTCAAACTTTTACCCTTAAAAATCTAGATAGGCGACGTTTAAAAAATTCTATAAGTTGCATTTTTTGAGCTACAGAGTAGCTCTAGGGCTATAATTATTGCTCTCGCTCTAACGATCGCGGCGATACCTAACTTGTGTGATTTGAACACCGTTTTCATATGCGGGCGCTACTCACGTATGCGTTCGCTTCTGCGCGCGAGCTCGTCAGGACGGGGCGCTTTAAAAAAATTTTTTTTTTGTTTTCTTATTTAATTTTATTGATTTTATTATTTTTTACACTAAAATATAAAAAAAAAAAAAAAATGATCACTTTTATTCCTACAGGCATACCCCGCTTTAAGTACACTCACTTTACATACACTCGCGAGTAAGGACATACCTGTGAGTGTATGTAAAGTGCCTTACAAGTACTGTACAGACATTTTGCAGCCGCAGAAGAAGAAGCTGAAGCTTCGAGAGCATAGCCCGCCCTGTTCCAGTGTGCCCCTGACACCCCCACTACAGCCCCTGAGACCTCAACTACAGCTCCTGACACCCTCACTACAGCCCCTGACCCCCCACTACACCCTAGAAGTGAAAAAATGTATTGTTTTACTTTAAGTACATTTTCGTTTTACATACATGCTCTGGTCCCATTGTGTTCTTAAAAGTGGGGTATGCCTGTATTACAAGGAATGTAAACATCCCTTGTAATAGAAAAAAGCATGACAGGTCCTCTTAAATATGAGATCTGGGGTCAAAAAGACCTCAGATCTCATATTTAGGCTTAAATGCAAAAAAAAAAAAAAAAAGGAAAATTTGTCATTTAAAAAAATGACAGAAAAAAAATTGTCTCTTTAAGAGGCTGGGCGGGACTGACGTTTTGACGTCACTTCCGCCCAGCAGAGCTATGAGGACGGGTGGGGGCCATCTTGCCCTCACTCAAGTCCTCACTCTCCTGGCGGCAGCATCGGATCTCCTCCGCCGCTACCGACGGCTCCGGTAAGCGGCGGAGGGCGCGGAAAAGCGGCGGGAGGGGGGGGGCCCTCTCCCGCCACCGATAACGGCCATCTCGCGGCGAATCCGCCGCGGAGACCGCCGTTATCGTTTACACGGCCGCCAGCTGAAAACATGGATATCTCAGTTGTGGCAGCAGCTGCTGCCGTTACTGAGATATCCATGTTTAAAAAGAGGACGTATATATACAGTGGGGGGTCCGTAAGTGGTTAAAAAAATGTGCATTTATTTTTATTTTTTTTTGCTAGGAGCCTGTAAAGCACTGCACCCACAATCGTGCACGTCACGCTGCTGTAGCTGTCTGCCCGTACATCCATTATGGGAATACAGTTACTGAATGACAGGAAGCTCAGTGACAGAACCTAGAGTGCTCATTAGTACCCTGGTAGTTATTTAAGAACTACAAGCTGTCAGTCGCAAAGGCTGATGATACTTGTAGTTCATTATTTCACAGGGATCAGTAAATCAATTATGCAGCCATGTGGCCTGAGCCCTGCACGACTGTGCTCTCTTTAAATTGGAACACAGAGTATGGGGAGAAGATCCCTGGCTCACTGTCACAAGGAGGGGGGGGGGGTCAGGGGGGAGAGGGGTCAGATGCTGAACATGTTACACTCTAAATATGAGTGTATCAACATGTTCAGAAAATAACTTATCCTTTAATTTTTAAATCCTTTATGACATGTTGCTTACAATTTCCTCTGTATCTAAGGGCTTCCCTTGAAATAAATATATAAATACATTTTAGGACTTCACTTTCTTTGTATTTCATTCTTTGTGTTCCTATAAGTCCCTCTGCTTTCTTATGGGAGTAAACTCCCATCTCTGACTTCTACCTATAGGTATGTCTTCCTTCAGAGTCCTGTGCCACAAATGGCGGCTCCCGCGAGCATGTGCGGGAGTGACGTCATTGCGGCTCCAGCCAGTCACACAGCCGGAGTCTGCAGACCCGGAAGGAAGACCAGGTGAAGATGGAAGCGCCTGTGGCGGTGACAGCTCGGCGCTGAAAGGCTTTGTATTCGCGTAAGTTTAACATAACGCTTAACATAATGTGCTAGTATGTGACGCATACTAGCACATGATAACATTACCTTTCAGGTTAGAAAAAAAAAACACCTAGTGGTTTACTACTGACCACACTAAGCAGGAGAACACACTTTGGCCAGTTCTCTAGCTATGCTGGAAACTCAGCCTGCCCTCCTCCAATGATCAGGCTTGTTCAGACATACCTCCCCTGCACAGCCTTTGCTGGGAAGATCAGTGTGCTGCTGCTTCTCCTCCTCCCACAGCTCTTATGCAGCTGAGAACAGATGGAATTGGATCACTTATAAAAAAAGGGGGGGGGGAAGGTATTTATAATGTTTTTTTTTAAATATCTATACTGTTCTTTTCTATTTTAAACTGAATAGGTTGTTTCACAAGGCAATCATTTACAATGACTGTCCTGTACTTTTTTGTCTGATTTGTTACTATGTAATATTGAATCCATTCTAGGCATAACCATTTTGAATAATTATCTGCAATATCCAGGCACAGATTGTTGGTGAAATCTTTCTGTTTTGTAATCAGAAATTCATAAAGAAAGTTGTCCCCGAGACTAATCAGCAATGACAGAATGAATTTAAAAATGATAATAAATGAAGTTGGTCTTATATCCTTCGACGCTGACCTTGTCGTACATGTAAAAGGTTGACTTTTAAGCAACTTTTAGAAATTCAGGGACTGTCACTGTGGACACCAGTTAGTTAGTTGCCTGGCTGTCATTTTGATCCAGTGGCTGATGTGGAACAAGCATGCAGATCAGTTCTGATTTCACTCTGACTTCATGTCTAACTTCTTCACTCTGGCAAACTGTATGTAAGCGGGGATGGGGTGCGGCGATTCACAGAGGGAGACACACGTAAAGTTCGCTGAACAAAAACAACGTTTATTACCGTGGAGCGGGAGTAGTAACAGTCATTGCAATCGAACGGTAAATAGTTCCTTTCCAGACCTGGAGACACACATATGCAGTACAGATTCTGTGGTACACAGCTACGTAGATTTCTGAGCTCCCCAGGCACTTCCCGCTTAATGACACACCTCCCGCACTCACAGCGAGACACCGGTTTGGGCCGGTAGCAGCTGACTTTTTCCACCCGAACAGGGTTAACACCGCAGGCCTACGTAGAAACCCTGCACTAATCCTCACAGCAGGGTCTCTGTGTCAATCTGCCTGCAACCACGTTCTGCCCAAAACGTGTCAGAGCTTTCCAATATAAAGAAACCACCCCAAAATGGCCGCCCAAATCTCTCGAGATCTCGTGCGGCCTATCAGGACACAGGGCTCCTCCAAAATGGTGTTGGAGACACTCCAGAGGTCAATAGTGTTAACATAAGTACATACATAAACATAACAACTCAACTGCAGTGTGAATACATACGATTACTTTACCACTCGCTCTTGCAGCACTAGACTGCCCTATCACTGACAGCTTCTTACATGTATATTTGTTTTGGGTCAGTGGCCCCAGAACCAGATAACTAACAATTTTAAATGGGTGAAAAGTACACACAGGTAGAAAAGATAGAGCAGTTCTTCAACCTTAAAACAGAAAAGTAAAAGTCAGGGGGGCAGATTCATCAAGAGATACGACGGCGGATCTCCTGATCCGCCATCGTATCTGTGAGAGCCGACGGTCGGATATATGAGGCTGATTCATAGAATCAGATTCCTCATAGATCTCCCTTAGATCCGACTGGTGTAAGTGACTTACACCAGTCGAATCTTAGGCTGCAATCTACCGCCGGCCGCTAGGTGTCGTCGCTTTTTTTTACGCGTCGGATATGCAAATGAGTAGAACCGCCGATTCAAGTCCGTACGCCCGCCCGTCGCTTTTTTTTAACGTCGTTTGCGTTCGGCTTTTTTCCGGCGGATAGCTACCCCTGCTATATGAGGGGTAGCTAATGTTAAGTATGGCCGTCGTTCCCACGCCGAGATTCAAATTTTTACGTTTTTTGCGTAAGTCGATCAGGAATACGGATGGCCGCAATTGACGTACCCGCCGCTAACAATGACGTCCTAGCGACGTCATTTGGAGCATGCGCACTGGGAAATTTCGCCGGCGGCGCATGCGCAGTTAAATCGGCGCGGGAACGCGCCTGATTTAAATTGTACACTCCCCCTAGCCGCGGAATTTGCATTCCGCCGGGGGAGTTACGATCCGACGATGCAATTTTCGAGGTAAGTGCTTGATGAATACTGCACTAGCCTCGCTAAATTGCACCGGCGGATCGTAAAACATGTAGATCGAGCGGATCTAAAGATCCGCTGATCTACATGAATCTGGCCCAGTAGCTACAAATGCGATAGCTGCTGACTTTTAATAATAGAACACTTACCAAGGGATCCAGCCCTGTCCTCACCCAAGCTGGCTCTTCGGCCATCTTTGGGTCCAGGCACTGGCATGTTTACTTTGGAAAGCCAGCTGTGACTGCTTGTGGCTTCACAACCGGCTTCTTACTACATATGTGCAAAGGTCCCACGGCTTTCTGGGACCTGTGATGTGTCCCAATAGGCTTTGGGGAATGGAGGGGGGGGGCGGTGATCCTGTCAGAAGTGGGAGTGGGTACCTGTCCAAAAAAATCAAGTGCCAAAAATTCAAGAGGAGCCATGGAGGACGGAGACAAGTGGAACTATCCTTTTGGGGAAAGTTCTGCTTTAATTGAATATAACCGTAAATTAAATGCAAGCCAAAAAGAAGTTCTTGCTAGTATCAAACCAATGAATTAGAATCATATTAAAGTTTTCTTGAACAAAGCTGACCTATATTTGTGCTCTGATTGAAGCAACTGTATCTTCTTTTAAAACAAATAGCATGGAGAGCGGGAGCTTTGCTGGATGGAGAGCCATACTTGTGGCAAGGCAGGGGGCATGTCAGATTGCTGGAGATAGGCTTCTGTGTTCACACACGGCACTGTGGCTCTGTTATCATCAGCCTTCTGCCAGGATCCTGAGGTTTGGGATGGTGCTAAAGCACAAGCACTTATGATAAAAAGAAGATCTAATACTCTAATTTATTATTCTGTTTTATTTTATAAATTGGATTTAAAGCTGATTAGTGTAGTTTAAACAGTTCATTAAGACCAAGCTAACTAATTATTTCACCAAAAATGCAGTGGCTCACAGCACTGTATGAACTGTAGGTAGCCACAGTTACATACAATATACACCGCTGTGTTTTGGCAGTGGGAAGGGGACTTCTCTTTCCAAACCCAATAAAAAATTGGGTCGAGCTTTGTATTTTCGGAATAAATACAAATCTTCTTGTAATTGGCTGAGGTGGAGAGGATGGTGCATGAGGTCTCTGCCTCAGCATCTCTTAGTAAAGTAGTTTGTTTGGAGCAATTATTTAAACTTTACTAGTCCATAAGAGTTTTAAGGGCTTTTCCACAGTAGACCTCTCTATCTGAGCTCTTCTGCATTCGATGGTTTCAGACATGTTGAGGTAAAGTTGTTCTCAGATATTATAGGGCAGCCAGATTTTCAGGCAGGAACTTACCACAGTCAAGCATCTGTGATGGCATCATCAGTAAACACATGTTTAGGCCTCGATCACACAGGGTGTACTATAGTGTACTCCCCTGGAGGGCTGTGTTTACCCACACAGTTGTTCCATGCATCCATATGAAGGCAGTTTCAGTGCTGCTTCTCCCAAATTGATATCTGCGTGGGTGCAGTTGCGTGTCCCTGAACACACACTGAAAATTAGAGGACACACACACCCGCACTCACATGGATGTCAAATTGGGAGCAGCGGCTGTGTCCATGCAGTCATTGTGTCCCAATTGACATCAATGGGACTGCCTGCACAGGGATGCACAGAACACCTGAGGTAAACACGGCCCTCCATGGCTGAAACAGCAGTCCAGTTAGAACAGTGGTTCTCAACCTGGGGGTCGGGACCCCCTTGGGGGTCAAATGACGATTTGCCAGGGGTCCCCCAATCCTGGGCTGTTCCTGAAGCCTGCACCGCTCTACCAGCCTTTTCGCAGCTGCCCAGCAGGGCTGTCCCTGGAGTCTGTGGCTGTTCAGCTTGGCTGTTCCTGGAGCACGCGGCCGCCCACTTAGCCTCATCGCAGCTGCCCATTCAGTTCACGGCATGGCTGGGGGGCAGAGACTAGAGGTCAGCTGACTGGTGAGAAAAGTGAAGTGGGAGGGGCTGGAGGTGACCCTATCTCCTTATTTTCGGCATAGGTGTCACTGCTACGAGACACCACACAGTGAGAGACACAGTGAGTAACACTACCTTTGATTATAGTTGCCATTAAAAGCCCCTACTACAGTTCTCGGATCAGCAGATGACCTTGATCAAGAGCACCAAAGTTGGCTGATGAGAACTCCCCCCAGCACTGCCACTCATCCCATTCCACCTACCCCCCACCAAAAAGTAAGAGAAGGAATAAAAAATAAAGAATACATGAAAAGAGGGGGAGGAACAAAGGAAAAGGGAGAACAAGACGGCTCGAGAGAGAGGGATGGGGGGGGGGGGGGGAACAAAAATTAGGATAGAGAGAGATAAAAGGGGAAAAAAAGGAAAACAAAGAGAAAGAGTGGTACATCCTAAAATGTACCATAAGGGGTTTTAATACTGTACGAGTGGAAGGGACTCTGGGAGCGATAATGTCTGTGGGTTAGGGGCGCAAATTACTTGTCTTGCCTTGGGTGCCTACAACCTACGCTACAAAAATAATTTTACTGTTAGGGGTCCCCACAACTTGGGA
Source organism: Rana temporaria (assembly GCF_905171775.1). Lineage (NCBI taxonomy): Eukaryota > Metazoa > Chordata > Amphibia > Anura > Ranidae > Rana > Rana temporaria. Next base: position 254,275,932 of record NC_053489.1, on the reverse strand, counting down.
AATGTTATCAAGGGGTCACGACACTAGAAGGTTGAGAACCACTGAGTTAGAAGGAATGTAGAGGTATCATGATCCTCAAATAACCCCAAATCTTTGAAGGAAGTCTAATGAGGCCTTGTCATAAATGGTCTGGAGTGCAATTTAGCCCCTGTTCACACCAAATCCGACTTCACTTGAAATCACACAATTTCAAAGCCACAGGTCAGTGCAACTTAGGTGCGACTTGACTGACTTTATGTACAGATGTCTATGCAAGTCACACCTGAAATCACAAACAAAAATGTATAACCAATAAATATATCCGCTTATTGTTTTTTTTAACAAAAATATGTAGCAGAATTGGTCTAAATTCATGAAGAAATTCAGGGCCAAATTCCCAAAAACGTAGCCTAACTTAAATTTCAGCAGTTAAGTTACACTGACTTAAAATCTCTACCTAAGTGCCCGATCGTCAAAGCACTTACCTAGAAATTTCAGGCCGTGTAACTTAAGTGCCGCCGTCGTAAGGCGGTCCTCCTCTCCTGGGGGCGTTTAAAATTTAAATGAGGCGCACTCCCGCGCCGGCCGTACTGCGCATGCGTGTGACGTAATTTTCCCGACGTGCAGCGCGCGAACGTAATTAACGCCGGGCGGCTTTGAGAATTTCGACGGGTCACTAAAGTTGCGACGGGTGAAAAAAAAAAGACGCGCCGGGAAAACAAATAATTTTTTAAAAAAATGACAGCGTCGCTCAGCATGCATTCCTGAGAGGGAGAACTCCATGCCAATTTTCAAAGAAAAAACCGGCATGGGTTCCCCCCCCCAGGAGCATACCAGGCCCTTAGGTCTGGTATGGGTTGTAAGGAGACCCCCCCACGCCGAAAAATCGACGTAGGGGGTCCCTCTACAATCCATACCAGACCCGTATCCAAAGCACGCTACCCGGCCGGTCAGGAAGGGAGTGGGGACGAGCGAGCGCCCCCCCCCCCTCCTGAGCCGTGCCAGGCCGCATGCCCTCAACATGGGGGGGTTGGGTGCTCTGGGGCAGGGGGGCGCACTGCGGGCCCCCCCACCCCAGAGCACCCTGTCCCCATGTTGATGAGGACAGGACCTCTTCCCGACAACCCTTGCCGTTGGTTGTCGGGGTCTGCAGGCGGGGGCTTATCGGAATCTGGGAGTCCCCTTTAATAAGGGGGTCCCCAGATACCGGCCCCCCACCCTAAGTGAATGGATATGGGGTACATCGTACCCCTATCCATTCACCTGGAGGCAAAAAGTAAAAGTTAGTAAACACACAACACAAGGGTTTTTAAAATAATTTATTATTCTGCTCCGGAGGCCCCCCCTGTGTTCTTTATTAGCTCTATTACCAGGGGGGGCTTCTTCTTCCACTCTCCGGGGGTCTTCTTCCACTCTCCGGGGGGGGTTTCTTCTTCCGCTCTCCGGGGGGGGCTTCTCCGCTCTCCGGGGGTCTTCTTCCATCTTCTCCCCTCTTCCGCTGTTGACTCGGCGAACCCCGGTTCTTCTGCAGATGTCCGGTGCCTTCTTCTTCAGCGCTGGCTGCCTGCTATCTTTGTGTGTTAGCTCAATTAGTAACAGGCAGCCGGCGCGGTCTTCTGTGACGTCAGGGTCTTCTCTTCTGTTCTTCTCCCCTCTTCCGATGTTGCCTCGTCGCCTGTTGTCGCTGTAATGATGGAAGCGCGCCTTGCATCCCATTTATATAGGCATCACCGTCCCATCATGCTCCGGTAGGTACCCACGTGGTGGGTGCACGTGGGTAGGCACCCACCACGTGGGTACCTGCCGGAGCATGATGGGACGGTGATGCCTATATAAATGGGATGCAAGGCGCGCTTCCATCATTGCAGTGACAACAGGCGACGAGGCAACATCGGAAGAGGGGAGAAGAAGAACCTGACGTCACAGAAGACCGCGCCGGCTGCCTGTTAGAAATTGAGCTAACACACACAGATAGCAGGCAGCCAGCGCTGAAGAAGAAGGCACCGGACATCTGCAGAAGAACCGGGGTTCGCCGAGTCAACAGCGGAAGAGGGGAGAAGATGGAAGAAGACCCCCGGAGAGCGGAGAAGCCCCCCCCCCGGAGAGCGGAAGAAGAAACCCCCCCGGAGAGTGGAAGAAGACCCCCGGAGAGTGGAAGAAGAAGCCCCCCTGGTAATAGAGCTAATAAAGAAGACAGGGGGGGCATCCGGAGCAGAATAATAAATTATTTTAAAAAGCCTTGTGTTGTGTGTTTACTAACTTTTACTTTTTGCCTCCAGGTGAATGGATAGGGGTACGATGTACCCCATATCCATTCACTTAGGGTGGGGGGCCGGTATCTGGGGGCCCCCTTATTTGAGGGGACTCCCAGATTCCGATAAGCCCCCGCCCGCAGACCCCGACAACCAACGGCAAGGGTTGTCGGGAAGAGGTCCTGTCCTCATCAACATGGGGACAGGGTGCTCTGGGGTGGGGGGGCCCCGCAGTGCGCCCCCCTGCCCCAGAGCACCCAACCCCCCCCATGTTGAGGGCATGCGGCCTGGCGCGGCTCAGGAGGGGGGGGGGGGCGCTCGCTCGTCCCCACTCCCTTCCTGACCGGCCGTGTAGCGTGCTTTGGATACGGGTCTGGTATGGATTGTAGGGGGACCCCCTACGTCGATTTTTCGGCGGAGGAGGGGTCTCCTTACAACCCATACCAGACCTAAGGGCCTGGTATGCTCCTGGGGGGGGAACCCATGCCGGTTTTGAATTTAAAAATTGCCGTGGAGTTCTCCCTCAGGAATGCATACCAAATGCCGTCGCTGGAATGGGCCTTTACAATGTGTGACTAACTTTCCACATTATAAAACCAGCCCTAGTTTTGCGCAGGCAAATTCGGAACTTAGGCAGAAATCACAGTGATGAAATGCTTTGAAAATCTGCTTAAGTCCTCATTTGCATACGCAAAGCTGCATTTCAATGAGAAATGCCCCCAGTGGCGGATGCGGTACTGCATCCTAAAATCTGACCGTGTAAGTGTCTTACACATGTCAGATTTTCTGCCTAACTTTGGAAAAAGCCTTTTGAGAATCGTTTCCAAAGTTAGGCACAGACTGAACAGCAGTTAAGTCTGCGTATCTCTTTTGAGAATCAGGCCTTCAATTTTTTTTATAGGGTATGTTTTATGGCAGAAAGTAAATAATATATATTTTTTTTTCCAAATTGTCTGTTTTTGTTTGTTTATAGCAAAAAAAAAAAAAAAAAAACGCAGAGGTGATCAAATATCACCAAAAGAAAGATCTATTTGTGGGAAAAAAATGATATACATTTTATTACGATCGTGCAATTGTCAGTTAAAGTAACGCAGTGCCGTATCGCAAAAAATGGCCTGGTCAGGAAGTGGGTAAATCCTTCCTGGGCTGAAGTGGTTAATTAGTGACCTTTGAGAAATCAGATTGGACTGAATCTTCAAATGATTTAAACTGTACACTGTACCATAGATTAGGTGGACTTTACTTAAAGTGATATTAATTTCTAAATTTTTAAGCACTTTATGCAGCTGATTTAATCACCTTCTGAGTATGCAGCTTATTTATATTTTAATCCTTGCCTATGTTTGAGTTTAAGCTAGTGCCATGGTCCCAGGTTTCCTGTTTCAGAGTGGCTCCTTTCTGTAGCAGCATCCTATGGAATCACTCTTGCATGCTAGGATTGAAGTTGTGTCTCTCCATACTGTTTGCATCAATTTAAACACACAGCCCTGTAGCCTAGGACAGCAAGGCACTCCCCTTCTACTCCCTTCTCCTCCCCCTTCCTTGTCCAAGCTAACAGATTTGCTTGAGACTGTTTTGTCCACTGTTAACTCCTTTCCTGTGAAGACCGGAAGTTCAGGGAAGCAACATAGAGAGCTAGTGGCAGAAGTATTGATGCACTTAATCATTTTGTGAATTACATCATTGGGATATCTTGTCTCTGCAAAGAGTCTGTGATAACGTATAGCCTGCAATCCCAACCATTTAACATTAATTGGTAGTTGTCTAAAAAAAAGACCATTGGACACAAATCTATACACCTCATAGTTTTTAAAGAGAGGCAACATCTAATGAGGTTCATTTCCAAAGCTCCTTGGACAATGGGTTCTTCTGCACCTCATTTCTGACTTATGAGAATTCCCAAAGCTTGGCTGAGAGCGCTTTGCATTTGGACACAAAGAACCGAATTAGAGAGAAAGAAAGACGGACATGAAAGATGCTAAAGCTCACCACTGAAGCCTCCAACCTTCTTTCTGATGCCACAGTTGACAGTCACCACTAATAGGCATAACAATCTTGACAACCTCAAGGTTCGCACTGCTGTGGGAGTGGAGGAAATTGAGTATGTTTGTGCCGCCTGCTGCTGGAGATTCAACACCTTATCTCTTCCAGAGCACATCCAAAACATATGCGCTGATGGCTTTAGCTGCCTTGTATCAGATGTTTTTGGCCTACTAAAAGAGCAAGATCAAAGTCTATGAATCACCTCAAGGCAAATAGAGATGGGATGAAAGCCATTACAATGATGAGGAAAAAGGGGATGGCAGAACTGATATACTGTATCGAATATGCTATTACACTGTACATATAAACATTTTATCTTTTGTGTATGTAGAAATATGGATCAGTGGCTTGTAGCTGCTACAACTGGCACTGAAGGGGGTTAAACAATCCTACAGATAGAAGTCCTGAAACCTTTTCAATAAATACAACTTCTCTTTTGTGTGCACTTTTGCTTTTTTAAATATGGCCACCATTAAAAGTTGATTGCAGCAAGTTATCACAAACCTTAAAATCCAGCAATGCTTGCTCCTATAGATCAGTCTTTATAGATTACAGAGCATCGTAGTTCACACTTATCTAAAACCTCTGTAAGAACAGACATTCATCCCTGTTTCAAGGCTTATAGATCTGGATCACAACCTGTCTACTTGGAAATAAATAATTCACTGTTGGTCAACAGATACTGATCACATTGTTCCTTAGCTCTTTCCAAAGTTTCTTGAAAGCCAGAGTAAATAAGACACTCACTTTCTTATATAGGCTGTCAAGTCAAATAGAATTATAATGCATACATGTGCATTGTGACTTGTGAAGAGTATGTAGCACCTTGCGCCCAATGAGGGGGCGCTATGTGTTAAATTATAGTTGTCTGAACGGTAGTTTGGCTCAGAAGGATTGTGTTAAATTTACAGTTCTGTTTCAGTTCTGCTGGGTTGCATGATTTTCACTTTGACGGTGGGTGTCGCTGTCAATGCATGGTCAAGGTTGGAAAGGCAACAGGCTGGATGCATTGGGTGCCTCTTTCCAGAAGCAGCCCAGGGGGCGAGGTCAACCTGCTGTGCATTCTGAGGGAGGGTACTTAAGAAACGGACACCGGTTTGGCGGGGTCTTCCGATCCTGACCTGATGGCCCTCCTGGCCTCAGGTGATGCGTGAACTGTCTTATAGTCTCGGGGGCCGGCTTGCCTGAGGCTATGAAACTGAGAGTATGCCCTGGAGGTTGCTGGAGCCTACTAGTCCAGGGATGGTCCTTCACTATCTTGCCTACGTCAAGAACGGAAAGGCTGATGCCTTATCCCGAATGTTCCCCGATACTCCAGAAGAGACGATATCTAGCACAATCCTGTCACCTCAGAACTTTCTTTTGATCCAACCCGATCTAAGATCTTCCCTTGAACAGGCTTCCCTCCAATGCCAGGAACCAGAAGCATCCTCTCTAAGAAACCATGGGGGGTATCTCTGGCATCAGGACAAGATCTTTGTTCCGCAACAAGCCCGAATTCAGGTCCTAAAGACATTGCATGACCACCAACTCGCTGGCCACTTCGGAGTGCGGAAAACTATGGACCTTATCCAACGATCCTTCTGGTGGCCTACCTTGAAATCTGACTGTAAGGAGTTTGTTAGCTCCTGTACTACTTGCCAGCGTAATAAAGGGTCCAACGTCAGGTCTTGGGGTTTGTTACGTCCACTGCCAGTGCCAGAACAACCATGGAGAAATATATCTATGGACTTTATAGTAGAGCTGCCCCCATCCGAAGGATTTACAACAATCCTGGTAGTTGTGGATCGCCTATCCAAAATGGCGCACTTCTTGCCCATGGCAGGAACTCCTTCTGCTGCAGAGACGGCCAAAATTTTTGTAAGGGAGATAGTCAGACTTCATGGCCTTCCTGACAGCATTGTGTCTGATAGAGGGGTGCAATTCACCTCCCGATTCTGGAGAGAGCTCTGCAAAGCACTATCAATTGAAGTGTGCCTGTCCTCAGCCTATCACCCCCAAAGCAACGGTCAAACTGAAAGGACTAACCAGACCTTAGAACAATACTTGCGTTGCTTCTGCTCCTTCTCCCAGGACGACTGGATCTCTTTACTCCCTTGTGCAGAGTTCGCTTACAACAAGTACACTCAACCACCAATCAATCTCCGTTTTGGGCCAACTATGGTTTCCATCCTTCATTTCTACCTAACATCATTCCGGAAGCCTCAGTCCCAGCAGTTCAAGACAGGATAAGTTCCATTCAGGCTAATTATCAAACCCTCCGGCTAACCATGCAGAAAGCGCAAGAGGACTACAAGAAACAATATGACAAGAAGAGGGGAGAGAGTCCTAGTTTTGAGGTTGGAGATAAGGTCTGGCTCTCTTCAGCAAATCTCCGGCTCCCTTGTCCCTCCCGGAAATTGGGTCCAAGATTTATCGGCCCATTTGAAATTAAACGAAAAATCAACCCAGTAGCGTTTGAACTGTTACTACCAAGTTCGTATAAAGTGCATCCTGTGTTTCACGTGTCTCTTCTTAAATCTGTTGTTTCTAGTCCTTTTCCAGGAAGAGAAGAAGACCCTCCTCCTCCAGTCTCAGTGGGAGATGAAACCGAATTTGAGGTAGAATCCATCCTGAACTGTCGCAAGAGAGGTAGGACTATTCAATTTCTTATTAAATGGAATGGTTACTCAGCAGAAGAGAATTCTTGAGAACCTGCAGGCAATATACATGCTCCTAGACTTCTCCAGAGATTTCGTGCCCGATACCCTGAAAGATGGGCCCGGTTGGGCATCCGGAGGCTGCCCCTTGGGGGGAGCACTGTCAGGGAAATGGCCGTGGAAGTACTGGCAATCTTGCCAGTAGAAGAAATGGCCAAAGGCTGTGTCAGGGAAATGACCATGGAAGTACTGGCAATCTTGCCAGTAGAAGAAATGGCCACCAGAGACACATCATGTGACAGGAAGATCCTCCTCCTGCTGGCCTATAAAAGGCTGCCACTGTCTGATCCAAATTGCTGGATTGTCGTCAGCTTCCTGTGTCTGTTTACCTTGTAACTCCTGACTTGATCTCTGCTTTTGGCCTGACCTGTGATCCCGATTATCTCCTCGCTTTGACCTTGGCTTGGCTGACTATTCTTCGATCCACTGCCCACTGTATATGACCTGGCTTGCTCTTGTTTGCTCTCGGACTGTCTCCCGGTATATGACCTCTGGCCTGGCTGCGAACCCTGCTCCTGGTTTATCCTGCATACGCCTACTCAGGACTTCTTGTTGCACGGCTACTGACATTACTACCCAGCGCACCCCAGGTACATTCTGCTTAACAGCCTGTTGCAGCACTACTGGCAACCCGTGCACCTTTGGGCACCGTATCCCCTGTATCACTCCCAGGGGAGCGCTGCACTTAGCCGCAAGGGGCGCCCTCTCTGCCACTCGGCCTCACATCAGAGACGTGACACTGGTGCAGTGGGTCCTGGGTTCTTGCTGGTGCACGACAATACCCGGCCTCATGTGGCGAGAGCATGCAGCCAGTTCCTGGAGGATGAAGAAATTGATACCATTGAATGGCCCCACGCTCACCTGACCTAAATCCAAAAGAACACCTCTGGGACATTATGTTTCGGTCCATCCGGTGCCGCCAGGTTGCACCTCAGTCTGTTCAGGAGCTCAGTGATGCTCTGGTCCAGATCTGGGAGGAAATACCCCAGGACACCATCCGTTGTCTCATTAGGAGCATGCCCTGATGTTGTCAGGCATGCATACAAGCACTTGGGGGCCATTTTGAGTTGTTGCAATGAAATTTAAGCAAAATGTACTAACTAGCTTGCTGCCTAATTTTTTCACTTTGATTTTCAGGGTGTCTTTGAATTCAGCCCTCTGTAGGTGGATAATTTTCTATTCCATCAAATGATCTGCCATCCTTTCATTCCTAACACATTACCCAGTCCATATCAGTATAGATATCCAGCATGAGAATTTTGCCCGTTGAGATCTGATATGTTTTCAAAGTGTTCCTTGAATTTTTTTGAGCAGTGTACGGTACTTGCTATTCTGTGTCCCATTGTACATATAGCAGAATAGACAACCCTTTTGTATCTTATTGAGGTGGCACCCGACCTTTTGTATTGGCTCTAGGATCTGGTCCGACCATTCCCCATTATATATTACTATAATATGCCTCACATACCTGTGAGTACTCCCTGCTGGCTTTTTAATGACACTCTTCTCGCAGAGTCTATGGTCCAAAATGCACTCTCCACAGAAATTATTAATTACCCCGTGTCCCACTCATCTGATACCACTTCTGTCCCCATTAAATGGGAAGCCCTTAGCCCCGGCTTACATATATGCAGTGTGGGAAATGCAGCGAATCTTGAAATTGTACTCTCCTTGTGCATCCGTGACAATGTTAAATTGATCACACCCTGAAACATGTTGCAAAATGCAGTGCGATTGCAAGAATCAGATCACATGTGTGTGAACGTGGTGTGGCAAAAAAAAAAGATACCTGCACCTTTTTTGTGCGGTTGCGGTGCAAATTGAGCCATACAAAACAAAAGGGCTCAAATTGAACAGCAAAGAATCCTGTCTGATTCCTGTCTGAATCACATGGGATTTTCCACACCTCTGTCGTGTGAACCCAGGCTTAAAGTGGTTGTATACCCTCCAATACAACTTGTGCTTTTTCAAATCTGGCTAGCACAGACAGCTGATCGCTGCCTGTGAAGCTGTACTCACTGTTGAAGTTTCCATAGTAATCGCCCTGCAAGAGTGGGTGACATCAGGCACGATTGCGCAGTAGGTTTATTATTTAACGGCACACTGTGTGTGCCGTTTCTGTCCCCCTCTGGATGCCGGTCATTATCACTCATTCACTTCCTTCCTGAACGGCACAGAGGGAAGTCTCGCGATGCTGCTGTTATCCCCTTCCTGCTTCTCCCCCTTGTGACAGAAAAATACGTCACACAGGGGAGTGAATCAGAGCAGCATGCGCACGATTTGTAAAGGGAAATGTAGTAAGGGCGGAAATTACGTCAATACAAGATTCAAGAAACAGCAGTAGAAATGGCGCGGACGATACCCGGAAGTGAAGAGATACAAGATATGAAAAATAAGGTATTTTCCTGCCTCATTTTTTGCCAATATTGATGCATATAAAGTTGCAATACTATATAGTTTTTAAAAATGGAAAGAAATTGGAAATTCGTCCAGGGTTTACTTCCTCTTTAAGTGCATGTTGTGAGGTGTTCTGATAGCCCACGGGTCTTGTATTAAAAAAGAGAAATCATTAACTCTGACTAATCTTCTTCTTTTGAGAGATCCATATACAAGAACTTGCACATAAAGTCAGACTCACTAGGTCTGTTTGTCAGGAATTATTGCAGAAATGTACTGCTTTATTGGAGCTACTTAATCAAAGTGCCCTGAAACATAGAGAACATTTACAACATCTTTACGAACACTGGGAGGAATGTGTCCCATGCACTTATATATCCAAAGTAAGAACGACTGCAAACCAGCTTGTCCATCAGTCTGATTAAACTGCCTAAGCATTCAACGCCTATTACTCTGATTTCTATAATATTTCATATTGCAGACACTGCCCACCCCACCCTGGACACCCTAGATCCTTATGCTGTGGATTCTCTGGCAGCCCCCTTCACCAAAAATATTCTCAAAGATGTGAAATCACTCCCTGCGGGTAAAATCCCTGGCCCTCGTGGGTTTACCGTTTTTTTCTATAAATCCCTTTGTGCAGACCTTACCCCCATGTTGACAAAGCACTTTTAATGCCATTCATCTGGTTGTCACTTTACTGACCAAACCCAAGAAGCCCATATCACTCTACTTCTCAAGCCAAATAAAGATCCTGTCCAATGCTCCAGTTATAGACCCATATCTCCTATTAATGTAGACCTGAAGATTTATGCTAAACTCACCCTATTTATTCCCTGATTAATCCATAGAGAACAGGTAGAGTTTATCCCCAGTCAAAAACTTTGACACTTCTTTGATACGCTCAACTGCATAAGAATTCTTTGTGTCTTTTATCTGTACATGCAGAAAATACATTTGATCGTCCCAGTTGGTCCTTCCTGTTCTTCACTTTGGCCCAAATAGGTATACTCCCTTTTATGCTCTCAAGGATTCAGACTTTTAATCACCATCCAACTGCCAGGATTAAGGTATTCACCTTAATCCTAGCAGTTGGATGGTGATAAAAAGTTGTTGTCACCTCATGTCCATATATGTAACGGGACCGACCAATGCTATCCACCGTATCTTTATATTCTAGCTATGAAACTCTTGGCAGTTGGTTGTCAATGTGTAAAAATCCATATATCTGTGGACTTGCCATTGAGCCATTACATCACAAAATGGGTTTATATGTAGATGATCTGTTGCTATATGTTGCTAACCCTCTTGTTGCTTTCCAACAGTTATTGGTTGAATTCTCTAAGTTTGGATGAACCCTCTGCACACTGCTATACCCTCTCAAGCAAACTTTGCAATAAAAAATAGGGATATTTAGTTCACACATATTGCAATACATGTTGAAGCTGGCCAACTTCATCAAAGTAATCCCTCTTTGGCCAGTCCTCCTCTGCTTTGTTACTGCAAATGCTACTGTGAAGACAATGCCAATCTGGGAAAAAAAGACACAAAATGGGGGAGAGCTAGGACAGTCTGGACACTGACCTGCAATTTAACAGAAACAAGATATACCTGGGCTCAGGTCACAATACCTTGTCCATGCATATAATCTACCAGGTGCTAAAGGGCTGTGATCGCATTAAGACTAAACATACTGGATGAACCCTCTGCACACTGCAATATAGTACCCTTTCAAGCAAAAATAAGGATTACTTTGACGCAGTTGGCAAACCTAAACATGTATTGCAATATGTGTGAACTAAATATCCCTATTTTTTTTATAATAAAATTTGCGTGAAAGGGTATAGCAGTGTGCAGAGGGTTCATCCAGTATTTTTAATGTTAACATGTGGTCACACCCCTTTAGCACCTGGTAGATTATATGCATGGGCAAGCTTTTTGGATCTGAGCACAGGTATATCTTGTTTCTCTAAGTTTGGGATGCTAAGTCATTTTAAGGTCGACTACTCTAAATCGGAAGTGTTAAATGTGCCTTTGGCTATGGGGGGGGGTCAGAGATATGCAGCAGAGCGTTGTTTTTTTAATGGCAGGATAAGGTTTTTACATACTTGGGGATTCAGAAATCCAGAGACCATATTGTCTATATTCCCTAAATTATCTGCCTCTTTCAGAAGGCACTATTAACACTTTGAAAACTTGGGCCCATCTTCAGCACTCATGGTTCGGGCAGATGGCATCTTTTCAGATGACAATTGTTCCCCGTTTTTAAATTCATTTCAAGCAGCTCCTATTCTTTTCCCTCAAACCTTTTTTGCACACTTACTCCATTATATTTAGGAGGAACAAGTCCCCTTGCTTACACTATGATATTCTAGTCAGGTGTGTGGGGTTACAGCATACTATATTTTAAACCTTCATTACTAATGCATGTGGTTAATCGACATCATAACACACCAAACAAAGTTTGGGTGACCACTGAGAAGGTTATCTCGCTGATTTTACCATAATCTCTCCCTTGGATATGACTGACGGAATATCCTAAGTCCTCTATTCTCCCATTTAGCGTCATACTGTCAATAAAAGTCGGGCATTCCCTGCTAAAGTTATCCACGTATATTAGTCCCCTGATTCCTATACGGAGTATAAGTTATCCCCATGTATTCCAACCAAGGTTCCCAGATTTCATAGAAAAGAGTAGACTTATCCAACATGGAGCAGACCCTTTTCTCTTGTTCCATAATCCATGTGACCTTTCTTTTCATATATAGGATGGAAACATTAGTCTTTTTCCATGCAGCTGCGAGTGTAATCCTGGCACCCGTCATAATATATAAGATGAGTTTTCTGGTAACCTTAGAAGTTAGAGGTAACATTCCGTTAAGTAAAGCAATAGTAGGAGATTGATGCAGGTTACAGCCTGTGACTCGTCTGATTATATTGAACACCTTATTCCAGTAACCCCGAATTTTGGGACATTCCCACCAAATATGTATCATAGACCCCAATCCATGGCAGCCTCTGAAACATAGGGGAGAAGTTGTCGGATACATAGAGGTCAGTTTGACGGGAACTAAATACCATCTAGTATAAATTTTTATGTTCGCTTCTATAAGAGAGACATTCACATAACCTTTAATGGATCTGGTATAATTCTTATACCAGTCCGGCGACAAATCCCATTCGTTATTAAGTTCCTTTTCCCATGCCAGCATATGCGGCAATTTGGTGTCATTAGTAGCAAGTGAATTATATATAATTGAAATATTCCCCTTCCTGGACAAACCCTGATCACATTTACTTTCATAGGGTGTCAAAAGTCCAGATATCGAGTCGTTATCCCATAGGCTTTGAGCGTAGTCATGTAGTTGAGAAAATCTTAGTTTTTCTGAGACAGGAAGGTCTAGCTTGTCAATAAAATGTTGCTCGGGGAGGGGACCCGAACGAGAAAAGAAGCATCCTATACGATACAACCCCTTATCATGCCACCATTTAAAGGAATCTTTATCAATTTTAGAAGTAAAGAATGGGTCTATGAAAATATTCGATAAAGGCCTACCTTTAGAGATTAGAGAGGGATTGTTTTTAAGTGAATCCCATAAAACTAAAGTTTGAGATAGAGTCGGAGATAATATAGAAGGCCTTTTCTTGGTATGACTCCACATTAAATCCTCTATCGTTAGATTCGGAATCGCCTGTTCTTCGATGTCTATCCAATCAGGACGTTCATTTTTAAGAAAAATTTCTGATAATTGCGCTAATCTCGCTGATTGGTAGTACCATATCAAATTAGGCACACCTAGACCGCCTTGTTCAGATAAGTTATAGAGAGTGCGAGATGGAAGGCGTGGACCCTTGTTGTTCCATATAAACTTGGTAATTTTGCCTTGAAAGGATTTTAGTTGACTTTTGATTATCGGTATATGTAATGATCGAAAGAGATACAAAAGCCTAGGGAGAAGAGTCATCTTGACCGAATTAATTCTACCAATCCAACCTATATTCTGAGTACCCCAGTCTTTCAGATCCTTCTCAAGTTTTCTATACATAGGGGGATAGTTGGCTAGATATAAATTCTGAATATTGGGGGTCAAATTAATGCCTAGGTATTTAATATAAGAGGCGTCCCATTTGAATCTATAACGTTCTTTCAGTAGAGAAACAGTGGACTCAGTAAGTGAAACATTGAGGGCCCTGGATTTGGCTATGTTTACAGCAAGACCTGAAACCAGAGAAAATTCGTCCATAAGAGAGTATACTTCGGGCAGGGATGTTTCTGGTGCAGTCAAAAAAAGTAAAAGGTCGTCTGCAAATAAGGCGCACTTATGTTCCTTTTTGGCACATCGAACACCCCTGATATTTGCATTTTCACGAATAGCTATAGCCAGGGATTCAATCACAATTGCAAATATCAGGGGAGATAAAGGGCATCCCTGCCTTGTACCTCTACGGATCTCGATAGATTCTGAAAAAATACCTTGAAAGCGTACTTTAGCTTCAGGGGAATAGTAAAGTGCAGACAGGATACCCAGAAATTTAGCGCCAAACCCCCAATGGTTTATCACCTTGAACATAAAAGACCAAGACACTGAGTCAAATGCTTTCTGAAGATCTATGGAAAGAAGCATACCCTTCTGACCAGTATCACCAGACCATCCTGAGTTCAGTATAGAAATCAGATCAATAGCTCTCCTAACCTGATCCGGACCTTGCCTCCCAGTAATGAAGCCAACTTGATCTTTACTAACATATTGACCAATGAAAGAAGATAACCTATTGGCCATTATTTTAGTAAGTATCTTAAGATCGTTATTGATAAGAGATATCGGTCTATAGTTCTCCACCAGGCTATGATCCTTTTCCGGCTTAGGGATCACCGATATATAAGCCAAATTGAGTTGTCTTTCTATAGGATCTCCCTCGGTCATGTGGTTGAAAAATCTCACCAAATAGGGCGTTAAAATGCTTGAAAATGTTTTGTAATATGAACTCGAAAATCCATCAGGTCCCGGGGCTTTATCTAATTTTAGGTGTTTAATCACTGTCGATACTTCCTCAATTGAAATGGGAGCCTCCATCACCTCTGTATGTATTTCAGACAATTTAGGAAGATTCAGATTGCTAAGAAAATCATCTATCCTCTCTGAAGAAGAATCCTCAGTAGAGGTATAAAGCTTAGAATAAAAGTCATGGAAGGCCTCCATTATTCTCCTAGGGTTTAGGGAGAATGAACCGTCAATCATCTTTATTTTAGGGAGAGTTCTTGATTGAAATCTAGGTGACAATTTATGTGCTAGCATTGGACCTATTTTATCTTTAAATTTATAGAAATTAGCTCCAGTCCATTTTATATCTTCCCCCGCCTTAGTCGTAAGTACCAGGTTCAGAGCAGATCTGGCCGCATCAAGTGCCTGAGTAGGAAAGTTATGAGGATCAGTTTTATGTTTTCTACACAGGTCTAAATAGTTGATTTCCAGTCTTTTTATTTCTAGGTTCTTCTGTTTTTTGAGGTTAGCGGCCAATTGTATTATTTTGCCCCTGATAGAAGCCTTGTGAGCAGCCCACAAAGTTTCAGGGGATATATCATCTGTATCATTGTGTTCAAAATATTCTAGAAGGGATTGCTCAATATCCTTCATTAGGACAGGATTTTTCAAAATAGATCTATTAAGTGTCTAATGAGATACTTTAGGAGAAGTATCCTCTCTCCTTAGTGACAAAAGAACCATTGAGTGATCCGACCAGGAAACATCAACTATATTAGATTTAATGGCTGCCGGGACGTGATGGTTTGATATCAATATATGATCTATACGAGAGTAAGACTGGTGGGGGTTAGAATAGTGAGTATAGTCTTTAGTTCTTGGGTTCAATTCCCTCCAGATATCAGTCAGTCTGTTTTGATGTAAAATATGTGCTACTTGTAAACTAATTTTAGTCGGTCTGATGACCTTATCGGCTTTAGATTTGGATTTGTCCAATCCAATGTCGAAAGCCAGGTTAGAGTCTCCTCCCATAACAATAATTCCCTCCATAAATGGACGGAGGGTATCAAGCATCTGAGTGAAAAATCGCTTTTGACCTCTGTTAGGAGCATAATAAGAAACGAATGTGTACATTTTTTCGTCAAGAGTACCTTTTATCAAGATAAACCTACCTTCCAGGTCTCCATATTCCTTGATCAAGTTAAAATTACAGTATCTAGAGAACAAAACGGCCACACCTTTAGTTTTGTTTTCCGCTTTAGCTAGAAAAAATAATGGATAGTGAGCATGCATAAAAGTGGGGTTGTATCGTTTAGGGAAGTGGGTTTCTTGAAGGAAAACCACATCTACATGAAGAGATTTGTAAACTTAAAGAGCTTTGCGTCTCTTAATAGGAGAATTCAAGCCCTGAGTGTTGTGAGTGACAACACTAAGGGGTTTAGATACATCATTTGATCCAGCCATAAGTCTTGTCTACTACTATGGTTAGGCAGGACCGCAAGGATATCATCTGTAACACCGTTATTACGAGCAATGGCAGGCAGGCTAAAGAGAAGAAGAGGGCGAGAAGGAAAAAAGGGAAACAGAAAGAAGAGGCAAAAAGACAAGAATAAAAAAACATACTGCACAACAAGTCACTAAATCGTGCAAGGTCAAATCGTGACCCAGAATGGGGGAAGAGAAAGAGTCTCCTTCCCTCATTCAAACGAAAAACATTAGCATAGTCCCTTAAATGGACTATATTCTTACCCATTGGGTCGACAAAGTGTCGCTCCAAGAGGTAAGTTGAGGTCCAATACCTCACCGTCGTCAGTCGTCGACAGATTAAACTTTACATCATAAAAACTTTTTCAAGAACAATGGCATTCAATTAATAGGGACCATAAAAAATAAAAAATAAATAAGGAGAGAGGGGTAAAAAAAGAAAGGGGGAAAACCATACTATATATGTATTATATTATATATTTCAGAAATGAAGAAGTAACCTCCTCCGTATGTCAGGTCACCTGTGGCCAGGTGACAAGTGCACCCTGTAGGGGTCAGGGACGCACCGCAGGGAAGTGAACCCTATAGCCGACTACTGCTGGCAGGGAGGAAGCGTAACCCAAGATCACCCAGGGCGCGGAGTCTAAGACCCAGTTTTGTATTCACCAGAGCCCTTGGTGGTAGGGATGGTCTTGGCCGCAACTGGGTCCAGGTCGCGTTCCCGGGATTCCTCAGGTCACACTCCGCTGGGAGAAGGAGGAAGCAGCCAGCAGAACAAACAGTGGTGATGGACAGGCCGAGGTCAGGGCAACAGGCAGACAAGGATAACCGTGGAACATGCAAATAGTCAGGGGCACAGGCAGACAGGGAAGTCGGGGACAAGCCAAAACGGTACACGGAAGATGATCGTAGCACTCTGCAACCAGGAACTAGCAATACACTGCAGACAGGAACTGAGCATTGGAACACTGTTGAACAGCACTGCAGACCTGTAGAGCAAAGGTTAATATAGGCTTCCTGGGATGGACTAGGGTGGAGCCATACAGGAAGAGGAAGTGATAAGAAGGGAAACCAGAACAGGATCTGCCTCTAATGAACACATGGAGATCAGGTAGGCAGACAGACATGATGCATATTCATGACAGTACCCTCCCTCTTACGAGGCCTCCCCCTTCCCTGCCTGGGTCCGGGTTTAGAGGGAAACTTCAGATGAAAATTCTTCAATAGACGAGGTGCAAAGACCTCTGATGCAGGAACCCAAGACCTCTCCTCAGGACCAAAGCCTTTCCAATGAACAAGGTACTGAAGAGCGCCTCTACAGAGTCGGGAATCCAGTACTTGACTGACCTCATATTCCTGATTCTCCTCAGAGACTGGTGCCGTGGTGGGGAGAGGACGAGAGAACCTATTAAGGACTAAAGGCTTCAGAAGGGAAACATGGAAGGAGTTAGAGATTTTGAGGTTTTTGGGAATCTGAAGCTTGAAACAAACTGGATTCAGCTTAGCCATTATGGTGTATGGACCAATGAATCTTGGAGCAAACTTCAGAGAAGGAACTCGGAGCTTGATGTTTCTGGTGGAGAGCCAGACTTTGTCCCCTGGTTGAAGAGAAGGCGGTTTACGCCTGCGGCGGTCAGCAAAGCCTTTGAATTTGTCGGCAGCTGCCCGGAGGGAATCATGGACGTCGCTCCAGATGGAATTGAATGACTCTTGAGCTGAAGCCAAAGCTGGGATATCCAGAGAACAGGTCATGGGAAGTGGAAGTTGAGGATGTCTTCCATAAACTGAGAAAAAGGGTGTTCTCTGCGAACTGGTATTCACATGATTGTTATGGGAAAATTCCGCCCATGGAAGTAGAGAGGACCAAAGCAGGAGCAGAAGGCAGACCAGGAAGGGGAACAAAATGTGCCATTTTGGAGAACCGATCGACTACCACCCAAATGACCGTATTACCGTCAGACAGTGGAAGATCGGTGATAAAATCCATGGCAATGTGAGCCCAGGGCTCCTTGGGAATGGGCAAGGGCATGAGGAGACCAGCAGGAGCTTGTGTGGAGGATTTGAACTGAGCACAGACATGACAAGCCTTGACATAGTCTTTAACCTCTGAGCGGAGATTTGGCCACCAATAGTGACGACTAATGAGTAGGAAGGACCGGAGGAAACCAGCATGGCCTGCCACCTTGGAATCATGTCCCCAACGAAGGATCTTGGCTCTTAGCTCAGTGGGGACAAAGGTCTTACCAGGAGGAATTTTTGAGTCCAGGGTGGTAGAATGGGCAACAATGCATGAAGTTGGAATGATCGGCTCAGGTTCAAGAGTGAGATCTTCGTCCAAGGTGTCAAAGGATCTAGAAAGCGCATCAGCCCGACCGTTGCAGGAACCAGGTTTGTATGTAATCGTGAAACTGAAACGGGAAAAGAAGAGACTCCACCTGGCCTGTCTGGGATTCAGACGTTTAGCATTCTGTAAGTACTGTAGATTCTTGTGATCGGTGAAGATCGTTATGGAGTGAGGAGAACCCTCCAAAAGATGACGCCACTCTTCTAGCGCCAATTTAATTGCGAGAAGTTCCCTGTCACCGATGGCATAATTTCTCTCTGCCTGAGAATTTTTTTTGGAAAAGAACGCACATGGTTGACGTCTCTTCTCAAAAAGTTGAAGAAGCACCGCTCCCACTCCCACTGAAGAAGCGTCCACTTCAATAAAGAATGCCTCCTCAGGGTTTGGTCTCCTCAAAAGAGGTCCAGAGACGAAGGCCTGTTTCAGATCGTGAAACGCAGAGACAGCTTCGGGAGGCCAGTCTTTGGCATTAGCACCCTTCTTGGTCAAAGCGATAATAGGCGCGGCAATGGAAGAATAATTCCTGATGAACTGCCTATAATAATTTGTGAAACCAAGAAAGCGCTGTGTGGCCTTGAGGCTAGCAGGAAGAGGCCAATTGGTAATGGCTAAGACCTTCCCAGGATCCATACGAAGGCCCAAGCTTGAAACAAAGCATCCTAGAAACAGGACCTCAGAACATTCAAAGGAGCATTTCTCCAGTTTGGCATAGAGATTATTCTCTCTGAGGCGCTGGAGTACAGTGCGAACATGGTTCCTGTGGACATGCAGATTTTCCGAAAAGATTAGAATGTCATCCAGATAGATGACAACAAACTGGTACAGCAGGTCCCTGAAGATTTCGTTGACAAAGTTTTGAAACACGGCTGGGGCATTACATAACCCGAAAGGCATGACCAGATACTCATAATGGCCGTCTCGAGTGTTAAACGCAGTCTTCCACTCATCGCCTTCTCGTATTCGAATGAGGTTGTACGCCCCCCTGAGATCCAACTTAGTGAAAATGGAGGCACCCCTCAACCTATCGAACAATTCAGATATCAAGGGTAAGGGGTAACGATTCTTAATAGTAACAGCGTTTAATCCTCGATAATCAATACAGGGTCTCAAGGTACCATCCTTCTTGGCAACAAAAAAGAACCCTGCTCCTGCAGGCGATGACGATTTCCGAATGAAACCTCTGTCAAGGTTTTCTGCGACATACTCAGACATGGCCTGGGTCTCTGGGATGGACAAAGGGTATGTGCGACCCCTGGGCAGAATTGCTCCAGGAACAAGGTCAATGGCACAGTCAAAAGATCTGTGGGGAGGAAGCACCTCGGCTGATTTCTTACAGAACACATCCCGGTAATCGCTGTAAGCAGTGGGAAGATCCGAAGATACTGATGTGGTAGCAACCGGAAGTTCCCCCTTAGGAGTCACCTTGGAAAGACATGACGAGAAACATGAAGGACCCCAAGCCAGAATCTGCCCAGAAGCCCAGTCCACATGGGGAGAGTGGAGCTGTAGCCAAGGAAGGCCCAATACAATGGGAGTGGAGGCTTTAGGTAGGATGAGAAAGGATATCCACTCCTGGTGGAGAATCCCTATCGACATCCTAATGGGTAGTGTCTGGAAGCGAATAGGACCCCCTGGGAGAATAGTGCCATCAATTGCCGAGACTACCAGCGGCGTAGTGAGGGGTGAAAGGGTAAGCTTCATAGAAGAAGCAGTTCTCCAGTCCATAAAGTTGCCGGCAGCCCCGGAATCCAGATATGCAGAGATCGATAGGGGAGAAGTGCCTACATGAAGGGACACCGGAAGGAGCAGACGGGAAGGTGATGTTTCTGGGTCCAATACTCCACCTTCTAAATGTATTAGACCTGAGCGTTTCCCGGGCGAAGCGGGCAGGAGGCACGAAGATGGCCCTTGCCTCCACAATAGAGGCACAAGCCCAGAGTTCTGCGTCTAGCACGTTCTTCGGGTGTTAGTCTGGTCCGGCCCAACTGCATAGGTTCCTCAGCAGGCAGGGGGTGGTCTACGGGACGAAGTGAGGGAAGCACAGACTGACTACGACCTAGGGAGTGCTGGTGTCTTTTCTCAATGGACCTCTCCTGAAAACGAATATCGATCTGATTGCACAGGGAGATGACATCGTCCAGACCGACGGGGATGGTTCTTCCCGCTAATTCGTCCTTCACTCGGTCAGAGAGGCCATGTAAAAAGGTAGCAACCAGGGCCTCATTGTTCCAGCTCAATTCAGCTGAGAGTATACGGAACTGAAGAGCATATTGACCCACTGAACGAGATTCTTGGCGGAGACGTAGCAGAGCACTGGCTGCTGAAGAGGCCCGAGCCGGCTCTTCAAAGATGTTCCGAAAGAGCTTTAGGAAGTTGAACAGGCTGGAAACTACCGGATCATTCCTCTCCCACATAGGGGCAGCCCAGGCTAAAGCTTCACCGGAAAGGAGGGAAATAATATAGGCTACCTTTGCCCGATCAGACAAGAAGTTTTGAGGCTGTAGTTCAAAATGGATGGTGCACTGGCTAAGAAACCCCCTGCAGGCCTTGGAGTCTCCAGAAAAACGGACTGGAGGTGGTAGCTTCAGTGAATGCGACTCTGCGACTGGTGCGACGGGCGCAGCCGCTGCCGCTGGTTGTACTTGGGGTTGTAGATTCGGGGCTCCCAACGAGGTCTGAAGCTGATCAAAGCGGGAAGCCAGATCCTGAAGGAAACGCATCACCTGAGCCTGATTAGCTTCATGCGTCTCGAGTCTGTGAACAACGCCCTGTAATGGGTCATCTGCAGGAAGCGGCATGTCGGCCGGGTTCATGGCTGTTCAAACTGTCAGGTCACCTGTGGCCAGGTGACAAGTGCACCCTGTAGGGGTCAGGGACGCACCGCAGGGAAGTGAACCCTATAGCCGACTACTGCTGGCAGGGAGGAAGCGTAACCCAAGATCACCCAGGGCGCGGAGTCTAAGACCCAGTTTTGTATTCACCAGAGCCCTTGGTGGTAGGGATGGTCTTGGCCGCAACTGGGTCCAGGTCGCGTTCCCGGGATTCCTCAGGTCACACTCCGCTGGGAGAAGGAGGAAGCAGCCAGCAGAACAAACAGTGGTGATGGACAGGCCGAGGTCAGGGCAACAGGCAGACAAGGATAACCGTGGAACATGCAAATAGTCAGGGGCACAGGCAGACAGGGAAGTCGGGGACAAGCCAAAACGGTACACGGAAGATGATCGTAGCACTCTGCAACCAGGAACTAGCAATACACTGCAGACAGGAACTGAGCATTGGAACACTGTTGAACAGCACTGCAGACCTGTAGAGCAAAGGTTAATATAGGCTTCCTGGGATGGACTAGGGTGGAGCCATACAGGAAGAGGAAGTGATAAGAAGGGAAACCAGAACAGGATCTGCCTCTAATGAACACATGGAGATCAGGTAGGCAGACAGACATGATGCATATTCATGACACCGTATTAAATAGTAAAAATAAGAGGGGAAAAAAAAAAAAAAATTTCCCTTCTCCCTTTTCCCTCTCTCCTAAAAAAATAAAAAAAAATCATCTCGGACACTGTGTGACATAAAAAAAATCCTGAGAGATACTTCCTGGGTAAGACTATTCAATATTCAGGTGATGGAGTCTTTTCCAACTTTTCTGTATTTGACCTTGTTCCAAGGATTCAGATTTGGACTAGTAGGTGTGGTCCTCTTGCCTGATGGTAGTTGAGGTGAAGTAGTTGTCGGCCCTCATGGACAATGACATCAAATACAAATGGGCCTTTCCCTTCGCCTTAAAGTTCAATCACAATGGCAGACACCATGTGATACATAATATCCGCGAGGGTGAAAAACTTCTAATTGATCTAAAAATTATCTCTCTTAAACCAGCTATGGACACTATTATCAACAATTTCATCGGCTGTTCCACTGTTACTACCGCTTTGAGGAGCTCGTACATGCCCGATTGACACACCGTCGCTGACGAGTGTGTCCACCTTATCTGGTAAGAGTATCCATCTTTTACATTTACCATTTGGATATTTTGGCTGATCCCGTGAGATTGATACCTTGATGCGATACCTCTCACCTGCTCAAATCATTATTGGATTGTACTACGGATCGTACATCTGATTCCTGCCTTGAGAAGACTCGCCTCACTGTATTTGCTTACTGCAAAAAACATTTTGTACATATGGTTTTTACCATATGCAATTTAGCGCTGCACTTTTTTCTTTTTAATTTTTGTATACAACATTGTTCCATTGTTGGTGCTGGCTGCTATACTCATTTATCTTTTCACATGATTAGCGCAAATTTTCCTTTATTTTTTTCATTTATATATTCAATTAAAATATTTGAAACATAAAAAATAAATGTTTTCTTTTCATTTTGGATAGAGTAAGGGAGGATTAAAATCCCTTTCAGGTTTTTTTTTTTTTAGCTATCAGCGTCCCGATAGGAAAATTTTCCTTTACTTCATCTCCCTTAGCTACAATAGGAAGTGAAAAGAAATCACTCTGAAGTGAGAGGATTCCAGATTGTCACCAGGGAACCATTGGAAGATTTCTCCTCTATTCCTGTTCTAGTGGAAAAACAAAAATTTGGGATTTTCATAAATTTTCACTCTTGGTGAGTGGGAGAGAGGGAATATCCCTAAAGACAGTTTGCCTGTAGCTATACTTTAAATATTGCTCCTAGTCAAAGAGCAACACATTTCTGGGTCTCTAAACTGGACCAGTGTTTCATGCATGCCCATTTATCTATCTATATATATATATATATATATATATATATATATATATATATATATATATATATATATATATATATATATATATACATGTTGTAGATACTGGTAAGTGGATCTAAGGGTATCAAATGTCAAAATCCTGGTGAGAGTGAGAAGGAGTGAATGTCAACAAAACCATTGTCCGTCCACCAGGAGAATTGTCTCGGGTCATCTAGCCCCAGGGGGAAAAGTGGGCAATGGAGGAGACAAAGCGAAGATGAGGGGATATCTGCCCCGTAGAAAATGTAACTGAATCCCAGAGGTGGATAGAGTGCAGTAAACAAGGTCCTAGCATATTTTGGCAGTGGATAGGGGAAAGCCAAGGTAGGGATGATAGAGGTACAGGGTAGGAGTCCACAAGATCAATAATGGGAGTTGATAGGTTTCATGTAAGTGAGACAAAGTGGCGATATTAGCCATCAAGTAATAACCTTGAATGTTTGAAACTGAGATGCCACCAATGATCCTGCGATCATTCAAACCCTGTTTATTAATTCAGGGCCGAGTGCACCCCCAAATACATTTCAAAAGCTTACGTTGATGTATACGCAAGATGTGTGAAGGAATCAAGACTGGCTATCTATATATTTTTCTATTTATGCCAGCCTCCGCTCCCACCTATTACTATTGCTGCTGCTTGTGTGGCTTCAAAAAATTTGCGAAAAAATAAAAAATGCATTTCTTCTTTCATGCTGAGGCCAGGAGCACAGTCTATCCCTATGTAGCACAGCTTCAAGAAAAATAATCTTTTTTTCTTCTTCTTAATCCTTGGCTGCCCTGCTGGAGTTACCCAATGGTGTGTCTCTAAAGGAATTTTCATATCTAGCATCAGCTGTTTGCAAGCCAATTGTACACAAAACAAATTGCCAAAATGTACCCCAAGGGGCTTAGCAAAACACTGTTTTCTCCATATGATTTTAATCAGATATTTTTCTAGACGTGTGTCAAAAAAGTAAAGACAGCATTTTTCTCTGACTTTTATTGAACAAAAAAAAATAGTCTGCAGTGGAAACATTGTTTGCTTTAGGGGGGTAGAATGGGCAAATTGCTAGTGGGACGAATTTTAAGACTTTTAAGTTATCTTTTTTAAATTATTTAGAATGAAGGGAAGAAACGACTAGTTTGATTCATTTCTCGTGATCTTGCGTGATTCTATTCTAAAATACCTGCACAAGCACTTCCTACTCCAGTTATCCTGTGACCAGCAGGCTGCACTGTAATTGTTTTTCTGAAGATTCCCCATAGGTTTCTGTAAAACACGGCATAATAAGATCGAATACAGAAAACAGGACTCAGAAGTCCTCTGGAGTGGCAAACTTAGAATTTTTTATACCATATAAGTGTCAAACGTATACTTCACCCCTCTGTCTTAAAATGTATTCTGATCATATTCAATGCTTGCATTACAGCGTATAATTAAAAGTCGACGCACCAACGTGTCAGATTTAGAGATAGACCTGTTGGAGTACAGCTGCCAAGTCCATTTGCTGGGGCTTCTGGTTCACCCATGCCATATCTATCAATAACTAATTTGACAGCTTAGACAGCTAAGCTCCTCCCACATTGCATGACTACTTTTTTTAAATGGTAGTACAATGTCATTTTATTCTAGAGTGTACACTAATCCTAGCAGGGGAGCTTTAGGCTTGCAGAGCCCATTACATTAGCTCTGCTCCCCATAGCTGCCTACTGCGCTCTGTAGGACGCAGGCGGCGTGTAAAATGATGACAGATGATTTCGGTGATGGGGAAATAATTCTTAATTTTTCCTCCTCACAGGTTTGAGAGCATCAGAGCGTGTTCTGAAAGCAAGTCCCACCCTTTCGCTGCTTCGCTAACAGTCCTTTCTCTTATTCACACTCTTAAAACGTGCCTAGCACACAAACACAGCCGTACACACAGATCTGCAATGCAGACTCTTAACCCATTCACTGCAAGTAACCTTGTGCTCCTCCCGTTTCAAACACCGTAGCCAGACTTCCAGTATGTGTAGCAAACAATAGCCTTTCAAACTAGTAGAAGAATGCTTAAACTTTAAACATTGAAATTTAGTTCAAATACAAATAAATACTGCAAGGTAGGTACGTTTCTTTACCTTTTATGAGCAAAAAAAAACAAACAAAAAAAAAACAGGCTTCATAATACTTTAAATGATTATAATTTTTTTCTTCAGTCCTCCTATTTTTTTTTCATCCGCCCCTAAATAATATTAGACAGTGTGCTGACATAGTTCTACTTTGCAAACATTACATTTGCATTTGCCCTCTGAAGAGTTATCCACAATGGATCCCTTTTCCGAATGGATTTGACAGGCCACTGGGAGGCATTATTTCACCTCACCGACTGTTTTATTCCTGTAAATCCAACACCACTGCGCTGAAACTGTGTGCGTTGCATGATGTTGTGTCGCAGTCACTGCCACTTGAATTGGTCTAAGGCTGGCATTGCCCACTGAACACGAGAGGGGGGTTTAATTTTGACATCACACTTGTGGCATGTGTATAATCCCTTTCAGTCGCTGAGTTCAATTTGGGGAGTGGTAAAATCGCAGCCCCCATCACAAATATCAAGAGAGCTAAAAGCCGCGTACACACGGCCATTTTTAATGTCCTAGAAAAAACTACGTCTTTTTCGATGTGATTATTGTCAAGCCTGCCTTGCATACACACGATCGTGAAAAAAAATGCTTGAGCAAAGCGCAGTGACGTACAACACGTACGACGGCACTATAAAAGGGAAGTTCCATTCGGATGGCGCCACCCTTGGGGCTGCTTTTGCTGATTTCGTGTTAGTATAAGTTTGGTGAGAGACGATTCGGTCTTCATGCTTTTCAGTCTGTTACAGCGTGACGAATGTGCTATCTCCATTACAAACGCTAGTTTTACCAGAACGAGTGCTCAAGTCTCATAACTTGCTTCTGAGCATGCGCATTTTTTTTCCACTTCGTTAAAGCCTACACACGACCGTTTTTCACGACGTGAAAAACGACAACGTGAAAAACGACGCGAAAAAATAGAGCATGTTCTAAATTTTTAATGCCCATTTTTCAGGTCATGAAAAATGCTCTGGAGCCCACACACGATAATTTTTAATGACATTTAATAAAAAATGGTGTGTACGAGGCATAAGTCCGCTTTCACACTGTTCTATAGAAAAATTGCGGTTATTGCGATTTTGCTGTGTTTCATATGTGTTTATGGTGCGTTTTTGGGCTGCCTGAACCTGTGAAAAATGAACATGTGTCTCAAAAACGGTGGAGACAGGTGATGCGATGCACTGGATGGACATCTCATCGCTGGATCCTGGACCTGGATGAAGAGAAGATCTTCTCATCGCTGGACCCCGGAGAGGAGATCACCCATCACAGGATACCTACAGCGTTGGAGCGGAGACCGAGAGAGGATTACCACCTCTGGAATCTTTTTTTTTATTTTTAATAAAGGACTAGAGTGTACACTAACGGTGTCTGTGTTTTTTTTTTACAATTGTTACACTTTCTTTGCTAAAGAGGTACAATGTACCCCATTACCAATTCACATAGGGGGGTGTGGGATCTGGGGGTCCCCTTTGTGTGATAGATTCCGATAAGCCCCCCGCCCGCAGACCCCCACAACCACCGGGCAAAGGTTGTGGGGATGAGGCCCTTGTCCCCATTAACATGGGGACATGGTGCTTTGAGGGGGCCACAGACCCCCCAAAGCATCCTCCCAATGTTAAGGGCATGTGGCCTGGTACGGTTCAGGAGGGGGGGGCGCTCTCTTGTCCCCCCTCTTTTCCTGTGGCCTGCCAGGTTGCGTGCTCGGATAAAGGGTCTGGTGTGGATTTTTGGGGGGATCTCCACGCCATTTTTTTTAATTTGGGGTGGAGTTCCCCTTAAAATCCATACCAGACCTGAAGGGTCTGGAATGGATATTTGGGGGAAACCCCACATCATTTTTTTTATTTGACGCGGGATTCCCCTTAATATTCATACCAGAGCTGATAGGCCTGGTAATTGAATTTGGGGGGACCCCCACGCATTTTTTTTATGAATGACTTTTCTCTGTATTGCCCGGAGCCGACAATTCATTATAACCACAAGTGATTTTAAATGGCTTTTTTCCTTCAGAGATTACATTTTGTGCAGGGACAGTTCTAAGCACAGAAAACGAGCGCTACTTTACAGGCATACTATACACCCCCCCCCTAGGTATGAAATTTAAAGGAATATTTTAATTGTATTGTTTCACTTTAAGCATTATAAAAATCACTGCTCCCAAAAAAACTGAAGTTTTTAAAACTTTTTTTGCATTGATACATGTCCCCTGGGGCAGGACCCGGTTCCCCATACACTTTTTAGGACAATAACTTGCATATTAGCCTTTAAAATTAGCACTTTAGATTTCAAACGTTTGAGTCCCATAGACTTTAACGGGGTTCTAAAGTTCACACAAACTTTTGGTCTGTTTGCAGGTTTTGGTGCGAACCGAACGGGGGGGGGGGGGGGGGTGTTCAGGCTCATCCCTACCCACCATCTTACTCTATGAACTAACTGATTATGAACTGCTTATAGATTGCATTCTGTCTTGGTTGCTCTGATTTTTGCACTAACAGTTATCAATACCTTTTTTCTCTGCAATATAGCTCAAGCTCTGTCAGATTGGATGGAGAGTGTCTGTATACAGCAATTTTCAAGTCTTGCCACAGATTGTCTTGCCACATATTCTCACTTGTATTTAGGTCTGGACTTTTACTGGGGCCATTCTAACACATAAATATGCTTTGATCTAAACCATTCCATTGTAGCTCTGGATGTATGTTTAGGATCGTTGTCCTTCTGGAAGGTGAACCTCCGCCCCAGTCTTAAGTCTTTTGTAGACTCTAAAAAGGTTTTCTTCTAAGATTGCCCTGTATTTGGCTCTATCCATCTTCCCATCAACTCTGACCAGTTTCCTGCCACCACCATGTTTCACGGTGGGGATGGTGTGTTCAGGGTGGTGTGCAGTGTTAGTTTTCCACCACACATAGCGTTTTGCTTTTAGGCCAATTTTGGTCTCATCTGACAAGATCACCTTCTTCCACATGTTTCCTGTGTTCCCCCACATGGCTTCTAGCAAACTGCAAATGGGACTTCTTTCAACAATGGCTTTCTTCTTGCCACTCTTCTATAAAGGCCAGATTTGTGGAGTGCATGACCAATAGTTGTCCTGTTGACAGATTCTTCCACCTGAGCTGTGGATCTCTACAGGTCCTCCAGAGTTACGATGGGCCTCTTGGCTGCTTCTCTGATTTATGCTCTCCTTGCCTGTCAGTTTAGGTGAACAGCCATGTTTTGGTAGGTTTGCAGTTGTGCCATACTCTTTCAATTATCCGATGATGGATTGAACAGTGCTCCGTGGGATATTTTTTTCATAACCTAACCCTGCTTTAAACCTCTCCACAACTGCCTGACCTGTCTGGTGTGTTCATTGGCCTACATGAGTGAGTGAAAAACTTATATAGCGCTGCAAATGCGAACTGAATCGCCTCTGGGCGCTTGTTTAACCTTGTTCATGATGCTGTTTGTTCACTAAGGTTCTCTAACAAACCTCTGTATTTATACTGAGATTCATTTACACACAGATAGACTTTATTTACTAATTCATTAATTGATTAAGGCAATTGGTTCCACTAGATTTTAGTTAGGGGTATCAGAGTAAAGGGGGCTGAATACAAATGCAAGCCTCACTTTTCCGATATTTATTTGTAAAAAAATATTAAAAACAATTTATCATTTTCCTTCCAGTTCACAATTATGTGCCACTTTGTGTTGGTCTATCACATAAAATCCCAATAAAATACATTTATGTTTTTGGGTGTAATATGACAAAATGTGGAAAATTTCAAGTGGTATGAATACTGTTTTAAGGCACTGTGTATAGCGCTGTCAATTTACGCAGCGCTTTGCACATATATTCTACATTCAAATCAGTCCCTTTCCTCAAGAAGCTTACAATCTAAGGTTCCTAACTCACATTCATACATACACATACTAGAGCCAAAATATGTAACCATATTGCTACACTAAGGCCCCATACACACGAGAGGATTTATCCGCGGATACGGTCCAGCGGATAAATCCTCTCGAGGATTTGCGCGGATTTCCATGCGATGGAGTGTACTCACCATCGAATCGAAATCCGCGACGAAATCCTCTGGCGAAGACGTGTCGCGCCGTCGCCGCGATTATGACGCGGCGACGTGGTCATATAAGGAATTCCACGCATGCGTCGAATCATTACGACGCATGCGGGGGATCCCTTCGGATGGATGGATCCGGTGAGTCTGTACAGACCAGCGGATCCATCCGTTGGGATGGATTTCAGCGGATAGATTTGATAGCATGTCATCAAATATTTATCCGCTGGAAATCCATCCCAGGGGATAAATATCCACGGAAACAGATCCGCTGGAGTGTACACACCATAGGATCTATCCGCTGAAACCCATTCGCTGGGATTTTTCAGCGGATGGATTCTATCGTGTGTATGGGGCCTTAGAGGCGTCTCTCTTCTCTTTTATACTCAGTTGTGACATTACACTACTCTTATATCAAGACATCGCTTGTATATCAAGGCAAAATTTTAGGGCTGTGCAAATTAACTTTTTTTATCCAGAAGCAAATTAACTTTTAATTAATCGATTAATCTTTAATTTTTTTGATCTATCAAAATCTTTTTGATCGATTAAAATTCTTTTGATTGGTACTCACCTCTCCGCGGGCTTCTGGGCCTTCAGGGAGTTCCGTCGGAGATCCAGTAACGTCACGGACACCGGCGGGGCTTGTCATGTCCATCTGAAGGGCTCCTTTGCTGTGCCTTCATATCTGCATGCCGGCGGGACCTTACTATCTGCCACACGCAAGGGCTGTTACACTTCCCTCTATCAACCTGGGATTCTACAGCCATCCACTTGGAGTTGTGATCGTTCCCTTCACGGGACATCTACATGCTGACGGACTGATGTTAACCTCTCCTCATCTGGATTCAGCAGTGGTATCGTTGTACACATTTTTATACCAGTATCATACTTAGCTACATGTTTTTATGACTGCTTTTGGTACCGTTTGGTATAACTCACACCATTTTTACAGTTTATGTAGCTACATCGATTTTATCTCCAGTGCAATATTTATTTGGTTACCTACTTGAAGACTATAAAAGTTTTAATGCTATTCCCATCGAGCGCTGCCTTTGTGTGTTTTTTGTATCCTACTATCCATTTTACAGTGGTTGGTTGCTGCACTGGGAATCAGCCTGCAAGGAGATCAGTTAAAAGTAGTTGGATCTGTATGTGTGTTATAATTAACCGAAATTAGTCGATTAATCGATTAAAAAAAAAAACCACGATTGATCGAACAGAAAAATTTTGATCAGTAACAGCCCTAATTTTGATAAAAAAGATTTGCTTGTCTTGCAAAACACTCTCAAACCAAGTTACTCTCAAACCAAGGTTTTACTAGATATTCCCCATGACACATCTCTGCCTACAACACATAAAAGATTAATACTAAAATTAACACTTTCTGTGGCAGAATAAAGCTCTAAATTACTAAAAAACCAGCCTGGCAAAAGGATGTCCTGACATAACAACTATATTTTCCACTAAAAAAATACCACCGATATATTTACTGAGTTACCATAAGTGTACACTTTAAAACATAAATCACACCAAGCTTTTCTGGCAAGCTGGTCTAGCTTCTGTAAAACCACAAAAAATGGTAAGGGGGATACCATTTATTTGGGCCCCCTCCATGTGGTGGCCCCAACCCCCTCTGTTTCTCCTTCTTGTCTTTCTGGTAGCTGACTCTTCAAATTTCTTCAGGACTTACTTGTTGCATGTTAGAAGGGGGAAAGGTGTTCTTCTTACCTCTTCCCAATCTTTCTTTGGATGGTGGCACTCAAGGATGGACTGGCCATTGGGACTACAGGGAATTTTCCTGGTGGGCCGATGGCTCAGTGGGTCAGGTTCAGTGACAGCGGACTGCCGCCCCCCTCCGCTCCTCTGTCTCTCCCTCCCCGCAGCGGGGAGGAACAAAGGAGCAGGGCGAGGACCAGAGGAGCAGGGGGGACGACAGAGGAGCATGGGGGGAGGGGACAGACAGCTGACTCAACCGCTATGGCCTGGGAGTTTCTCACTTCTGCCTAATCTTGTCCCATAAGGGGGGCACCGAACTGATTCTTTGCCCCGGGTGAAATAATGTCTAGCTTCCCCACTGGTACTGCCTATAGGAGTACCAGTACCAGCCGTTCTACTCGAATAAAGTAGAACGGCTAGTGGCTAGTGAAGGGGGAAAGGGGGCTTGGGTAGCCGGGGGGGGGGTTCGGGAGTTGTCCGGCCGTCATGGGAGAGACCTGTCAAAGTGGGCCAGTCTGGATGAAGTCCAGGGCCAAATTTCTGTCCCAGTCCAGCCCTGGTGGCACTCCTTAAAAAAAGCTAGGATCAGCAGACCAGCTCTAGTTCACCAGCTACAGCACTGCCAGCTCCACTGACTTTAAAATACAGGGCTATAATGCAGGTGTTCGCAATGTATAGTCTGGTCAAGAAGACATTGATCCATCAGGTCCTGGGAAGGATGGAATAAGCACACAAGGGAGATTAGCTGAAGCTCTTCCTGGAGATATCTGGTTTTGGACTGCCACAACAGTCAGAAAATGTAACTTAGGTTTCCTGCCTTCCTCCAATCCAGACCTCCAGTCCCAAGGAAAACCTTATGAGTGCCAAGATCTTCAGCAGTGGTACCTGCATCATCTGCAGCATGACTGTTTTCAGCAGAGCCACCCTCCATGGCATCTATGTTCCAGGATTGCAGCACAGACATAATAAGGTGGAAAGTGCATCTATCTCAACTCAGCAAGAGGAGGAGCCAAATGATGCCAGCATTAAAGGAGGGCCCACCAAGTGCATTAGCTAGAAGAGAAGAACCTTCTCACAATGTTCACATGGGGCAGGAGATCATTCTCTATCGGCAAGCATTCCCCACAAGCATGGCAGAGTTTCTAGCTTCCATGCTAGTGGATCATCCCTCAGCCACCCAGGCTGAGCTAGTCTCCAGTCAAATTTGGCTGTAACATACCCTCTTTAGTTGG
The DNA here is from genome assembly GCF_905171775.1 of Rana temporaria. Lineage (NCBI taxonomy): Eukaryota > Metazoa > Chordata > Amphibia > Anura > Ranidae > Rana > Rana temporaria. The sequence continues at coordinate 254,243,868 of NC_053489.1, read as the reverse complement.
AAATAATCCCCAGCCAGGAGCAGCCATTCATATCTTGGCAAGCCTCCTGCTTAAACCTTATATCTTCCCACTCATATTCCTTTTACCAGTGGGGAAGTTTCAGTACCTCAGCACAGAAATGCTCTGTCAGCTGGTGAGTTAAGTCAGTCAGATATTCTTAATCATTTAGGTAATTCATTGTCTAAGATTGTTGGCAACATTACTTCTATATTTACTTCTACTAACACTAAAACCGCGTACAGACGATCGGACATTCCGACAACAAAACCATGGATTTTTTTCTGACGGATGTTGGCTTAAACTTGTCTTGCATACACACTGTCGCACAAATGTTGTCGGAAATTCCGATCGCCAAGAACGTAGTCATGTACAACACGTACAACGGCACTATTAAAGGGAAGTTCAATACCAGTCGTGTTAGTAAAAGTTTGGTGAGAGACGATTTGTGCTTTTCAGCCTCGTGCTCTTCAGTCTGTTACAGCGTGACGAATGTGCTAGTTTTACCAGACCGAGCGCCTCCGTCTCGTACTTGATACAGAGCATGCATGGAATTTTGTGCTTCTGCAATTGTCTACACACGATCGGAATTTACGAGAACGGATTTTGTTGTCGGAAATTCCAACAGCAAATATCCGATGGAGCCTACACGGTCGGAATTTCCGACAACAAACTCCCATTAAACATTTGTTGTCGGGAATTCCTAGCGTGTGTACGTGGCAAATGGCTGTTTTCCATGCTAAGTTTGATCACGGATATCTAATAACCAAAGTAACATTTATATTGTTACGCCCATTCTTTTATCAGTCAGCGTTACCAATCGTGTTACTTTAGTTAACAATGTATATGATACTCTGCGTTAACAAAATTATTGATCTTAATACAGCACACAGTTTTCCTGAGGTTTGTTATAAAGAGGTTTTACCTTGTGAAATCTTTCCTTTAGGATTTACCTCTTATGCCGTGTACACACGATCATTTTTCGGCATGAAAAAAACTGAAATGAAATGAAAAAAAGTTTTTCAGCATCTCGAAAAAACTTTGTTTTTTCCAACTTCATCATTAAAACGACGTTGCCCACACACGATAGTTTTTAAAAAATGCTCTAGCAAAGCGCGGTGACGTACAACACGTACGACGGCACTATAAAGGGGAAATTCCATGCGGATGACGCCACCCTTGGGGCTGCTTTAGCTGATTTTGTGTTAGTAAAAGACGATTCGCGCTTTTCTGTCTGTTACAGCGTGATGAATGTGCTTACTCCATTATTGCATTTAAAGCACTCTGCCTGACACATAAGTGCATCCATGGGAAGGCTCCGCAATATCTTTGCGACAAGATAGAACCTCACAATTCGAATCGCGTTCTGCGATCCACCGACCAAAATCTGGTCAGGGTACCAAAAACCAAATACAAGTCCAAAGGAGAAAGAAGGTTTGCTTTTCAGGGTCCTAGACTATGGAACGCTTTACCAACCAGCATTCGGTTGGAGGAAAACCACCTGACTTTCAGAAGACGAATCAAAACTCTGCTCTTTTGATGACATGAGACACGAACAACTAGCGCCCAGAAGCGATTCAGTTCGCATGCGCCGCGCTTTATAAGTTTTTCATTCATTCATTCATTCATTCACAAACGGTAGTTTTACCAGAACGAGTGCTCCCGTCTCATAACTTGCTTTTTAACGTCGTTTTAGCCCACACGCGATCATTTTTTACAACCCGAAAAACGACATTGTTTAAAACGTCGTTAAAAAAAGGAAGCATGTTAAAAAAAAAAATTTTCGTTTTTCAGAACCAGAAAAATTATGTGAAGCCCACACAAGATCGTTTTAAATGACATTTTTTAAAAACGTTGTTTTTTTCATGCCGAAAAATGAGATTATGCTTTAAAGAAAAAAATATGCAGAAAATAATTTATAGATTTACTGTCTACTCTTTTTGAATTTATATTTAAAAGTGATAAAAAGAATGAAAAAAAAAAAAAAAACAATATGAGCGTGGGCGTAGACCAACTGTCAGAACTTTTATTAAATGGCTTCAAGTATTCTCCATTTTTGCAAGAGTTTTCAGTGAAAGACACCTGGAAAAAATCAGGGGTTTATTTCAACATTATAAATCCATCTTTGAAGCATACAAAAATGTTGGTAGTGTAGTTTGGTTTTACTATAATGAATCTTTCAGACAGATGTTGTCTACTCAAATCTTAAAGAAGAACTCTAGGGGGTTATTTACAAAAGGCGAATCCACTTGAAAGTGCACTTTATTGGAGTGCGGCTGTCCATCATCTCCTCCCTCTTATTTATGCACAGAAAGTGCACTTGGAAGTGCAGTCGTAAATCTGAGGAGTAGATCTGAAATGAGGGGAAGCTCTGCTGATTTTATCATCCAATCATGTACAAGCTAAAATGCTGTTTTTTATTTTCCTTGCATGTCCCCCTCGGATTTACAGCGACTGATCTTCACATTCAGGGCACTTTCAAGTGCACTTGCAGACAGTGCACTTGTAATGCAAAGTGGATTTGCCTTTCGTAAATAACCCCCAAGGTTTCCTGTCACTTTAAATACTCTGAACCAGGTTGGTTAAAATACATTCTTACCATACCAGAATGATATGGCCAGTGGGGCAGCTCTAAATACTGTAGTAGTATTTGCTACATACAATAGACGCTGCTCACTTCCAGTAGGCATACAACCAACTTTCCCCTCTGCTGCTGAAAACATAGAGTCACTTAGCCAAGGTGGAGAGGCGTGAGGATGATCCCCCATATCTGCCAGAGAATGCCTTGCATTCATTGGAAAAGAAAATATGGCTGTTCCTGAATGGCTGAGGTGCAGTGCAAGCGACTGTCAGCTGGAAGTTAATATGATGCATAAAATATTCTATTGCCCCCGCATACATGAGCCGAGTATTTGACCACATGAAAAAAATGGATTTCCTTCAAAAAAGACTTTGGTTATTGTTTTGGCAGACCATCTGAGCAAACTGTCTTTGCAGTTGTGTGTTTGTAATGAAACTATTTCTTTTTTTACAATCATCTACTTAAAACAGTAGGTGCTTTTGTTCTAAGGCTGAAAACATTTCCTCATTGTAAAAGTTATTTTGCTGTCAAACAAGCTCTTAAAGGCTATAAAAACTCAAAATTCTTGCCAGACAATAATAGATCAATTTTGAGACCAAGCTGAAGCCATTTTTTTTACTAAGAGGAGGTCACTATATGCCGAGGCAGTGTGTCGACAGGCGCCATTTAGTTATAGTCTTCAATTTTGCTAAATATACCTGAAAGCTTTGTTCACTTACCTGTACTCACTTACCTGTTCACTTACCTGTTGCTCAAATTATTAAGTCTTTTAATACTGTATTTATCCTAGCATCCTGAATTGGTTCGTAAGAATAAACGAGGTTCGTTGGGCACCATGTTTAACAAAGTGGTCCTATCAAATTCTTAATTTTGTCAAAAGATCCAAGCCTGGCTAATTTTGTAAAGGTTACTGCATCAATCTACATGGCAGCAATGATTTGGTAATTTGCCTTGTGCTGATAGTTAAAGTGGTAGTAAAGGCTTTTTTATTTATTTATACCTACAGGTAAGCCTATAATAAGGCTTACCTGTAGGTACAGTAAATATCTCTGAAAAAACGCACATAATTTAGGAGATGTGGACTTGCACGCTGCCTCTCAATTGAGGGTGTGTCGTCCATAGAGAGCCATGCCAGGGCCGTGACGTCATTGCAGCTCCGCTAGTCAAATTGCAGCTTTCCGCGAATGCGTAAGGAAGACTGGGTGAAGGCGGAAGCCCTGTCTGCGTTGATAGCGTGCCGCTGGAGGGGTCTTTATTTTCAGGTAAGTTTTTTATAATGTGCTATTATTCAATGTATTTTTAGGGAGAAGATTTTTTGGGTGTTTTTTTTAATTTAGACCTCCATTTTTATTTAAATATAAATTAATAATACATTGTACAATCGTAATAGTGCTTATTACTGTTATGATACTATTATGGTGCGCAACTCAGTATATATACCATTCAAATAAATCCACTATGCATGCATCTGCATCCTGTTATGCGTCCCCTCTAACCTGTAAGTGCGGTCCTAGGCACTACTACCCAGCTGAGAAAAAGAAAGGGGAAAAGAAAAAAGGAAAAAAAAAACAAAAAACCCATGCAATTAAGTAAATGATAATAGAAAAAAAAAATAAAAAAAAAAGGGGAGTTCAAAAAAAATTAAAAAATCCATCTAAGCTCTCTCCGTTATCCCGCACTCCCACCCTCCCCCCCTCCATCCCTTGAGTCCAGGAAGGATTTCCAGGAGGACCATATTCTTAAGTATCTTTCCTTTCGCTGTTGTGCTGTTTGTACTAGTTTACTGATTTCTTTTACTTTGTTTATCCACATCTCTATTGTGGGTGGGGTTGGTGACTTCCAATTCTTTGTTATGCACGCTTTCGCAGCATCTAGTAGATGACCTAGGCTTGTCTCCCTGTATACTTTCTCTTGTATTCGGTTCACGTGTAAAAGGTAAAATTCTGGATCTTCCAGTATCTCATACTCTGAGCATATCTGAAGTATCCTTTTAATCTCCAGCCAATAGCTCTTTATCAGAGGACAGTCCCAGAATATGTGTAGCATCGTCCCTTTACTACCCTGGCACCTCCAGCATTCATCTGACACCTCTGGGAACATTTTGTTTAATCTCTCCGGTGTCCTATACCACCTCGCGAAGATCTTATAATTTATCTCCTGTGTCCTTGCGCATATTGATGTTTTATAAGTTCGTGTGTACATGCATTGTCGCTGTTCCATACTAAATACCTTTTTTAGTTCCTGTTCCCAGTCCTGAACACACTTCAGAGGGTGGTTCCCTGACTGTGCCAATATATCATAGCTTTTTGAGAGAGTATGTTGTAATATTCCCCTCTCATTACACATTTTCTCGAAGCTCATGATTGGTCTTTCAAAAACCCCCGGATTTGGTAGTGTGTTCAGGAAGTGAACTAGCTGGAGTGCATTCCAAAACTTTAAACAGAAACCCCCCTCTTGCTCCATCAGTTCAGTTATTGTTAGCCATCTTCCCCTTTGTATATAGTTCTGTACCTGTCTACAACCCGCTTCCCTTAGTTGCCGAAAGGCTCCGTCCTCGTCCCCCGGGGGGAAAAGGGGGTTTCCCAGTATTGGGTATAGTGGGGAGGTCCTGGGGTCCATCCCTATCATGGAAAAAGCTGTTACACATGTCTTCACTGTGTTTCCCAGTATCGGGTTTTTGTTAATTTCTTTAGGTAGTGAAGCATACCACCATGGTGCCCTTTCTAATGGCGTTTTAGATTGGGACTGTTCAATTTGTACCCAGAGTTTAGTATCTGAATGCCTGTTCCAATCAATTAACCTGTTCAGGTGGACGGCGTAGTAGTACTTCCGTATATCTGGCACCCCCAGTCCTCCCTGTTGTTTTGTATACATTAGTTGTTTTCTTTGTATTCTGGAGTTTTTGTGTGCCCATATAAACTCAAAGATGACTCTCTGACATTGTTTAAAATACTGCACTGGGATATGAATTGGTAATGTTTGCAATAAGTAGAGAATTTTTGGGAGTATACTCATCTTAATCACATTGCATCGGCCTAACCAGGTGTGGTACCCCTGGTTCCACTTATCCAATAGTATCTTCACCTTCTGAAGTAGCGGGGGAAAGTTTAAGTCGAAAATCTTGTCTACTCTCCCTGTTAATTGTATACCAAGATATGTTAGTGCTCTTTCTGTCCATTTGAACTTACATTTTTGTTTTAAATGGGTGTTTTTTTTACAGTTTACTACCGCTTTAAAAACTAGTTATCTTTCTAACTGAAATGTGAAAGAAACTTTCTTGTACACATAGATAGGTCAACTAAGTTTCTTCCAGAGACAAGCAGGAGCAGTCAACCATGAGGCTTAGGGATAGGCCTGACCAGACCTGAAAAATAAATTGCTCCTCAGCTGGGTACAGCAGAGCCATAAGCTACATTTATTTATCCTAGGCCAGGGTGCTACTATATGAAAGTATAACTAAAAGCACTAGCTATAAAGAATATATATACAGTATATATTTTCCAGGTTTGAATAATGGGATGATGGATTAGAACATCTGTATGGTTTATATAGCATTCTGTGCCTCCTTTAGTTGTACTTTAGGCAGGACCACTTTTAATATTGATTGGACACTGGGCAAATTTTTTTTGTCCCCACCCCCTCGTGCAATTTCACTCTCACATCAAACAGGACACCCTCCCCCATACTATGCCCATCATTACACAAGACCCCCTCCCTGCACAGACCCCTGCATTGCCACCCCCCCCCCCCCCCCGTGGTCTCATCTTGACAATATCCAGAGGATGTCAGGCAAACACCATGCACACCCTACTGAACTCTGATGAAGAAGTTCTTCAGCGGGCCGATAGTCTGCGGCTTGTCAGACATGGTGATGGAGAGAGGTTGAATTGACTGTACCCAGGACTAACAGGTGCTCTCCCTAGACAAGGTTTGCCTTACTGAGCTGGCCAATCACTGCATAGGCTGCAGACATGACACCCAAATAATCACAAGCGCCCCCAACATTCAATTCCGCCCTCATCTCCTGAATTATAGCCAAATCCACTTATCGATTATTTGCAGGCAGGGTGGGCTCAAGGGCAGTTCAGTTGCTTTGGGCCCCATAACAATGGCTGGGCCCAGGGCAACTTCCCCTTTTGAAATACGTTACAGGTGACCCTGACTATAAGTAGCTCTAGGAAAAATAGTTAATAGTAGCCTCCTGTAATCTACTGCGTAGCAGCACTCACATTCATGATCCCCATGATTAAGCTCCAAGAAGCGAAGTGTGGCCTGGCTGGAGTCTGGGTTATGGCTGCCATTCCTCTCACTCCATGCACATGAGTCTGCTTCATGATATGTGGCTTATGGATCTTCCCTTTGACATTGTTGGAGCTAGGACGAGCTCCTTGTCCCTACCTGCACTCACAGTGGTCTAAGTGGACTTTACCGCTCTACCTGAGCGACACCTGAATTTTGTCTTTTTGGGTCACAACACTCATACTTATGGTGTGAGAATTAGAACTTTAAGCTAGTCAGAGCGAACGGGAGCGCACATTTTACAAGTGATTTCGGCGACATTGCCGCAATCACTTGTTAACGAGCGAGCGGATTCCCCCATAACTTACCGCCCTTAACTGTATGTTACGGGCGTCGGGGGAATCCATGCCACTGCCGCCCCTTGGCGCCCTGCCGCCCCAAGGCCTGGCCTCAGTGGCCTTGTGGGAAATCCGGGCCTGCTCACATATCCGCATTGCTGTAGGAGTATCCAAAAATGGGAAAATAAATAGTCACGTTCAAGAGGGGGCTCAGAATAGAATTTTTGTATGTCTTACCCGGTATTCTAAAATCATGTAAAAGGAAAATGGTTGATTCCTCAGGTATCTCAAGATCATTACATTTTAGAGTGAACCTTCAGACCTCCATCCAATAGTCCTCTACTCTGGATCATGACTAGAAGATGTGCAGTAGTGTCCCTCGCTCTTTCGGGCAGCGCCAACATCTGTCCGAGACATTCGGAAAAAATCTATGAAGAAGATCATAGAGTGCTTAGACAATTGCCTGGAGTTCAGCTTTTAAAAAAAAGCACAGATGGATGAAGCATCATGACATTGTGTAAACTACAAATGCATCCTAATTTATAAAATTCTGACCTTCGCAATATGTACTCTCATTTGTAAGTGACCTATGCTCAGGGACAGAACTGATATTTTTCATTTCTGACATCATGTTCCATTTTCACATTGTTATACCAAATTCATGTCTTCCTTTAAAAACTGCATAGTGCCTCACTTCAGACTCTGCAGTATTTCTGGAGTAAATCGATTTTTTTGATTTGACATGTGAATTGTGGTTTAACTACTTTTCGAAAATCGTTAGGAGAAATAGATTTAACTTATTGCATAACAAAAGAATACGCTAGCAACACAACTAGAGACCATGTAACCTATTGTTCACTGATATTTAAAGTAGCAGAGCAACAGAGCACATCTGCTTGGCGCTTTATAAGATAACCTTATGAATTATAAATAGACATTACAGCAGAATCTATAATGTTTGTCTAACTCCTAGATTTTTCAGTGCCAGCCACATGTGTGCTGACTGCGAAAGCACAGAACATGACTCTATGCTGCTTGGAGCCACTTAGGCAGTGGACCTCATTCTGTCACTTAGTTATGTTCAATTTGTTGCTATATAGGCTGGTCAACATGCCGACTAAGATTAATAGAGCTCACTAGCCTCTCCACTCATGGAGCTTTGATAAAAACAATCCTGACATATAATTTGCTGCTTCCATTCTATTTGCTGAAAGAAAACAATATGGAAATCTACATTGTGAAGCCTTTCACAGCAACCCGCCCCCCCCCCCCTCTTTTTTTTTTTATACAAGATCTGTCCGAAGAATGAAGATTTAATCCTCTCTAGAAATTGTGGGTCGGGACATGCAAATTAATCCTCTGCTGCATTTGTAGACAGATATTCATACGGAGTTGCTGCTCTAATCGCATCAAAATTTACAGCTATTAATCCAGCTCATGTACATCGACTTTGACAACATCAAATCTTATAACTAAAGGCTATGGGCAACTGGCTTGTGTAAGACAGACTTACAGCACCTAATACATTTTAACACGGTTTCAGAGGTTGATATTTTTTATGCTTTTATGCTTTACAAAAAGGGTACCCCTTCCAAAGTGCCAGTTCTTGATGCTGCTCCCGATGGGGTTGACTGGGCATCATTCTCTGTGCCAGAAGCTGTTTGCTGAAAATTACAAGCACCCAGCTGCTACCATTAAAATATATTAGGCTAAATTTAGAAAGCTAACATTCCAGGATAAGCATCCGTCATTTTTAGTTAAGTCCATTGAGATTTGAAAATTACAGATCCTTTTTCTGTGTTAACACCTTGAGTCCTCCCTAGTGGCTTCTCTTTTCCACCCATTCACTAGATCCAAGCAATTCTCTCCATATGGTAAACTAATGTCATTCCACCTACCTGTCTCAGTTATGACAGCTGAGGCTCACAATAAAAAAAAAAAAAAAAACACTATGTAGCATCATATTTATATACCCGATTGTAGCAAATAAAGCTGAAAAGTGATTTTTTCACTCACCCAAGAAAACCTGATCTCTCTCTCTCTCTGCTATTAATCATGCAGGTAAGCTACATTCTAAGCTGTTCATAGCTCTGAGAAGTAGCTGTGCAAATATTGAATCCTAACAATAATATATTTCTGGGCAAACCTTTGTTAGTATTAATAATTTAATTATTAGAATCACAACATACTGTAAGCTTCCCATAATTTCCAGCATGATGAATCTGGTTGACAGTGCACCAGTACTGTGAAACAATGGGGATGATTTATTAAAGGCCAATAGGCTGTTAACTTTGAAAGAGAATTTCCACTAATGCCTTGTACACACAAATTCCGCTCAAGCTGTCTTGCATACACACGGTCACACCAAATTCCGACCGTCAAGAACGCGGTGACGTACAACACTACGACAAGCCGAGAAAACTTAAGTTCAATGCTTCCGAGCATTGTCGACTTGATTCTGAGCATTGCGTGGTTTTTAGTCTGTCGGAATTGCATCCAGATGAACAGAAATTCCATTTTTTTTTAAATCGGAAAAATCTAATTCCGTCGGAATTTCCGATGGAAAAAGTCCGATGGGGCATACACACGTATGGAATATCCGATGAAAAGCTTCCATCGGAAATTCCGCTCACGTGTACAAGGCATTAGTTTAGTGAATGTGGCGAGAATTCCATTTGCAAAGAATACTAAATCATGTATAAGGAATGTTATAAAAAATAATTAAAGGAATTTTCGCTTACACGTGATTGGGAGTAGAGCTTTACCTTGTTCAAGAAAGTTGGGGAAAACAGTTTATTTTCCCTTCATAAATCAACCCCAGTGTGTCTGCTGTGCCATATAGTGTCATTATTCTAGCATAAATATGGCAGTGCCAGCATAAAGAAAGATAAAAATTGCATGGAAGACCTCACCAGTGGGGTTATGTCCAGTTAATGAGATCACTGAGCAAGTTGGAGGTAGGAATTTAGCACAGAAAGCTGCAAGCTCTGAATTTAACTCTGTGTTTATTGTTGTAATGGCATTGACAGGTCCATATTGTAGGGGTTACATGATTATTAGGTGTTTATGTTTGATTGCTCGATTTGAAATAATTTGAAATAATCTCTTCCAAATGATAATTGGTCTAGGAGCCACCAGTTGAGTGAAATCTGGCCTGTGGGTTGGCATGGGAGGAAGAAGAGAGGTGAGTTATTTGAAAACTATTTTTTTTTTTACAGTTTAATTTGGCTGTATGTACACTTAAACAGGCTTAACAATTACAAAAAAGTTTGTCAGGGCTTCTTGACTTCACTCAAAGATTTATTTATAATAAAACAGGCCGTTATACAGTGAGGGAAAAAAATATTTGATCCCCTGCTGATTTTGTACGTTTGCCCACTGACAAAAAAATTATCAGTCTATAAATTGAATGGTAGTTTTATTTTACCAGAGAGACAGAATAACAACAAAAATATCCAGAAAATCGCATTTTTTTAAAAAGTTATAAATTGATTTGCATTTTAATGAGTGAAATAATTATTTGACCCCTTCGCAAAACATGACTTAGTACTTGGTGGCAAAACCCATGTTGGCAATCACAGGGGTCAGACATTTCTTGTAGTTGGCCACCAGATTTGCACACATTTTGTCCCACTCTTCTTTGCAAATCCTCTCCAAGTCATTAACGTTTTGAGGCTGACTTTTGGTAACTCTAACCTTCAGCTCCCTCCACATATTTTCTATGGGATTTATGTCTGAAGACTGGCTAGGCCATTCCAGAACCTTAATGTGTTTCTTATTGAGCCACTCCTTTTTTTGCCTTGCCCGTGTGTTTTGGGTCATTGTCATGCTAGAATACCCATCCGCAGTTCATTTTCAATACCCTGGCTGTGGGAAGGAGGTTCTCACCCAAGATTTGATGGTACATGGCCCCGTCCATCATCCCGGTGAAGTTGTTCTGTCCCCTTAGCAGAAAACCCCCCCCAAAGCATAATGTTTCCACCTCCATGTTTGACAGTGGGGATGGTGTTCTTGGGGTCATAGGCAGCATTCCTCCTGCTCCAAACACGGCGAGTTGAGTTGATGCCATAGAGCTTGATTTTGGTCTCATCTGACCACAGCACTTTCACCCAGTTCTCCTCTGAATCATTCAAATGTTTATTAGCAAACTTCGAACGGACCTGTACATGTGCTTTCTTGAGCAGGGGAATCTTGCGGGCACTGCAGTATTTTAGTCTTTTTTTGGTGACTATGGTCCCAGCTGCCTTCGGAGAATCTTGTTAATGATCTTGTGTAGTTATGGGCTGATTTCTCACCATTCTCATGATCATTGAAACTCCACGATGTGAGATCTTGCATGGAGCCCCAGACCGAGGGAGATTGACGGTTCTTTTGTGTTTCTTCCATTTGCAAATAATCGCACCGACTGTTGTCACCCTCTCACCAAGCTGCTTGGTGATGGTCTTATAGCCCATTCCAGCCTTGTGTAGGTCTACAATCTTTTCCTTGACCTCCTTGGACAGCTCTTTGGTCTTGGCCATGGTGGAGAGATTGGAATCTGATTGATTCATTGCTTCTATGGACAGGTGTCTTTTATAAAGGTAACAAGCTGAGATTAGGAGTACTCCCTTTAAGAAAGTGCTCCTAATCTCAGCTCATTACCTGTACAGAAGACACCTGGAAGCCAGAAATCTTGCTGATCAATAGGGGATCAAATAATTATTTTACTCATTAAAATGCAAATCAATTTATAACTTTTTTGAACTTTTTTTCAGGATTTTTTTGTTATTTTATCTCCCACTGTTAAAATAAACCTTACAATTAAGGTATTACTGATAATTTCTTTGTCAGTGGGCAAACGTACAAAAGGGATCATATATTTTTTTCCCCTCACTGTACATAGACAACTGTTTTGAACTGGAAATGTAACCCTAACTTTACAAAGAACTTGTATCTTGGAAAGTATTCTAATATCATCCTTAGCTCTAAATACAGTTCTATATGATTATTCCAAGAGTGATGCTGAGGACAGTTGCAGTGGTGTATCTAAGGTATGGCAGCCATGGCAAGTGCCATGGGCGCCATGGGGGGGGGGGGGGGGGGCGGCAGGTAGATCTTTCTGCAAACATACACTGCCTGTAGACTTACTGTTGTTAAACCCTTCCTGACAGGGTTGTTTACCCCCTCTCTTTTGAAAGTTAGAATTTAAAAAATGGCTACTTGATCATCTCATGTAGTCGCATCCGTAGTCTCTGGTCATCTCCTGTAGTCACAGTTTCTGGTCATCTCCTGTAGTTACAGTCTCTGGTCATCTCCTGTAGTCACAGTCTCTGGTCATCTCCTGTAGTCACAGTCTCTGGTCATCTCCTGTAGTCACAGTCTCTGGTCATCTCCTGTAGTCACAGTCTCTGGTCATCTCCTGTAGTCACAGTCTCTGGTCATCTCCTGTAGTCACAGTCTCTGGTCATCTCCTGTAGTCACAGTCTCTGGTCATCTCCTGTAGTCACAGTCTCTGGTCATTTCCTGTAGTCGCATCCACAGTATAGTCATCTCCTGTAGTCACATTTAATGACCAGGGGCGGACTGACCCAATTGGGCACTTTATGTAGTGCCAATCCATAATTTGTTAATTGAAAGATTAAAGAGCTTGACTTGTAGTTTGGTTAGCTTCTTTTTTTTTTGTTTTGACAGGGGCGCAGTTTCAGTGCTTGCCATAGGCGCCATTTTCACTAGATACGCCTCTGGACAGTTGTCAAGCTGGAAATGGTTTTCACCAGCCAGCTTTAAATATATCAGACCTTAAATTATCCTGACTATTCAAAAAAAAAAGAACAGGCTGTCTTTCAACAGCAATCAGAATGGTGGAGTGATTCAAGCTTTGCTCTTTTTGTGATCAGCTTTCTAAGTTGCCTGTTTATATTGAAGACAACCCCAAAATTAATCTCACAACCACATTAAGAAGTCATGGTTAAGGAAAGGCCATACTAGATAGCAGCTATATTGTTCCGCAATTGTAATAGAGAACAACAGTAGTGTTGAGCAGAATATGCCATATTCGATTTTGCGATATATCTCGAATATATATTCGAATATTCGAGATATATTCGCTAAATTCGAATATTCGTGATATTTTATCGAAATTAATTGATTGCGATTTTTCGCTATTGCGAATGCGAAAATAATTGCGATTTTTTTATAACTGCGGTAGGAGCGCTCTGATTGGCTTAGAATATTCGTGATATTTTATCGAAATATCGCAACATGCGAATGCGATATTTATTGCGGAATTTCGAGATATGCTGGAGGAGCGCTCTGATTGGCTCAGAATATTCGTGATATTTTATCGAAATATCGCAACATGCGAATGCGATATTTATTGCGCAATTTCGAGATATGCTGGAGGAGCGCTCTGATTGGCTCAGAATATTCCTGATATTTTATCGAAATATCGCAACATGCGAATGCGATATTTATTGCGCAATTTCGAGAAATGCTGGAGGAGCGCTCTGATTGGCTCACTCTGAAATCGAATATTCGAGATATTTTAACGCAATTTCACAAAATGCGAATGCGAAATTGATTGCAGATATTTCGAAAACTGCTGTAGCAGCACTCTGAAATCGAATATGTATGATATTTTAACCAAAAAACATATTGCGATTGCGATTTTTCGATCGCGCATGCGCAATTGCGCGAACAACACGCGACCATTTCCTGGAGCCTTGCCAGTTTCCAACTTATGATCGCAGCGCAATCACACAGCAACATGGTTGGAAGCAATTTCACTAAGTCTGAGGAAAAGTTGCTGATTTGTGTAAGTATTTTGACCACTGTTATTTCATCATCTTCAACTGCATTTTAGTCTAGTTTAAAAGTTAGTATATATGATCAGATATTAGTATTTCACAAAAAATGTGTCTCCTGCTTTTACAAAACTACAAGTCCCAGCATGCCTGGACAGCTGCAGACACCCTGGTTGGCAAATGTGTATTTAGGCACTTTTCCTTGTTATTTAGCATAATGAATTTAAAATTTTTTTGGACATAGGACGTATGCGAACGTCCTGACTTCAGTGTCCTCAAGGCCCAAGGACGTTCGAATACATATTGCCCTTTAGATGTTGCAGAACTACAACTTCTAGCATGCCTGGGAATGCTGGCACTTCTAGTATTGTAAGTTCTGCAGGCCCCCATTTTTCAGGCCTTTATGCACGGGTCTCTAAACTGTGGCACCCTAGATGCAGCAAAAGTAAAATTCTTAGCATGCACTGACAGACCGTGGCTGATGGGAGTAGTAGTTTTGCAACAGCTGGAGGTGGACTGGTCTTGAAACCCAGAGTTAGGTAACAAACCCGTAGTGTTTTGCAACCATTCTGCCTCCAGCTGTTTTTTTCCTGTTGAAAAGCCTGTGGCGTGCAAAACACAACCCAAAAACTCCACCCGGTGCAAGGAAAAATTTGCACACACCTAAAGAGTGACATCACAAAAAACTGCGGCGGTTGCATACGTCAGTGGTCCTCCGAAAAGGTCCCGTCTCTGACCCCCCGGGGCGTTAGGCTCCTGACAGGGAAAAGAGTTACTGTGGTCCATACAGCCGAAGCCATATGGACCCATCTCGGTCCAAGCAGCGCAATCAACACGCGAACAACACGCGACCATTTCCTGGACCCTTGCCAGTTTCCAACTTTTTGATCGCAACGCAATCGCAGAGCAAGATGGTTGGAAGTAATTTCACTGTATCTGAGGAAAATTTGCTGATTTGTGTAAGTATTTCGACCACTGTTATTTCATTATCTTCAACTGCATTTTAGTCTAGTTTAAAAGTTAGTATATATGATCAGATATTAGTATTTCACAAAAAATGTGTCTCCTGCTTTTACAAAACTACAAGTCCCAGCATGCCTGGACAGCTGCAGACACCCTTTGGAGGCGGACCCGATCACGTGACGTGCCTCCCTGCCTGTACGAGCTGTCAGCTGGGACGCCGAGCCGTGCTACGGAGCTAGCACCGGACCAGACGACCCTGCTTTTTACCGCACCGCAAGGTAGCGGTGACACGCCTGCAGCCCCAGTGCCGGGTAGGCACTTTTAGAAGTAAGAGGCCATCTAGGCCATTTGTCTCTTGTTTTTTACATATGTTTTTTATTTACAATAAATTTTAAGCGATAATACACTATTGGCATCTCCATTGCCTTTCTTTTTTCATCCATATCCTATCTGGAATCCCTGGCATTGAGGCTATCATTGATTTCCTGACCGATGTGCATGCAGGCACAATCCTGCATATGTCTATTAGACTATTGTTTAATTATAATAGTCCACTATTTCTGGTAAGCGCATTTGTTTGCTTCAACACCAATTTAAGGGTGATTAAGAAGATTGGATGGTGACGGCTTTCCTTTTCCTTTTTTTCACTTAAAGAATACTCAAGAAAGAAGATTTGTTTTTTGTTTTTTCTTTTTCTTTTATATGTTATGCATTTGACTGAACACCTATTGGGACTTTTCATAAGATTCTGAGGGGTCTTTTTTTGAACACAAAGACTTTTCTCTTTTTCTTTTTTTGAATTTATTATTATAGTATTACTATATTCAATTTATAATAGAAGTCTATTGTATTGTATTTAAATTTTCACCCAGCACGCTGGTTTACTATTTATTAGCACTGAGTGATCTAGCGCCCTCTACACATTTTTTCAATTATCACAATCAGTATTGTTTCTGAGGTGCAGCTTTATGTATATTTATAGTTTTATTTTCTAAAAATTGTAATTATTATGTTTTGGCGCTGAATGTTAATTTTACACTCCATGGGGTCGTCGGTGCTCATACTGTCAGAAGCACCGACGGACGCCATGTAGTCTGCCACCATGTGGGCCAGCCGCTGGTGGTGACTGCTGCTGCTGCTGGTGCTGGTACTGGGTCGCTCGGTTTGGAAGAACATCCTCATCTCTTCCATTAGGTCCCCTGCTCGGCTGCAGCTGGGTGCAGCCACCTGCTGGGTGAGATGAGGGGGGACAACTGGAGGCCGGGGAGTTGCCTGCTCCAACCGTCTGAAAATGCCTGCCTGCAGTTCCTCCATCCGGTGCTGCCTCCGGCTGGCTGGGATGAACTGCTCCAGTTTCCCCTTGCACCTGGGATCCAAAAGGGTGGCCATCCAGAAATCATCCCTCGTCTTGATGGTCTTAACCCGGGGGTCCCTCCTGAGGCATCTCAGCATGTGGGCAGCCATGGGGAAGAGCACAGCCCGCTGTGACTCCTCAATGCTGGCCAGGTGAATGAGGTGCGACTCTTCATCCCTGAGGCGCTGCTGGTCAAACTCAGACATGCCCAACCCCCGGACTATCGGTGCCCCCAACACCGGCTCTCCCTCCTGACCAGGCCCTGACTCCGGGACGACACCAGCAACCACCTCCTCCTCCTCTTCATCATCATCCTCCTCCTCCTCCTCCTCGTCCTGGCCCTGGTCTCGGTGGAGCATTGCTGACTCCTCCTGCTCCACCAAGGCACTCTCCCCAGCCTCGAGCAGGCGATCTAGTGTCCTCTCCAGCATGAACACTATTGGCAGCACGCTATTGAGGCCGATTTGCTCACTGCTGACCATCTTGGTCGCCTGCTCGAAGGAGGACAACACTTGGCAGACCTGGTTTATCTGCCCCCACTCCGCACAGGCGATGAAAGGGAGTTGTGGTGAAGTCCTCTCAGTGCCTAGTTCCATCAGGTACTCCCTCACCGCCCTTTGCTGCTCCCACAACCTCTTCAGCATGTGGAGGGTGGAGTTCCACCGCGTCACACTGTCCACAATCAGCCTGTGAAGGGGCAGATTGTACTCCCGCTGCAACTTGGACAGGGACGCGGTAGCGGTTGGGGAGCGCCTGAAGTGGCTGGCAATCCTACGCGCCTTTGCCACAATGTCACTCAACCCTGGATAAGTGCGCAGGAACTTCTGCACCACCAGGTTGAGGACATGTGCCAGACAGGGCACGTGGGTCAGACTGCCAGCACTAAGGGCGGCGAGTAGGTTGCTGCCGTTATCGCAGACAACCATACCTGCCTGGAGCCTTCGGGGTGTCAGCCACTTCTGGACCTGAGCCTGAAGTGCTTTCAGCACTTCTTCTCCAGTGTGTCTCCGGTCCCCTAAACTAACAAGCTGGAGCACGGCCTGACAGCGCACGTGCCCCACACTTGAGTAGCTACGGGGGCGCTTGCTGGGAGGCTCAGCAGCTGCGGAGACAGTGGCTTGAGGGAGACCAGCAGTTCTCCCCTGGACACCCCGGGGCGGCACCACAAGATCGGTTGCCGCCGATCCCTCACCGACGCCTCGGAGGGAAACCCAATGGGCCGTGAAGCTGATGTAGCGCCCCTGCCCATGCCTGCTGGTCCAGCCATCCATTGTCAGATGAACCCTGTCGCTGACAGCGTGATCCAGCGACAGGGTTACATTCTGCACAATGTGCTGGTGTAGGGCAGGGACACCAGTCCTGGCAAAGAAATGGCGGCTGGGGACACGCCATTGGGGTTGGGCCTGCTCCAACATCTGCCTGAAGGGGTTGCTGTCAACTATGTTGAAGGGCAGCAGATGTTGGGCAATAACCCTTGCCAGGAGCCCATTGAGGGAACGCACACGTCGGTCTCCAGGGGGGAAGGGAGTGGTGCGGTCAAAGGCGTCTGAAATCGACGCCTGGCGCCGGACGGCAGTGCGGGACACAGACGTGGAGGGTGCTGTGGAAGTAGAGGTCTGGCTGCCGGTACCAGTACCTCTACTAGAGGGAGCGGGGGGGCATGACCTGCTGGAAAGAGATGAAGATGTGGCAGGGGCTGCTGTACCCTGCTCACTTGTGGTGGTGGCGCTGCTACCACCACCACGCTTCATCTCGTCATACACCGCCCAGTGGTTTATCCTCAGGTGCTGGTTCAGGGCTGTGGTACCCACCCGAGCCAAACACTTCCCTCTCTTCACCCTCACTTTACAAATCCGGCAGATGGCCACGGTAGGGTTGTCTGCCACCAGGGTAAAGTAATTCCAGACAGGTGACTTCAGCACCGCCCTCCTGTCAGATGGGGTGACGCTTACTTGCACCTGCTGGGACTCGGTGCGCACAGGTGGAGCTGCCTGCTGCTGCTGCTGCTGCTGCTGCTCCTCCTCCTGACACCTCCTGCTGCCATCACCAGTGGAGACCCTGACGATGGTCTCCCTGGTGGTGACCTGGCGCACCGTTTCACCAGGGTGCCTACCTTCCCCGTCGTCACTGACGTAGTGAGCCGACGCGTCAGATGGCAACCATGATGGGTCACCCTCTTCGCCCCCAGAGATGTCAGACCAAGGGCTGAAATGTGTTGGTCTGAGGGAACCAGCTGACATGGAGCCTCTAGCCTGGCTCCGCTGTCCCCTCACCCACGCCTGGGTCTGACTAGGTGCTGCTGTTTCCTGCACCAAAACAGCAGCACCAGTTTGAAGGGATGTCTCTGGGATACTGCCAGCAGGTATCCCATCCTCCTCATCCATCCCTTCAAAAAGGTCCTGACCATCAGGACAGAGCTGGAGGTCTGCCTGATGCATGGCCTCCCCCAAGATATCCCTATCACTGTCGCTGTCGAACAGTAAGATGCTGGACTCTTGGGGGCTGGGGGGGGTACTACAGGCACCGGAGTAATGGTGGTACTACTGTGAGTCGGGACCGACGACTCAGTGGCACTGCTGTGCCCCATGTAGTCCACCACTACTTCAGCCTGAGATGGCAATATCGGGCGGCTGCCCGATGGGAAGAACTCCCGGATCAGGCGTACTCCCCTTGCACCCGATCCTCTAACACTAGTAGGGGCACGAGAGGTACCCCGTGCTGGCAGCGATCCAGCACTGGGAGTAACTCCCCTACCCCTGCTGCCACGGCCACGGATGCCGCTCATTATTGCTGATATGTGTGTGGGGGGGGTAAACTTTATTGGGGGGGGGAAATGTGAACAAAATGTGTTTTTGTGTATTTTTTACAAGACAGGCACGCAGACAAAGATGTACACAGACAGCTACTAAACTATAAGAAAAGTAGTACACCAGACAAGGACTACAAAATTAAAGAAAAAAAAAAAGCACTAAACAAACACTAACTTTTTTTTTTTTTTTTTTTTTTTTTTTTTAAACACAAAACACAGACACTAAACACACACTAAGCTAAGCTAGATGAAATAAATGTACACTAACAGTGTGTACACTTACTACACAAAATTTAACTAAACTGAACACAAAACTTAGCTTTTAGAAAAGCTCTTTAGGAAAAACTAAACAAAATGTGAACTGAGATGCCTAGCAAATATCACTGAACAGCGAACCTGCAAGATCTAACAGTAACACAAGATGAACAAAACTTAGCTTTTAGAAAAGCTCTTTTAGAAAGCTCAGCAAAATGTGTTCTGAAATCTCTAGCAAATATCACTGAACAGCGAGGATTGCAGGATCAAACAGTAACACAAATGAACAAAACAGCACAAAACAGCACAAAACGTAGCTTTGAAAAAAGCTCTTGGGTCTATTGCTTTGAAAAAAGCAGTTGATATACTGGAAAAGATCCACTGGAATCACTAAATAGCAATGCTGGTGATGATCTAAATCAATCAAGAACAAAGACACAGGAAACCAGGAACACAGAAACAGCCTCCACACTCTATAGCCAGCTTCTGAATCTGCAATGAAATGGTGCTGGGAGTGAGCTTATATAATGTCCATGCAGGCAGGTTCCTATTGGTTGCTAACCTCTGACGAGTGTGGAAGGAGAACTCTGATTGGCTCTGATGCAAAAGGGCGGAGCAAATAATCGCGCAATATTCCTATTGCCGAATATTCGCATTGCGAATATTCGGCAATATAAAATGATCGCTTCAGCTACTCGGCCCAAGGTCTCTAATCATACCAGCAATGCTTTTAGACGTCTATGGAGATCACTAGGATGTGATCTGTTTTAAAAATGAAACTGTAAAAATCGCTCTGATGCGGAAGATCGGGGCGAGGAAAGTAATCGCGCGATATTGCGTTTGCCGAATAATCGCATTGCGATCTTTCTGGAAAATTCAATGAACGCTTCAGCTACTCGGCCCAGGGTCTCTAATGATACCAGCAATGCTTTTAGACGTCGATGGAGATATCTAGGATGTGATCTGTTTTAAAAAAAAAAATTGTAAAAAATCGAATATTCGGAATTGCGAATATTCACCGCGAATTTCGAAATATATCGCGATTTCTCGAATATGCTATATTCGAGTCGAATATTCGCAATGCGAATATTCGTGAGCAACACTAAACAACAGCCTACTTTTGGCTGCATCTTATTTTAATATCACCCTTCTCATCTACTTTCTGAATCCCTAATGTTTGATTAAAAACACCTTTGAAATGAAAATGATCTCTGCTGAGGATAAAATACTTAACCCTTGAAGGAGGGACAGTTACTTAAAAGAACCCTAAGCAGAAATATTTTATTAACTCCAAAGCTATTGTGCAGTCAAATTTTACATTTTGTTTTTTGTTCCTATTTTTTTATAGGGATGGATTAGACACCCTGTCGTGTTATAAATGCTCAGACCATGCACTATACAATATGATTATACAATCTCCTTTAGATCAGTTAACAACTATGTAGTGAAAAGGCCTGGCTGATTGGATACAAATTGAATGGATTGTTTGGACAGAAAATTATATTCTATGTACAATGACAGCACATAGATAGTTCATCCAATGCTCAGTTAACAAGACCATAAACATATGGGCCAGATTCACGGAGAAATCCGGCGGCGTAACGTATTGCATTTACGTTACACCGCCGCAAGTTTTATGGGCAAGTGCTTGATTCACAAAGCACTTACCTGTAAACTTGCGAAGCCCGCCTAATTCAAATGGGGCGTGTATCATTTAAATTAGGCGCGTTCCCTCACCGAACGTACTGCGCATGCTCTGTTTTGAAATTTCCCGCTGTGCTTTGCGCGAAATGACGTCGCACTGACGTAATTTTTTGAACGTCGACGTGAGTTACGTCCTTTCCTATTCACGGACGACTTACGCAAAAAAAAAAAAAATTGAAATTCGACGCGGGAACGACGGCCATACTTTAACATGGCAAGTCTAAAGATAGGCCATGAAATACCAGCTTTAACTATACGACGGGAAAAGCCGACTAGCGACGACATAAGAGAATGCGACGGCCGCGCGTACGTTTGTGAATCGCCGTAAACAGCTAATTAGCATACCCGACGCGGAAAACGACGCAAACTCCACCCAGCGGTCGCCGAAGTATTACACCTACGATCCGAAGGCGTACGAAGCCGTACGCCTGTCGGATCGAAGCCAAAAGCCGTCGTATCTTGGTTTGAGGATTCAAACTAAAGATACAACGCGGCAAATTTGAAAATACGCCGGAGTATCAGTAGAATCTGTGAATCTGTGAATCTGGCCCATAGTTGTCCATCATGAAAAAATCTAGGATGCAGGTGTGCACCTCAAAGGAAACAATCCTGCAGCTTCTCAGTACATATTAGGGGATCCAATCAGCAAATGAAAAAGAAACGTAGTGGCAAGGGCGCAGGGATTAGCATACTACCATGTTTCCCCAAAAATAAGCCCAGGTCTTATATTAATTCTGGCAACAAGGGACACAGTAAGGCTTATTTTTCGGGGTAGGTCCTATCATGTAATGTACTTTCTTCTTCCCCCCTCTCCCTCCCTGCCTGTCAGGAATCCCAAATATGAACCGAATTAAAATGCTTGTAAAATCCTATAATCCTCTCTATAACAGTATTATATAATGTACAATGTGTGTGTTTCTGTAATATAATTGTGCCAAATACCTTTGTTATAGTGGCGCTTAGCGTTTCCGTGACCCACCAGAGCTCTCTTTCCCACTCCGGGTACTGCAGAGGGGGGCCAAGATCCCCCCGCTGACAGCTGGGAGAGGAGGAGGAGAGCAGTGGGAGATCAGCTGAGTGCCGAGGTATTTGGCATAATTATATTACAAAAACACACACATTGTACATTATATACTACTGTAATAGAGTGGAATATAGGAATTTACGAGCATTTTAAATTAGGGCTTATTTTTGGGGAAGAGATTTTTCCATGTGCTGTGTTTTGTGCATAAACTTGCGACTGGTATCCTAATCCCGGCACCCGTGCTACTTTGTTACTTTTTCATAATAGACTGTTTTGGTTTGTCCTTATATTACATATATTATATTACATATTTCTAACTATGAAGGCACAATATGTGACTATGTTTCTTAAAGTGATATTAAAGGTTTTAAAAAAAAGAAAAATCCCCAATCCTCATCTTTCCAGGTCCCCTATCGACGCTCCTGGCTCCTCCCCTTTGACCAGTGCCCTTGTAGCAAGCCACTTGCTATGAGGGCACTGGTGTGTGCTCGCTCCTGAGCCTAGATGTATGCATCCATAAGACACATAGACCTGTGTCTCTGCCCCGCCCCTGCTCTCTCCTCATTGGTTCACTGGTTGTTATTGACAGCAATAGGAGCCAATGTCTCCCACTGCTGGGTCTCAGCCAATGAGGGGAGAGAGACCTGGGACAGATGAGGCTCCTGTGCACATCGCTGGATCAAGAGGGGGCTCAGGTAAATATTGGGTGGGCTGTGGGGGGCAGCACACAGTTTTTTTTTTTATCTTCATGCATAGAATGCATGAAGGTAAAAAAAAACATCAGCTATTACAACCACTTTAAAGCTATTTAGGCAGCGGACCTTATTCTATCACTTATATTATATTAAGGACTGATTAAGATGTCGACTAAGATTAAAAGAGCTCACTAGTTTCTCCAGCAGCAGTAAAGCCAGCAGTAAAGCCATACAGAGGATCTAATCCTTACCCACTCCATCCAAAAAGGAAAAAAACATTTTAGGCCTGACATTACAGTGGTAGTAAACTCTTTACTACCACTTTTACCTACAGGTAAGCCTATAATAAGGCTTACCTGTAGGTATAAAGAATATCTCCTAAACCTGTACGCTGCATGCGCAGCGGGGATCTTCGGCTAAAGGCACGGCAGCCGCTGGACCTTGCCGGAATGGAATCTCCCGCACGCATGCACTGGAGTGACGACATCGCCGCTCCAGCCAATCACAGCGCTGGAGCGGCGATACCCGGAAGACACGCCGAGGCAAGATGACATCTTGCTCGGCGTGGACCAGGTTAGTTCTCCACACCTCGTTCCAAGGTAAGTAATTCATAATGAGCTCGTATGACTTTTTCCTTTCAGGTTTAAAAATAATAAAATAAATTATTGCGGGTATACGTTAAGCATTTATAACACAGTCACCCTAATATCCCAATGTATGCTTATGATGAGCAAGTTATGTGAATACTTAGATGACCTAATTTAAGGGCCCATTTACACTGGTGAATTGGGATAATATACTGTATTTATCGGTGTATACCGCGCACTTTTTTGCCCTTAAAACCAGGGCAAAATCGTGGGTGCGCAATATACGCCGATACTCGCTTCCCGCGCTGTACTCTCGGGTATACTCGGGCAGGCTCGGCTCCGCTCGTGGTCACGTCCTGTGCGTCCTGTACGTCCTTTACGCGAGAGGAGCCGAGCCTGTCCGAGTATACCCGAGTGTACTGCGCTCGGTATATGTCGGCGGAGTGGTTCAAACACAGCGCGGGAGGCAGGGATTCGACTCAGAGACAGCGCAGGAGGACACCACGAACACCACGATGGCCGCAGAAGGACGCCGGACCGGACAAGGCCGCCCTTGCAAGACACCAGAATTTCAGGGCTACATTAGGGGTGCGCGCTATACGCCGGAGCGCGTAATAGGGCGATAAATACGGTACATTATGCTGTGCGCTAATGTGTGTTGCATTAAGGTAGCCCATTTTATCCAAGGCACGAAAAAGGCACCAATTCTTTTTAAATACAGTGCACTACAACAGCTACTATGCATTGTACGCTGAAACACAAATGCATTGCCAAAGTGTGTTGGGGGCAATAAAGAAAGAATAGCATTGAACCAACACACATCACCGCACCTGTGTGAATAGGCCCTGAGGGTGTTATTTACAATTGGATTTGTAGTTTTCATTTTTGTTTGAATGTATGTATCTGCACCTCTGCAACAATCACCCAATGCAATACCCTAAACAAAACAGAAATTATCATTCTCTCTGATACTGACTGAGAGATGTAGTTCTTGCAAGTAGGCAAAATCTGTGACCTAAACTCATGACACCAGCCCTACCCCTGCAGAGAAATAAAAGAATACATTTAATATGCAGAAAGGTATCATGGTACGCCCATTTAAAAAAAAATTTTTTTTTAAGTGCATACATGTGAAAACTATCGATAAATATGGCATAGTGCTATTATTTATAAAAAAATAAAAAATAAAAATAAACCCATAAAGGCAATGTTTAAAACAATCTAAAATGCTTTAGATAACCATAACTGTTAACAAAAAATACATCTTAAGTGTTAGTTCGCCTTTACAGAAAAAATGTAAAAGTGAGCCAACCTTGAACAACCTCCCCACCACTCCAGTCCCCACTGTACTTATCTCCAGTGGTCCGGGGACTTAAAATCTCCGCTCTTCTCGCTCCTCTCTATGCAATGCTTCTGGCATGAACCAGATTAATTGATGGTGCTGACCAATTAGAATCCATCTGTTCCATTTTGGAAGTTTACGGCAAAGAGGGAGAAAAGTAGGGCTTTGAAAAGCCAGCGGGCTAGTGCGCTTTGGGGAAGAGGGGTTCTAAAGGCTCATCAATCCTGTGTGAACAAGGCCTTAGGGTACCAGCAGTCCTTACAAACAATCACTGCAGAGGAGGGGGGTACATGGGCTAGAAACTGACTGGCTGGTTATCCAGATAGAACTGTCACTTAGCCCGGATCTGCCACTGACATCCCTCCTTTTAGAGTGGGTTACTAGGCATAGTGGGTGTAATGCAAGATGGAATGATTGGGCACCAGTCACTTTTTGGATGCGAACAGAAGAGATTTATTGTCTTTGAACTGGAGGAGAGAGGGTTAGGGCCAGGACACCCTTTAGGCAGATGCAATGGTAATTGGCACACTCCGAGACAAAATAGGCAGACAGCTATGCAGGTTAAGGGCCTTCCAGCTGGATACGGCCCCTTTATTTGTAGAACTGCTGTCTCCTATAACAACTGAACTTGCAACAGTCAATAGTGATCCTTACATGTAACTCACAGTAACTTGGTATAGATCTTTTCTTACATCCCAGTGTCCCACTGTAGATCTTCACGCACTGACCTCCCAGTCTCGCACTAGACTTTAAGATCCTAGTCGTCACTGGATCCTCTACTCGTCCACAGCTAACCAGCTGTATACCCCACAAGCGTCACCCCTGCTAACCCGCTGGTTCCCTGGCTTGGCACTTGCTGAAGTTTTCCCACTTCTTCACCATCCCTGGCTAGTGAAAAAGGCTGCTCTGGTACTTCTTTCAGACTTCCATAAACTGGCTTCTGATTACAGGAAGGATGGTCCCTTAGTGGCAACTGCTTTCCCTTTACTTCTGGCCTTGATCCATGATTGCCGCTGACAACCAGAATGATCCTTCCTGATAGCAACAATTTGGTTCCCCTTCCGGGTGAACCTCTGCAACTTGGTCATACTCCAAGCCTGAAGTCCCAACCCTGCGCTGCTTCTCCTACCTCTGGATAGGCCTCAGACAGCCTAGCAACCAGGCCTACCAACCCTGGGTATTTCAACACACGTCCACCCAGACAGTTGTCCAGGTGGCACAGAACAGCAATCACCTGACTCGGCCCAAATAAATAGGCTCTCCCAACAGACCAAGGGCCTAAAGAGACCCCTGCCAATTGGCTGAGACAACTTATCGACTCATAGTCTGACTTTGCTAGGCTCTTGTCAATCCAATGTCACCGGCAACAGTGCCACCCAGTGACAGAGGAGAGAAGTGCGGCAAATCCAGATTTAGAGAGAAAAACCAGTGGATCCTCTAACAATTAGCCAGGACACTTACTACCTGGCAGACTAAATTTGTTAGCGACCCTGCCTAAACACCAGGGTGCTACAGTAGAAAAGAGGCCTATCTAATAATAAAGAGCCTCTGGCATTCAGACTTCATCAGTGGGGAAGCTTTAACTCTCAACATATACCAGGTATTGTTTTTGTCACAAAATGTTCTATTTGTTATTGAGGTGCCATCTAACACGGAGAGCTATAATTATAAAATGATTCGGCTCTCAAGCCATGTATTTAAAGCTGTTATCCTTGAGCTGTTATATCCTTTTGAAACGCACAACTGAAGGATGTAGACTTCTAGTTCTTAGCTATTTTGGATTGATGTCAATCAGTGAAATTATTATATCACAGGAAACATATAGCCAGATTCATAGAGAGTTACGCCGGCGTATCAGTAGATACGCCGTTGTAACTCTGAATCTACGCCGGCGTTAATTTAAGCGTATTCTGGAAACCAGATACGCTTAAATTAGGCTAAGATACGAGCAGTGTAAGTGTAAGTCTCCTACGCCGTCGTATCTTAAAGTGTAATTTTTAGGCTGGCCTCTAGGTGGCGCTTCCGTTGAGTTTGGCGCAGAATATGTAAATGACTAGATACGCCGATTCACGAACGTACATGCGCCCGTCGCAGTAAAGATACGCCGTTTCCGTAAGAGATACGCCACGTAAAGATAAAGCTTCCCCCTAGGAGGCGTAGTCAATGTTAAGTATGGCCGTCGTTCCCGCGTCGAAATGTGAAAATTTTACGTAGTTTGCGTAAGTCGTCCGTGAATAGGGCTGGACGTAATTTACATTCACGTCAAAACCAATACGTCCTTGCGGCGTACTTTGGAGCAATGCACACTGGGATATGTACACGGACGGCGCATGCGCCGTTCGTAAAAAACGTCAATCACATCGGGTCACCCCCTATTAACATAAAACACGCCCCCTCATCCTCATTTGAATTAGGCACGCTTACGCCGGCCCCATTTAAGCTACGCCGCCGTAAGTTAGGAGGCAAGTACTTTGTGAATACAGTACTTGCCTCTCTGACTTAAGGCGGCGTAGCGTAAATACGATACGCTGCGCCGCCTTAAAGATATGCGCCCCTACCTGAATCTGGCTAATTATCTACAATGTGCAGTTCCTTTTCTCCTCTGTGCTTGTTATAGCCTAGGTCTGGACTCTGTGACAGGTTCCTTAACTGCTCTTTAGACCCAACAAATTTTCAGAATAAATTCAAATCTATTATGTTTTTTTCTGGACAAGCTAATTAGCCAGTATAGCATGGATTTTTTTATTGTTATCGTTCCTCACAGAATTTTTAGAAAAATATGGGAAGAGTCAAGGAGTAGAGTATCCTCCATAATGTAAGACAAATGTTAAAACAGTGAAAATTGGAGCACCTTTGTAATGGCAGTATTAGCTGTGCAGGCCTGGGAACACAAGTGCAGAATCCCTGAAGCTTGTACATGTTGGACTTTTATTTTACCAGCCTCTCACAAAAGTGTGATTTGGGTAAATTGACTCTTCACAGGTTATCAAAGAAACATTGGGCCTGATCCACAAAAGGGATACGCCGGCGTATCTACTGATACGCCGTCGTATCCATGGGGTAGATTCAGGTACATTTGCACATTTTTTGCGGAGGCGCAGGGCAACGTTTTTGCCCTGCGCCCCTGCAAATTTTCTGCGCTACCCGTGATTCACGGAGCAGTAGCTCTGTAAATTGCGTGGGCGCTCCGGCAAAATGCCCGGCGTAAGCGCGCGCAATTTAAATGATCCTGTAGGGGGCGGGAATCATTTAAATTAGGCGCGTTCCCGCGCCGATCGTAGAGCGCATGCTCCGTCTGGAAACTTTCCCGACGTGCATTGCGGCAAATGATGTCGCAAGGACGTCATTTGCTTCAAAGTGAACGTGAATGGCGTCCAGCGACATTCACGAATCACTTACGCAAACGACATAAAGTTCAAATTTCGCGACGCGGGAACGACGGGTATACGCAACATTGGCTGCCCCTGCTAATAGCAGGG
Organism: Rana temporaria; assembly: GCF_905171775.1. NCBI lineage: Eukaryota > Metazoa > Chordata > Amphibia > Anura > Ranidae > Rana > Rana temporaria. The sequence goes on along the minus strand of NC_053489.1, from coordinate 254,215,719 downwards.
GCAGCCTTACGCGAAAACCGCCGTATGCAAACGACGTACGCAGGGCTCGCGTAACGTTGTGAATCGGCGTTAGTATGCAATTTGCATACTATACGCTGAGCACAACGGGAACGCCACCTAGCGGCCATCGCAAGAATGCAGCCTAAGATATGCGGGCATAAGAGCCTTATGCCACGCATATCTTAGGCTGCAGTCGGCGTAACAAGGTTCCTGAATCAGGAGCATTCGTTACACCGGTGCAAGTAAGCAATTGCGCTGCGTAACTATGGTTACGCAGGCGCAATTGCTCTCTGAATCCGGGCCCCTGTTTCTATCTATGGAACTGATCCACAGAATCAGTTTCTCATAGATAGGCAGAAGATCCGACATGTGTAAGGGACTTACACTGTCGGATCTTAGGATGCAGTTCCGCAGCCGCCGCTGGGGGCATTTCTCGTCGAAATCCAGCGTCGGGTATGCAAATTAGCACTTACGGAGATCCACAAAGCTTTTACGCTTCGTTTTTTCTCCGTAAGTATTAGTTTGCCGTCGCAAAATTAGGGCTGCTTTTACAAGGTGTAAACTGTTTACACCTTGTAAAAGTATACCCTTCTATCCCACGTCGCTGTCATTTTTTTTTTATTTATTTTTTTTCCCGCCGCAACTCTTTTTTTTTTTCTTACGCCCGTCGCGATTCTCAAAACCCGGCGCAACGTAAAACCGCGCAAAGCACGTCGGGAAAATAACGTCGGGAGCATGCGCAGTACGTTCGGCGCGGAAGCGCGCCTAATTTAAATGGGACTTGCCCCATTAGATTAGGCACGCCTTGCGCCGGACGGATTTAAGTTACACCGCTGAAAATTTCTAGGTAAGTGCTTTGTGGATCAGGCACTTAGGTAGAGATTTTGCGGCGGTGTAACTTAAATCGTAAGATTTAAGTTGCGCCCGGTATTTGTGGATCTGGCCCATTAACCTTTCCATAGCCAATGTCAGTGCTTTCAGTTAATAGTAATGTCCCTTTGCAGACTGCCTAAATATAATTTGTAGTGATGCTAAAACTATAAAATCACAATTTAGCGTGTGATTAGGGCACTTTCAGGGGCTATAATATTAGATTTACTTTACTTTAATGCCACAATTACTGATGTATTCTTTAGTAAACCCACCCATAACATTACTGGGACAAAAGTAGGGCTCAGGAGACAGGCTAAGTCATCAAGAGTGACCCAATATTCTTGGGGCACACTGTAGACAATCTGCCAGGAGGTTCAGGAACTTTATACATGAATTGAAATTCAGCAGGGACCAGCCAAGAATAAATTGATGTATGGGCAAGCTGATTGTACCCAAGTCGATCCATCAATTGACTTGGGTACAACCAGCCTGTCAGATTTTTTGCATTAGATTACTGCCAGCCACTAGCAGTAGATATTGTGTTCTATCGGTCAGGTACGAGATACGACGGCGTATCTCCAGATACGCCGTCGTATCTCTGAGTTGCGGCGTCGTATCTATGCGCCTGATTCTTATGCCGCGTACACACCATCACTTTATGTAATGAAAAAAATGACGTTTTTAAAAACGTCACTTTAATTGACCGTGTGTGGGGGAAAACGTCGTTTTATGTCTTGTAAAAAACGACCAAAAAAAATTGAAGCATGCTTCAATTTTATGTGTCGTTTTTCAAAAGTGCACTTTTTACTTCACAGAAATTGACCGTGTGTAGCAAAAAACGCCGTTTTCTAAGACGTTTTTTCACCCGCGCATGCCCAGAAGCTACTTATGAAGGGAGCTTCAATGGTAAAACGTGGTGGAACGTAACCTCGCTTTGCAAGAACATTGTGAGAAAAACGATGGTGTGTAGGCAACTTCGTCTTTGAAAATTGAAGTTTCAAAAACGTCATTTTTTACTTCACAGAAAATGTCGTTTTTTTTCATCACATAAAGTGATGGTGTGTATGCGGCATTAGAATCAGTTACGCATAGATTTGACTAAGATCCGACCGGTGTAAGTCTCTTACGCCGTCGTATCTTAGTTGCAATTTTACGCTGGCCGCTAGGTTGCGCTTCCGTCGATTTACGCAAGGAATATGCTAATTAGGTAGATACGCTGATTCACAAACGTACGTACGCCAGGTGCATTTTTTTACGTCGTTTACGTTAGGCTTTTTCCGGCGTAAAGTTACCCCTGCTATATGAGGCATACGCAATGTTAAGTATGGATGTCGTTCCTGCGTCGAATTTTGAAATTTTTACGTCGTTTGCGAATAGGGCTGTACGTAAGTTACGTTCACGTCTAAAGCATTGACGATTTGCGGCGGAATTTTGAGCATGCGCACTGGGATTATTTCACGAACGCGTTTGTAAAAAACGTCAAATACGTGGGGTCACACTAAATTTAAATAAAACACGCCCACATCATCCAAATTTGAATTAGGCGGGCTTACGCCGGAGCACATATGTTACGCTGCCGTAAGTTAGGGCGCAAGTTCTTTCTGAATATAGAACTTGCGCCCTAATTTACGGCGGCGTAACGTATCGGAAATACATTACGCCAGCACAACATTACGCAGGGCTATCTGAATCTAGCCCTATCAGTTTTCCTTCAGGTTTTTGTCTTCAGGTTTACCAAAACCATCTAATATGAGGACAAACCTTAATGCGTACGATCATTTTTCGGCATGAAAAAAATCGTTGTTTTTCAGCATGTCCAAAAAACTAAGTTTTTCCAACTTCATCATTAAAAACGACATTGCCCACACACCATCGTTTAAAAAAAATGATGAAAAAAGCGCGGTGACGTACAACACATACGACGGCACTCTAAAGGGGAAATTCTATTCGCCTTTGGGCTGCTTTAGCTGATTCCGTGTTAGTAAAAGACGATTTGCGCTTTTCTGTCTGTTACAGCGTGATGAATGTGCTTACTCCATTATGAAGGGTAGTTTTATCAGAACGAGCGCTCCCGTCTCATAACTTGCTTCTGAGCATGCGCGGGTTTAAAACGTCATTTTAGCTCACACACAATCATTTTTTAAAACCCGAAAAACTTAATTTTTTTAAAACGACGTTAAAAAATGCAGCATGTTCGAATTTTATTTTTTTCGTTTTTCAGAAGCCGAAAAATGATGTGTAGCCCACACACCATCATTTTAAATGACGTTTTTAAAAACTTCATTTTTTTTCATGCCGAAAAATGATCGTGTGTACGCGGCACAAGATAGGGCCGGATTCACGTAGCACTTACGCCGATGTATCTCGAGATACAAAGCGTAAGTGTAAATATGCGCCGTCGTATTTTTGCGCCGTGCCCACAGAACTAGATACGCCTAAAAATAAGCTTCTTCCGACCGACGTAACTTTCCTACGCCGGCGTATCTTGGGCGCATATTTACGCTGGCCGCCTCATTGCAAATATGCAAATAAGCGAGATACGCCGATTCATGATTCAAGGTACTTGTGCCCGGCGCATTCATATACGCGGTTTGCGTAAGGTTTACGTCCGGCTTATAGTTAAGCCTCATAAAGCAGGTGTAAGTCATGGTAAGGTATGGACCATCGTATTTTACGTTGTTTATGTAGTAGTACATGAATAGGGCTGGGCGTAGGTTATCTTCACGTCGTAGGCATTGAGCCGTCGTATCTTAGGGAGAATATTCAACGTGATTCTGAGCATGCGCACTGGGATACGTCCACGGGACGGCGCATGCGCCGTTCGTTCGGCCCATCATTTGCATGGGGTCACGCTTCATTTAAATGGATCACGCCCACCTACTTTGAATTGGGCCGGCTTATTCCGATGAATTTACGTTACGCTAGCACAACGTTGGGAGCAAGTGCTTTGTGAATACTGTGCTTGCCTCTCTGTGTCACATCGGCGTAGCGCATATGAGATGCGCCACGCCGGCAGAAATATGCGCCGATGTATCTGAATCCGGCCCACAGTGTGTATGGGGCTTAAGACTTGAGCTACTGACCAGAAATAAGGATGCTGGGAGTGAGGCCAGAACTCCTGACAAGGAGAGGTTAGTAATGGCGGTTAGGGAAATCGATTTTGCACTGAAAGTGCACTTGGAAGTGCAGTCGCTGTAGATCCGAGGGGGACATACAAGGAAAATAAAAAACAGCATTTTAGCTTGCACATGATTGGATGATAAAATCAGCAGAGCTTCCCCTCATTTCAGATCTTCCTCTCAGATCTACAGCGACTGCACTTGTAGTGCAAAGTGGATTTTCCTTTTGTAAATAACCCCCATAGTGTTTCACTCAGCTCAGTTTTCTTGTAAGAGCAGAGTCTTCATATGTAGTGAGAAAATGTGGGTACCACTATGTACAGTTACAACCTTTGCATGGAGAAAAGGACCTGTAAAATCTGTTATTTGGATTACAGTACAGAACATAGGCATGGTCTGAGACAACTGAAGTTGCCTAATGCCCCGTACACACGATCGGAAATTCCGGCAGCAAAAGTCTGATGTGAGCTTTTGAACGGAAATTCCAACCGTGTGTAGGCTCCATCGGACTTTTGCTGTCTGAATTTCCGCCAACAAAAGATTGAGAGCTGGTTCTCAAATTTTCAAACGGAAAAATTCCTATTGTCTATAGCAATTCAGACGCGCAAAATTCAGACGCATGCTCGGAAACAATTCAACGCATGCTCGGAAGCATTGAACTTAATTTTCTCGGCTCATCGTAGTGTTGTACGTCACCGCGTTCTAGACGGACGAAAGTTCAGAGAACTTTTGTGTGACCGTCGGAAAAAGGATCCAAGGTTTTTCCGACTGAAAATCCGATCGTGTGTATGCGGCATATGACTATTGCCCCGTACACACGACCAGTTTTCACAACGAGAAAACTGCCATTTTTTATATTGGTCGGAAAAAACGAGTGTGTGTATGCTCCATAGCAGTTTTCTCGACGAAAAAACTGCCTGCAAAAAAATTTAAACCAGCTCTCTTTTTTCTCGTCGTGTTTCACGTCAGTCTTTTTCTCGTCATGAAAAACGGTCATGTGTATGCTTTTCCAAGGGAAAAAAAAACATGCATGCTCAGAATCAAGTATGCAGCCAAACAGCAGCCTAAAGGGTGGTGCCATTTGAAAGGAACTTCCCCTTTATAGTCCTGTCGTACGTGTTGTACATCACCGCGCTTTGGTCGGACGTTTTTTTTTGCATGAACGTGTGTATGCAAGTCACGCTGGGGAGGAATCACGTCTCCATGCAGACTCCAAAGTAGGGAGGGGGATGGAAGACTGGAGTGCTTCAACACACAGCCTGTGGTTGACAGCCTTAGCTGTTCATGAGTTGCTTATCAGTTTGCATGGAGGGGGTGTGTCCCTTTCCTCCACTCAGGACTCAGGTCTCAGGTTACACTTGGCTCCATGTAATGTGTGACATCACATCCCCTCCTTTGCCTGCTAGAAATCAGAAATGCTGTGTAAAATGTGTGCTTTAGGAGGCTGTAGAGGGAAGAGGGGTACAAATAAACAGGTAAAACATATGTAGACTAATTTGTTGCATCGCTGTGTATCACTGTAAGGGTTTAAGCTTTACTTTACTTAAACTTTAAGCTAAATGTACACCACGGACCTTCTTCTCACTTGGGTTAATTAACCCTAAACGTATTGTTAATGAAACAACCCCAGCTGTGCCAAACATCTAAAAACTATGGGGCATGGATGCTGTCCTATTGCCCAAGTACATAGTACCTAATACAAACGAAAACCAAGATCGTACCCAAGCTCGACCGATACACAGTATATCAAATGCACATTCTGAAGACCGGTGCACAAGCTGGGATGTCCTGTCCTCCATGCAGTATATCCAAAGCAGAAAAAGATTCGGACACCCAGTATACTCCTTTTGTTACTCTTTATTGGCTACATAACATAAATACAGTTTAAAAATGCTAACACATTTCGTCTATTACAGTCTTCCTCCTAGCATGCTAGGAAGAAAGCTGTACTAGCCAAAACACGTTTGAATTTTTACACTGTATTTATGTTATGTAGCAAATAAAGAGTAACAAAAGAAGCATATCGGGTGGCCAACATATTACCTAATAACTCTGCTAAGTCATACAGACACAGGCTAAAAGGCGGCCATACGTGTTCTGATTTGAGATTGATCTACAGATGAGCAAAAAAGCAATACATCGATTTAAACATCGAACAATGCAACACGCTGACTGAAAATGTTGAATATAAACGATCTATTTTTTTTGGTGTGTTTACAATATATTGTGTAGCACTACCCCCGAAGGAGTTGCTGGTTTGTATTGGGTGGCATGTTACCTTGTGTTCCTCCGCTGTCTATGGGTATTTGGTGAAATTTGCAGTAATGGAATGTCCAACAGGTGTCTTTTTCTGTGCTCTTTATTACCCAGCCGGGTAAAAACAGTAGAACTTGGTGAGGAGTAGAGATATAGTAGAAATGAGGAATAACAGATTCAGGTGCAAATAATAGGGAAACAGTCCTGCTTCCAACGACACTTTATTTTCTCGCCACTCCAGCCGGAATGGGTAAAGCGCACCTGGACAGGTCTTTCTCACAAGCCTGGCAGCCAGAGTGTCACTCGGAACTTTGGGAAAAGTCTCTGCCACAGACCCTCCCTGTGGTTGAAACAATGGAGATAATCCTCCTTAGCAGATTCGACACCTGGATTTCCTTCAGGTAGTTTAAGTAGGTTACCGACTGATAGGCGACCGACATCCAGCCTCTCAGCACCTGGTTACCTTGCTCCCTGGTGGATGGTCGAAACCCTCTTGGAACACCAGCTTCTCTTGGCACTCCTCAGGCAGACTTTCCACTGAACAGCTTCCTCTTACAGGACTAACGCTTGGGATCCCTTTAAATTCGGGACCCAGTCGATCACTGGGCCCCAGCCACAGCTCAAATGCTCCAGGCCAACCTGGTCCCGAAACATGGAACACTGCGTAGCACGCTCACCCCGACCCGGAAGGCTATTTTGCCGGGGTGCAGTGGTATGGCTACCCTGAAGGTGGGCGCCACACGTGAAGAAGACCCAGGAAAATGGAGTCTGCCTCATAAATACCCTCTCCCAGCAAGGGAAACTCCTCCTGATAGGCTGCTGGGAAAAGTATCCCAATCATTGACTCCACTGCTGCCACCTGCTGATCTGGGGTGTGATCAGCACCCCAGAAACAACAGCATGAACCCACAGTACAGCAAAAGCTGAGACAGAGCCTTAAAAATTTGAACTAATTAACCTGGTCAGAGTTACTTAACTCTCTGACTCCCTCTAAATTTACACTAGCACCGGTTCTGGAAGTAACCAGGCACTACAATTGGATATTGTACCCTTGCTGTACTATTCAATGAATTTCATTATTTGTACAGTCTTGAAAAAAAAAAAATCTTTGAAAAATAAACTATCTACTAAAAAAGATAATTTAATAAATATGTATTATGATTGGTTGTTTGACACACATGCAGATATTAATTTGATTGATCAGAAACTAGGGTTGTCCCGATACTAGTATCGGTAACGATACTGAGCATTTGCGCGAGTACTTGTACTCGTGCAAATGCTCCCGATGCTTCACCCGATACTTTTTGTTTTCCAGAGAGAGAGCGGGCAGGGAGGGGGCGGAGAGGGGGCGGAGAGCGGAGCAGAGCAGTCCTCAAAGAGAAAGCCAAGCCCACCCCCCCTCCCCCGCCGCCGTCTAGTTGATCAGTGCGGGGAACATTACAGCTTTCATTTGAATAGCTGTGTGTTCCCCCGCCGTGCCTCGTCATATCTAGCCCCTTCCCCTCCCCCTTGTCCGGGCACTTTGATAGACGGATCACCCATCCAATCCTGGGATGGGTGATCTGTCTATCAAAGTGCCCGGACAAGGGGGAGGGGCTATATATGACGAGGGAACACACAGCTCTTCAAATGAAAGCTGTAATGTTCCCCACGCTGATCAACTAGATGGCGGCGGGGGGAGGGCTTGGCTTTCTCTTTGGGGACATGGCTGCATATTTGTGGTGACATGGCTGCATATTTACATGGTTGCATATTTGTGGGGACATGGCTGCATATTTGTGGGGAAATGGCTGCATATTTGTGGGGACATGGCGGCATGTTTGTGGGGACATGGCGGCATATTTGTGGGGACATGGCTGCATATTTGTGGGGACATGGCTGCATTTGTGGGGAGATAGCTGCATTTGGGGACACATTTTAAAAAAAGTATCGGTAATCGGTATCGGCGAGTACATGAAAAAAAGTATCGGTACTTGTACTCGGTCCTAAAAAAGTGGTATCGTTACAACCCTATCAGAAACTATTGATAAAATACCACCACAACTGATCGAATAGCTACAGCTGAAAACAATCATAAGCTCACTAAATCAAATAAAGCGTGTGTGGTTTACAGTTCTTATTTATTGTGATAATTTAAGTTGCACCAAATGATTGATTTAATTATTATATCAGTATGCGCGGCCACCTTTACAGGCTAGGATGTGTGGGCAAAAAGCCACATTAATCTGAAAAAAACTGAATTCACACAAAAGGCCACATCACACTGTCGGTGACAGAATTAAAAAAATGTGAGCTCAATTATTGATTATCATTTGCTCATTTTCTCTTCAAAACACTACAGAATGTCTCTCGCTGAACATTATGGACTTACCCTGCAGGGGAGAGAGCCCGTGCAAGGACTTCCAAATCTTTACGAAAGGCAAAAAGCGAAGGAAATATGCAAATGGCTGGACATATTCTGATATGTACTATACTCTGAATGACACAGATGTTCCTGCATTTTAGAAATAACAGGAGCATATGCCAGAAATAATTTCTCCTCTTTGATTGCAAGGCACTTACATTCAGCCAAAACCATCCAAGAATAATACATCAACATCTAAATTAGGAGGGCAATAACCCCTTTCAAAGCGGAAGTAATGTAACTCTAATGCCGCGTACACACGATCGGTCAAACCGATGAGAACGGTCTGATGGTCTGTTTTCAATGTAGGCCCCATCGGTTATTTATCCATAGGTTAAAAAAAAAAAAAAAATTTAACTGATGGATACCTAACCGATAGAAAAAAACAATCGTTTGTAGGCACGTCCATCGGTTAAAAATCCACGCATGCTCAGACTAAATTAGGGGACGGGAGCGCTCGTTCTGGTAAAACTAGCGTTCGTTATGGAGATAGCACATTCATCACGCTGTAACAGACAGAAAAGCGCGAAACGTCTTTTACTAACACAAAATCAGCTAAAGCAGCCCCAAGAGTGGCGCCATTGGATTTGAACTTCCCCTTTATAGTGCCGTCGTACGTGGTTTACGTGACCGCGTTCTGAAACAATCGTTTTTTTAACAGATGGTGTGTAGGCACGACTGACCATCAGTCAGCTTCATCGGTTAACCGATGAAAACGGTCCATCAGACCGTTTTCATCGGATGGACAGATCGTGTGTACAGGGCATTACTTTGGGATCAGCTTGAAGTTCATGACATGCTTCCTACTTGATGTCCCCTGCAGTCCCTCGGGGGTTCACATAACATCAGGAACGATCTGTCATACACAGTATATTGATCGAAAGGAACAACCAAACTGACTTTTAAGGTACCCAATAATATATATATATAGTTAAATATTTATAATTTTTAGTATACAAATTCATTACAAATATTGTCATATTCAGAATAAATATAAAAAAATTTAGCATATACAGTGATGAAAATAAGTATTTGAACACCCTGCTATTTTGCAAGTTCTCCCACTTGGAAATCATGGAGGGGTCTGAAATTGTCATCGTAGGTGCATGTCCACTGTGAGAGACATAATAAAAATAAAAAAATCCAGAAATCACAATGTATGATTTTTTTAACTATTTATTTGTATGATACAGCTGCAAATAAGTATTTGAACACCTGAGAAAATCAATGTTAATATTTGGTACAGTAGCCTTTGTTTGCAATTACAGAGGTCAAACGTTTCTTGTAGTTTTTCACCAGGTTTGCACACACTGGAGGAGGGATTTTGGCCCACTCCTCCACACAGATCTTCTCTAGATCAGTCAGGTTTCTGGGCTGTCGCTGAGAAACACGGAGTTTGAGCTCCCTCCAAAGATTCTCTATTGGGTTTAGGTCTGGAGACTGGCTAGGCCACGCCAGAACCTTGATATGCTTCTTACAGAGCCACTCCTTGGTTATCCTGGCTGTGTGCTTCGGGTCATTGTCATGTTGGAAGACCCAGCCTTCGACCCATCTTCAAAGCTCTAACTGAGGGAAGGAGGTTGTTGCCCAAAATCTCGCAATACATGGCCCCGGTCATCCTCTCCTTAATACAGTGCAGTCGCCCTGTCCCATGTGCAGAAAAACACCCCCAAAGCATGATGCTACCACCCCCATGCTTCACAGTAGGGATGGTGTTCTTGGGATGGTACTCATCATTCTTCTTCCTCCAAACACGGTTAGTGGAATTATGACCAAAAAGTTCTATTTTGGTCTCATCTGACCACATGACTTTCTCCCATGACTCCTCTGGATCATCCA